>NC_084802.1:15712895-16391565 GCF_963169125.1 Humulus lupulus
CTGGAATAATTGTGATTTAATGAGTAATTATATGTTTAATGATGCTTATATGATAATTGAATATATTATGTGGTAATATGATATGTGATATATGCGAGAACCACATTATGATGTGGATAAAGCTGCAGTCGGCGACTCGAGGCGATCCTAGGGCTAGATAGCGGGAAAAGTCACAACGGGGTATTATAATTGACTTTGGGCAAGTCAGGGGTATTTTAGGTATCAGGTAGTGATTTAGACTATCGGGTGATGAAAATAAATAATTGGAGATATATTTGAGGTTAGGGTGTCTAGGCGGGAATATTGGAGGATTTTACCATTTTGGCCTCGGGGACGGTTCCGGTACCCCGAGCCTCAGGATTAACTTAATGGATAAGTTAGACTTAAGGAACCCTTTAGAAGAAAAACACAAACCGACTAAGCATTTTCTCTCAGCTCACTTACACGCTCAAAGGAAACCAAGGAGAGAAAAACACAGAAAACTTAAGGGAGAAGCAAGTTGGAATTCTGAGATTTGTAGAGTGGATTTGGGAGTCTAGCTCAAAGGTTTAATCAAGGAACTGGAGCAAGATTTAAGGTAAGCATCTAACTCTGCTTTCTGTGGTTGAATTATGAGTTTTAGCTGGGTTTTAGTTAAGTGCTTAAGCAAGTTTAGTTGTGATGTTCTAAGGCAGAATCAAGAAGGGAACTTGGGGACCTA
Source organism: Humulus lupulus (assembly GCF_963169125.1). Classification (NCBI taxonomy): domain Eukaryota; kingdom Viridiplantae; phylum Streptophyta; class Magnoliopsida; order Rosales; family Cannabaceae; genus Humulus; species Humulus lupulus. The sequence goes on from NC_084802.1 coordinate 15,713,596, forward strand.
GCTTGGCCACAGCTTGGTGAAGTGATTCTACAGCAAAGGTGAGTTCTAACTCCAAGTTTAGAGGTTCTAGATTGTGTTTGAGTGGCTGGTTTGGGTGTTTGTAGCACTTGGGTTTCAAAAATGGAAAGGAGAGGATTAGAGTGTGATAGACTGTGTTTTCTTGGGAATTATGTTGCTTAGATCATGTTAAAGAAGTTGGGAGTTAATTGGTTTTGAGTTGGGGTCTTTGGGATATCTTAAGGTGAGGTTTAGAGATTGAAAATGGTGGTTTTTTCTGGGTTCGAAGGGTCGGGTCGCGGCATGGTTCTTGGTGAGCCGCGGCCCTTCAAGGTTGTTGCATGCTGAGGAAGGAGGGCGGGCCGCGGCATGGTCCAAGCAATGTCGTGGCCCTTACCTGTTTTTGTGCCTTGGATGGCTCTGTTTGGGGGCCATGCCGCGGCATGGGTGGCCTATGCCGCGGCGCTTAAGGGATTTTGGGATTTTAAGATTTTAGGCTTGGGAATTTAACCTAGGGTGCTCGGGGTTGAGTCTTTTACCATATTTGGTGAAGTTCAATGTTCCGAGTACTAGAACTTGGCTTGGAAGCTCATTTAAGGTTGTTAATGGTGTCTTTCTTCATGGTTGTGACTAGGTGTTAAGCTAGGGCTCGAGGATCGGATCACGCTCAAGGAGTATCGCCCGTAACTAACTCATCTGAAAGCTAAAGGTAAGAAAACTGCACCTAGTTGATTATATGAGACAAGACTAAGGGCTCCCTATTGTAAAAGCTTGAAAGATTGGTATTATGTCATGCAATCCATTTAGTGAACCAACGGCCTAGGGGTGCCAAGGGTCTCACTAGCGCACAGGGCGCGGCTCGGCCACTAGTAGCCGAGGACAGCTTATTATGTACTGAGCTTGGTTTAAGCGGGCCAGAGTCAGTGGGTTAAACAGAGGGCGCAGACTAAGTCGTCGACCCTGATTATTATGTGATATGAGCAGTATATGTGGTCGAATGTATCTTGTATTGGATTGTATATGCTGATTATCTGTTGTGGACTATCTAGTGAGTATACATGCATACTGAGCTATTTGTCTGTTATTATTGTTTGAGTTATCTGTGATGTTTTCTTGCTGGGCCTTGGCTCACGGGTGGTACGTGGTGCAGGTAAAGGCAAGGGCAAGTTAGATCAGCCCTGACTAGAGAGCTCGGCGAGCGAAATGTACATAGCCAGGTGATCGGCCGCCACAGTTGAGGTCTAGGCAAGGACATGGAACCTAAAGACTGTCTGTTTTGCCTTAGTATGGCTAGTGGATACTTATTTACTTTTGGAAGTCTGTAAACTTATTGTAACTTTGTGTTTATGGGATCCCTTGTTTATTACAGTTTAAATATATGAAATGAGTCTTTTGAGACCGAAACATTTTTAACCATAGATCTTACATGTCTAGTGACACGTTTTCAAATTAATGACTTGACTAGCGAGTCCTGCACCTTTATAAGTACACAGTGTAGCGGTCTTGGCTATCCAGGGCGTTACAACTTGGTATCAGAGCGTCCTAGGTTTAAGGGTTCCTGAAGACAACCTGGATATGTACATTCACTGCTGGAGACAAGCTCAAGTTGGGGTTTGGTAATGTGTATATGTGTGCCTATGTGCTTATGTATCTGAGATGAGTTATGCATTTTTTTATTGACTGAATTGCTAGGAAGCATGAGATACTGATAGGGCCTGGCCCTTGACTGCTGTGTGAAGGTATTGAGGCATGTTTATCAACATTGCCATGCATGTAAATGAGTATATGACGATTAATTGTTTATGGTATATGGATGCTTATATGTGTTGGTTGTCTATGAATGGTTATGTTCTATTGTTGAGTTTTGGGGAAACTTTTACCCTGTCATTGTGGTCTGACCGCCAAGTCGATATTTGCAGATTGACTTGGATAGTTATGCGTGCAAGGAAATCTTCACGACTAGCCGGCACTGGGTCCGGGACCAGGGGCAATGACCAGGGCCAGACACCTCCGCCAGTCCCTGAGAACTGGCAGCAGTTAATGGCTGAGATGCAGGCTCGATTGCAGAGTCAGGATAAGTTGATTCGTATTTTGCAGCAGCAGGCTCCATCAGGGAGTGCTGCCCCTTCTTTACCACCTGCAGTGGTACCAGCTGTGCAGCCTGGGGAGGTTGTTAACAGGTTGGAGCCGTTATATGAGCGGTTCAGGAAGCAGCAACCCCCAGTCTTTGTGGGAGGACCAGATCCGTTGAAAGCCGAGCAGTGGCTAACTATGATCACAGTGATTCTGGATTTCATGAGGATTGAAGGACAGGATAGAGTGGCCTGTGCCACTTATATGTTGAGGGAGGATGCCCGTATTTGGTGGGAAGTGGCATCGCAGACCAGAGAGGTTGCCACACTGACTTGGGAAGGTTTCAAGGATTTGTTTGGCCAGAAGTATTACAATGTTGCTGTTAGGGCAGCAAAGGTTAATGAGTTTGTAAGTCTGGTACAGGGCAGTATGACTGTTACAGAGTATGCCCTGAAGTTTGATAGGCTTGCGAAATTTGCACCAGATCTTGTGCCTACTGATGCTGCTAGGCAAGATCGTTTTATTAGGGGGCTTAATGCTATGATAGCCCGGGATGTTAGAACTACCACGGTACCTGGAGGAATAACTTATGCCCAGGCCGTTGAGAGGGCTCTTACCGCTGAGGAAGCGGAGAACAAAATATGGAAGGAGAGCGCAGTGAGGCGTGAGGGCCGCAGGGCGGTGCCTCCTTATTCCGGGACAGGTAGGGGCGGAGGCCCCAGTGACTTCAAGAGGAAGACTCCTGACACGTCGGCCGCTCCTAGTCTTGATGGGAGGGATCGGGGTGGTCAGGGTGGCCATCAGGGTGGCGGTGAGGCATGGAGGACCTATCCAGAGTGCCCGAGGTGTAGAAGACGCCATTTGGGCGAGTGCACGGCCAAGGCATGTTTCGTTTGTGGGGTAGTGGGGCATCTCAGGAAAGACTGCCCAACGGTGATGAAAGGGGAAGCAGGAAAGGTGGATAGCTTGACCCCAGCTCGAGTATTCACCTTGACTCAGGCGGAGGCTAAGGCTAGTCTCTCAGTAGTGACAGGTCAGCTTTCTAGTGCTGGCTTTCCTTTTACAGTATTGATTGATTCTAGTGCTCCACATTCTTTTGTTTCTAGTAGAGTAATTGATAGACTGTGTAGACCTAGTGAGTATTGGACTGCGGGGTTTGGGACTTTGTTGCCTACAGGGGAGCTGGTAGTCTCTAGGAGGTGGATTAGGGCACTGCCATTGATGGTTGGTGGTAGAGAGCTTTCGGTGGATTTGATTGAATTAGATTTGGGAGATTTCGATATGATTCTAGGAATGGATTGGCTGGCTAGGTATGGGGCTACGATTGATTGTAGGAAGAAGATGGTTACTTTTGAGCCGGAGGGCGAGGACCCTTTTGTCTTTGTGGGTGTGGTGTCTGGACCCCGTGTACCTATGATTTCAGCATTGAGAGCCAGAGACTTGTTGCAGGGAGGATGCATAGGTTTTCTGGCTAGTGTGGTGGATACCGCTAGGGTCATGCCGGCAGGGCCAGGAGAGACTAGATTAGTGTGTGAGTTTCTGGATGTCTTCCATGAGGATCTGCCAGGGTTGCCGCTGCGTAGGGAGATTCAGTTTGAGATTGAGTTAGCACCAGGGACAGAACCAGTTTGAGATTGAGTTAGCACCAGGGCACCGTACAGAATGGCACCAGCGGAACTGAAAGAGTTGAAGATACAGTTGCAAGAACTTTTGGATTTGGGATTCATCAGGCCTAGTTACTCTCCATGGGGTGCTCCAGTGTTGTTCGTTAAAAAGAAGGACCGGACTCTAAGGATGTGTATCGATTACAGAGAATTGAACAAGTTGACCATAAAGAATAAGTATCATCTGCCAAAGATTGATGATTTGTTTGATCAACTGCAAGGTAAGACGGTGTTCTCAAAGATTGATCTTCGATCTGGTTATCACCAGCTGAGGATCAAGGATGAGGATATACCAAAGACAGCTTTCCCGACACGATATGGGCATTATGAGTTCCTGGTCATGTCTTTTGGTCTGACCAATGCCTCAGCGGCTTTCATGGACTTAATGAACAGAGTGTTCAAGGATTTCTTGGATCAGTTCGTCATTGTCTTCATTGATGACATTTTGGTATACTCCAGTTCAGAGGCAGAGCATGAGCAGCACCTCCGGCAGGTTTTACAGAGGTTAAGGGAGCATCAGTTGTACGCTAAGTTTAAGAAGTGTGAGTTCTGGCTACCAGAGGTGACCTTCCTTGGACATATAGTTGGGGCAGAAGGGATTAAGGTGGATCCATCCAAGGTGGAGGCAGTTAGGGATTGGCCGAGGCCGAGGAATGCCTCAGAGGTGCAGAGTTTCCTTGGGTTGGCTGGTTACTACAGGAGATTTGTAGAGGGGTTCTCGAAGATCTCTTCACCGATGACAGAGTTAACAACAAAGAATCAGAAGTTCGTCTGGTCAGAGAAGTGTGAGAACAGCTTTCAGGAGTTGAAACGACGGCTTATTTCTGCACCAGTGTTGAGTCTTCCTTCGGAGGAAGGGAAGTTCGTGGTCTACTGTGACGCATCGAGGTTGGGTTTAGGCTGTGTGCTGATGCAGAATGAGAAAGTTATAGCCTACGCGTCTCGACAGCTGAAGGAGTATGAGCAGAGGTATCCGACTCATGATTTGGAGTTAGCGGCAGTTGTGTTTGCACTGAAGGTGTGGCGTCATTATCTGTATGGTGAGAAGTGCGAGATCTACACTGATTATAAGAGTCTGAAATATTTCTTCACGCAGAAGGATCTGAATATGAGACAGAGACGTTGGCTAGAATTGGTTAAGGATTATGATTGTGACATCCTTTACCATCCTGGGAAAGCCAACGTAGTGGCAGATGCATTGAGCCGGAGGGGCCCAGGACAGTTGTATAGTTCTACTCATATCTCAAAGGGATTGGCTGATGAGATGGTTAGGGCAAAGATAGAACTGGTGGTGGGCCAGTTAGCCAATATCACTTTGCAGTCGACCCTGTTGGAACGGGTCAAGGAGGGTCAGTTGACTGATGTGCAGTTGCAGGATAGTAGGCAGCATGCCTTAGCGGGGACAGCTAAGGATTATTCAGTTTCAGAGACAGGTCTGCTTCGGTATCATGGACGGATATGTGTTCCGGCAGATGAGGGGATTAGGCGAGAGATATTGGATGAGTCCCACACTACGCCGTACTCACTTCATCCGGGTACCACGAAGATGTATCAAGATCTACGAACATTATACTGGTGGCCCGGGATGAAGAAGGATGTAGTTGAGTATGTATCTAGATGTTTAACCTGTCAGCAGGTTAAGGCTGAGCATCAGCGACCAGCGGGATTGCTTCAGCCTTTGGGTATTCCAGAGTGGAAGTGTGAGGACATTACGATGGATTTCGTTGGTGGATTACCCAGGACAGTTGGACTTCATGACTCGGTGTGGGTGATAGTGGACAGGTACACCAAGTCAGCTCATTTTCTACCAGTGAGGTCGACCTATACGGTGGAACAGTATGCAGAGTTGTATGTGAGGGAGATAGTTCGTCTCCATGGGGTTCCAAAGTCTATTGTGTCTGACCGAGACCCTATCTTTACCTCCAAGTTTTGGGGAGCTTTGCAGAGAGCCATGGGGACTCAGCTGAAGTTTAGCACAGCTTTTCATCCTCAGACTGATGGGCAGTCTGAGAGGACGATTCAGGTGTTGGAGGACATGCTTAGGGCATGTGTGATTGACTTTGAGGGTTCGTGGAGTAAGTATCTTCCATTGGTTGAGTTTTCATATAACAACAGTTACCAGTCCACGATTGGAGTGGCTCCTTATGAGATGTTATATGGAAGGAAGTGCAGATCACCTATTCACTGGGATGAGATGGGTGAGACAAGGTATTTGGGCCCAGATATGGTTTAGAAGACTAATGAGGCCATTGAAAATATCCGAGCTAGAATGCTTGCCTCGCAGAGCAGACAGAAAAGCTACGCTTATCCTAAGCGTAGGAACGTGGAGTTCCAGGTTGGGGACCACGTGTTTCTGCGAGTTTCACCGTTGAGGGGTGTGAGGAGGTTTGGAGTGAAGGGCAAGCTGAGCCCTCGGTTTGTCGGACCCTTTGAGATTTTAGAGAGGGTTGGGCAGGTGGCTTACAGGCTGGCTTTGCCACCGTCCTTTTCAGGAGTTCATAATGTGTTTCACGTCTCTATGTTGCGGAAGTATGTCTCTGATACTACACATGTGTTGAGGCATGAGGACCTGGAGCTACAGGCAGATTTATCCTATGAGGAGAGACCAGTTCGGATTTTAGATCGGAAGGATAAAGTTCTGCGAAATAAGACAATTCTGTTAGTGAAAGTATTATGGAGGAATAGCAAGGTCGAGGAGGCGACCTGGGAGTTGGAGACGGCGATGCGGGATCAGTATCCCGAGCTATTCAGGTAAATTTTGAGGACGAAATTCTCATTAGGAGGGGATAGTTGTAACGACCCAAATTCACTAGTAAGGCTTAAGGGCCTTGATTAGTGTGCCAGGAGGGCATTACTAGAATAATTGTGATTTAATGAGTAATTATATGTTTAATGATGCTTATATGATAACTGATTATATTATGTGGTAATATGATATGTGATATATGCGAGAACCACATTATGATGTGGATAAAGCTGCAGCCGGCGACTCGAGGCGATCCTAGGGCTAGATAGCAGGAAAAGTCACAACGGGGTATTATAATTGACTTTGGGCAAGTCAGGGGTATTTTAGGTATCAGGTAGTGATTTAGACTATCGGGTGATGAAAATAAATAATTGGAGATATATTTGAGGTTAGGGTGTCTAGGCGGGAATATTGGAGGATTTTACCATTTTAGCCTCGGGGACGGTTCCGGTACCCCGAGCCTCAGGATTAACTTAATGGATAAGTTAGACTTAAGGAAGCCTTTAGAAGAAAAACACAAACCGACTAAGCATTTTCTCTCAGCTCACTTACACGCTCAAAGGAAACCAAGGAGAGAAAAACACAGAAAACTTAAGGGAGAAGCAAGTTGGAATTCTGAGATTTGTAGAGTGGATTTGGGAGTCTAGCTCAAGGGTTTAATCAAGGAACTGGAGCAATATTTAAGGTAAGCATCTAACTCTGCTTTTTGTGGTTGAATTATGAGTTTTAGCTGGGTTTTAGCTAGGTGCTGAAGCAAGTTTAGTTGTGATGTTCTAAGGCAGAATTAAGAAGGGAACTTGGGGACCTAGCTTGGCCACAGCTTGGTGAAGTGATTCTACAGCAAATGTGAGTTCTAACTCCAAGTTTAGAGGTTCTAGATTGTGTTTGAGTGACTGGTTTGGGTGTTTGTATCACTTGGGTTTCAGAAATGGAAAGGAGAGGATTAGAGTGTGATAGACTGTGTTTTCTTGGGAATTATGTTGCTTAGATCATGTTAAAGAAGTTGGGAGTTAATTGGTTTTGAGTTGGGGTCTTTGGGATATCTTAAGGTGAGGTTTAGAGATTGAAAATGGTGGTTTTTTCTGGGTTCGAAGGGTCGGGCCGCGGCATGGTTCTTGGTGAGCCGCGGCCCTTCAAGGTTGTTGCATGCTGAGGAAGGAGGGCGGGCCGCGACATGGTCCAAGCAATGCCGCGGCCCTTACCTGTTTTTGTGCCTTGGATGGCTCTGTTTGGGGGCCATGCTGCGACATGGGTGGCCTATGCCGCGGCGCTTAAGGGATTTTGGGATTTTAAGATTTTAGGCTTGGGAATTTAACCTAGGGTGCTCGGGGTTGAGTCTTTTACCATATTTGGTGAAGTTCAATGTTCCGAGTACTATAACTTGGCTTGGAAGCTCATTTAAGGTTGTTAATGGTGTCTTTCTTCATGGTTGTGACTAGGTGTTAAGCTAGGGCTCAAGGATCGGATCGCGCTCAAGGAGTATCGCCCGTAACTAACTCATCTGAAAGCTAAAGGTAAGAAAACTGCACCTGGTTGATTATATGAGACAGAACTAAGGGCTCCCTATTGTAAAAGCTTGAAAGGATGGTATTATGCCATGCAAGCCATTTAGTGAACCAACGGCCTAGGGGTGCCAAGGGTCTCACTAGCGCACAGGGCGCGGCTCGGCCACTGGTAGCCGAGGACAGCTTATTATGCACTGAGCTTGGTTTAAGCGGGCCAGATTCAGTGGGTTAAACAGATGGCTCGGCCTAAGTCGTCGGCCCTGATTATTATGTGATATGAGCAGTATATGTGGTCGAATGTATCTTGTATTGGATTGTATATGCTGATTATCTGTTGTGGACTATCTAGTGAGTATACATGCATACTGAGCTATTTGTCTGTTATTATTGTTTGAGTTATCTGTGATGTTTTCTTGCTGGGCCTTGGCTCACGGGTGGTACGTGGTGCAAGTAAAGGCAAGGGCAAGTTAGATCAGCCCTGACTAGAGAGCTCGGCGAGTGGAATGTACATAGCCAGGTGCTCGGCCGCCACAGTTGAGGTCTAGGCAAGGACATGGAACCTAAAGACTGTCTGTTTTGCCTTAGTATGGCTAGTGGATACGTATGTACTTTTGGAAGTCTGTAAACTTATTGTAACTTTGTGTTTATGGGATCCCTTGTTTATTACATTTTAAATATATGAAATGAGTCTTTTGAGACCGAAACCTTTTTAACCATAGATCTTACATGTCTAGTGACACGTTTTCAAATTAATGACTTGACTAGCGAGTCGTGCACCTTTATAAGTACATAGTGTAGCGGTCTTGGCTATCCAGGGCTGTAACTCCCATTTACATTACAACAATTATGAAAAATAAGAGAAGATATTTTTATTCATACTTTTGAGTGCATTACAATGCTAACCGAATGCTAGAGCTATTAAGTAAAGTGGAAGAATAACTAATGAATATGCAACTATAACATTCATGGGCATTTCATTAGTATAATACCCATAGAATGATGCTAAATACAAGCAAACAATCACTAAAGTTAAGAAAAATAAAGAGAAATTCATGTTTTGATGATGAATTTTATCTAGAAGGTTAAGAGATGAAGAAGTTGTGCAAGTAAATGGTTGAAGGAACAAGTATTTATAGGACAAAAACTAGTCGTTTATGACCGTTGGTGAATAGTGATCCTGACCGTTGGGGATATAGTTGTTTTCTATTTTGGGATTTTAACAATTCTAAGTTGTTGAAGTAACCAACAGGTGGGAATAATTAATTTATGGGTGTTAGAGAAACATTTTCAGAAAAGTTTGTGAGTAAAAAATGTTAAACTAAGTAATATAAGAAGATTGGGAAATTTTCATTTTTTTACTATTCACCGGGTACTATTCATAGTGGGTCCCACAGTGGGGTCCGCAAGGGTCCCACGGTAGGGTCCACATGGTTCTCACAGCGGGGTCCACCCCATGGTTCCCACATGATGATGCAGTAGTGATATAATGATGACTTTAGCAAACCACCATGTTTATATTTTGAATATTTTATTATTCCACTATGCTTTATATTTTAAATATTTTATTAACATAGTAACCAAAAATTTTCCTATAAATAGCCCTTCCAAAACTCATATTGAAATCACAAAAAAAACCTCATTTTTCTTTCTCTTACTCTACCCAAAAATCTTCTTAACACCCTTCTAAAGTTCTAAACCTTGAAGATCTAGGCGAAGTTCTGTCCGAAACGCTAGCCTACGAAAACCTTTTAGGTAAGCTCTTTCCCGAGCCTTTCTTTTCAGTTATTTAGTTATTATATATGTATAGATTATTTTACTATGCCATTATAATGCCAAAAGTTATATATAGATTATTTTACTATGCCGTTATAATGCCAAAAGTTATATATAGATTATTTTACTATGCTGTTATAATGCCAAAATTTATATATAGATTATTTTACTATGCCGTTATAATGCCAAAAGTTATATATAGATTAGTTATAATGCCAAAATTTATATATAGATTAATTTACTATGCCGTTATAATGCCAAAAGTTATATATAGATTATTTTACTATACCGTTATAATACCAAAAGTTATATATAGATTATTTTACTATGTCGTTATAATGCCAAAAGTTATATATAGATTATTTTACTATGCCATTATAATACCAAAAATTTATATATAGATTATTTTACTATAATGCCAAAATTTATATATGGATTATGTTACCATGCCATTATAATGCCAAAATTTATATAGATTACTTTACTATGCCATTAAAATGCTAAAATTTATATATGGATTATTTTACCATGTCGTCATATTTTACAAATGCCAAAATTGAAATATAAACTATTTTTTTTATGTATCTTTATAATACTAAACTTATATAGGCTATGGTCACACTTTGGACTATTTGGACTTTTATTATATGACTTTATTCCCTATTATTATGGACTGATACTATGACCTAGACATTTCCGTATAACCATGACCATGACTTTTAGACTGGGATCTTGCCATGGACAATTATAGTATGACCATATGCCTGGACATAAAATAAACAATAAAATAATAAGAAAAGAAAAATAGAATAACAACAACTATAAACTAAAATTACATCATGTAGATTTTATGTAAGTTAATAGTTTGTGTTTTTATCAGGAAGCTAACAATTTCGGTTGTTTATCAAGACGCAAGGTAAGTAGAATCCTCATCTACAATACAAGTCTTTTACGTGTCTTATGTGCATTTATATGCTTTATATGTTATCCTGCCATGTTCTTATGCATAAGTTATTTTCAAGAATGTTATATTTATTATGCATAAGCACGCTTAATGTTCACAGACGAGTTACTAAAAGCGTTAAAGTAGAGGTGCTGCTTGGGAGACCTAAGTCCCAAATAAGTAAGGAGGGAGATGTACGTCCCTATATAATGAATGTTTATGAGGGAGAAATTCCCTATTATCATGTTTATGTTCAGGTGGGAATGTGATTCCCTATGTAATGCCGGCAGCAGCATCCTCTAGGGCCCAAAAGAAAGGAAAGTGAAAGAAAGAAAATACATAGCATGTTGCATGTTTATTTTAATGCATATGAGGTAGTTATTCTACTTACTGAGCCTTAGCTCATCAGATAATGTTTTGTATTGTAGGTAAGAGGCCCCAAATATAAATTGTTGATGAGTATACGTGGAGCCAACATAACTGTACATATGGGGCTGACCTGAAGGGAGTGGAGTTCTGCTATGCTATTTTATAAATAAACGAGAAACTTGACTTTATAACTATATTTCATTAAAAGTATTTTGTGAACTTTATAATTTACTTAAAGCTTTAAAAGTATTTCATGAACGTTGTAATTTACATAAAGCTTTCAATTTATCAGTTGGATACATCTTCATTTCTACGTTAAGGTGTAGTAACGCCACAAAAATTATTTATAAAAGTATTAAGATTTGTATGTAAGATAAAGTTTTTTATTTAGTTGTGAGTATTGTACGGTTTGAAGTTATGAACATTAGTTTATGTATTGTTTAATAAAGTTTTTGTAAATTCATAATTTCAGTAGTGTTATATTCAGGTAAAACTTTGTTTTTTACACTATATAAATGTATGTTAAGAAAGGAGGTCGTTACAAGGGCGTTACAGAAAATTACTCATTTTTATGATTATTTTGCAATTTTTTCAAAAAAAAAAGGTTTAAATAGTGTTAGAGAGTTAATGTGTTAGTTGAAGAGTTGGGATTGGGAAAAATAGTGGCTCTTGGGAGATGGCCAGTCCACCTCGGACTGGTCCAACAAAAAATACGACCGCTGGGAGCTCGTGCCTTTGTCAATAGGCATCCTCCCCCCAAGGAGAGAGGTGAGGCCCCCGCCTCTAGTTTGCCGAAGGAGCCCGCAATCAAGGAACGAGGCCAATGATGAAGCCTCGAGCTCGGGCTCGGATGATCAAGGTACAGTCATCCTAAGCTCAAAAATGTGGTCCCCCACCTTACTAAAACACAAACCCGATAGGTTAGTATTGTGCGAGGACGATAGGAACCATTTTTACGTATGGACTTGGGTAGATGAACGGGTTCATAGGTTTGATAGCTGGCTCGGGCAATACAATGCTATGTATAGCCTGAACGAGGTGTGGAATGGAATAGTCGTCCAATACGGGACCAATGACTATAGGGACCTTTCGAGGTTGACGTCCACATATAGGGAAGGTACTCCCCCCGCCTCTTCTGAAGATGGGGGAATTTCATGGTCTCCGAGCTCAAGCTCGACGGAGAGTTCCAGTTAGGTTTTTCTCCACTCACCTTTTCATCACTTTGCATACTGGTGTGATGTTGAGTTACTTTATATACATTTCTTTCTTTTTTGTTAACTCATACTGCGGTGTGACTGTGTAGGTGAGATGGACTCCTGTAACGACCCAAATTTCCTAATAAGGTTTAGGACCTTGATTAGGAGGCCGTGAGGGCCATAATTGATTTATTATGCCATTATATGATTATATGCATGATTATGTGGGTCATATTATTATATGATGAAAAAAGCATGCATGGGGTTATATACTCTGTTGGGAGGGTATTTTGGTAATTTGGCTCATTGAGAGCGTAATTGCGTACTTGTGTATATATTGGTAAGCTAATGTTGAGACCACACTATTATGTGGATATATATATATGTGTGTGTGTGATCTGTGACTCGAGACTATCCTAGTGAGCAGATTAGCGAAAAGTCATGGCGGGGATTTATACCCGGCTCGGGGTGAGCCTGGGGTATAAATGGGAATTTAGTGAGTATACTGGAGTCTATTCTGATATCGAGGAATATTATTGGTGATTAATTAGGTATTGGGTAGTAAGCGGTAAATATTAGAGACACTCGAGGAGTTAACGGGAATTGGGGTGAAATGACTAAAATGCCCCTAAGTGGACTAAAGGGTTTAGAATTAATAGGGAGGGCATTTTGGTCAATTGGCTTTTTAAAGATAGATACTATTGAGGCTTTATGTTAGTGGAGGTGGTAGAATGTAACAGAAGTCTGAAGAGAAGGAAAAAGAAAGGAAAAGAAAGGAGGGGAAAACATAGAAGTTTTCCTAGAGTCGGTTTGTGGTTTTTCTCACCATTTCTCTTCATTCTTCTTGGAGCAAAATTCAGAGGAGAGCTAGGTCAATTAAGCCATAAGGTTTCTGAGCTAAGCTTGAAGATTTGGCAAGGGTTTAGCAAGGATAGGCCATCTACTTGAGGTAAGACCTTGAAGTTTCTTCAGTTCTGGTTTTGGTTTTTAACTAAGGTATCTAAGCTGAGTTGATGAGGAATTCTAGGGAAGTTGGAGCCAAGAGTTGAGGAGGAGCAGGCTAAGGAAGTCTAGAGGCAACTTGAGGTCGAATTTCCATAAGAGGTACAAGTTCTAAGCTTTTAACTTTGATGTTTTGATTGATTTCTGCTGAGTTTTGAAGTCTAGAAGTGGCTATGGTGAATTTTGAGATTAGGGATGCATGTGCTTGGGTTTTGAGTATTTGGGATGCTTGGGATGAGTGGAGTGTGTTAATAAGCTTGTTTTTTAGTTTGGTGAAGGTTTGGAGAAGTTTTGGTTAAGTTTGGTTCGAGAAAATCGCAGGAGGGAAAACTGGGGTATTGCCTCGCTACAGCGCTAGCCTTTGGGCGCTGTAGCGCTAGGCCAAGCTTTCTGGGGGAATTTGGTTCTGCTTGTAGCACTGTAGCGTCCTCCTAAGAGCGCTGTAGTGCTGCCCTATTTCCAGAAAGGGATTTTAGGGTTATTTGCAAGGGTTTTTGACCAAGGGTTTGGGGTTTGGTTCCACCACCTTGTTTGGTGGAACTAGGACTTCCCGGGGGCTCGGGATTGGTCCCGAGGCTAGGTTTTGGACTTGAGGTTTGGTGATGACTTTGACCTATGATTGTGTTTAGGTGAGCGCTAGGGCTCGAGAGGGGTCGTGCTCAAGGAGTCAAGTGATCAAAGCTAGCGAATTGAAAGGTAAGAAAGCTGCACCTGATTATGTGGCTAGGTTGGGACTAAGTGTTCCCTATGTTTGTATGCATTGTTATGTGAATGTGATTAACCATGTGGACACGATGGGACTAAGAGCTCCCTACATTTGTATATCATGTCATGAGGTGGTATTATTATGCCATGGAACATGTGATAACCGGCCTAAGAGTGTCGGAATCAATATTTGCGCACAGGGCGCGGCTCGGCCACTGGTAGCCAAGGCAGCTTATTTATCACTGAGCTCGGTTAAGCTGGCTGGAGTCAGTGAATATTACACTGGGGGCGGCCCAAGAGAGCTGAAGACAGTGTGTTAAATAGAGGGTGCGACTAAGGGCGCTGACCCTGAATATTATTTGATGGATGTGATAAACTGTTGATTATGATCGTGAATATTGTGTTATGAACATGGTTTGTTGGCTGTCTGGATGACAAACTGTTAATCTATTGTGTGTTATCACTGATTGGATAAATGCTATGAAATGCTGAATTCCTGGTTGTGCATTGTGGGATATTTGATAAATGATGTTGATCTTGCTATGTTATCATGCTTTCTTGCTGGGCCTCGGCTCACGGGTGCTACGTGGTGCAGGTAAAGGCAAGGGTAGGCTGAGTTAACCATGAGTTGGAAAGCTCTGGGGGCGAGGTGTACATTGCCAGCTGCTCGGCTGCCACGGTCGAGGAATTGTACAGGGACAGAAACCTAAAATGTATATTTTGACATTAGAGTGGCTTGAATTATTTGTAACTCTTGGAATTTGTGGTAACTAAGACGTTTAAACCATGTTTTGAGTTTCCATGTGTTAAACTGTCATTTTTAATGAAAATAGCCTGTTTGTGACCAAAATCTTTTATTCCTAATCTGTTGATGACATTGAATACACACTTTGTTTAAATGACTTAGTTAGCAAGTATTGCACTATTTTAAACACACAGTGTAATGGTCTTGGTTATCCAGGGCGTTACAACTCCGATCTCGACAATATTCTCGAGAGTGGCGGTGCCAAGAGGAGCAAGCGCCCCAGGGGTTCGCAAAAGATTGACCGACCTGCCAAGGTCCTTAAGAGGACCGAAAAGACACCTCCTCCACCAGCTCCACCCGCCACGAGCTCCGCCGTGGTGCCGACTCCGCAGGTCGGGCCTTCTACTACGGTCGAGCCCCAACCGACGCTCGGTCCACCTCCCAAAAAACCTTCTGCTTCCCTAACTCACAAGTTGTCAGTTTCTACTCACGTTGAGGAGTATGCAATTGACAATGCTACTGGGTCCCATGGGGCTACGCTGGGCTCGAACGTCTTGTCCCGAGTGGGCCAGAGCTTTAGCAGTTTTGATGCTCCTCACTGGCAATTTTTGAACGATGCCCGAGACTGCAACACACTCTACGAGAAGAGTGTCGAGTTTGCCGCCGCAGTAACCTTTCTTTTCTCGCCATTAACTATATTTATAGACGGTTCATATGCTAACGTTGATTTCTGTGTATGCCAGACTCTTACCATTTCTTCCTAGCTCAACTATAGACTAAATAACGAGGTCCATTCGAGCAAATCCTACGCTCAGGAGGCCAAGGATCATCAGCTCAAGCTGAGTGATGAACTGAGGGCAACAAAGGCAAAGCTTGAGGCAGGAGCCGAGGAGCTTAACGCCAAAACATCCGAGCTTGAGAAGCAGAATGCTAGGCTCATGGAGCTTGAGAAGGAGAACGCTAAGATCATGGAGCTTGAGAAGGAGAACGCTCGGCTCAAGGAGGCCAATAAAAAGCTCGAAGAAAACAAATCCGCCACTTTTGATATAATTGAGGGTGAAAAGGCTCGCCTCCTTGCCAAGTACAAAGAGAAGAAGGACCAGGCGGTTGATCTGGCTATGTACAGAATATGGGCCAATAATGACGACCTCGATACTAGCTTCCTAGGTGCTCTTGAGGCAAAGCTCCTAAATAAGTGGAATGCTCAGCTTGAGGCGGAGGAGGCCGCTCGGGAGGCCGCTCAGAAGGTTGCTCAGAAGGATAGTCATGCTATTCGTCCTGAGGAGTCTAGTGCTGCTAGTGCTGAGAAGGCTAAGGAGACTGCTCCTTCTCGAATCTCATCTCGGGGCTGTGTCCCTTTATTTTTGTAATTGTTTTACTTTATGCCCGTAGGGCTGATACAATTTCTTTTTCTTCTCTTTTAATATATATGCATTACATTTCTTGATTCGAGATATTTTGCACATTTTATATTAAAGAATCGCGTATGTTTGTTTATTCGCACAAACATAATTTGGATTTAGGCTCAAGGCTCAATGCATTCATGCACAGTTTGCTTGAATTATCTACTTCCGATCTCATTATTCGTCAAGGTCGGATATTACTTTAACCATGAACCCGAAAGTACTTGTATGATGTGTAATGCAAACGGTTTAGTTATATCTTATTTTTTAGTTACTTTTTCTCGTCCTCGGTTATTTCTCCGAGGTTATGAGTTCGAAACTATTATTTTACAAGATACTCCAGCCTTGATCTCGACTTAACTCGAAGTGGGTTTATGTTCCAACTTATCGTCGATTAGTTTTAGCTGGTTTGCTCCAAACCTGGTAAGGTCGTGTTTGGTTTGTACTCCATACACTTATCTTTTTAATCTAGTTTGCATATTTAGTTACATCCAAACATTTTTATCTTTTGATAATTTGGTTACGTCCAAACTATCTAAGCTCGTGCATTTGGTTACATCTAAACACTTGTATGTATTTTGTATATCTTAATTTATTTTTCAAGCTGGTGGTATTTATATATATACCAATGATGCCCCCTTAATATCCTATGAATGTGACCATAGGTTATTAGATTAAGAGAGATTGCAAAAATAAATCATGTCAGACGAAATAACTCTTTATTTGATAAAATCCAAAAGTAGGCAAAACAGTACAAATAGACAAGCATGGTTACAAGCAACATCCGTCTTATACTATTGATAGTAAGGTCTTAGGTGTTCGACATTCCATGCTCGCGGTATTAGGCTCCCATCCTATCTCGCTAGCTTGTAGACACCGGATCAGATGATTGACTCTATCTGGTAGGGTCCTTCCCAATTCGGTCCGAGCACGCCAGCTGCTGGATCTTACGTTGCCAAAAATACACGCCTTAGCACCAAATCTCCCACACTGAATTTTCGATCTCAAACCCTCTTGTTGAAGTACATGGTAGCTCGTTGTTGGTAAGCAGCGTTTCTCAGCTGAGCTTCGTTTCTTCTTTCTTCTATCAGGTCTAAGGTTTCTTCGAGCTGAGTGTGGTTCGAGCTTTGATCATAAGCGTGGGTTTGAATTGTAGGAATTTCGACCTCAACAGGCAACATAGCCTCGCAACCGTACGCCAGAGAGAACGAGGTATGTCTTGTTGATGTTCGGGCTGTGGTCCTATATCCCCATAGGACTTGGGGCAAT
The DNA here is from genome assembly GCF_963169125.1 of Humulus lupulus. Lineage (NCBI taxonomy): Eukaryota > Viridiplantae > Streptophyta > Magnoliopsida > Rosales > Cannabaceae > Humulus > Humulus lupulus. Next base: position 15,730,986 of record NC_084802.1, read on the forward strand.
TCTTCGGGCCATCGTCCTTTTGCTTCCTCCAATTTTTTCTTTAGCGAACTCTTGAGAGTTTTGTTTACAGTTTCGACCGGCCATTCGCCTGGGGATGAGCTACTAACGAAAAACTCTTTATTATTCCATTTTTCTCGCAAAAGTTGGTGAACAAGTCGCTATCGAACTGGGTTCCGTTGTTGAATACAATTTTACTCGGCATCCCATATCGGCATACAATGTTCTTTACCACGAAATCAAGGACTTTCTTGGAGGTTATTGTTTCTAACGGTTCAGCTTCTGTCCACTTCGTGAAGTAGTCTATGGCAACTACAACATACTTCACTCTGCCCTTGCCAGTTGGGAGAGAGCCTATGAGGTCGATTCCCCATACTGCAAATGGCCATGGGGAAGTTATCATGGTCAGCTCGGATGGTGGAGCTCGAGGAATCGTGGCGAACCGTTGGCACTTATCACACTTCTTTACGTATTCGAAAGAATCCGATTTGATGGTAGGCCAGAAATAACCTTGGCATATGATTTTCTTGGACAGGCTATGCCCCCCAGTATGGTCTCCACAGAACCCTTCATGAATTTCTTCAATGATCTTCTTGGCCTCGGGTGGAGTCACACACCGAAGTAATGGCATGGAATATCCCCTTTTATACAGCTTTCCATCCAAAATGGTGTAACGGGGAATTTGATACATTAACTTTCGAGCCTGGTTCCGATCTTTCAGAAGGACGCCGGTCTCGAGGTATTCAACTATCGGGGTCATCCAGGTGGGCTCGGAATCAATCATACACACGTCTTCCTGCTCCGGCTCATTAATGTTAGGTGCCGAGAGGTGTTCTATTGGCACAACGTTTAGCTCATCATTCTTGGTGGAAGTAGCGAGCCGAGCTAAGGCATCTGCATTCGAGTTTTGCTCTCGAGGAACCTGTTCGATCGCATAAAACTCGAAATGCTCCAATGCGGACTTTGCTTTTTCTAAGTAAGTTGCCATTTTCGTGCCGCGAGCCTGATATTCTCCCAAAATTTGGTTAACCACAAGCTGAGAGTCGCTGTAGCAATGTATTGCTTTAGCTTTGAGTTCTTTGGCTATACGGAGTCCCGCTAGTAAAGCCTCGTATTCAGCCTCGTTATTCAATGCATTGAAGTCAAATCTTAAGGCAGAATGAAATCTGCTTCCAGCGGGAGTAATCAAAATGACCCCTGCCCCCGATCCATTCTCATTAGATGACCCATCGATGTAAAGTTTCCACAGCTCGTGGGCCGGGGTTATAACTTCATCGTTGGTTATGCCAGTACATTCCACTATAAAGTCTGCCAAGGCCTGTGCCCTAATGGTCGTCCTTGGGTGGTAGGTGATCTCGAATTGCCTGAGTTCAACCGCCCATTTAAGAAGTCGACCTGAAGCTTCTGGCTTAGACAAGACTTGCCTCAGTGGTTGATCAGTTAATACATGGATGGGGTGCACCTGAAAGTAGGGTCGAAGTTTTCGAGATTAATGAATTAAGCTGAGAGCTAGCTTTTCCATCGAGGGGTATCTCGACTCTGCCCCCAGTAATCTTTTACTGATATAATATACGGGCCTCTGTACCTTTTCTTCCTCTCGCACGAGCACTGCACTTATTGCGTGTTCGGTAGTGGCAAGATATAATTATAGCACTTCTCCTGTAATTGGTTTTGATAATATGGGGGGTTCTGCGAGGTGCTTTTTAAGCTCCTAGAAGGCCAGCTCACACTCTTCCGTCCATTCAAATTTCTTGCCTCCCCTCAATAGGTTGAAAAACGGAAGACAACGGTCTGTAGATTTCGAGATAAACCTACTTAGCGCTGCCATCCTGCCGGCCAAACTTTGGACATCTTTGTGTCTTCCAGGTGAGGGCATTTCGATCAGGGCCTGGATCTTGTCTGGGTTGGCTTCTATCCCACGAGCATTTACAATGAAACCCAGGAATTTTCTGGACGATACCCCAAAGGAGCATTTCTGAGGGTTAAGCTTCATGTTATACTTCCGGAGCACGGCAAAACACTCTTCGAGGTCATCAACATGGTTATCGTTAAGTTGAGACTTGACTAGCATGTCATCAACATAAACTTCCATGTTGTTCCCTATTTGCTCCGAAAACATCATGTTCACGAGCCGCTGGTATGTGGCCCCAGCATTTTTGAGCTCGAATGGCATGACGTTGTAACAATATAGTCATTTGTCTGTTATAAAACTCATATGTTCCTGGCATTACTCCAGCCTGGACAACCATTAGATGACCGATGTCATCCACATTTCGAGCCCGGGCAACTTCCAAGTTAAACCTCATAAGGTAACTTTTTAATGTCTCGCCTGGTTGCTATCGAATGTTAGTCAGAGTTGATGCCTCAGGTCTTACCCTCATCATGGCTCTGAACTGCTTCTTGAAGTCCTTTGATAGCTGATCCCAATAAGTGATTGAGTGTCTTTTATATTTCTCGAACCAGCTCTTGGCTGCTCCCGTAAATGATGCTGGAAATAACATACACCTGAGCTCGTAACCCACGTTACTTGCTCTCATTATGGTATTGAATGTACTTAGATGACTGTACGGGTCAGACTTTCCCTCAAAAGTTGGGACATGAGGGATCTGAAATCCCTGAGGAAACGGAGTATTGGAAATATGGGGAGCGAACGGTTTGAGCTCCTCGTCAAAATCCTCATGCTGACCTCGACCTTGCTCATTTTGCAAAAGTCTGAAGGCCTTCTCCAACTGATCAATTCTTTCCTGGACCAGGTCCGCGAGGGGTCTCACCTGAAATTGGATGTCATTGATCACAATTCTAGGCTCGCGCCTCTGCAAGGGATCTTTACACCCATTTAGGCGATCCCTCAGGTCCGGGTTTGTCGGGTTAACATTACCCCGATTCTGATTTAAGTGTTCCCGCAGGTCAGAGCGATTCCTGCGGCTCCCAGTATTCTTTCGACCTCGATCATACATATTGATCGATCTAGTATCTCCTGAGTCGTCACTGGTAAGACTCGTTGCATGATTATTTCGAGACGGATCTCTTTCATGCTGCCTTGTCTCCGCAGTGTGAGACTGGGACATTTGACTTCTTGTAGATTAGGCGCCTCTTCACTCCCTGAAGGCTTCTCTGTTCCCTTGCCTCCTTCCCACACATCTTTCCTCATCATCACGAGCTGGTTGAGCATTCTTGCGAGGCGGTGAAGGGTATCTTATAGGTGATGGCGGGAAGCGTATGGGTGAAGGTGGCTGCCACCCATTTTGAGGCCTAGATGGCCCGGAGTTTGCTCGAGACGGGTCGGTTGCATTCTGCGGGTTACCAGGGATTTGAGTCCGGGCCTCTGTAGGGGCTCGGTTATTCCCAGTTCCCGCTGGTACCTCCGCAGTTGAATTAACCGGAGCCCTAGCTCGGGTACTTCTCTGGGGTCTCGAGGGAGAGGATGGCTCTGCTGGTGCCGGAGGTTGCTCTGGCCTCCTTGTGGCAGCATTTTTTCGTGGACGCCCACGAGGCCTGCGGGGAGGAACATGCACATCCCTCGGAGGAGGGGCTTGGTTTTCACGCGGCGGTGGGGGCTGAGCCGCCTGAGCCTCTGTGGCTAACCTAGCCAACTCCTCATTCCGCTTATTGGCTTCAGCCAATTGTTGTTTCAGCTGCCGGTTTTCAAGTTCCACAATGGGAACATACCATTCAAGATTGTAATACATATCCTCATCCCTTGGAGGTGTTGGTGGGCCCCGAGAATCGGAGGACTCGCCTCTCTCTTCAATATCTGGGTTTACCATTGGCTACTTCCCTGGGCGTCTTGGATAGTTTTCTTCGGGAATGTTTTGATCGTTTGCAGCCATAACTTGTTTAGGGATCGCACTGCTTAAGGCTCTCAATGAAAGCACCAAACTGTTGACGCCGTTTTTCGTCAACAGTAAATGTAGAGCACATAAACAGTAAATAACTATGGCCTAAAAATACAACAAAACAAGGAGGATTTTTTACATGGTTCATGTAACGCCCCAAACCCCAGGGACCGTTACGGTGTGCCTTGTAAACAGTGCTAAACTCGCTAACCGAGTCATTTGGCCAAAATCGTGAACTAAGTATGATTAGCGGTTTAGGGATTAAAACTTTGGTTAAGATGTAACGTTTCACTAGAACGTTTAATTTATACATTGGGATCCCGAAAATAAAGTTTCAGAGTTTATTACAGAAAATATTTACAACAGGCCGTTCTAAGCGGCAAAACAGGGTTCAACCCTAGTTCCACTTTAAACCTCGGCCGTGGCAGACGAGCAGCTGCATATGTACACATCATCACCTAAGCTCTTCAACTCAAGGATGGTCCAGCTTCCTCTTGCCTTTACCTGCACCACGTAGCACCCGTGAGCCAAAGCCCAGCAAGAAAACATAATAAAGCATGATATAATATCAACAACAACCATAATAACCATTCAGGACTATCAGCCCAAGAAAATAGGTGACAATAGCCAAAAGTCACAATAATGAGCATCGCTCCTTCTAGCCATGTGACGATAGGGTCACCAGGACTTAACTGATAAGTGATTCTTTCTTAAGTTTGATTAGGACAGGTGCAAGGTGATTAGTCACCAACATAACCTTCCTCACGACTCTAGAGTCGAAACTATGGACAACGTCCCTTAGCCATGTGACAAACGGTCACCGGGGTCATATACCTTGGCTATAGTCATCTGATCATAGACCAGGCAAGCGCTTATAGTTCTCATTGACCTTCCGGTCGGTCCAGCATTAATACCCCATATGAGTCATTCAATGCCGACCTTGATTGGATCCAATCTTTATTTGGCCCGGCGTTCACAACGCACTGCCACTTCTGACCCTTGGGTCGGTGAAACACGACCAGTGCTCAGCCCGTGGTGAACTTAACTAATAAGTCACAGCTTCACAGACGGTTCTGACACCATTGTCGATTCTGACTAATAAGTCAGCGCCATGCCGCCAAACATATATCACATGTCTATTATCCATAAACAAGGTATTCAGCATGCTTACTTAACAGGTATTAGTACAATTAGGACTATGCATAAACACAGAGGTTCAAGCTCTGAACAATATCATACCCACTATACAAAGCATGTCCTAATCACATGTTTCTCATGCATCATATGCAATATATCCTGCAATCAACGTGCATCAATACCAGCCATGCATGCCACGCTTAATAACCAACCAACATGCATCAAGAATAGCCATGCATGTCATACTCAATAATCAACCAACATGCATCATAACAGCCATGCATGTCATACTCAATAATCAACCAACACGCACCAATAACAGCCATGCATGTCACATATACACAGGGTGCAGTTTTCTTACCTCAAAGTCGAGCTAGAACGATTAAAAGAACGACCATTGAGAACGATCAACTTCTAGTCCATTAGCGGTCACCTATTCATAACCAAATATAAAACCTCATCAAAATGAGTAATTAAATACTTCCAAACCCAACCCAAGCCTCCGGAATATCAAATCCCACTCAACTAGGTAGTAGGATCGATCCTAGGCCCTTAGAGTTAAGTTCCCATCACAAAACCACCATTTAGTATTTTTTTTTCCCTTAAGGGCCGCGGCCCTACATGGACCATGCCGCGGCGCGCCCCCCTGACAAAGCCTCCACCACCTTCTTCAAGCTAGGGCCGCGGCGCCCAAGAACAGGGCCGCGGCCCAACTTCGCACCAGCCATTTTTCTTCGTTTTTCCACCTCTAAAACCTTCCAAGAACCCATCTAAACATCTCCAAATCATCAAATCAATGTTACCAAACTTCTCAATGGTCCAAAACCACCAAAACCTGAAGCTCAAACCAACCAAAAACTCAACAATTCACAAAGTCCAATCCTAAGCTTAAAAACTTAAGAAACTCAAAACTTAACTCAAAAAAACAGAGCACACCTTAAATTCATAACTTGAACTCACCTCAAACACGGTTTTGAATCCCCTTTAATGGCCATGACAAGTTCCCTAGCTTCCCCCTTTGATCTCCAAGCTTAACTCCTCAAGGTGGCTCTCAAAATTCAAAGAAAAGGATGAAGGAAGGTTTGTACGGGAGAGAAAGGGAGAAAGGATGAGGTTAGGCTCTATTTTGCTCTGTTTCTACAGCCTTCCAAACCCCCAAAAACTGATATAAATCCTTAAGGTCAAAAGACCATAATGCCCCTAGACCAACTTAAAAGCTTCTAAACACTCCCGAGGGTAAATTCGTCATTTCCAACCTATACCGTTAATTATAATTAACGCTCTCCAATTCCCGCTAATCTCAACATTCACAAATACCAATAAATCATATCTCATTACCCTTTAATTCTCGGTAATGCTCTAATCATTAAATTCACCCCGAGACTCACCTCGAGCCCCGAACTTAAACCCGTTATGACTAGACCGAACACTTACATCTCATGATCGTCTCATGTCGATAGCTCGAACCAATCCACCTTATAGTGTGGCTATATTAATTAATCACAATCATGCACCCAAAATATACAATTACGCCCACAGTGGCCAAATTACCCTCATAATTAACATATGAGCCCATATGCATGCATTCACCATCATATAATAATATAATTCACGTAAACATGCATATAATCATTAAATACTATAATAAATCAATTATGGCCCTCCCGGTCTCCTAATCAAGGTCCTAAACCTTATTAGAAAATTTGGGACATTACAGTTCAGCAGTTAACTCTGCCTAGTCCACGAGTCTTTGTTATTAGAACTTAGGAAATTTCTGGAAATTTCTGGAAATTTCTCAGAAATGAATTCTCCAGAGTTTCTCCCAAGATCGCCAAATTTCAGTCCCTTACAAAGGTACATGACTTCTCTATTTATAGAGGAAGTCTCTGCATACTATCCCACACGTTCAGGGAAGTTATTCTGTATATTAATAAATTTATAGGCTTTATAGCCTGTAACTCCTATAAACAAGGAAACGTCCCCTGAAGACCAGGGGGCGTGTAACTGACTAATAAATATCCCTTTAATGTAGGGAAGTTACAACAATAATATTTCTTGAAAGCATGGACTGTGTCTCTTCATGTGACCTATTAAGCCGTTCAAGGTCAGCAATCGGCACCATGTCTGTCTAATTCTCTGAGCGAAGTATAAGTTGTCTTGCTCTCCCGAAATCAGCTCGGAGAGGGTAAGTACCACTGAGGCCGCTTTATACCGAGCTCACACTCAAGCCAATCTCGGGCCACTTGATCCAAGGTTACCTGACAATGGTAGCACTCCGATATTCTATCTTTCGAGCTTGTAAGGACTTCAAGGCTGCCCAACTTCGAGGTTCGGCGCCTAGGGTGCAAACACGTATTCTAGATATTGCGAGCTCACACCTGACGAAACCAGCTTTCGAGATTACAATTCTCAAGGCTCGAAATCTAGGTGTAACAAAACCCATAAAAGTAAAAATTCTTAAAAAAAGCTATAGATTAACTTTTTTTGAAAAAAAACCATATTTTTTCACTCTATTAAAAATCCTATATAAAGTGTAATTTCCTCATAAAACAATGAGAATACTTCCCTTCTTATTTTCTTAAGTAATGTCATTACTAGTAATCAATTTTTATTTATTTTATTTTATATTTTTAAAAATTAAAAGAAAAATTTACCCTAAAAAATATTCTTTTAAAAAAATATACATTTTTTATAAATGGAAATTTAGTCAAATTAAAGCATTCTGATTATATTTCCTGATTATGTAACCAAAATAAAATGTTTTTTATTCCCTTTCCGATTAGTTTAGTAAACAAAATAATAAAATAATGATTCTGATTCTTTAATATTTTATTCTCATTCATTTCTCTCATTGATTTATTTTGATTACGATTACAGTTTAGTAAACGTGTCGTGAAGCTACTTCTTTTGACGTCGATTTCGGGCATCGCAATTGGTGTAGCTCAGAAGCGTCACTTTAGAACTGACACTATTGAAGTTAATAGAACCAGTTTTACACTATTGCTAAACAAAATAATAATAATAATAATAATAAAACAAATCCAATGTTAGAATTCTACCACCCCCAGAACCTGCTGTCACCACCACCACTATACAAAAAACAAGAAAAAGAAAGAAAATCAAATGACCACCACCAAGCCAATGTCGTCGCCACCACTTAGAAAGAAAAACAGAATGTGTGTGAAGGAGTAAGAGGGAACTCTAGTGAGAGAGAGGGAGAGCTTTACCTTGAACGCACTGCCACAACCCCTTAGAACCACCACCACCAAGAATGACCAAACTGTGAAAACCTGCAAAAATCAAACGACATAAAACCTCGAACCTATTATGAATGTCAACAGAATTAATAATTTACAACTCTTCAATAAATGCCAATTAGCAAACGTGAATATATATTGAGGACTAACATAACATAACATGATTAACCCTACATTTAAAGCATATACATTTACCAAACTTTGTAGGATTTTTCATTTTAACTAGCGAAGTTAGTTGGATACTCACCCTTAACAACGCGAGTATAGGGTTCTTAATAGGCAATAGAATGGGGGACAAGAACCCACCTCGTTTTAGTTTTCTTGTATTTTTAATACAAAATTATTAAAATTATACATGATAAAATATTTTTTTATATAAAAGTATAATTTTTAATGATATATTTATTTTTATTATTTTATATTAAGAAAATTACCCATTTTTATGATTATTTTGCAATTTTTTCAATAAAAAAAGGTTTAAATAGTGTTAGAGAGGAGTTAATGTGTTATGGTTGAAGAATTGGGATTGGGAAAAATAGTGGGTCTTGGGATTTTTTTATTATTAAAATAAAGGGAGTGGTTCAACATACACTCTTTTTTACATTAAAATTTACATCAATTCTATACCATTAGATTAAACTAAAATCAATGGCCAAGATTAAAACAAAAACTAAAAAGTAGTTTTGTTCCCGCTCAACTTCTCCTTGTCTCCGTTCACCTTTGTCGTTGATATCGCCGCCATTGTAATAAATACAGATAGTTTTCTATTAAAAACTCTCTATAATTCCTAGAGAGCTAGAAATTGTTCTACTTGTAAGAACCCACCATGATTAAATTTGGTCTTTGAAAGGCAATGAGATTGAAAAGGCAGGTAGTGGGCCTGTTTGGCATAGCTTTTACTTTTACTTTTACTTTTAGACATAAGAAGAAGAGAAGTAAAAGTTTGAGCTTTCTAATTCCTGTTTGGATTTATATTTTGAAAGAGCTTTTTTCTTTGTTGAATAGCTTTTCAAAGTGTTTGGTATATACTGCATAAAAGCACTGATAAAATAAATATCAAATTTAACCATAAATATATGTTTATAATAATAATATATGTTATGTCTGAACTCATTTGAAAATTAATCGTTCTTTTGAAGAAAAAAAATCTAATTGCATACATATATGAATTAATAAATAAAAAATCATAAAAATCTAAACGTAATTAACAAAAAATCTAAAATTTTAAATTAAATATTCAAATATAAAAATCTAAATGTAGTTAGAGAAAGAAATTCTATATATAAAACATTAATAAGAAAAATAAAAACTAAAAAAAATTGTACGTAGATTTTTTTAGAAAAATTAGATAGAATACACTTTACTAACTTCCGCTTTCTAGGAAACACAGAGAGTTTTTAATCGAGGGGAGTAATTAAGAATCGCCATGAATGGAAAAACACCACCTGCATTTTTTAAGACAGTAACGACACCAACATCAGTGACAGCAACAAGAGAGAGGAGAAGTTGAATGGGAGCAAAACTACTTTTTTTGTTTTTGTTTTTTTCTTCTAAGTTGTGTTTTCATCTTGGCCAGTGATTTTTATTTAATCTAAGGGCATAAAATTGATGTAAATTTTAATGTAAAAAAGAGTGTATGCTGAACGCTTCCGTAAAATAAAGAGTGTTGTTATTTGGTACCTTATGATTGATTAGCGATATCTCATAATACTTATTAAATTCAAATAAATGGGACTCAATATTGAATTGCATCAATAATGATGTGTCACCTACTTATATTGTTGGGCACCAATGGTGCTCCTTGACAATAATCATGAGGCTCCATCTAAAAGCCAATTGGTAATTAGTGGAGTTACACATGTTCTTATTAATGGTTCAATATTCTTACACTTATTCCATGTGGGACACAATAGCCTAATATCCCCCCTCAAGATGGTGGCGATTTTTCGCTCACCAATCTTGAATCACCTGATCACAAGTGGCCCATTTTTTTTCAGCTCGCTTATTATTTTGGATCTCAAGTGTCTTTTTGCACTATACGGATCTCTTGCGGCTTGACTCACTCTTTTGGATCGGTGTGGATCGAATGCCCGCTAGAGAATTGGCTCTTGATACCATGACAAGAATCATGAGGCTCCATCTAAAAACCAATTGGTAATTAGTGGAGTTACACATGTTCTTATTAATGGTTCAATATTTTTACACTTATTTCATGTGGGACACAATAGTCTAATGCTCCTTAACAATTCTCTAAGATAAATTACTTTTTTTGACAATTTTTGGTACTCTCAAAAGTTGATTGATCTGGTTCATAAGTTGTCAGATTAAGTTAAAAACTTGATCTATCAAACTGGAACACACAGCTCGTTTTCCGTTATTCTAAATTTTAATAAGTGACATTATTATTTCTATTAATTTATATGTTACTTAAATACAAAATTGCTTCCTAATAAAGATATTTATACAATTAAAGATTTTATTCTTGTTGATAAAGATATTTATGATATTTAGACCAAGTTCGTTCACAATCTCATTGAACAACTGATCAAATTGATAAGACATGTTGGCTATGCGAGAGTTAACAAAATCGTTCGTTTAAGAAAAGTTTGGATATTGAAATCTAATTGAATGCAAACTTTGTGGATGAGTTGTGAGCACTTTTTCTATAAATAGAAGACTTAAGCAACAAATTGAGTAACTTTTTGGATGTCTCTTTTGTCATTCATAATTCATGTTGTAAAATTTGAGAACATCTTTGTGTGAAATTAAGAAAGTTTTCTTAGTCTAGTGTTTAGTTGTTGTGCAACACCTTAAGATTAAGAGTACATCACAATTCTTTGTAAGGAAGAAGGCTTCACCCCTTATAAAACAGTTCATCAACATCTTGACGAAAGGATTTTTCAAAGTCTTTCTTCGGAAGGAAGAAAGCCCGAAGAAAGCACCATCTTTAAAAGAAAATTCATGAAGACTTTTTATAAGAGGAATAAAGTAATATCTTGAGGAGAAGATTCATCATCATAAGAGAATTGTATTTTGTATTGTTAAATCCATATCAATCTGTTTAATCTTTGTAACAATTTGATATAACAGCCTGCTCACCTGATTCATCAAACTTAAATTTGCAGTTTTGATCAATCACTTTTTTTGTTTCCACTTTAATGAAAATGTTGACCACAAAATTACTTGATAATATCAATAAAAACTGAACTTCCATATAAAATGTTTATTGAGTAACAAAACAGCCTAAAGTATAAATAATTGAAACAAATATTTAAATATCAATATCAATAGACTAGTTGAAGTCATTTCCTAAATTGATGTGTCTTTTTGCATCGTGAGATACTATTACTCTTTACATAAAGAAATATAAATGATGAAACATATTAATTCAAACTAGATAGTAACAAGAATAAGAATATTGGTGTTTTATTGCATCTTTGAGAGCATGGCATTGCATTGCTGAGGGAGTGCATCTTCATTAGACCCTACAAATTTATGAAACAAACATCTAAAAATAAGAAATAAATTGTAAACTTAGAATAGAATATATAATAATAATAATATACGTGGTGGATATTATATACTGGAAAGAAGTGATAAGATAAGTAAGTTCATACTGTTGGTAAGAGATGTTGATAACCCCAGAAGCTGGATCTGCAATGGAAGCAAAGGCCTCTTGTGATAAGTCAATAGTACCCCTACAGGACCCAGGTGGGCAGTGATCAACGATTTTGACAGTAACAGAGCCACCCAAACAAGGCATTGGGGTGCCTAAGTTTGTCCCACTCAAGCAACTCACTTGGTACATTTGTCCACATGCTCCTCCATTGTTGTATATGGCATCACTTGCTGCTGCTATCATCACTCCTTGCTCCTCGAAACCGTAGCAACTAGATGCTATACATATAAAACAATATTCACTATTAATTTCTACTTCTAGGTTTCGGATGTAGTTCCGTTCTTTGAAATAATGTTCTATTTTGGAGTAATTTATAGTACTATTGAAGTAATTTAGAAATAACATTGTATTAAGGGAAAGTACGAGTTTGGCTATGTATTGTTCCTAAATACGCGATTAGACTTTGTGTTTTATGAAATGACAATTTAGATTTTATGTTTTACAAAATAGATCAAAATAGTACCTTATATTTAATTTTGGTCCAAAAAAAATTCAAATTTAATCTTTTATTCTCAGCTCCTCGACCGCTTTCTCTATTTCTCTAAACTCATCGCATCACTAACGACTCGAGAATTGATCTTATAATTAAAAATATTTTGACTAAAATTGGCTCTAGAGTACTATTTTGATCCATTTTGTAAAACACATATTCAAATTATCATTTAACAAAATACAGTAGTCGATCGCATATTCGGGCCAAAGTAGTATTTGTATATTACTCCATAATAGTATGGGACTGATCCCGAAACAGGACTACATCCACCTCATATATACAGGCACATAAATCTATATGCAAATATAATACTTACGCTGATAGGGCGGAGTGTAAAAGGTGGCAGTGCCTGTTTCTTGGGAGTGAACAAACGAAGGAAGGGTCATCAGGTTAACGCATAAACAAGAAATGGTTAACAAAATAATGTTGTAAAACCGGGAGGAGGCCATTGCTTATAATATATACTATATATATATAGAGAGAGAGAGAGAACAGTAGTATGTGTGTGTATATATTTGTGGCAGTGTGTTCTAACTTATTGAGCGAAGAGTCATTATTTATACAAGTCTCAATGATGTCATAATCACTTTTCATATTATTTTTAGTTAAATGCAATGTTACTTAGCATAACACTATATTTGTTGGTTATTATATCAACTACAACAATGGTATTTTAAAATTATATCGGTTGCCTTTAGCCGGCGGCTTAAGGAATTAGAACAATGAGGAATATTTATATCCGTACTACGTACTGTGATTATATATATTGCAAACAAGAAAAGCAGTCGCATATATTTATATATATAATTACCCATGAGGAAAAAAAGGGTTTGTTTAAAATAGATAGATGAAGACGTAGGAAAATCCAAGTAATATGAGAAAAATTACCTCATCAAAAAACAATATACCAGAATAGACTCCCAACTCAATTTGCCATATATCGATTTTATGTTAATTTTAAACTAATATATATATATATGTATATTGATTAAGTTACAATAAATGATCTACAACGAAGAGAGAAAGAGAAGATAACAAGAATAAAGAGCAATAGATCAACGGAAATATAAGGACGCAAAAAAGAAAGAGAATATAGAAAATAGAGATAAAAGAATAACAAAAAGAGATGATGAAATGATATAAGAATACACACATGGGACATGGCAGGTACGTACGTATCATGGTAGTTTTATTGATAATAATAAAAAGGATCTTGGAAATCTATAGTGATTGGATTCTTATTTATTTTGTGTAATAAATAATAATTCATCCAAGGGGTTTCGATACTTTTGCGCGATGTAATTATGAAAATTTGATTTTTGGCCAAAACAATGTTTTTTCGATATAAAATTGATGGTGTTTCGATTCAATCTTGAAACTTGATTTTTGGCCAAAACAATGTTTTTTCGATGCAAAATGGATAGTGTTTCGATATGCTCTTGCGATACAATCATGAAAACTTGTTTATTGGTCAAATCGATACTTTTTCGATGTAAAATCGATGTTTTTGCAATGCAACCCTGAAAACTTGATTTTTGGCCAAAACGATGCTTTTTCGATGCAATTTTGATATTATACACTGAAATTTGACGAAAACTTTAGAGATTCATATTTTTTCACTCAAATGTCTATTTCAGATGATTCTTTTTTTTTTAATTTTGGTATTTTTTTCAAAATCTACAAGATTAGAATGAGAGAGAAAGAGAGAGAGAGAATGATAGAGACGTTAGAGAGAGAGTTCGGACTGAGAAAAAAAATGAGTGTTTGAATGTTGGAGGTATTTTTGTTCAAAAAATTGAAATTGTCATATATTTGTGATAGTAACTTATGTTGGCATATTAAAAAGTTTTACTGATTAAGTTATCATGCATATAGAACATGAAATTTCCCTTGCTAATTTTGTTAGTGTCATGACCTATCAAGAATGAGCATGCACTACAACAAAAAAAAGACTTTTTATGACACAAAATTTACAACATTTTATTTCTAATGTCATAAAATAATGTTTAAGATGACTCTTATTTTTTAAATGTTGAAAAAACTAGAATTCAATGACATTTGTTTAAAATTATTGTAAAAATACTTTTTAACAACTTTAAATAAATATCATTAAATGTTTAAATTTAATTATGCTTTAAAAACGCCATAGCAGAAGAGATTACGTATTAAATTTTAATATTTGTTAACAATATAATAAAAATATAATTTTATAATCAACATTTAAATTTTATTTCATAAAATATAATTGTTATATGTTATTTATAAAATTTAATTTTTAAACGACTTGGACATGCTCCTAAAAATGTTGTATTTTATAAGTTATCTTTAATGAATAATTTAAATATATCATTAATATAAATATATAATATTATAATAAAAATTTCACATATATATCTCTTTTTTTTTCGCACAAGAGTTGTGATATTTAACAATCTCGATGCTTTTAAATTTTTATTGTCTCATTCTTGAAAGGTCTGATTATCAAGTTCTTCACTCACCTCTTCTTTATGAAATTCACGAATAAGGTAAGTTATACTATTTTCTTTCTTTCTATTTAATTGGTCCAACAAACTATATATAATTATAAGTTATACTATTTTCTCTCTTTCTTTCTATTTTTTTTATGTTATATATGCATGTATTATGCAATTTTACTAACTCATATTATGTTTTGTTTTACAGATACATGTACAAGAAGAATTGATGACTATGAAATTGTGCAAATGAAGAACCAAGATGAGAAAATAATTCTGATGACAGATTTATATGGTTGATAATCGTTCATTCGAACAAAAAAGAAAAGGTTTAATAAATTATTAAAATCTTAATCAACAAAAATTATTTCAAATAATTATTATTGGATTATTATTTTACAATAATTTTATTTAATTATTTAATAATTTTTTAATGAAAAAATATTAAATGACATTTTCTTTATGTCATAACAGAAGAATCTACAATGATATAAGATAAATATTGTAGTAAGTATTAGACTTTTAATGGAACCCCCATTAATTTAACAACATTTTTAACATGGGTTTTATGATACAATTTAAATGTCATCAAAACTGTTTTTTGTTGTAGTGATGCCTTAACTTAACAAAGGTTAGCGATCAAGTCGTGATTAGGCATCTCTGTTAGCATTCCTCAGGCAACTATAAATGAACAGGAACAAGAGTGTGTTACTGAGCGACCAGAGTCTTCCAATTAACGTGTGATGGCTTGCCTTGTGCGAACAAAGGTGAAAAAACTTGTTTTGTGCGAACAGAGGTAGAGATCATCTCTTGTGTGAACAGAGGTAGAGGAACAACTCTTGTACCAATAGAGGTTGAAGAATGTGGTTAGGCGACCAAGTCCTTTATGTTAGCGTTTTGGTAATTTGATTTGTGCTTTGTGAGAACATGGATGCAATTAGTTATGTTCATCATCCATTTATAATTTTTATTCTTTAAATTGTAATATCATGCCCAAAAAATAAGTATAACAATATATATGTTCAATTTTTTATTTTAAAGTATATAGAAATAAATAAATTTATTTTTCTCGTTTTTTCATATGTAGATGAAAAGGATAGTATTATACAAATTTCATTTTCAGCACAATTCTACAAAAATTATTTTCTATAGATGTAATGACTATTTGTTAAAAGTTTTATTACCATTTATTTTTTATCATTTAGAACGTTTTTCAAAATTATTATTGATTTTATTTATTAGATTATGATTCTTTTTAAGTTATTTGAGTTCGGTATATTTCATCTTTTTTTCTTTATATACATAAACTAATACAAGTTGCTTAATAAATAAATAAAAACTACTAAAAATAAGTATTTCTTTAAAAAAAAAAATTGGGTATAATTTTAGATTGTACATCATATATTTTTTTTTAACAATGGTACGTATAAGATAATTTTTTAACAGTATATACACCATTTACTATATATGTTTATTATTAGGCCTATGGTACATTTTATTTATTTGGATAGCATTTATTTATGGCAGTGATGTAAACAAACAGGGATGGAGGGAGAGTGCAATCTTAAGGGGCCAAAATGTCAAAATAATAATAATAAGGGGGCCAATGTCTAAATTAAAAAAAATTAAGGCCCCCCTCTTTTTGTAAGTAAATATATCCCTATAAATACAAGCATCGTTATTCATGTGGAAAATCCAAACTATTCCAAAAAAACATAGAAAGTAAAAATTTCAATTTTTTACTTTTATATGAACTCGTATTTTAGATTATTCTTCAATTTTATCAAATGGCTCAAAAACATTGCAACTCTACAAAAATTAAAATTAATATTCTTATTCTTATTCTTTTATTTCAATCTTGAATCCTATTTTTCTTTCTTCCGAAATATGTGAAATTTTGTTACTATAACCAGTTACAACTTTCTCAGTTTTATAGTGGTAACCGGTTACAATTTTTCAATTTGAGAATGTAACTGGTTACAAGTCTAAAAAAAAAAAAACTAACCAATTACTATGTTGTGTTTTCAAAGACTAGTAATGGGTTACTATCTAAAATTGAAAATTTTGGTCATTTATTGTATAATTTAAACAAGTTAGTAACAGAATATAACCTGTCTCTATTCTAATTGGCCAATTAGAAAAATATATTTAGAAAAAATAATAAGAATGAATCAATTTGTTAAAATTTAAGCAATAAATAACTAGTTACAATTTTTAGAGTGATAGTGGGTGGTTATAAGTATAACACTTGTTACAATTTTTAGAGTGATAGCCAGTTACAAACATAATACTGGTTACAATTTATAAAGTGACAACCGGTTGCAAACATAATATAATAATTGGTTATAGTTTTTAGATTTTAACCAATATGAATAAATTAATACTCCATGTATTGACGATGTTTTCATTTTAATGGCCTGCCATTTTTTTAGAGTGTAACCAATTATCAAAAACATAATTAAAAAGAAAACAAAAATTACATTACAATTTTGAATGACTTATTTATACTTTATTTATCATTAAACTGATTTTTTGTTTTCTTAAAAATCACACATGTTTGTCTCTGCATTAATTTTAAAGCAAAATATCTTAATTTTCTTTCACAAAATTGTGCGATATATTGACCAATATCACACAACAATTATATATATAATATTTCATTTTATTGAACAATATAAGGAATTTAATAACAAAACTAATACATAGTTACAATATAATTCATATAAGAGTTATGTATAGAAACACATTATATATATAATATATTAAACTTATAATAGTTATATATGTATATAACTTGATGTAACGAATCAATTGATTGCTTGGATACACTATTAATATATAAATAATCATGAATTAATGATGAGTATCAAATATATATAATCACTTTATTATTATATATATAAAGTCACTAATTAATGTCTAACATTTCAAAAAATATATAATGTTTTAGAATCATAGAAACAAAGTAATATGGAATTTTAGAAAGTTAACCCATCTAAAAAACTATATTAATTATGGCTTTTTAAAAGTTATTTTTCTAAAATTTAAACATATGGGAAAGCCATATTTTTATAAACTAAATTCCCATATTTAAAAAAAAAATCCCTTTTTTGATGGATGAAAATAAGTGTTTAACTTTCATTCTTTAAGTTTTGTTTGAATCTTGGATTTCACTAATGAGAAGTTTGTGAGAGAGGAAAGTCAGAAAAATATTAAAGAAAATATTTTGCTAAGATTTTATAAGAATTTTTTTTTAATATATTTATAATTATTTTAAATTTTATAAAATTATACTACATTTAAGTAATATATATTCTAAAAAAAAATTAGTATTAATTTTATTTCCTCCTAAAATCTAAGATTCAATGGGAGAGTTAGATCTCATTTGGTTTGAGAGAGAAGAAAAGAATGAAAATGAATTCATTCTTTTTTCTTTATTTGGCTAGAAACTACAAGTGATGAAATGACTCTCCTATTGAATAGCTTTTCCATTATTTTGGTGGACCTAAAAATAAATACAAAGGTCATTTCAATACATAATTTTAATATATATAGAGTACAATTCTTATATAGAGACTTCACTTTAAGCTCTATTAGTGGGGCTCTCAGTGTTCTCGATCCGTGAACAGTTTTTGTCGCGATTTTTTTTATGACCGTGTATATTGTAGCTATTTAGAGCATCCTGCAAATTTTCATAAAATTATGAATAGTTTACGGTACCGAAAACTAGGTTCAAACGTGTTAATTTCTACGCGCATAAAAAAAATTAGTCACGTGTGCAACAACATGTTTGAACTTAGTTTTCGGTATTGTAAACTATTCGGAATTTTCTGAAAATTTGCAGGATGCTCTAAATAGCTACAATATACACGGTCATAAAAAAAATCGCCCCAAAAATTGTTCACGGGTCGAGAACACTGAGAGTCCCACCGGTAGAGCTTAAAGTGAAGCCCGTGTAGGAGAATTCTCATATATATATATATATATGGGTGCACTCAGGGCCGGCCCTGAAAAAAAGTGGGCCTCAGACGGTTTTAATAAATTTGAAAAAAATGGGCCTTTTTGTATATGTAATTTTATATAAAATTAAACTAATATTTAGTAATATAAAATTAAACTAATTTTAAATAAAATGGGCCCTGGGTAGGGGTGGGCCCTAGGCACGGGCCTAGCCCGCCTATGCCTAGGGCCGGCCCTGGGTGCACTCTTAATGGTTACTACTCATGGATGGTTATTTTAATATTAATCATTGGATTAAGATCAACGGTCCATATTTATAGTTGTTAATTAATATTTCTAAAAATAAATTTTGATTTTTTCAAATTTTTAGAATGGTTACCTGATGAAAAACATGTATTTATCATGAAAAGATAATATTGTAAAATTTTCAGTTTTCAAATACATGTCAATTTCTAAATATAGCTAGTGTCTTTCATTGGTTAGAAACAATACTAATTATGGCAAAAGAAATAACTAAATTCAAAATTAATGTAGAAAAAAAATATTTATATGTTGTTGACTTGCTATACCAAGTTATTATGTTGCCACATCATCATAATTGTTAGTGTCCATCTATAAGTAGTATCGATTGAGAAGTCGTCATATATATATATATATATATATATATATAGTACTAAATATATAATGAGTAATTATGTATGAGTTAACACAAACCGGTTAACCCTACATTTAAAGCATATATTGACTAAACTTTGTGGTTAAGTTATACTAAACTAAACTATGCCACACTTTTTTGCTCTCTTCTTTTATGATGAGCAGAGGTTAGGCTTTTGTTCCTTAAAAATATTAGAAGATAGTGCCACTTTTAAATGGAATAGGTCATTGTGGGCCTAAAATAACAATCGCTTGGATATAGGAAATCAATATGGGCCCCATATCATTACCAAACACAGACCCTTCTCGGCCCTAATTCAAAATTGAGTCGCTTTCTCAAGTGACAGTGACCCAATTAAAATTTGCAAGTCGTACATTATATATCATATCTATTCAAAACATAACAGTACAAAACTTATAATATATATGGGAGAATTTTTTTATAGGCTTCACTTCAAGTCTTACCGGTAAGGCTCTCAGCATTTTTCGACTTGTGAGTAGTTTTTAGCATAATTTTTTTTTTGGACTGTGTATATTGTAGTTGTTTAGAGCATCCGCAAATTTTCAGAAAATTCCGAATAGTTTACCGTACCGTCAAACATGTTACTTTCTATGCGCATAAAAAAAATCATGACTTTGTATATTGTAGCTATTTAGAGCATCTTGCAAATTTTCAGAAAATTCTGAATAATTTACAGTACCGAAAACTAGGTTCAAACATGTTTTCTACGCGCATAAAAAAAAATTAGTCATGCGTGCAACAACATATTTGAACTTAGTTTTCAATGCTGTAAACTATTCAGAATTTTCTGAAAATTTCCAGGATGCTCTAAATAGCTACAATATACACGGTCATAAAAAAAATCGCGCCGAAAACTGTTCACGGGTCGAAAACACTGAGAGCTCTATCAGTAAAGCTTAAAGTGAAGCCTTTATAGGAGAATATATATTCGTTGAAGAATTTGATTGTATGGGCGCTAGTTTAGTTTTTACTTGTAGGGTTGTTTCCATTTTTGGACATGTAGAAAACTTATAATCTATTTTTTTTCATACGGCGTACATTGTAGTTATAGCAGGCATCCGGCTAATTTTTAGAAAATTTCAAATAATTTATGATACCAAAACATAGCTCAAATAGTTAATTGCACACGTGCAACTAACCATTTTGAACTCTAATTTTTAGTATTGTAAAGTATTTAGAATTTTTTGAAAATTGGTACGTGATTACTATAACTACAATATACATTATCATATAAAAAAAATGGTTATAATTTCTCTACCTACCAAAAACAAAAATGCCCCTACTGGTACGAACTAAACTGGCACCCCTACTACAGAATTTCTCTATATTTATATATATAAGTGATCAGATTTTCTAAGTCACTAAAAACAACTAAGACTTTTGCCGTCGGCCTAAAAAAAACCATCGGTAAAAATATCATTTTACACCGGCAAAGATTATTTGACTTTTCTGGGCATATTTTTTCGCCAGTAAAGAATCATCGATAAGATGTCTTTTGTTGGCGCTTTTAGTAATACATCAGCAAAAGTCAGGTGTCCTAGTGAAAAATAGGGATATTTGTGACATAAGTACCCAATGTTTGGGGGAAATACCCGACATGGACCAAATCTTTTTTTTAGCAGGTAAAGTATCCAAACATCCTGAAACTGTAATTTCATCTAGTTCTGTCACTAGGGTCTCTGTTAGTGGGCCATAGTGGACGCGTATAGACTCTAGATTATACCTAGGTTTAATTTTAAAATTTAAATTAAATTAAAAATACATTTTAAAATATTAAAATAATACAAATTAATTATAAAAATAAATAAATATATACAAATTTTAAATTGATTTCAACTTTTTTTTAAAAAATACCCTAAAACTATCTCACCTCTCTCACTACTCAATCTCTATCTCACCCTCTCCTTCACTGTCTTCTTCCTTGCCTCCCCACGTCGTCGTAGCCCCCTCCATCGCAACCACCACCGACCACAACCTCTTCTTCCTCCCTACGGCCTCTTCTTCCTCTTCTTCTCCCTTGGCACCCCACGGCCTCTTCTTCTTCCTCAGCATCGTCCATGGGTGCCGGTTTTTCTCTTCAAAAGCTGGCGGCGATGGTGGTGTAGGTGTTGGTTTATGGGCCCTTCTCCTATGCGATGGTTTGGGTTTTGGGTCTCTTCTCCTATGGGGTGGTTTGGGTTTTGGGGTTTCGGTGGTTGTGCGATGGTGGTGTAGGTGGTGAGGGTAGGTCTCGGGTGGTGGGTTATTCTCTCTGTTGTGGGTCATTCTCTGGTGTGGGGATGGTTGTAGGTCTCTGGTTGGGATCATTGGAGATTGGTGATGGGGTGTTCTTAGATTTATTAGTTTTTATTTTATTTTTCTTTAACAAATTTTATTTTAATTTCTTGTAAACAAATTAAAAAGTGTTTTTAATAATTAAAATCACTTTTAGTTTTTTATTTAGTTATTTTTAATTTTATATTATTTTTAATATTATATTATTTTAATATTTTTAAAATTATTTTTTATTTAATTTAAATTTTAAAATTAAATTTAGGTATAATCTGGAGCCTACATGTGTCCACTATGACCCACTAATTAAGATCATATTAACGGAATTGGACAGAATTATGGTTTTAGGATGTTTTGATACTTTACTCGCTAAAAAAAAATTGAGTCCACACCGGGTATTTTCCCTAAACATTGGGTACTTTTGCGGCAAATATACCGTGCAAAATATCACCCACAAAATCCCTTGCATAAAAAAAAAATCTGCCAAAATTTAAGGGTCTGATTGGTATAGAATTTGGGTATAACTTTATGAATTAGAAAACTGAAAATCTGTGGGCCCATGAAAATAATTGATTGGTAGCTAGTTTTTCAAAACCAGATCCAAAATCTATATTTGGACTTTATGTTGTAAAATAGAAAACGAATAAATCCCGTTTTCTTCATTTTGTGAAATTTCTTCCTAAAAACCCTAAAAACAAAATCCATCTCTTGTCCCCTCCACCATTTGCAAAAGACAGAGCTTCTTCATCTCTCTCCCATCAATGGTGATTCATTGCCCCTCCTAACAGCGCCTGATCCACTCCAACTTCACATCTACCATCAGCCATATAAGGTATCTCTAAAACTGGTTTGAATGTTTATATATATATATATATATATATTTTTGAGAGTTTATCGTTTTAGTGATGTGAAATTTGTTCTAAAGCCTAGAAGCTCAGTCAGAACAGGTACAATAATTCTTTCATTGTTTTCACAAGCTTTTATTCTTTTTATACTGTATGTTTCTTGTTTTTCAGTTAGTAGTTTATACATTTTCGATACCCATCGACCATTAGTACATCAAAATTTTCAATTGCTTATTCTCTTGTGATATGGTCATAGGAACTTATACCTGGTGTAATATGCTTAATTTAATTAGACTTGATTTCTAGCCTCTTTTTCTTTATAAGATTGTAGAGTTTGGCATGGTCATGGTCAATGCTAGCTAATTGATTTTGTTTACTATGTATTAAGGTTTTCCTCTTCCCTGAAGAGTTTAAAAGAAGAAGTCATCAACCATTGACAAACCTTAAGCACCTGAAGGTCAAGACTTTCGAAAGCTTGGAAGACAAATCTAAGTTGAAAGACTCTTTATATTGGGCTTCACCTCATTTGGACACACCACTGATTGAAGAAGGAACAGAGAGTGAGTTAATGTTATTATAGTTTGCTTTTCTTTATGTCTTGAAAGATGTATAATTAGAAGAATGTAGTATGTGTTGCATCAAATGCTGAGTTTTCTTCTTATTTTTTATATTTTGGAATAATGTCAATTGGATTCTACATTTAGTACTGCTCATTATAGTTGGAATTTTTTTGGAGTAATTTTATGCAACAATGCTGCTGGTTTAAGAAGAAAGAAACAGTGCACTCCACATGTTTGGGAAAATGCCTTAGAAACATAATGTATAGTATATTGAATAGAAATTTATATGCTTTAAATCACTATGGCTCAATATCAACTTGAGTAATTTTAATGTTACACTTTAATCCAAAAGCTCTAATGCTTTTTTGTGTCTTTTGATTCTATACTTTTCTCTAATTTTCTCATGCTGAAAGTCTTTATTTCATTGTAGGCTTAATGTTTAATAATCAGTTGAATAAAGTTTTCTTCACCATTTTTGTATACATATGTGTGTATCTTAATTCTCAGTTAAAACATTAATATCTTCTCTTCTTTTTTTTGAAGAATTTTTTTTTTTATAATCATACACTTTGTGGTGATCAAACTATTACCAAACAAGAACAGTCACAAAACAAGAAAACTTCATAGATAAATTGCAGAAAACTGAACAACTACCTTTGGAGATTACAATGTCAGTAGAGATTTAACTTTACAACTGTGTGAACAGAGATCTTGATGACAGAAAATGAGATAATATACAACTGCTTATTGCAAATGTTGAGACAAGAAACTAAAAAATAATAAAGGAGTCATTATACACGCAAAAGAGAATCAGAAGCAATATATATAATATTGTTTGATTCTATTTTTATATTTCCATATCTTTATTCAATTCTCATGCTTGCATATTTGGTTAATGGACTTGAATTATGGTTTGTGCTCTTATTTGGTCAAATTTGACAATCAGGTGAAATTTTTAAATGCAAGTCTAAAAGCTCTCTCCTGCTTTTAATTCTGATTTGGCAATCTTGGTTTTTATTGTGGGCTTTCACCAAATAAGCATCTTAGGAATAGGATTTTTATTCAGTTGCAATTCTAGAGTAAGAAGTTTTTCATAAATTAATTTTGAGTCCTTCAATAGTTGCTTTCTTGTAAAATTGGAATGTCATTATCTTCAGTGTTCAGTTTTGATTTCTTAAAATTAAGGGTGTGAGTTCTCTTCTCTAATGGCTGCTCTAGCTTTTGTGAGTAACTGGTGTGATTAGATAATCTTGTCTGGGTATTTAGGAATGCATTTATTGTGTTTTTTTTGGTTGCAGTGAACAAATTTATGGGTCTTGACCAAATTTGCTAGATGCAGCAAATAAAACTTGTAATTAATATACTGAATTACATTCATAATATTGGGTAATTCTCATAAGATCTTTTTTTTTAAGTAAACCATATCCAACAATTATGAGAAGAAGAAAAAAATCAAAAATGAAGAGAAAGTAATAGATACAACATTTTTATATGGGCAAAATGATTATAGATGGAAAATACATTATATGTTCCTAGCTAGTAATATCCTTTTCTGTCTTGTCTTCCAAAGATAGTAGGTTTAGTTTGATACACATATCATTAGTCCAAGCATAAAGTTCAGTTACAAATGTTCATATATACTTGTCATTAGTTCCTTTACTTTTTTCTTTAAACACATTATTCCTGGTAATATTCTTCTGCACTAACTTCTAAAAATTAACAGCCCTTCTATTACATTGGACATTTCATGAAAAATGATTTACAAGAAAACCAAGAAATACAGACAGAGTTAGATGTTCAAAAGATAGTAATAACAAATTTTCTTATTTCTTTCTTTGTGTAATATGGTGTAAACTTATGAATTATTATTTCAATCCTGTTGTGTTCTTATCAACTTTTCTTTTTGGCAGGTTCCGGGGATTCTTTTGGAAAGCAGCTAGAATAGGTGGGTAATAATAAAGTATTTTGTTGCAAAATTTTCTTCACATTGCATGACATAATACATGAACTCAAAATAATCTTTGTTGTCTAAAATGCTTTGAAGAATGTGAGAAGCTTTTGTGAGTAGAAAGATAGTTTAGATTATATGATATAACATCTGGGACTCATTTCCAATTATAAGGCAGCCCAAAGCCATAAAGCAAGTCTGCTTGGCTAACAAACTCTGAGCGTAGGCTGTTTAATAAAAGTCTCTATTGGGTGTTGATTAGTTTCCTTTCAATAGTTTGAAATTTGGTTTCTTGTTTAAATACTCAAAAGCTACTAAAAAATTGTTTAATGAAAAGTTGTTCTGAGTCCTGAGTCCCTGATTAAATACTCATCATCTTTTGTTTGAAGTAGCAGCCGACCACACCACCATCACACCATTACAGTCCATTTGCTCTCAATCTGCAACATCTGAGGTGAGCTCTTTTTCTCACTCTCTCTACTTTCTTTACATCTTGGAATTCTTTGATTTGAATGTTTGATTTTGAAAACTTGAGCTACTAAATTTAAAAGAAGCATTATTTATGAAGACATAGATTGTGATAGTTAAAATTATGATTAGATGGATGCGAAGAATGTAGACATTGACGATCATGCTTCTTGCCCTGAGGCTATTGAATCACATTATATTGGTCTTTTGTATGAAGAGGCTAAAAAAGGATTACAAACAACAACCTTGGACAAAAAAGGATGGCTAAAAATAGAAAATGACATATTTAATTCTTTTGGAAAAAGATATAAAACGCCTCAATTGAAATCCAAATTCAATCGGTTGAGAAAGGCACATCAAGAATTTTCTCATCTTTTGGAACAAACTGGTATGGGATGGGATACTCAAACAAAAACTGTTACAGCAAGTGATGAAGTATGGGACACTTATCTAAAGGTAATAGACTTATACTATAATTGTGTTGTTGATTACTTGATTATTCTAAATTCATGTTATGTAGTAATGTTGTGTGTTTTTGGATTTTTGTAGAAATATCCAAATGCCAAGAGATTTCGAAAAAAAGGATTGCAACATTATGAGATGCTTGGAGAAATATTCAATAATACAACAGCCACTGGTGGTATGAGTTATGCCTCCACTCAACTTCCGCCTTCTTCAGTTGAGGAACGCCAACAAGAGCGTCATTTTGTTGGCACTGGAGCACATGTTGATATTGATCTTGAATTTGATGGTGATAATTATGGAGAGGAAGAAGAAGTTACTGGTGTACGTCGTCGAGCTACTTCTGCTCCACCAGATGCACCAAAACCAAAAGAGAAAAAGAACAAAGGGGCTAATTCTGCCTTCGACCAAGTGATGGGAGAACTTGCAAAAAGTAATTCTGCTAAGACTGAGGCATCATTAACACGGAGTGAGACTATGCGTAAGTATTATGAATCGAGAGAAAAAAGAATTAGTGAGGAAACCAGCAATGTCACTAATTCTTACAATGTGGAAGATTGTCAAAGCATTCTTGATGGTATTCCAGATCTGGATAACAAAATATACCTCAAAGCGTTGCATGAGTTTGTAGCAACCCCAGAATGGCGCGGAATATTCATGAGAATGAATGAGGAGCGTCGACGTGCTTATCTTGATTCATTGTTGGAGTGATTTAATATTGTTTATTTATTATGACTTTGTCTGTTATGAACTACCAAACCATGAACTTTGTTTGTTATGACTTTATCTTAGATAATGTGTAATGAACTTGACTTGGTGTTTATTGTCGTGATTGAACTTTTATTATTGTCATAATTAGGTACCTAAGATGGATGATTCGGATGAGGAGTTTGAAATATTATTTGGTGATACTTCGTCTTCATCAAGCGAGGAATTAATTGGTCAAGTTCTCATGGCTAATCGAATACATGAGATGCAAAAATCTCAACAGATTAGACGACCACTATGCACTTCAAATATGTCTGGACGTCAATATTTACTTGAGCTGCTAAATGGACATCCTGATAGATTGTTTTACACAATTAGAATGGACGTTAATACTTTTAGATCTTTATGTCGTCGATTAGTTGAAATGGAAGTCATAGAACATGACAGGGTAATTAGTGTTGAAGAAGCTGTTGTCATGTTTCTATGGATAGTAACACACAACCAACGAGTTAGGACTGTGGCCGAAAGATATCAACATTCGGTAGAAACTGTTTGTCGTCAGTTTGGCAGAGTGCTAGATGCATTGTGTTATTTAGGAAATGAAGTAATAAGGCCTCTTCACTTTAATACTGTGCAAGCAGAAATTCAAAATAATTCAAAGTATTTCCCATGGTTTAAGGTAAATTTTATTTATTAATTTTAATAAAAAATTTGTTATAATTCATATGAATTTAATTGAAGTTGGTAATGATATATTTGATTTATTATGTAGGATTGTGTTGGAGCAATTGATGGTACTCATGTAAGTGCAGTTGCACCAGCTCTAAAACAACTTGCATATAGAGGAAGAAAAGTAGATGTAACACAAAATGTAATGGCTGCATGCTCCTTTAATATGATGTTTACTTATGTCTACGCTGGATGGGAAGGAACAGCCAATGACTCTCGAGTGCTTCTTGATGCAATTAGAAAAGACGATAACTTTCCCATGCCACCACCAGGTCTTAAATTACACTTGTCTTGATGCATTATAATTTTCTTTCACATTCCCTTGTTCATAATAAGTGATTTTAATATAGGTAAATACTATGTTGTTGATTCTGGCTATCCAAATATGCCTGGGTTTCTAGCACCATATCGTGGTGAACGTTATCACTTGCGTCGCTTTAGAGGAAGAGGGAACCATCCTAGAGGTGCGATGGAGTTATTCAATTATAGGCACTCATCATTGCGCAATGTGATTGAACGTTGTTTTGGACTTCTTAAAGCCAGGTTTCCCATTTTGAAGTCAATGCCTCCATACTTGCTTGGAAAGCAACGTCGAATACCAATAGCATGTTGCACTATCCACAACTGGATCAAAATGCATTCTATTAATGATAGAATGTTTGAACAATATTCAGTTGATGCTACACCTGTTGAAGATATTGAAGGAACTGAAAGCCAATCTAATACAACAATAGAAAACCAACAAGAAGGAGATGAAGCAGGAATTTCTGAGGCACCACAGATTAATTTCAGTCAAGCTTATATGGCTCAGATGGAAAATGTTAGAGATGACATTGCTCGACAAATGTGGTTTAGTTATAACAATAATGTTTAGTTAATTAAAAATATGTAACTTTAATTTAGAAAAAATATTAAAATTAACGACAATGCAATATTGTTATGAATTTAATCAATGCACTATTATTAAATTTTAATTTATCAATATAATTAAATTTGTAGATAAATCAAAATTTAATATTATATAACTTATATAAATAAAATATAAAAATAAAAATAATATTCAGATTCAGCTGAACCAATCACGTATTCAGTTTCTGTTATATTTTCAAATTTAATACCAATCACAGATTCAGTTTTTTAAAACTCAAAAATAGTTTCCTGACATTGAACCAATCGCATTTTCAGAAACATGTTTTCAGTCACTAAATTCAGATTTTCATTTCAGAATCCCACTTTTCAAAAATACAGTTTTCTAATGGCGAACCAATCAGACCCTAACTTTTCCCAACACTCCTAAAATCATTTTTGGATAGTGTAATATAAATATATATATATATAAGTGGTCAGATTTTCTCTAATATATTATCAATTTTTTTGTTTGGTGCATTGTTGTTACATTCCTTACCATGTATAAGCTTGTGAAATTGTGTTCGTAAAACTATAAAGTTGAGTTTTATATAGTTGTTTTTATAAAATTATATATGAGCTTAAGTTTTTTTAAATTATAGTCGTTACATTCATTTTTTTAAAACACCAGAAGCACATGCATGTCGTCAAAAGTTCTCGAACAATAATCGTAATCAAAGTTTGTTTGAGTTATCGTGTGAATAATTTATTTTAAAACAAAATATTTAATATGTTTAAATAATTGTATAATTTAAAAATTCTTATCACGAGAATATTTCGAATTTATATATTATATAAATATCATTTCGTACATTATGATTATTTTTGTAAGTGAAACAAATATAATCCTCGTCTAAGTTTTTAGAATCGAGTATATAAGAAAAATTCAATAATGAAAAATTAATATTTTAAAATTTTAAAAATACATAAATTATATATTAAAACTATAATACAAGTAGATCCCAATTCCATTTTGTTAATACAAGTAAAAGTAAAAGATTTATACCAAATAATAATTGTGAACAAATTTATAGTGGTAAAATCCAAGTGTGGTTTAAAATACATTCAAAAGGTAACATTTATTATTTATAACTTTTGTAGGCATAATAATAATAATATATAAAATAATTACTAGACAATAATAAAGACATTTGAAAAATTAACTTTTAAGATTATATCACTACAAATGGTATACCTTAAAATATTTTGTTTTCCTTTTAACTTTTATTGAAATATTTTGAAAGTGAATACTTATCGCTTTTTCATTGACAAAATATTATCAATGTATCATGTTATAAAATAAACATAAATTTACTTAAAATTAAATATAGCATAATTTATATATCCATTTCCTTCCCCGGCCCTTTTTTTTTTTGGATGTAGATCTTCTCAAATCTAGATTCGACATTGTATTTGATTTTTCTTTAGATCTAGATATTTGAAGTTAAATTTGTTCCTGTTGAGAAATAGGAAATGGCAGTAGTCGTTGGTGCGAGGTTGTGGTGGTTGTGGTCTCAGAAATCGGTTATTGAATATTTTGTCTGTGTGTAAATTATTTGTTGTCATATTGTGATGTACGATTCTGTTATGATTGTACAAATATTAGCTGTATTTTTCCTGCATACGTGTTTGTTGCTAATTGATTTTTGTACACCAAAGTTCAATATAAATACAACCTTCAGCCTCAGCTATTTGATGAGCTGAGCTTTACAATCAATACCGCATTTCTTTTCTCTGTTCTTTTTCTGTTTTCAGTCTTGGTCTCAGGTCCCAGGTTCTGGCCTCCGCCAACACGTCGACCAATGATGGTGAAACAACCCCTCATTCCTAGACGTCCAAAGGACCAGCAACTAGTGGTGTCTCACCTTCGTCTCCCATGGTGGCTCCACCCTCTCTTCCTGTCCAAGTTCCACAGTTTGGGAGTACTCTAAACTAACCATTTGCATTAAAGCTTGACAGAAACAACTTTACATTGTGGAAGACAATCGTCTCCGCTATAGTCTGTGGTCGTCGACTCGACGACTTCCTCACCGGAGCAAAAGTGAAACCTCCAGAAACTCTACCTATCCATGTCGACTCTTCCTCTTCCACTCCAAAAATCAACCCTGAGTTTGAACAATGGGTTGTCCATGACCAGCTGCTCTTAGGATAGTTTTACGGATCCATGAATAAATACATTGCTACGAGGTTATGGGTTGCGACTCCTCTACTTCCTTATGGTGAATTCTCGAAGCTCTCTATGGCGCCTACTCTAAGTCGAGGATGGACGAATTGCGTACCAAAATCCAAACATCACGGAAAGGATCTCTTCCGATGACCGAGTATCTTCAACAGAAGCGACAATGGGCTGACGCGTTGGCTCTAGCAGGTGACCCCTATCTTGAACATCATTTAATAGCCAATATATTATATGGTCTTGACGTTGAATATCTCCCATTATTCTTCAAGTTGAGGGACGTTGTTCCACCTCTTGGTAAGATTTACAGGATATTTTGGTTAGTTTTGACACCAAAATGGAAAGAATAAATGCTTTCTCAAGTGCAGCCAAGCTACCTAATGCTTCAACTCAACCTCAAGCCAACTTTGCCATAAAGCCCTCATCAACTAACCAAGGTCGAGGATCATGCCCTCAGTCATTTTCTGGCCAACCCCGAGGCTCCTATCTCAACCGTGGAGGAGGACAATCTAGAGGAAGAGGTGGCAGATCTGGTGGGCGCTCCAACACTCCAAAACCCACATGTCAAGTATGTGGAAAGTATGGGCACTCAGCCGCATATTGCTACAACCGATATGACAAAAGTTATATGGGAACAGCCCCTAGAGGAAACAACATAAACAAACCAACCAACAATCCATCTGCCTTCATTGCCACTCCGAAAATGGTTGAGAATGATCAATGGTATGCTAATAGTGGTGCCAGCAACCATGTTACATATGATATGGGAACTTACAACAAAAGAATGAATACCATGGTAAGGATACTTTGGTATTTGGGGATAGTAATACCCTCAATATTTCTCATATAGGTCACGACAACTTTCAGACCAAATCTGGTCATACTCCTTTGCTGAAAGATGTTTTACATGTTCCCAAAATTACTAAGAATCTTGTTAACATTTGAAAACTAACTTTGGATAATAATATGTTCATTGAATTTTTCTCTGATTGTTGTTTTGTGAAGGGCAAGGGAACAAGGAAAGTGGTGCTTCAAGGAAAGCTTAGGGATGGCATTTATCAACTTGAGTTTCTAGCAGCAAAAACCAGTGAAAGAAACGCTCACTCGCCCGTGTCTTACACTTCCAAGAAATTGTCATCAACATTTGCCTTATTGAGTCAATCCAAATCGTCTTTAAATTCCAAGAAAAAGGTATGGCATAGGAGGTTAGGTCATCCTTCAAATCATGTCTTGAGTACTCTACATGTAAAAGTCTTAAGTAATGAGAATGATACATTTTGTGATGCTTGTCAATTTGGAAAATCTCATGCCTTACCTTTCAAAAATTCTAACAATATAGCTCAATACCCTCTTGACTTAATTCACATCGATGTATGGGGGCCTGCACATATCATGTCTAATACCAACTTTAGGTTCTACATTCATTTTGTTGATGACCATAGCCGATACACTTGTATCTACCCCCTTAAAACCAAATCCGAAGCACTACAAGCATTCATCCAATTTAAGACGCTAGTAGAAAATCAATTTGAGAGGAAGATAAAAAAACTTAAAACGAATTGGGGAGGAGAGTACCAATCTTTTGCCAACCTAGTTACCCAAAATGGTATCATTTTCCAACATTCTTGTCCTCATACATCGGCTCAAAATGGTAGAGCTGAAAGAAAACACCGTCACATCACAGAAATGGGTCTCACACTCTTAGCTCAAGCTAGTATGCCCTTAAAATATTGGTAGGATGCCTTTGTCACCTCAGTTTATCTAATAAATTGCCTACCATCACCAATACTAGGTGTTAAATCACCATTTCAAGTTGTCAACTCTAGGATTCCAGATTATAAGTTTCTCAAAACATTCGGTTCAGCTTGTTTTCCATGCATTCGACCATATCAATCTCACAAATTCTCCTATCATTCAGTCAAATGTGTAAATTTGGGGTATAGTGAGGCTCACAAAGGGTATACGTGTCTTAGCTCTACCAGTAGGATTTATATCTCTCAAAATGTGATCTTTAATGAACTTGAGTTTCCAGTTAAAATGGGATTCTTCAATACACATCAGCAAGACACAATCTGTGCTTGAAATCCTACACTCCCACTCAACTCTACTGTTGCACCTCAATTTGATGGATGCCATTCTAAAGTCACCCATGAAGCATCACCTTCAAGTGCTTCATCTCCAAACCATAATCAGGTAAATTTCTCCAATGAACATATTATTACTGAAGTTGAGGATGCTAACAAGTTTTCTGCAGAACACGGTTCAGCTCACTCCATTACTGAGCGAGAGGAGGTACATTCCAATCCTGAAATAGCCCATTTACCACAGCCCGTTGTGCCTACACATCCCATGGTAACCAGGTCTAAAGCTGGTATTTTTAAACCCAAAATTTACCTTGGTCAATCCCAATGGCAATCCACTACAGGTGAACCTGAATTTCTCTTGGCATCCCTTGCTCATGAAGGTTGGAAACAAGCAATGACTAAGGAACACACATCGTTAATTAACAATGGTACTTGGACACTCGTACCACATTAGCCTCATATGAACATTGTGGGATGTAAGTGGGTTTTCAAAGTAAAGCATAATGTAGATGGTTCTTTTCAACGCTACAAAGCTTGGCTTGTAGCAAAAGGTTTTCACCAACGCCCCAATCTTGACTTCAGAGAAACCTTTAGTCCTGTCATAAAGGCTTCCACAGTTAGAATTATACTCACTATAGCTGTGTCAAAAGGATGGTTGTTCGACAACTTGACATCAATAACGCATTTCTCAATGGGAACCTTGATGATGATGTATTTATGAGCTAGCCACCCGACTTCGAAGATGCTAACAAGCCTCGGCATGTATGTAAACTACATAAATATCTTTATGGCTTGAAACAAGCGACACGTGCCTCGTTTGACAGGCTTAAGAACACTCTTCTCAGCTGGCATTTCCTCAATTCACGGGTTGATTCTTCATTGTTCTGTTACAACTCAGGTGGCATTATCACCATCGTCCTCATCTATGTAGACAATATTGTGGTCACGGGGAATAACATTACTAAAATTAAAGGGTTCACAACCAACTTAAACAGGACCTTTGCATTGAAGGACCTTGCGATTTGAATTACTTCTTGGGAATTGAAGTGTTTCGGGACAACACAGGTATGTATCTCACGCAATATAAGTATATTGAGGACCTACTATAGCAAAGAAACATGACTAATACCAAATCGTGCCCAACGCCAATGGCCACGGGGAAGCCATTGTCGATCCATGATGGTGATCTTTTGAATGAGTCAAGCCTGTATAGAAGCATTCTTGGCGGATTGCAATATCTCACTCATACGAGACCGGACATTAACTTTGTTGTTAATAAGTTAAGCCAATTTATTAAAGCCCCAACAACAGTCCATTGGAGTGCTGTCAAGCGAGTGTTAAGATATCTTAATGGCACGATAGATTGTGGTCTTCATATTAAATACAGTGAGCATCTTGATATTACTGGGTTTTCGGATGCGGATTGGGCATGTTGCCCTGATGACAGAAAATTCGTTGCTGCCTATTGTGTGTATCTTGGAGATACTCTAGTGTCATGGTCCTCAAGGAAGCAAGTCATTGTGTCTTAGTCAAGCATGAAGTCTGAATATCGAGCACTAGCTCATGTTGCGGCAGAAATCTCATGGATACTAGGAGTTCTTCAAGAACTTAGAATGCCTTGCTCGAATGTTCCCGTGACTTGGTGTGACAACCTTGGTGCAATTGCGCTGGCCTCGAATCCTGTATACCACGCACGGACCAAACATATTGAATTGGACATACAATTTGTTCGAAACAAAGTGCTGGAAAAACAACTTGAAGTAAAATTTATCCCATCTCACGATCAATTAGCTGACTGTTTAACTAAAAGCCCAACACCAACCAGATTTCATTTCCTAATCGACAAACTTGGAGTCACACACTCCCCGTTGCATTTGAGAGGAGGTGTTGAGAAATAGGAAATAGCAATAGTCATTGGTGCAAGGTTGTGGTGGTTGTGGTCCCAGAAATTGGTTACTAAATATTCTGCCTGTGTGCAAATTATTTGCTGTCATATTGTGATGTACGATTCTGTTATGATTGTACAAATATTAGTTGTATTTTTCTTATATACGTGTCTGTTGCTAATTTATTCTTGTACCCCAAAGTTCAATATAAATATTTGATGAGCTGAGCTTTACAATCAATACCGCATTTCCTTTCTCTGTTCTTTTTTTGTTTTCAATATGCTCCTTGTGGTTTTGTAAAAAAAATTAATTGAGCAATCTCTTTTTTCCCAATTCCTTCTTTGTAATTTTTTTTCTTGTTGTCTGATTTGAATAAGTATATAATTTAATAGGTTTGGTCTTGGTGGTAGATCATTTTATGGTGATTGGCCTATCGTTTTATACTTTACGTCGAATATTTAATTGTTTATATATGTTGGGTGTTTTGCGGCAAAAATATTTAAGTAGCTCAAAGTTATAGTAAGTATACTCAATTTTTTTAACGATAAAATAGCATCAATATTTAGATGCATTAGAAGTATTTATTATTAGTTTACTAACATAGCAGTGTGTGATTGGTTCAAATTACATAAAATTGATTTATTGTTTAAGATTGTTGATATGAGATTTGTTGATGCGAGTCAAGTTTAATTTTTTTTTTTTTTTTTAGATTTGTGATTTTATTTTAATTTATTGCAAGATTTGTGATGTTGTTAGTCTAAATTTGTTGTATTTTATATGTATGTTTATTTGATATTAGCATATTTGTTGTATTTGTTTGGTCAAGATTCTCATGAACGTACACATGAACATATATGAGTATAGTTGACAATTTGTTAATTTGAATGGATTTTTTAAATAATAAATCAATTTTATTTAATTTGTATCAATTACACAATACCATGTCACTTCAACATGTAACGGCGGAATCTAACTGCATGTACTTACGATACAGCTAAATATTAGGTAATCTTATTGAAAAATAAATAGTACTGCAACTTTGAGTAAAGAAATAATATAAAGATCTTATTACGATCAATACAGTAATAATAAGTTAATGTTTATTTAGTATTTAGAATTTATATTAATTGTACAACATTGAGATCATAAACTTTTGAAGAAAAACAAAATATTTATTTTGTCCCTTCCAGTATCTTTATGTATGAAGATAATAAATTATAATTGGTAATATTGACTGATCATCATGTAGTTGAAAGATATGTGAAAAAAAAAATCATTGTTCCATATTTAAATTTTAATATTTATTTGAATAGGGTAAGTTATAAAAGTTTGTAACTTATGAATATTATAAATTGATTTTCTTATAGTCAAATTAATTAAGTTATATTTAGATTTGTTTCGTTAGTCCAAATATTTTTTTTATAGAAACTATATTTATTAGAAATTTAAGTATTTTCACACTAAATATCTTTACATTTTTAATTTTTATATTATAAAAGGCTATTTATTTTAATGAGTTTAGTAAAAATATTACTTGGTATGTCTATCATAATTTGCTTATATGTAGATTTATTATTATTATTTTAAATATTGGGATATCCATAACTTTAGACATCTACATATTAGATATTTGGAGAATATATATGGACTAGTTTTTTGTTTTGAAGAATATTTGGACTCTAGTTGGTTGTTTCACATGGGCATTTATTTTATAAAAAAAATGATACTATTGTTAGTGTCATAAATGTATGTGCTATGTGCACTTTTGATGTTATCGTACTTCATGCACTGTAACTGTGACTTGTGCACTTTCAAAATAACTGTACTCTCTGCAATATATTTTTGCATCACTTGTTGGAATTAATTTAATAGAATAAGTTCTTTTATCTAAAAAAAATATACTATTGAAAGTTCAATAAAATAATACAACAAGAGTCTAACCATCACTCATTCAATAAACTTGGTCATGTTCAATGAATAGTTTTCTTGTTAATTTATTTGGTTACTTTTTAGGTTTTTTAATGTAGATAAAGCAAACCCCAAAAGAAGATGAGAAAAGCAAAAGCAAAAAGGGTGACCTCACAATCTTCATTATAATTAAAAACTATGAAGTGGCGTATAGGAAACTAATTCCACAGTGGTGGAGTATGATCCCTTACAAATGATTAATAATATGGTGCTAAACATTTAAATATTTAATGATAAATTCAACACTAATATTTGGTCAACTTTTATAAAAGCTAATAGGGTTTTCTTTTCGCTAAAGTATTCCTTATTTTTTATATTTTGTAACACTTAGGTTTCAAAAGTTGATTTTGTATGAAGTAGTTCTCCAACATTTTCAAATCGTATCATTTAGAGCTTTAAATGTTATTTTTATTTCTTTTATCGGTTGAAATAAATAAAAAAAATTACAAAAATAAATGGTGAATTAATCTTAAACAATTTTTAAATCATATCATTTAGATCCTTAAATATTCTTTTTATTTCTTTTATCTGTTGAAATAAATAAATAAAATTACAAAATAAATATTGAATCAATCTTAAACAATTTGAACACTTAATTTATGACAATAATAACATGACATTAAAAAAATTCATGATATTTTAAAAATTATTTAATATTTTTATAAATTAAATTAATGTTTCATTAAACAAATATTCTTACATACGTTATTGTTTTTTTAACTAATACTAATAACTATATTATCTCCATAATATTAATTTTTCTTATGTTGCTTATTTTATACATTTGAAAAAAATAATGCAACTTATAATTGAATAGTGTATATAAAATTATTTATCTGCATATATATATATGTTTAGTTATAAGTTGCATTATAAAAAAATTTACAAAGTAAAAATAAATATGTACATGATAAATATCAATAATCTCATAATAATTAAATTATTAATATTAAAAAAATATATGTAATTTTTTTTATTGAAAAATTAATTTAATTTATAAAACTATTAAATATTTTTAAAAATTCCATGAAAATATATATTTTTCAATGCCATGATATTGTCATAAATTAAGAGATCCAATTTTTTTTTTTTAAGATTGATTCACTATATATTTTTTTTGTATTTTTAAAGAAAAAAGAAATAAAATAGTATCTAGGGACTTAATAATCTTATTTCAAAATGTTGGAAACCTAATTGACACAAAATCAATTTTTAAAATCTAAATATTACAAAATATAAAAAATAAGGATTGCAGCTGAAAAAAAAACTATACTAATATTGATATGTTCAACTTTTGTGACACATTATGATTGGAAGGGGCCAAATGTTAGATTTTAAAAAACATGTAGTTTATTATTGTATTAACTATTAATAATTTTGTATGGTTATACACATAGTCTAATGTATAGAAAATTTCAAGTTCAAATCCCTATTTTTTAAGGGTTTATACTTTTTTGGACTCTGTATTTTGTCTCATTATCTGTTTGGACTTTATATTTTGACAAATTATTTTTTGGACCCTAATTTTGTAAAATAGTTAAAATAGAACCCTAAACCCGATTTTGATCAATATTTTCTCAACTAAAATCACAAATAATTTACCAAACTAACAATTCAGAACAAAAATAAAATCATTCTGCTTAAAAATTGTGTTGTTATATTTAATTTTTTCTTCATTAAAATTGAGTTTAGGGTTCTATTTTAACTATTTTACAAAACATAAGGTCCAAAAAGTAATTTGTCAAAATACAGGGTCCAAAAATATATAAATTTATTTTTTAATATTAAAAAAACTATTAAGAATTTAGTCGTATACACGAACAAAGCTATTAATGAAGAATGAGATATTCTTTAATATAATAATTAATCAATTAAATATTAATATGTTGAGTTAATATTAATATTAATATTAATAATGATTAAACTCATTATAATTTCACAGAGCTAGTTTTCAAATTAATATGTTGAGTCAGGGACTCTTTAACGACTACAACCGAGTATGTAAGAAACAAAGAAAAATGTTAAGAATAGTAGTATTAATGTATATTATTGATTTCTTAGTTTAGTAAAGGTTTTTGCATCAAGAAAAGATCCCCTCGCTCTTCTAATAATTCATAATATTGTAGCAGAATTAATAATCATCTCCCATCAATTCAGAGATTCGGTTACCTAATTTGTTACAAAGATCATTTAACAATATTTGTTACACTTAATATATCTCTAATTAAACTTTCCAATTTCAATGTTTGATCCAATCAATATTAATTGAGACATTTAATATTGATTGTGTTAAGCTTTTATATTTTAATCTCTTGCATATCATATCAAGCTTAATCTACTCATGCACTTTATTAGAACTCAAACACATACCTTTCCATGAGCTAAACTCTTGGCCACACTAGATTAGGTTAATGGTCAAGAAACTTGATTCTGGTCTATTGTGTGTGGCTTACCGAATTTGATTCTAATATGTGAAAAGTAAATATATAGCTGGATTAAATTATAGTAATTTCCTTTCCAATTTAGTAAGTACTTTCTTAATAAGATGATAAAAACTGATGGATGAGCTATCTAACAATAGTAATTGAAGATCAAGTTTGGAAATATCAAAGCAGACTAAGAAAGTAAGTTCTAGGTTAGTCAAGTGTTGACGTGGGAATTAAAATAACACACATTAAGAAATTTCCAATTTTCTCTAAATATCAAGTCCTTGAATTTCTTTATATGTCACAAATTATACCTAATGTTAAAGAGATTATTAATAATAAGGTGGACAGAGGGAAAACATTATTTAGCATCGAAACATCATCGAAATATTAGTACACATTTTAAATATGATATTGGCATCGCAATGACATTGAAACAACACCAAAAAAACAAGTTTTAGATTCAAGCATGCACAAAACATTGAATTAGCATCGAAACTAAATTGAAATAGCGTCGAATTAAGGTGAAAACTCAAATTTTAAACCTATAAACAAAATCGACACATATCGATCCTAATCAATTTTAATTGAATCTAGTTACTATACAGACATTCAAAACAACAATTTCTAACTTATACTTCAAAACATTTTATTTTGTAAAGAACAATAAATTAAAAAGAAAAAAAAAAGCATTTGAGTGTGGACGAACGGATGGCTATTACAATAGGGACTGTATTTTGTACCTATCAACATTTTTTGTGTGTGTTTTGGAACATAGATGAGCTATTACTTTATTTTTTTATATGACGATGTATATTGTAGTTATAAATGATCCTCTACAAATTTAAAAGAAATTCTAAATAATTTAGGATACCGAAATGAGGAATCAAATAACTTGTTGTATGTTTGTCTATTTTGTTTTTTATGCGCACGTGAAAAAATCTGTTTGAATTCTAATTTCTGCACCTTAAATTATTCAGAATTTTCTACAAAATTGTGGATTGTCTTCTTTAACCACTACTAGCTACGACATTCTAGTTTTTTACCAAGGATAATATTCCTCGTTGTTGGGTTTAGCGAGAATTTTTTCCACGCTAAATATCCTCGCTAATGCAAAGCATTAGCGAAGATTTCCGTTTTCCTTCCAAATGAATACTGATAGCAAGAATTTTACTTCTCGCTAATGCAAATATTTTGTTGCAAAATTCATCGTTGTGTGTTTTAGAGAGGATATTATCCTCGCTAATGCCTTCTTTATTTAAATTGATTATAATTTATTTAATTTTTATATGACATTTTATATTATGCAATTGCCAATTAAAGATGTAACTTTAACTAAAAATTATGTGACATAATTATAAATGGGAAAACTATATATTCAAATTATGTAACTTCTAAAATATAAAAGTTATGTATCTTCTAAAATATGAAAATCTTTGTATTTTCTAAAATATAAAAATTATGCATCTCCCACATAGGTCTTCTCATCATCCTCCTTTTCTTCTTCTTCTTCTTTATTTGGATTTGGTGGTTGTGTTGCTGAATTTTTTATTTTTTGTTTTTGTTTTTTTTCTTCTACTTCATTTGGTTCATTTGGATTTGGTGGTTGTGTTGTTGAATTTATTTGTGACATAACAAAATTAATTACAATATAAGTTCATATATATGTCACTAGTTATCATACTATATAAGTTTCATCCATTTCAACTTCATCATCACTTATAAAATCATCATTCTCATCATCACTGTATTCTCTTATCACTTATACTTGAATAAAAATATTAAATAACCACCAACATAATAAAATTCTAAAATGTCATGCAGGGATATATATATATATATATATTCACACATTTCTTATTCTATGTTTGTTTATTTATTTATCAACCTAATCAATTCAAACAATCAAACATAAATTCAACAAATTTAACAGCATTCTCTGTAACGCCTTGGATAATCGAGACCGTTACACTGTGTGTTAATAAAGGTGCAAGACTTGCTAAGCACGTCATTTAGTTCAAAGTGTGTCGCTAAACCATTATTGAACTAAGGTTAAAAGATTTTGGTCAGAAAAGACAAATTTTCATTTAAATAAATGTTTGTTACACGAGATCCCAAAAATATACAGGATTAAAGAACAGTTTACAAAATCTCCAAGGTTATAAACAACCATAAGCCAATCTAATGGAAAAATAGGCATTTTAGGGTCTCCTGTCCCTGTATTATCCTTCGGCCGTGGTGCCCAAGCAGCTGGCTATGTACATTTCGCCCCTAGAGCTCTCTAAATCAGGGTTGGTCCAGCTTACCATTGCATTTGCCTACACCACGTAGCACCCGTGAGCCAAGGCCCAGCAAGAAAACCATATAACAGAGCATACGCAATAATCAATAGTCAAATAATTCACAAACCATCATTCAAATACTCAGCAGACCACATAGTTCACATAATCAGTGATATCAATCTGCAAATCAATAATCATGCCATGATCATCAAATTAATAACAGTAAACATATCACTCAATATCCGGGGTCAACGCCCTTAAGCCGCACCTTCTGTTTATCCCATTGACTCCGGCTCGCTTAGGCCAAGCTCGGTGATTATATAATTAACCTCAGCTACCAATGCCCGAGCCACATCCTGTGCGCAAATATTGATTCCGACACTCTTAGGCCGTTTATCACATGTCCCCATGGCATAATACCATCTTATGACATCACATACAAGTATAGGGAACTCTTAGTCCCAACATAACCACATAACCGGGTGCAGTTTTCTTACCTTTGTTCCTGAGAGGAGGAGGTAAACTGAGTCTGAGCACGATCCCTAGCCTCGAGCCTTGGCGACAAACCTAGTCACAAGAGTTATCGAAATCTATCAACTCCCAGTCAGAAATAAAATACTTAGATAGCAAAACTAGCCTCTAGGACCTCAATTCCACTAAACCGAACAATAGAAATTGTCTCAAGCCCCTAGGTTCGAATCCCCGAGCCCTAACAATACTAAGAACACTTCCAAGCTCAAAATCCCCAGGCAGGTCACGACTTGGCCTAGCTAGTCGCGACTTGCCTCAAGTCAAAGAGCAAGCTCTCACGCCAAATGGGAGGCAGGTCGCGACTTGCCCAGGCAAGTTGCGGCGTGCCCCCAAGTCAGAGTGCTCCCACGAGGGCCACATGCGCCGTGGCGCCCCCAGGCTGGGTCGCGGCGCGCCTTGCGAACCCAGGGAAAACCTGGGTTTTCCTCCTTCTTCTTCTAGCCATGCACACACAAACTTACCCACAATTTACCCAACATCTTACTCAAATTCTATCTTCTATCAAGCTACGAATTTTAAGAGTAAACCATCTATCTTAATCCTTAAAATCTCAGCAACAAACCTGAAGTCACTAGTCAAATCCATCAACTAATAACATCCCAAGTACTTGGTCTAACTCCATCATTCATTTCAAGCTTTAAAGTCTAAACATACCTAGACAACCTAGCAGTAAAAACCAGAATTGAATTCCCAAAATTCTTACCTCAATGTAACAATTTCCTCCTCTGAATTTCTAGCTACAATTCAAGCTTAACTCCCTTCTGTTTTCCTCCAAGAATGCCTAGCCCAAGCTTAGCACAAGCCCTCAACAATGAAGAGTGAGAGAGAGAGAGTGTGTGCGTGAGGGAGTGAGAGAGAGTGTGTGCGTGAGGGAGTGAGAGAGAGAGAGTTGAGACCTTTTTCTTCCTTCTTTCCTTAGAGTATTATCCACTCTTCTACCTTAATCTAACATAACAGCTGACTGTATCCTTAGTCCTAGGAAAAGAGCGTTTTGCCCTCCCATAACATAACTAGTATAAAACTTAATCTAAGGGTATAATTGTCATTTGGCCCCAATTTCTACTAATTCCTCAAGTGTTCCTAATATTTACTACTTAAATCCCATGATCAAATTAATCACCAATTATTTACCAAATGTCTAATAATCTCCAATATATCTCATAAATTCCCAAAAATACCCCAGACTCCCCCGAGCCGAGTATAAATCCCCGTCGTGACTAATTCGCCAAATTGCTCACTAGGACTGTCTCGAGCCATATGCTGCAAATATATCCACATAATAATGTGGTATTAACAATTTATCACATATAATCACATTTATGCCCTCAA
Source organism: Humulus lupulus (assembly GCF_963169125.1). Lineage (NCBI taxonomy): Eukaryota > Viridiplantae > Streptophyta > Magnoliopsida > Rosales > Cannabaceae > Humulus > Humulus lupulus. The sequence goes on from NC_084802.1 coordinate 15,774,074, forward strand.
CGGGCCAAAGTTACAGATATGCCCCTACAATCTAAACAGGGCCTACATGCATACTAATATTCATAATCATGCATCTCATATATCCATATAACCATATACACATGATTATCACATAGTCATGCATTAAATCATTTAAATCACATATAAACTAATTATGCTCTCCCGACACACTAATCAAGACCCTTAAACCTCATTAGTAATTTTAGGTAATTACATTCTCTTACTTTAGTAACCTAACAAGTAATGCTCCAATTAAGATATTCAATCAACATAATTAATCTTAATGCTCCAAAATAATTACAAAACCTAAAAATCAAGTAAAAACCAAAAATTATATCATTTCAAAAAAAAAATTATTATTTCAAATACACAATTGCATAAACACTAAAGATAAATTCTTTAAGCATTAAAAAAAAAAGTGTTATACCCAAAAATTGGAGAATGCATCCTAGGAGGCTAAGGAGAATGCATTCTAGGAGAGCTAAGGGGAGTGGTCCTAGGAGACCCCAAGGAGGATGTGGTCCTAGGAGACCCCTAGAGAGTGATCCTAGGAGAACCCAAGGATGAGGTCTGAGGAGAACTCAAGAAAGTGGTCTTAGGAGACCCCAAGGAGAAAGTGGTACTAGGAGACCCCAAGGAGGATGTAGTCCTAGGAGACCCCAATGGTGTGTTTGAGGTAAGCCTCCCAAGGTTTCCTAAGTGTTGGCTCGAACGTGTCCAAGGTAAGTAGCTAAGGAGGAGGAGTCCCATGCAAGCCAAGAATGGAGACTTAGATTTTGCCAAGGAGAGCCTATACAATGTCCGATCGGACATAGTTGGGAGATGCTAAAGGGGAGTGCTTCAGGCTTGTCCAAAGTGAGATGTCAAGGAGGATGCCTTGGACCACCTTGGTCCAAGGAGAAGGCAAGAAGAGGATGCCTCGGACCACCTTGGTCCGAGGAGAAGGCCACAAGGTCCGGTCGGACCTTGATTGAAGAAGGTATGCTCGGACTTGTCCAAGGTGAGAAGCAAGGGTGTTAGCTCGGACCACCTTGGTCCGAGGAGAGCCAAGCATGCATATATCACCTTGGTCCAAGGAAAGCTTGAAGGAGTAACCAACATGCATGTGAGACTACGTCAAAATCCCCAGAAATAACTTTAACAACATATGCGGGAATCTCTCATTCTTCCCACAAATGGGGGGTTTGTTACATTTTGAATTTTGAATGTTTCTTTGTAATTTAAATGTAATAAATATAATAAAATATCCCGGTTCTTGGGGATACCGTATGTATGACCCTAAGCCTATAAATAGGGGGCTTAGGGGATGAGAGAGGAGTTCTTCTGCTTCTTCTTTCTAGAGAGAGAAAATTAGGACTGTGTATTCTAGAGAGAGAAAATTGGGTCTGAGTATTCTAGAGAGAGAATTCTTGTATTTTTGCCATCAGTACTGAAGAAACTCAGTTGGCTCAGTCCATCTGATCTTGAGTACAGATATATAAATCACAACTCTAAGTGGATTAGGCTATTACCGACAATCAGGGCTGAACCACTATAAAAATACTGTGTTATTTACTTTTCTTGTTTATACCGTCTGTTGTCGTTTACATTCTCTTGAAGGTTTGTCGTATTTGACGTTCTCATGTCGTTGGCTAAAAACGCAGTCAACAAAAAGGATAGAGAAAAGGTGGCTACCAACTTCAATACAAAAATTGAAAATAAACTTACACACATATTCATTTGTATAAACTTAAGGTATAAAAATTAAAATTCCTAACAAATCACATAAGCATTTGTATAAATATGACAAAGCTTAATAAATGATTTTGCTAGCAAATAAAACATCCATATAAATATATATATATATATACACACACACACACTAGATACAAGCAACTTTGCTTAGTTTTATTTATATAAATTTTCAATTATTTATTAAATTTGTATCATTGTCATATAAATTTCAAATAAATAAAGAGAAAGTACCAGTTTGGCCATTATGTTTTTTCCAAATACGCGATCGGTCATTGTGTTTTGTTAAATGACAATTCAAATCTCGTATTTTACAAAATTGATCAAAATAGTACCTTATACCAAATTTTGGTCAATTTTTTTTTTCAAATATATATCTTTCATTCTCAGCTCCTCAACCATTTTCTCAGTTTCTCTAAACTCATCACATTACTAACGACTCGATAATTGCTCTTATAATTGAAAATATTTTGACCAAAATTGGGTCTAGGGTACTAATTTGATTCATTTTGCAAAACACAGGGTCCGAATTGTCATTTAACAAAACACATGGGCTAATTGCATATTCAGGAAAAACATAGGGACCAAAATTGTATTTTCCCATAAATAAATAATATTATATATAAAAGAATGACATAAACATATTACATGAAAAATTAATCCAAAATATTGTTTATGATTTTTTAAAAATATATATAAATATGATCACCTTTTTAAACATACATGATAATTTTTTTAATAAAAGATAAGATTATGAATTATGTATTATTATAATAATATTTTATAATATTTAAATTTATATTAATATAAGTATTAAATATCTAGTCTTGCATAAATATTATTATAATAATAATTTATAATATTTAAAATTCATATTAATATAATTAATAAGAAATTAGGATTATATATTATTATCATAATAATATTTTATAAGTAAATACTATTTTGGACTCCGCGTTTTGCAAAAGTTACCAATCGGACTATTTGTTTTGTTAAATAAAATTCAGACCATGTGTTTTACAAAATGGAACAAAATAGTACCTTATACCCAATTTTGGCCAAAAAAGTTTCAAATGTAATATTTCATTCTTAGCTCATCGACTAATTTCCTTGTTTCTCTGAACCCATCGCATTGTTAACGACCCGAGAATTGATCTTATAATTGAATTTTTTTTTTATCAAAAGTAGGTATAATGTACTCTTTTGTTCCATTTTGCAAAACACGAGGTTTGAATTGTTATTTAACAAAACACAGGGGTCGATTGATAACTTTTGCAAAACACAGGATCCAAAATGCTATTTACCATATTTTATAACATTTGAATTTATATTAATATAATTATTAGATATCTAGTTTTGTATTATATATTATTATAATAATGATATTTTATAACATTTGAATTTGAATTTGAATTTGAATTTATATTAATATAATTAGTATATACATAGTTTTATATTAAATATTATTATAATAATAATATTTTGTAATATTTGAAATTATATTAATATAATTAGTAAAAAATAAGGATTATATATTATTATCATAATAATATTTTATAACAAATAAATTTATATTAATATAATTATTAAATATCTAGTATTGTATTATATATTATTATAATAATGTTATTTTATAATATTCGAATTTGAATTTATATTAATATAATTATTATATATGTAGTCTTATATTAAATATTATTATAATAATGATATTTTATAACATTTGAATTTATATTAATATAATTATTATATATGTAGTCTTATATTCAATATTATTATAATACTATTATTTTATAATATTTGAATTTATATTAATATAATTAGTAAAAATTTATAATTATATATTATTATCATAATAATATTTTATAATATTCAAATTTATATTAATATAATTATTAAATATCTAATTTTGTATTATATATTATTATAATAATATATTATAAAATTTGAATCTGAATATATATTAATATAATTAATAATATCTATTTTATTTAATTTTAAAGAAATATTTCATTAAATATTTAAAACATTTCATTAAAGTTAACAAAACAAACAGTTAAAAACAAACTGAATATTTATAATTTAACCATAAATTTGATAAATGTTATTCCTGACATATATATATTATAGGGTTTATATATTTTTGGACCATGTGTTTTGTCAAATTACCTGTTTTGACCTTGTGTTTTGACAAATGACTTTTTGACATTGTGTTTTGTAAAATGATTCAAATAGAACTCTAGACTCGATTTTTGTCAAGGTTTTCTGAGCTAAAATTACAAATAATTCATCAAACTAGCAATTTAAAACAAAAAAAAAACAAAATTATTTTGCCTAACAGCTGTGTTGTTATATTCAATTGTTTCTTCATCAAAATTGGGTTTAGGGGTCTATTTGAACCATTTTACAAATCACAGGGTCCAAACAAGAATTTGTCAAAAGACATGGTTCAACACAAGTAATGAGACAAAACACAAGGTCAAAAAATGTATAGACCCTATATTATATATCAATCTGTATATATATAATAAAAATCCCACCACCACCACCACTCTTGGCTATGAGCAACAAAAAAAAAACCAATTTTTTTTAGAGATAAACAGAGTGAGGGAGAGCCACTGTCACAAGAGTTGCCAAAGGACGCCGCTCAATCACAAGAAGTCCATTGTAGAGACACCTGAAATCAAAGGGGAAGTGAGTAAAAAAGTAACTTAGCAATCCTTATAAAAAATCAATACCAAACTTTGAAACAAAGAGAGGAAATATCTTTGTTCTTAAAACCTAAAATGAGGGGCTTGGGTTTGGCGGTTTCCTATAAAAGCTCAGAATTTTTTATTTAGAGAAATGAGAAAAATGGAGATTGGGATGATTGCAGTGAAGTTTTGTATATATACTCAGAATGGCGAGGATAAAATCCTCGCTAAAAATAAAACGAAGCATTCCATTTTTAGGTAAAAAATATGCTGAAAATTTGAAAGCCCGCTAATATTTTCCACTTCACTTTTAGAGAGGATAAAATCCTCGCTAATACTAAAATCCTCTCTAAAAATAAAATGCATAATTCTAATTTTTTTAAGTCAACCCACGCTGAAAATTTGAGGCACTGCTAATATTTCTCGCTTCACTATTAGCAAGGATTTTAAAGTATCATCGCTAATACCTTAAGTAATAGCAAATATTTTGGAATCTTCGTTGCTAACATTCTCGGTATTAATGATATTTGTTGCAGTGAATTATAATATACACCATCAAATAAAAAAAATAAGTTTATAACTTATTGATGTACTGAAAATAGAAAAAATTCTTATCGGTAGAAACCTTTTTAGAATACCTACCGTAAGTTTATGCGGGATATTATTTCTAACGAAAAGGATAATAAACATTGTGAAAAGTACCATAAATGAATAGCCTTTTTTGGGCAATTTACTTTCTTTTTGGTGGCAATAAATGCCCTAATTAATTTCTAAAAATTAAAAATAAAATAGCATTTGTAAACTTAATAAAAATATTTGTTAGTTCTTCTTGACATTTGAAGTTAATTCTAGTATGGACTGACTGTTTTGCCATTAATTATCAATAGTCATTACCATTGTTTATCTAAGGCATAGTATAATTATTCTAAGTGATTTTAAAGATAGGAAGAAAAATAGATTAATTCATTATATAATTCAAGACAATGCTCCTAAAATACCATTTTTCCTCATTTAAAAAAAAATAGATATGAAATAATTAGTAGAGTCTACATCTCAAGTAATAAAATAAGAGTCTAAAATAAGAACCTGGCTAGCTAGCACGGTAGCAGTCCTCAAATACATTAAATAAAAAAAAATAAAACTTGTAATTGTAAAGGATAACTATCCAAAAGATAAAATAAAATAATAATCTTAGGCTGTCATTGAAGTCACAATAATAGTTTATTAATTACTCTTCAAGCATAGAATTATATAATATGATATCTAAAACGCTAAAATATTCCCCACTTAAAAAAAATCATTTTTATATATGAGAATAATCATAAACACTAATTTATCTTAGTATATATACCAATATTCCAATTCTTCAATTTGGGTATAAGGGTATATTTAGTTCTTGTCCTTTATATGTTAAAACATTTTCTTCTTTGTTGCATTCTTCTCATTGGTGAAAATTACATTTACACAACTAATAAATATTAACTAATTCTTTAACCACTAAATCAAGCTTATATCAAGCAAACTATCTATTTTTTTTATATTATGTAAATGTTATATTTTCTTTAATATTTTTTTGAATACAAAATAAGAGTGAGAAATTAATAAAAAAATTAAAATGATAAATAATATTATGTAAATGTAGAAAGTGTACTATAGCAAAATGTAAATTTTTTTAATAATACAAAATCAGATGGAGTTTCAACTAAGCACTTTATTTTACAATATCTATTTTGTAATAACCACTGTAATAGCTCTTAATTATGTTCTATAGTTGACATCCATTTATTTGTTGTTATGAGATTTTTCTAAGTAATAATTTATTTGTTATTAGTTAATATAGTAATTGGTGAAAATTTATTTTTTTCAATGTTATTTTATAAAATAATATTTTTTGGGAAGTAATCTTCTCGACAAAATATAAAATAAATTTCATATAATGTTATTTTGCAAAAAGGTTATAAAAAATGGTTATCTTGCTAATAATTTGTAGTTACTATTTATTTTAAAATATATAAATAAAATTGTACTATTTTTCTGAGCTAAATAAAACAGGTTTTATAGGATTTTTAAGTGACATATTTTTCAAACATTGGCTATTTAATTTTTTTTTTTTGAAAGAAACACTGGTTAACTTTTAGGAATAGATTTGGATTCTGATGTGATTAAAATTGTTGCAAATAGAATTATCAATTACACATTTGTTTTGTGTCACGTGGTGAAATTCCAACGCTCTCTCACAGTAATACGTCGTCGTATCAGAACCAAATCTTCCGGAAAACGCACAAAGCGTGAGCCATCATGTCATAAGAAAAATTCCTCGAATTTCTCACCTTGCCTTTAGTTACAGAAACGAAAAATGGCTTTTTCGTAATTTCGTATCTCTCGGTACAAACCTTTCTTTTGATCCTTCTACTACAGTTTCTTTCATTTCTACTACCATTTTTATAAGCCTTTTCCCTTATCCCAACTCCATTGCAATTTCCTCCAAATCCAGGGGTATTTTGGCAAACTTATCTATTATTATTATTTTTTCCCTAAAATCTTCAACTCTATCCACTCCAATACAATATATTGATAAATAATTTATTTTAATAAAAAAAAGAAAATACTTTGTCTGGGTCTTCTAGAGTCTGAGTCTGGACCACGACTTCTTTCTTCTCTCTTTTCTAACCAAAAAAAACAAATGACTACTAAAAGAGAAGAAAAAAACCAATCTGACATTCTTTCTTTTTACTCGAACTAATTTTATCTGAAACAAAAAAAAGTTTAGGACGAAATTACCCTCCGTTTTGTTCTCAAATACCGGAAGACTCCAACTTTGTCTTCCGATTCCACTCAGTCAAAGATCCTCTTCCAACGACTGATGATCATCAACGATTTTTCTCCCCTAACTCTATGATTTTTTCCCTTCACTTTCTTGCGTTTTCTCTTCTATTTTCCATTTTCATGGAAAGCTAGCTAGATAACTTTGTTGACCGCGAAGCAATGGATTTCGCCGAAGGCGTTGGGGAGAGCTCGTCGCCGCCGAGAAGCTTCGGGAGTTTCAGTAACTACGATGTACGGAACGATGTGTTTAATCGCTTGGTAGTGAACGGCCATGACGAAGCTGTGACCAATCCTGAGTTTCGCGAACAGTTAGATGCTCATTTCAACCGCTTGCCCGCTAGGTAAAGTTCTATTCGATTTTGGTTGATTTACTTTCTATTTTTGAATTGTTATTTGATTTTAGTAGCTGAAATATGTTCGGTTTTGAAAAAAAAAATCAGTATTACAGAGATATAGGTATACAAATGCATTTAGTTTCTGAATGTTTGATTAAGCAATATATTGTCTGTGAAATATGATTTTGAATTTTCGTCATTTTGGATTGTATTAGCCTTTCGTCTTGTTCGTATTTTATACGATATAATTTCATGAATTAACTACTTTTGCTTTCTTAAGGCGGTAGCTTTATTTATTGATTTACTAATATATTTTTTTTGACAATTTTACTTGCTTGAGGATAAAGTCACATATTTTTTTTGTTTATATAACTAAATTTTTGTTTTGAATTTAATAAGAACTTGGGGTTTTAAAATTAGGGATTGAAAGTTTATATTTAACACTGTATTACAAAGATATTTGTGCTGATAAGGAGATGTAGTGGTTTCGGAACAAGTTTTTTTTATTCATGAAATTGTATAAATTTTCATTCTTTTCTATCATTTCAATTCAAGGATATATAAATATATATTTATATTATACGAAAATTTCTGTGGATGATGGAATGTTACTATTTGATCACTATGAGAAAGTGTTTTTTTTTCCCCAGTAAAAAATTCAAAATCTAGAAATGCTACTTTCAGTAAACATTTTCCCCAAATTCAGTAAAGTATCAGACAGTTTCCTATTGGATAAAATATATTGTTCTTATGACTTATCTTAGTGGAATCAAACTTATACCTTTTTCTTTTCCCCCTCTCTTGTATCAGTTATGGACTTGATGTTAACATAGATAGAGTGGAAGATGTTTTGCTACATCAAAAGCTTCTTGCATTGGCTAAAGACCCAGAGAAGCGGCCTGTTTATCATATTCGTTTTTTGGAGGTATTCAATATACTTGATTCAATAGTTAATTAATGTCCAGGATCTTGTTGTGGATGCAAAACCAGAAAAATTATTTATCAAGCAAGTACTGACCAACTAATTGGGAATTTCATCATAAAAACCAAACGAAGAAAATAATATCTTTCTGAAGTAAACAACTCTGTGTAAAGTATTTTTAACTTGCACAATATGGGGGCATGCATATTCTTTTATTTATTTATTTTGCATATGAGGAGTATTATGTGAACTTATATTGCATATGCACTCACATGGAGTCAAGGATACAATACAACTATATCTATATGACACCCTCTAAATGACAAACCTTTATATGTTTAATAATGGTAAGAGTAATAACAAATAAGAATGACTCTAATTTTGTTTGCTTATGAAATCCAAAATCTGGTATTATAATAAACGCTAATGTAGTTATAAAATGTTTTAACGTTTGGAAGTGACCAAACTCAGGATGCAGGAGACATTTAGCCTAGCAGCAGTTTTGTACCCCACTTCTGTTCTGCTATGATAAAGGTTCATCTATGTTTTCTATAGAAGAAGTTGGTCATATTATTTGTTATTTAGGGGAAGATTCCTAACCATGATCTATTCTACTAAGGTTAGAAGTTTAAGTAGAGAATGAAAAGCCAAAGATCAGAAATGGTTTGCAGACCTGCAAAGATACTTTTTAAAGAAGACAGTGTGGTAGTAATTAATATTTATTAGCTTATAAATATTAAATAATTTGTTTAGCTGGCTTCTCATGCGACCAGTAATAAATGATGTAGAAAGAATTGTTATACATGAATGATTTGCAACTTCTTTTTTAGGGACTATTGATTTACTTCATTTTCTGACCCAACACTTGATCTTGTTATACATGAATGATTTGCAACTTCTTTTTTAGGGACTATTGATTTGCTTCATTTTCTGACCCAACACTTGATCTTGCCAACCTATCATTCAAGTTTTCCTTATCACGTCTTTCCATGGATCAATTATGACGAAGGATAACTTTTTTTTTTTCCTACTGACAAATATGTAGGGTATTCTATATTAATTTTTGAGAAACCTATAGCACGCTTGAACCCATGTGAGGTTTTTTAAATTTCCTTTTTATAAGAGCTTAGGCCACAATAGCATTTAAGAACTCATGAGATCCACTTTATTAATCACTAGGGATTGTATATCCATGAAAGTACTATGGTAGTGTTTCATATTGCTTCTGGAGCTTCCCTGCAGTAAAATAAATAAATAATAATAATAAAATAAATCTTCATAAATTTCTTACTTTCTACACTTTTATGCATGCTCATTTTAATTTGTTGCTTGCTATTTGGCATGCTGCATTTTAGAATATTTCTAGAACAGATGGTAATGACATTCAAGACTTTTCAAGTATTCTTACAACACCAGGACCATCAGTTGATGGAGCTAATGAAGTTCTGTCACATAAGAGGTATTCACATAGGCTGTCCTTCTCTGCCTTACGTTTCCATCACTGTTGTCCTTGTTTGGATTTCAGTGAGTGTTATTTTTTTTTATTATCGGGAAAGAGTTTAATTTTTTAGATAAGACCCAATAGATTATATAAATAAATGAATAAATAAAATATGATAGGATATAATCCATGTTTTACAACCTAAGATGTCTGTCATTGACTAGTACTCAGGGAAAGAGTTTTACCAAATGTTGTCAGTATTATTGCTTCTTGATGCCTTTACTTATGTATTGTTTCTGAAACTAGAACCAGAAACCACACAAGTGACTTTGAACCTTGCTCCAAGCTTGAGGACCTAAATTTGGATGTTGGAAAGAAGAATTCTAAGGACATGGAGGAACAATGTGCAAAGACGATGCTTTTCAGAAGGTATTTTTAGAAATTTTCATCTGCATTTCATATGTTTTCCCATTTTATTTTGAAAGAGAGAATGAACAGGTTGCTGTCCATTTACTTCATGCAGTTTGGGCTGAACTGGTGAATAACATGGATGAATGTAATTATGTATGACATAAATATCTACGTTGGAGTGGAATTTTTTCTATAGATCTAATGTTTCAGTTTTGCCTTTGTGTGAAGAAATTAGAAGAACTGCTAAGCAAATTCTCTCTTGAATGATTCATGCTATTTTGAACTTGCTGGTTAACTATTGTTTATAGAGAATTCATCCAATTGGGAGATATTAGTTTTTGAAGTTAAGTAGACATGTTTTGTTTTTGTTAAGTAAAGATGCAGTGATTTCCACAATGGTGTAAATTTTCATTATTCTTAATGTTTGTGATAATGCTTTCAAGTTACGTGGACAATATTTTGTGATATTTCTGAAGGGGATAGGTGTACATACTTTTAAGTAGTTGATGATAGGCTTTTACTGTGGAAGTTTATGTACAGCTAGTGCTGTGCTGATATGACCCTTATAAACCCTAATTTCGAAGATCATTTCTTCTCATTTTCTAGAACCCATATGATTTAGTGATTTTCTTGCCTTTTCTTCATTTACTCATTATTCAAAACAAGTAATTCAAGATTTTATTTATTTATGCATATAAAAGTGACCTTCGGTTGTATTATTGAGACATTGCTCTTATCTTCACAATCGATGCAGAAGATAAGTTGACCAGTTCGCATGTATAATGCAGGCAAGATAATTCTAATACTCATATCCATGAAGTCATATTCTCCACTGTTGACAGGCCTAAGCTTCTTAGCCAGGTACAGTTCAAAAAAGTAGTGTGGGTTTACCTGTAGAGTTTGTGTTTAATATTTCGAGTTTTCAGTGTATGAATTTTACGACCGGATTGTTCTTAAAAATTTGAAACTAGACTCTTTCAACTGACTGCTTTTTGCAAGAACTCAGTCTCCTCCATTCACAATGATTTTGGTTTGGGCTTCAGTTTAATAATAATTGTTTATTTTCCATTGAGCAAATTGAACTCGATTTTGGAAAGCCTAGAAAAATAGGAAAAGAATCTTTAAGGAAAAAAAAAACCAATTACTTTAGTTTGGTATCCTTGTTCTAGTCATTGGACTTCTTAATATTGTCTGCAATGATAAATTGATAATCATGTTTTGTATGGTGGCTTCATTGCCTCTGTACTGCATTGACCATACTTTGGAGTTCTCTTGGTTTTTACAGTAGACAGTGTTTGTTTAATACTTAAAAGACAGATTTGTCATCTTAATGTTGAATGAAGCCCCTAATCATTGCACATGCAAAAGCTGTGCTGATTTTTTCTTATATTAAATAACATTCTCATAATCCTTGTAATATGGTTTATAGTGATGTCAACATTATTCTGACCACAGTGCCACAAACACTAATATTTTGGATATAAGGACAACTTAAGATTCATTTTGCATGAAAAGTCTTGTATTATATTGAAACTTTGCATGAACTTCCACTTAAGACACTTATCTTAAAATGAACTGTAACTTCGAAAACCCGATCAAAGAGTCTTTGCGGATTGACCTGATTGACATAATATTTAGGTTCCTGTTGAATTTAATGTTTTAGGCCTGTTATAATAATCATATATATATATGTGTGTGTGTGTGTGCCAAGAAAAATGGATTTCTAACAGGCTTTCATTTTTCTGTAGCTCTCTACTTTACTTTCTAATATAGGACTCAACATTCGTGAAGCACATGTGTTCTCAACGACTGATGGCTTCTCCTTGGATGTATTTGTGGTGGATGGATGGCTTGTTGAGGTAATCTATGTTGAAATTATGTACATTTTGGTGCTCCTTTCAGTTGACGATAGCATACTTGCTTTGCGTTAGGAGCTACTAGGCAAGCCTTCTCCTCCAGTTGTGCTACTGTTGATACATGTTTTAAACTTAAGATATTACATCTGCATTTGTATTAGTTGAGTGTGATCAACTCTTTCTATTCAGTATTAATTTTGTGCTTATTGCAAACTATATGTTTCATAAGGATGGAGGTGTTAGGCTTCTAGGTATTGCATCTGTCACGTTGGGGTTCTAAATAATGAAAATTTGCAAGATATTTGTCATTTTGGTTGTAGTATGTTACAAAATTGAAAATAATAAGCGAACTGCGGTTTATCAAAGGGCAGTAACCTTATGTTATATTAAGGAGCATTTTTATTATATTCCTTTTATGACAGGGATCTGTGCTGAGTCCAAATGTTGCTGACTTTGCAATGTTGTGGTCAGGATACAGATGGTTTATATGAAGCTATGGAAAAGGCAATTTCCAAAAGCGAGGTAAACTATCTCTCAATCCTGTCGGATGTCATTTGGTTTCTTTAAGCCTCAATGTGATTGCTTTCTTGCCATAGGGAGCGTAAATCTGATTAGGTGTGGTATTCTTGATATTGGAAGCTAGTTGAATTCTGGTTGGGAGTTGCACGTATCATTTTTGTCTTGTAAAAATAAGTTTATTAAAATACTTTTTTAATCATAGCTAAAAATAAGTGAAGTTGTGATAAAGGAATGGATAGGTTTAAGGAAATATACAAGTGTTCATCAGAAATTGTTTTGGCCATAAGGATTATTTGCTTTTACTTACTTTCCTAATAATTATTTTTGGTGACTTTCTTTGTTCCATGATCGTGGAATGGTTTATTGTTTATGTATACTTCAAAAGTTCATTGCATCTCAAAATCTAATTGCCCCTCTATTGCACCATGTGTTGTGGTAATAAACATATTAGATCCAGTTAAAAAGCCCTTGTCACAGCAATCTTAGAATTTTCTTCCAATAAATATATATGTGCGGGTGTCAATAAATTTTTTAAAATCATGTATTGGATAGTACTTGTTTTTGCATTCCTTTTTTCTAGTCTGCTTAACTGTTCATTAGATATGAGGAAATTATTGTAGGAAATCCTGTATTTGCTCAGAATTTGACAGAATATCCTTTATATTTGGATATATCTTATTAGTCCTTAACGTTGCATTTTTTTAGTATAGAAACCCTCTAGTCTAATTATTATCAAATCACCCCTAAATTATGAAATGGGGAAAAATTATTCAGAAAGGAAAATGTGCCCTTAGTTAAAACTACACTTAGTTTCTCGAATTACATACATTAGTAGCCAAATTAATACAAAGTAGACAAAGGAGTAAGTTTCTTTATTTTGAAATTTTTTAAGAGTCGCTTAAAAGTATGTATTTTTCATTGTTACCAAATAAAAACACTCACACAGATATATTTATATATATTTTCAGTGACAATGAAATTTAATAAATAAATTATTGTCAGGACTCACGTTACATGTATAATTTTGTGTCTCTTTCTAATGGAAAATTTGTCTTTTTACAAAGAAATTTCCTCATTTCATGATTATGGAGTGGTGTTTTAATAATAGTTAATTTAGAGGGTTTTCTGTGCCAAAAAAAGAAAAAGAAAGTAATTCTAGGGATATTTTCATATATATATATATATAAAAGCAAATATATATATATATATAATTTGACAAAATATAATGTCTTCTATGATAATATCCCGTATATTTGTATCAAGTATAAATATTTAAATTTCTCCTGTAATTTTTCCTTGTGTAGTGCATTTTTTTTATTAAACTGAAACTCACTTTTATAAGTTTTTTTTAAAAAATTTTTGTGCAAAACTTACCTTTATAAGTTAATAACAAAAACTACAGGGATATGCTATTCAAACAAAGGCTACAAGACGCATTCCCGCTCCCTCACTAAACCAGAAAACCTCAACCAAAGCCATCGACTTCACAATAATGCCATGTAGCCAGGAAAAATATAATTTGAACCCAAATACTTATGTTTCATCCTCAAATAATAATAATAATAACAACAACAACAATAGATATATTATACTATTTATATATATATAAAAAATACTAATTACTTTTTGATTCATCCACACAATTTTCAAGTATACTGTTTTCTTTCCAATGTTATAATGAGACCAAGGAAACTATGCATCTAATGAATGTTCTTTACACCTAATATAGGGATCATGGTCTAAATCTTCGCATTCTCATTCGGCTACAGAGAAATCGTTGGCAACGCCCTCCAAACTTGGAGAATGGGAAATAGATAGAAGATTACTGAAAATAGGGGAGAGAATTGCATCTGGATCTTGTGGAGACTTGTAAGTCTGGTTTTAGTTCTTGTCATCAGTTGTTTCCTTTGTTGCATCTATTATTGCTCAACTTTCTGCTTTTGGCTATCATAAGGTATCGTGGAGTTTATTTTGGTGAAGATGTTGCAGTTAAGATTCTTAGATCTGAGCATTTGAATGGTGCTCAAGAAGATGAGTTTGCCCAGGAAGTTGCAATTCTAAGGTAAATAATTTTACAGTTTCTTATATGAATGAAATAGTTTATTTATTTAAATGTAAATAATTGGATCAAGAAAAAATATGGTAAAAGTTCAAAGTATAGGTTGTGCCACGGAAACAATAAGAAATATTTCAGCCAGCAATTTTCTTCAATTCTAGCTTAATATTTTGATAAGCTTAGAAATCAGTTGCTTTGGCAAGATGGACTATGTTTATTAAAAATTTGAAATAGGCAATAGTTTTCATGGATCCATCCAATGAATCTTTCAGCAATTTCGTAGTGATACTCCTGCTCCTTGTCCATTTCATACTTATGGACAGTTAAAAATTGTTTTAAACCCTAGATACTAATAAGTATTCAGCATTCACAAATGATAATGCTACTTCATTATGTTTTAATAGTTTTGAGAAAGTAGAATGATAAGAGCACTCCCCCTTTCCTGGAAACAAAACTTTATTCAACATGAATAGGCAAAACGTCTACCAAATTAATGGTTACGAAATAGAATCCCTCATTCTGGAAACATAAAGTTTTGAGTAACCGTCAACTATTTGTCGAGCCACAAAATTAATCTCTACCTGACAAATATTTAAACATTTATTTTGGGTTTAACGATCCTACAAACTACACAACCGTGCTGAATTCCAAAGTTTGTTTCCCTTACCCTTTCCATTCTCTTGAACGACATTACTTTTTTTGTTTTCATACTAATAAGTATCCCTGCTCAAATTTTGTTTATACTCCTGTAGCTAGTCCAAACTAAGTCACGGTTATTTATATCCTGTCAGTCTTAAATATTGATATTATTTCACAGGATCTGTATTTATTTATTTATTTATTTTTAATATAGGGAGGTTCACCATAGAAATGTTGTTCGTTTTATTGGTGCATGCACAAAGTTTCCCAATTTGTGCATAGTGACAGGTATGTAGTTTTCTGATGGGTCATGGTTTAGACTTTGCAATTTGTCTGAAAAATATAGTCATCCTTTGTTTCTCTTTATATCATTGTCTTTGTACATTGAAAAATCTTATCAAGAGTATTTGCTAATAGAACCAATATGATGAGGTGTGCAAATTTATTCCTAGCTTACTAGGGTGAGGTGGCAGAAAAAAGAAGAAAATGAGTGAACTAAAACTGTAAAAATAGATTTGTTTCTCTTCAAATTGATTTCCAGAAATCTGAATTAAGCCTATCCAAAAGGTTTTTTTATTTTTAAAATTAAAAATAAAAAATTGAATCAGTTCATATTATATTGCAAAAAGTGCCCTGATGATTGGAGTTTCTTTTATCAGCTTGCAGGATCTAGGGACATGTTTCTTTTATGCTGTATTTGAATTTGTTGAAAATTCCTTATTACTGGGTATCTCATACTTCATAATGTGACATTTGAGTGGCATTCAAGAGTGAAATTAGTAACTCCATTATGATTACAGAGTTGGCATCAGTTGTAAATTATTGTTTGTGATCATAAGTAATAATTTTAGGGGCATTTCTTTTCAGTTATATTTTTTTTGTTACCCAAAGCAGTCACCAAGCTGCCAAGTAAGTGAGAAACAGTTGAAGCAGGACAACCCTGCTTCTCTGGATTAGTTTTGTGCTGAGGTGTTCGTTCCTAGTTCACCTGTTAAATTTCTATTTGACTGAATATTCTTAGTGGTTACTTGTGGGTGGGTGGGGGGAAGATTTTGAGAAAGGGAAGAGTAGGAGTTCTTTTATTGAATAACTTTTCTGATGCTCTTCCATTCTTATTCTACCTGTGTTATAATGTCTTGTATCTTAATTCAGGTCAACATTTTTGATAAACTGAAGAAACTTGAATTATGCTATCTTTATTCATCGTATATGCTCTCATTTTTAGAGTCATCAAATGTTCATATTTAAGCTGCTTGACTATTTGGTACACATACTGGAATTCATCTGACTCACATGGGTTTGCTTATTGTTTGTGTATCTTCTATCATTTAATACCATTGATTATTAAAATTTCAATTTATGGGTGCTATGCTTGCTTACAGAGTTTATGCCTGGAGGAAGTCTATACGACTATTTGCACAAGAATCATAATGTCCTGAAGCTCCCACAATTGCTGAAGTTTGCAATTGATGTCTGCAGAGGAATGGAGTACCTGCATCAAAATGACATAATCCATCGGGATCTGAAGACAGCTAATTTGCTTATGGACACTGACAATGTGAGAATTCATTAATTTGGTTAAATTGTTGTTTGATGCTGTTTCTCCCCAAGTACAATAAAAGGAATTTACCCGCTCTAAATTATGTTTTAAAATTAGTTTTATCGCTTTTGGAGCTTAGGTATTAGTGTTCTCTTTTATTTTCAATGTATGAAACACACCGGAACTTTCATCTCATATATAGGGAGAGGTTTTAGGTATCACTGATTGCTCAGTTTTGAAATAATTTCTCATAACACATGATGAGGTTATAAATAATGATTTGTCGAGTGGGATTATAATTTGTTTTTCTTATAGATTTCTCAGCTTAGTTAGGACAAACTTTAATATAAATTTAGATTTTACTGCTCATTTGTAATAGTTTGAGTATTAAAATTCAATTTGTTTCCTTGCTTCTTGTCTTTAGGCCGTTAAGGTGGCAGATTTTGGTGTTGCTCGATTCCAGAGTCAAGGGGGAGTAATGACAGCAGAAACTGGAACATACAGATGGATGGCACCTGAGGTCTGATTCTACTTACTTGTTTGTGCCTTTCAAACTAAGGAGTATTGAGTAAGAGGGAGAGAAGGTTAAGAAAGAACAGGAAAATGAAAAATAGGGGAAGGCGTGTAAGTTCTAATAAAAAATTCTCAATCAGCTTATAAATGATAAAAAAATATCCAGGTTAATCAGAAATTTTGTAGAGATCATTGAATCCTGTGTTTTCATTGTTCTCCAAATTGATACATATAGAATCAAGTTTCTTCAGATGGAAGAATATTAAATTTCATTTGTTTTCTAAAATGCTGACATTCTAGTATTCAATAATACACACCTTGTTTAGTGAAGTTGCTAATATTTATTTGCCTTGAGGGCAACAGAAAAATATTTAGACTCATCATTCCATGTTTCCATTATCTTTTGCCCATTTTTGCCGCATTATGTTTTTTTTAATAGGAAAAAGGCACAATACGAATTTTTTTGTTCCCATTTAACAATTTTAGTTCAATTTCTTATTCCTTCCTTTCTTTTCACAAGGTTATAAACCATCAACCATATGACCAGAATGCTGATGTATTCAGTTTCTCGATTGTACTCTGGGAGCTCGTGACGGCTAAGGTTTGTCCTAAAGCTAATAGGGATCTAAAATTATTGTATCTATTTTCTCTCTCTTCTTTCTGAACTCTGCAGTCACAAGGATATGGACGTTATTATGAAAATATTTCTCTTTAAAATTTAAATTTTGGCAGATTCCATATGAATCCATGACTCCTTTACAAGCTGCGCTAGGAGTGAGACAGGTATGATGTTGTAGTTGATCTGCCATTTTTCAATTAGCAATGTACAACATCACTATCTCATCGTTCCTCGACTATGTAAAAGAGTTGCTGTTTATAGTCTTATTTTTGGTATATAGCTTGATTCAGTTTTGAATATTTGGATTTCTGGATGTGACAATCCCAATACATGAAATTTATATTTGATTAAAATGATTTTATGTAGAAACAATTATCTTTATCTTGTTAATATAGCCATATGTTTTCTTCAAGGAATTGTATGAAGATGTGCCGAAGGCTTACAAAATGCATCATATGTGCAAGCTTCTTTGTAAACCAATAAAAAATCAAATGAAATATCACATGAATTGGAGATTCAGTTAGGGGACAGAAGACTTGTGTGGTTTATAAAGGCTTCAAACTTCATGCAAAGTTTTTGGAAACTCGATGTCCTAATTCGACAATGCAATTTGACTCTAGTTTCAGTAGACTTGTATGAAATCTAAAATTTCTAGGTGCAAGTAATAATGTTAAGATTTCTGGAGAAGCAATAGATTAATTTTTTGTTTCTAAATAATATGGAAATAAACTAAAAACAAAAATCAGAATTTTTATGTGGACACAAGTATACATATTTTAGTTATAAAGTTAATATGCCATAATTACCATACCTTGTGCTAAAGTATGTTAAATAACCTACTTCACAAATGACCAGGTTGTTAATAAAAAAACAATTGCTTAGATTCTGATTTCCTTTTGTCTCAAGTAATTATTGACATTTTATTTTCAGGGTTTGCGCCCGGAACTTCCTAGTAATGCACACCCGAAACTGTTAGAACTAATGCAGAGATGTTGGGATGGAACTCCATGCGATCGTCCTTCCTTCTCTGATGTAAGAGCTGAGCTTGAAAATCTCCTCATAGAAGTTCAGGTTAGTTGTCATCTCTCTCTTAATTTTCTTTTCAGTCCTTTTTATGTTTTAAATCCCAATCCATCAATTCATCTGAACTTCCAATTCAATTCATCTCAGGAAAATTCAGAAGTAAATGGCACTTAAAAACAACTACACAAAACACTCAAACCGGCTCATTTTTAAGCATATTCAGATGAGGATTTGCTTTCCTTTTTTTTTGTTTTTGTCCCTTTGTTTCTCCACATAATTATAGAGGTTAACTTATATATGTAAAAGTAAAAAGTGAGGGAAGTGAAGTAAAAATTATAGAGGCTGTCCGACACGGGAAATATACGAGCATAATACTACTAAGTTATCTCCTAAACTGTACCTTAAAGCAATCTCCTGTCGAATTCATTGTATATTATTGCTTAGCTTTCGAACACGATATGTATATTTCATTACTATCTATAGTATATATTTGAAAGTGGGCATAGATGCTGTTGTTGATTGGACGTGTTTGGTTGTCTATTATGAGCACTTTATTTACCAAAACTAGTACTATCCATCTTTCAATACGTTGAGTGTTAGAAATGGAAGTCGACTAAAAACAGTGTTGTGAGAATGATTGATTTCAATCAGGATTGCGGACCAGTTCGATTTAAGAAATTTAGTTAAATTTACTTTCTTTCAACTTTTCTTTTGGTCATAGAATGTGCTGTTGAGCTATCACGAGAGTAAGGAATTGCTAATTTTCATTCTATATTTGAGGTTATATTCTTTTTTTCTTTATCTAAATATGTTATATGTTTGGCGTTTGGGTGTGGTGGGTGATGATATTTTACTTCATGTGGCCTGAATTCACTCTATTTTATCTATTTACTTTTCGTTTGATGGAAGACCCTAGTTGTCTCGTAGTGCAGAAATGCAGAGTTGATCAGAAACGTATTTATTGTACACTGTAACTTTTGCCTTCTCGTTACAGTTTGGTGTTTTGTTTGGGAGTGCCATGATATTTGTGGTGGTATATGTGGTTGGGGTGACAAAAGGTAGGGTAGGGCATCGTTTCAGCCTAATAGCCTCTGAATTTTATCATATTGACAATTCAGTCGCAAAGTTTTTTTTTTATACATATATATTAGTATTTTTATTTTGGTTTGTAGCTTCACTTTTGTCCACGTAAGCCTGTTTTTTTTATTCGTGTGAAAAAAAAAACTCGATAGTCTAAATTATTTAGAATTTAAAAAAAATTGGCGGGATACCAATTGCTACTATATTTATCATATGCACTGTTATACAAAAATATGTTATAATTTCTTCAAAGTACTAAAAATATAAAACATCTTATGGTATCTTAAGCAAGAGTAATGCTCACGGAAGTTTCCTATATATTTATAGAAGATGAAATCTTCATGATAATTTTTTTTTATTTTGAAAAAAAAAATCTATACTATATGATGATGTGTTATAAAATTTGAAAGTGTAATATTTTAAAAAAATGTTAAATCTATCCATAAAAATTACCAAAAAATTCTATGCTATATGATGATGTGTTATAAAATTTGAAAGTGTAATATTTAAAAAAAATGTTAAATCTATCCATAAAAATTACCTAAAAAGACTTTTTTAATCTCAAATGCCAAAAAGATTTGTTAAGGATTGAATTGCCAATAAATTTTATTAGATTTAATATTTTCTTACTTTTAAAACCTGCGGATAAATGAATTCTCGGATTTCATGCTATTCTGAAAAAAGAAATTACAAATCATATCATTGGATTAACAAATTAGGGCCGATTTGACATCACTTCTAATATTTATTGCCTTAAAATTTTGAGAAAAATTAGGATCCTAACTGATATTTTTAGGAGAGTTGGGGAACTGAAATGGAACAATTGAGAAAAATTAGGATCCTAAGTTATATTATTAAGATAGGTCGGGGATCTCTCCTAATGCAAAACACTATTAATTATTTTAAGTTATATGTTTTTTTAATATACTAGATATATGCAACGTGCAATGCAAATTTGCTTAATTTTATTTATAGAATTTATATATTAATTATTTTTATTAAATTTGTATCATTGTCATATAAATTTCAAATAAATAAACAATACTATATATAAAAGAATGACATAAACATATTAAATGAAAAATTAAACCAAAACATTATTTAAGGTTTTTTTTAAATATATATATATATATTCTAGGTAGAAGCAACGTGCAATGTACATTTACTTAGTTTTAAAGTTATAAACATTATCGAATGAATTATAATTCTATAGTATATATAAATATTTATATCAATAATATCTACATATATATCTAAACACAATGTAGACATATATATATATTTATATGACTACATGACATATATATAAAAGACAATAATATTTAATAAGAAATTAATAATAGAAATAAAATAAGAATAGAAAAAGTCATAGTGTAGACAATATTATAAATGCATCAACTATTTTTAGTTTTTAATGTATCTAACAATGTCCTTTGGTGAATTTGATGAAGAAAAAAATATGCTCCAATCACTTGATAAAAAATAAACTATGACATAAATTTATAAGATAAAAAAATGATATGTATGCCTCTATAATTTTTAAATAGATAAGATTTAATTATTTAAATTATCATAAAATATCTTTAAAATATTATATTTTAATTAATTTATTTATTTATTTTTGCTTAAGTTTATGTTTGCTCTAGTTTTTTAATTTGACAGTGACAACAAAATATTATATGTTATATGTTTAATATAATATTACATTTAAGTTTAATTAAATTTTATTTAAGTTATTAAATACATGATTTTATTATTTTTAAATAATTATCATTGTAAAATATCATATTTGAATTTTTTTAATTAATTAATTAATTATTTATTTTTATTTAAGTTTAAGTCATGTTTACAATCTACCGTAAATATATAAGAATATTCTATTAAATATAATAATATTCCATCAAAGTTAACAGAAAAAAAAATAAAAAACCGTTAAAACAAAAAATTTCTGTTATCTACACACTTTTTATATAAACGAGATATGATATGATAACCTTTTTAAACATAAATGGTATTTTTTTTTAATAAAAATTAAGATTATGTATTATATATTATTAGAATGATATTTTATAATATTTAAATTTATATTAATATAAGTATTAAATGTCTAATTTTGTATTAAATATTATTATAATAATAATATTTTATAATATTTGAATTCATATGAATATAATTAGTGAAAAATTAGGATTATATAATATCATCATAATAATATTTTTTAATATTTAAATTTATATTAATATAATTATTAAATATCTAATTTTGTATTATAAATTATTATAATAATGATATTTTATAAAATTTGAATTTGAATTTAAATTTATATTAATATAATTATTATATATAATCTTATATTAAATATTATTATAATAATAATATTTGAATTTATATTAATATAATTAATAAATATCTATTTTTAGTTAATTTTAAAGATATATTATATTAAATATTTAGAATATTCACAAAACAAACCGTTATCAATACAAAATATTTCCCACAAGATATATTTACAAGAACACACTAGTTTTCTATTGTTGCTATATGAACACTTCAAAATTATAAAATCAATGTTGTAGTTCTCAACAAAACGTTTCGTGTTTAATGTGTATTTTTATATTTTGAATAAACAATTTTTTATGTGAAAAAAATTAATTATATTTATAAACATCTTAGTCTAATTGATTAAACTGCACTGCACATTTTTGGTCAGTCAAATTTAAATACATATATATAAAAAAACAAGTGATTTTTATTTCAAACTAGTATATTATTATCTAGAACCCTCTTCCCCATTTTTTCCAGTAAAATCTTATCTGAGTTTATCAATGTCTGTCTTCTTCTTTCTGTCTGGAATCTCCCAAAGTTGTCTTTTTTTGAACGATACTTTTAATTTACTTATTTGTTTTCCATGTTTTGAGCTATTCCTTTTCATCCAATTGACTTGGTCAGACCTAAATATTAGTGTCACCAAGTAGAGTTTTGACTTCTGACCCTTGTTATTCTGCTCATATATACGTATGGTTTAAGTTTTCCTACCGACAATTTTAGGGAACTTATTTAGACTTTTCATTCACAGCTAAACATCGTAGCAAAAGAAAAGAAAAATATACACACATATATATATATAAATATATATTTAACAGGAAGGAAAGATCCATTTTTGTTGTTTAGTCAAAAATGAAAAAAAAATTCCAAAACCAAAGAGTAGAAAATAAGATGGACTTTGTTTTTATTTCGTATAAGAGTTACTTTACAGCTTAGGTAGGTGATAATAAATTAATAATATATACTTTTTCATCTTATTAATTATGAAGACGTGTTATAATAAACTTAATCGATTCGTGGTGTTCTCTTCTTCTTGATAGTAAGTAATGATCCTTGGATTCTTCATTCTTTAAAAAAGGTGAAAACGGGTTACTATGTATTTGTCCTAATGTGAAAAAAAAAAGTTAAAAATTAAAAGTTAAGATAAGAGGACTTGTAAAATATATTTATATTTATTTATATATATAAATCATTTAAAAGGAATTTCAATCATTTTCATTTCTTGGAATGGAAATAATTTCCCCGACTTTAGAGACATGTGTACTACAATTGTTAATTACAATGGCTATATATCTTTTCCCATAATTGTACGTTTAGACCCCACACACCTTATCTCGAAACTTAAATGCTTTCATGAAAAATCTATATCAAGTCCCATTTAAATCATGCACATTTCTCCATGGTATCCAATGAGGAAGAAAAATAATAATAATAATAAACAAAAAAACCTCATTAATAAGAAAGAAATTTCGAGACACATGAACTTGTGTCGTGTTATGTGTCCATGCCAAATAGAATGAATTTTTAAACATATATTTTACACAAAATAAGAAGAAAAAACACTTGTTTTGAGGTGATTATTTATATGCACGACATATTATTCTTTTAACAGATGGAGTCACGTGAGTGCACGTGCATGATGTTTGTGAAGACATGTATTATTTAATTATATATAATTGTTGGATTAGCCGACATTTGACCTCGATTTCGAAAGTCAAAATCAAGATTATGCATCTACCTAATGTTGTCTATAGGAATTGAAATATAATATTAAATCATAACAACTTGTTTCATATTGAAAAGAAGACAAATAGTGTTATTGTATAGAGATTTTTTTGATGTAAGATAGAATATAATAGTGCTCTCATGGTCTGGTCTGAATTTTCATTTATTAATATTAAACCTAATTATATACTCCATTTAATTAGCTGTGTATTTTATTTTAATTTAATGACATGTGGCGTATTAATTAATTCAATATGTACTATATATTGGCTCTTTGGGAAGGAACATGGCAATGGCATTGGTGGTTAGTTGACATTTTATGATATTTATATAAATATATATAAATACATATTATCGTTTATCACATGTAATGCCATTAATTTTTCATAATATTCAATTTAATTTATTGTTTAGAAGTTGATAGGAGTAAGGAGAGAAATGTTCAATGATAGATACATATGTATAAATTTTCTTTTTCTTTTTCTCTCGAAAGTAATAATGAAAGACGTAGACATAGATACAATGACAAATAAAGTATATATCAATCATTAAATTAAATAATTAAATCTTTGGAGAAAATTTGAATCACATATATAATATTATTATTAATTGTGACACAAAATTTTATTTTTTTTGACTAAATCTTTTTGAAACTGATTTGTTAGTCAAGACATGTATGAAAGATGACATTATTTTAGTCATTGAGTGACTAATACTCTTTTGTGGGGATGTAATTAGTTAATGTAACAATAATATTAGGGGAGACAAGTCACTTTCGCTCGTAATATTATAAAATATTATTATGGACGACTTTTTAAGGAAAAACTATACATAGTATTGTAAGTTTTAAGAAAAAATTAAAAATATGGAATTGTACAAAAATTACAAAAATACGGATAACAATTTGTAACAATTTTGTAATTGCATGTTACAATTTTCTATTTAGTATGTAAATGTTGTTTACAAATTTGTAAATTTCAGTTACAAATTTGTAAACTTTGGTTGCAACAAAAACTATATTGTTACAAATTTGTAAACTTTATTTACAAAAAAAAAGTTCAGTATTTACGATTATGTCACTCTGTATTTTTGTAATTTTTTACAGAATCCGTATTTTTAGTATTTAAAAAAAAATCTTAGGTAAATATGTGAATTTCCCTTTTTTTAATATTACGCCGCCCCTAATATTGAATAATCTGAGGGGGGTAAATTATCGCGGTCTAATTTCAGAAATTTTTGCAAAACAGTTTGTTTAATTATTAGGGGTGATGGGTTGCTCAACTGATCCCCTAATATTTCTATATACCCAGATCCCCTTCTTCATCTTCTTCTTTCGAAACTGAACGAAAAATAAATGAAAAAACCCTCTTTCTGCACCAACCCAGATCCCTCGCTCTCTATCTCTTCTTCCTCTCTCTCTCTATCTCTTCGTCCTCTATCTATCTCTTCCTTTCTCCAAACTTCATTTCTCTCATTCTCCAAATCTCTACCCTTTCTCTCTCTCCCTCACCGATATCTCCACCACCACCACCACCACCACCACTTCGTTGTTTTTCGTCGGTCCACTGCCATCACCAGCAACCAATCGATTCGATCGGACCACCACAACCACGATTCTGCACTCCTATGATATATATATATATATTTATATATGTTAGGTTTTTTTTTTATTTATTTGTACTTTTTATAAATATATATAAATTGTGTTTTTGTGTAGTGTACGCCATAAATATCCACGGGCTATTAGCGAGCTGAGAAATGGCATAATTATATTAGCCACATACCCGGAGCTACTGTTACTAGGTCCTACCTTTTTAGCTCGAGGTAACCAAAGGCTTAATGAGATTACTAAGGAGTCGTGTCAGAAGTATGGACACCACGAGCTGAGAGTACATCAAGCCCAAGGTGCGAGCTTGACTTGACACCTCTGACCCCTTGTAAAGTCAACCACGCAATGTAAACGTGCATATATCAGATATCACGTGTCTGATCCATCCCTGAATTCTCAGACACGTAGCATAAACGTGCGTGTTCAGGCACCCACGACTGGGTTGGGCCGTGCGACCCATTATTCCCCTTACCTATTGATTAGACAACACTTCATTGTCAGGTTTTAGGAATTAATCATGAATGTCACAGAAGTGACATGATGGGTAAGAAGGTCACGGGATGACCTCCCTTGACAACCCCTAGGTGCCCTCTCCCTATAAATATGGAGACCCTGGGAGTTGCAAAGGGTTGGATTCTAATCTGCAAAGAAATACCCTGTAAAGAATATCAGAAAGATATCAATAATAGTGGCTGGTGGACTAGAAGGATTTTATCCTTTGAACCACCTAAAAAAGTATTCGTGTTATCAGTTTATTTTGAGATCATTCATCTATTACGGTTCATTATTCAGCACTAATCCCGCTCTTTATTCTATTAATTATCTGTTGCCGAAGAACCGCGTCAACAGTTTGGTACTTTCATTGAGAGCCGGTTAGATTAGTGCTATCGCAAATACCCAACCATGTCAGTCACTCGCTTAAGACATGGTAACGAGGCGGACCAACGTGATGGGCAGGAGGCCCATCATACCGCCATGTCCGATGATCAGAACCCTGAGGCTCAGCAACAGCCGGGCAAGCAACCAATAGGCCAAGACGACACCGGAAGTTTGGCTCCCCGGCCGCCCAATCCGAACCCAGATTTTTACACGGCGGTGGAAATGGAAAATGCACAGCTGAGAAGTCAGCTGGAGAAAGCTAACCAGCAGATTCAAGAGATTTTGGCCCGATTACCCCCTCTTACAACCGACGCTAACGTCGGAAAGAGGCAAGGCGAGACTCATAAGTCCCACCGGGGTAATCGGTCCAGGCCCGGTCGGTCGGTCAGACCCCCAACATCAAATTCCACTCCCACATTGCACCACCGAGAAACCACTTTTGAGGAACCACCTAGGGCCGAGCAACAGTACAGCCGATCGGTCCGAACCTCAACTCCCAGCTCACTTCCGCCCTCAAGCGCACCCAAGAGGGCTCGAGGAAGCTCGCGAAGAAGATCTGGGGAGGGCTCGCGACGACAGCCCGCCCCGGCCAGTTGTCCTGCGCCCCGCTCAGACCGCCGGGCACAGGACGCGGAGGATGATAGAGCGGAGTAGCCGCGGCCTAACTTGATCCGTCCTGACGGAACTAGGATCGCATCCCCGGTCAGACATCATCCTTCACCAATCAGATACCCGTCTCCAATCAGATACATATGTATAAATTTTCTTTTCCTTTTTCTCTCAAAAGTAATAATGAAAGACGTAGACATAGATACAATGACAAATAAAGTATATATCAATCATTAAATTAAATAATTAAATCTTTGGAGAAAATTTGAATCACATATATAATATTATTATTAATTGTGACACAAAATTTTATTTTTTTGACTAAATCTTTTTGAAACTGATTTGTTAGTCGAGACATGTATGAAAGATGACATTATTTTAGTCATTGAGTGACTAATACTCCTTTGTGGGGACGTTATTAGTTAATGTAACAATAATATTAGGGGAGACAAGTCACTATCGCTCATAATATTATAAAATATTATTATGGACGACTTTTTAAGGAAAAACTATACATAGTATTGTAAATTTTAAGAAAAAATTAAAAATATGGAATTGTACAAAAATTACAAAAATACGGATAACAATTTGTAACAGTTTTGTAATTGCATGTTACAATTTTCTATTTAGTATGTAAATATTGTTTACAAATTTGTAAATTTCAGTTACAAATTTGTAAACTTTAGTTACAAAAAAACTATATTGTTACAAATTTGTAAACTTTATTTACAAAAAAAAAAAAAGTTCAGTATTTACGATTATATCACTCTGTATATTTGTAATTTTATACAGAAACCGTATTTTTAAAAAAAATCTTAGGTAAATATGTGAATTTCCCTTTTTTTAATATTACACTGCCCCTAATATTGAATAATCTGAGGGGGGTAAATTATCGCGGTCTAATTTCAGAAATTTTTGCAAAACAGTTTGTTTAATTATTAGGGGCGACGGGTTGCTCAACTGAGCCCCTAATATTTCGCCCCTAATATTTCTATATACCCAGATCCCCTTCTTCATCTTCTTCTTTCGAAACTAAACGAAAAATAAATGAAAAAACCCTCTCTCTGCACCAACCCAAATCCCTCGCTCTCTATCTATTCTTCCTCTCTCTCTCTATCTCTTCATCCTCTATCTATCTCTTCCTTTCTCCAAACTTCATTTCTCTCATTCTCCAAATCTCTACCCTTTCTCTCTCAACCTCACCGATATCTCCACCACAACTTCGTCGTTGTTCGTTGGTCCACTGCCATCACCAGCAACCAATCAATTCGATCGGACCACCACAACCACGATTCTACACTCCTATGATATATATATATATTAATATATGTTAGGTTTTTTGTTTTATTTATTTGTACTTTTTATAAATATATATAAATTGTGTTTTTGTGTAGAAATTGAAGGAGTAAGGGAAAGTGAAGGAGTAATAGGAAGGCAACAAGCAAGGTAGGTTTTTTTTTTTTATGTTGTTTTAATTTTGATTTTTGTTTGTATGTTTATGTATATGTGTTTGTATATTGAAATGAAAGTTGTGACACCTCATACTGCTCAAATGATAAGGACCACGATTGATTTCCAATCATTGTGACCGTTACACCAGCTGCCATAGGTGTCCTTGAATATTCTCTTTGCACAAAATCAGGAAAAGTTGTACGACAGTGTTTTGGTGTACAAATCACAGTCCAAGGCCTGTAACAAACTCACCTATATGTACCCCTGTGTATCCTCTGTAAAGTTTTGAGCAAGAATTAATACAATATAGTAGAAGAAGCATTTCAGTACATTGTTTTATCTTTTTAACTTGGTATCGGAGCTCAGGTTCCCACGACAACGGCCACCCCTCAACAGTCAGATGAACAATCGTCAGCTATCAACTCAGGTCCTCAACCAAACACAGTCACCTCTGTTCCCCCTGGTTCTCAAACTCCATCGCCTTCCATGCCTCTTCCAATACCAACATCCACCATAGCCTTCACACCAGCTCAACCAACTCTTAGTCAAGCCCCTGGCTTCTTTCCTTCTTCTCACCTTGCTCCACTCACCTTAAAACTTGACATAACAAATTACCCCTTTTGGAGATCCCAAGTATTTTCTGCCTTACGAGCTCTTGAACTGGATGGATACATCCTTGGCACCAAGTCTTGTCCCTCATAGTTTGTTGATCATACCACCGATGGTACTATTCCCGGTGAATATCGTCAAGTTAACGTTGGATATACGGTCTGGATTCGCACTGACCAAGCCATTTTAAGTTGGCTTATGAATTCTATTTCAGAGTCGATGTTTGGACATATCGTGCGATGTCAAACATCCATGGAAGTTGTGGCAAACCCTTGAACTCCTCTTCACCACCAGCTCCAAAGCACGCACTCTTCAACTCAGATTCCAGCTCCAATCTCTCAAGAAAGGTAACTCTCAATCCATGACTACATGCTCAAAATGTGTGCAATTGCTGATAACTTATCTGCTGCTGGACAACTAATATCTTATGAGGACCAAATACTCTACATCCTGGGATGACTTGGTCATGACTATGAGTCTGTGGTTGTCAACCTTACCTCTCGTCATGAAAAACTTACCTTTCAAGAAGTCCAATACATGTTACAGAGTCAAGAAATGAGGCTTAACCAACTCAACACTCCTTCAGATCAAACAATTCCAAATGTCAATATAGCTACTCAACTACGAAAATCCCTCTCATTCGGTGGTCCAACCCCAAACTCTTTCAGTGGCCATGGCTCTACAAATCGAGGGCGTGTACGAGGTCGTGGGGGTTGTGGTAATAATCGTCCAATCTGCCAACTTTGCTCTCGACCTGGACATGTTGCTTCCAAATGCTACTATCGATTCGACATAACCTTCCAAGCATCATCTGGACCTCAATCTGGCAATCAGCAACACAATATGTCTTTTACTAATCCAAACTCTTCAGGTAATGGACATCAAGCATTCATTTCTCTAACCAATAACTCTATTGAGAATGTTTGGTACATCGATAGTGGGGCTACGAATCACATTACTGCAGATGCTTCAAACTTGCAGCAGAAAACTGAGCAAAAAGGAATAACTCATCTAGTCATTGGTAATGAGCAATCTCTATCTATTACTCAAACTGGTCATAGCACAATCACAATTCCATATTCTTCTCACCATCTGCATCTCAAAAATATTTTATGTGTGCCTCAAATTACCAAAAATCTGCTCTCAATATCTTAACTCACCCGTGACGATCTGATTTTTGTTGAGTTTTATGCTGACTATTGTATTATGAAGGATCTCACCACGAAGAGGGAGCTGTTTCGGGGAGTGCATAGCAATGGTTTATATCAGCTGCAAGTTACTCGATCATCATCCACTCCAAATCACTCAAATCCACTCAGTCATCATGTCTCAAAGTCACTTGAAATTTCCTCTGCTTTTTTAAATTCTGTCAAGTTTGTTTTGCCCACTACAGTCCATAGTGGCGAGTATTTACTTATTGAATCAAAGTCTGATGCCATCTTGTGGCACCAAAGACTAGGTCACCCAAATATTAATGTAATGAAAACAATGTTGGCCGATGAAAAAGACTCTTTGAAGTCAATTTCTCAGTTTTGTGATGCTTGTCATATAGGAAAATCCAAGCATAAACACTATGCCATTTCAGAAAATAACACCTCCAAGCCATTAGAACTAATACATTCAGATGTTTGGTGTAACGCCCCACGTCATTATGGCTGCTTCTTGACATGATGACTGGCCCTACAAACCAACACGAGTCTTTCCAGCGTGCTTTGTCCTCACTCGCACGCTTCCTGGGAAAACTTCCCAGGAGGTCACCCATCTTGAGATTACTCTAGGTCAAGAACGCTTAACTTTGGAGTTCTCAAGTGATGGGCTACCGAAAAGAAGATGCATCTTGTTGATATAGGTAGTACCCATCAATCTATTTAAGCCCTCTTCAACTCTGTAGTCCACTACCTACACAGTCTTAGAATTATCACACTTGACCTTCCCCAGGCGGTGTGGGATTGCACATCTTTACCCGGTCTTTCCCCTTAAGGTTTCGTTATAATATAATATAAATGCTTTACCTGTATGCATGAGACACCATGTTAAACATGTGCCCTGAATAATACATTCTCAGCAATCGTGTGCTAAATAGTACTGAAATTGCTGGAACATACCTATTAGTATTGTTGTTTGTGAATCATTATGTGATACATGTTAAGTGCTAAATGCTATAATCATGTATCTGTTTGTGAATATTTGTATGACTGTGGAATATGATAACTATCTGTTTGTTCTTGGTGTTGGTTTTTATTGACCAAATCAGAGATTATACGCAGCGGAACAACAATCAAATTGTTAATTTAGTCCCATAAGATTTCTAGATCTACTTCTTCACATGCATATATATATTGAATCAAAGACATGAATAGAAAAATTACCTCAGGTCCTTCCTTGCTGCTATCTTTTTGTATGGCTAAATCCTTGAGATCTCAAACCAAGATCTTCCAAAATGTTCTCAGCACACAAATAACGAGTGTGGGCTCGCTATACAAACAATAGGCAAAAAACTATTTATCAGATGTTCTCAACACATGAGATCTGATAATGTTTGGACCTAGGTTTTGTGAAGAACAATGACTTGTGTTTATGTCACTGTTCTCTTTCTCTGAGAGAGATTTCTAGATATTTTTCTATCCCTGAAAAGTTACGTTCTGTAAAACTAATATCCTATATTTAATATATCAAATATATTAAAATATTTGTTATTTTAAACAATTTAAAATAACTGACCAGTTATCAGATTTTTGTTTAAATAATAATATTTTAATCATATTAAAATATCTCATTATTGATTTAATATTTAAATAACTAAAATTGTGGAACCAAGAAACTGATCACAGTCTCTTATGCGTGTAGCACAGTGACTGTGCACTGTGCCACACGTGTACCACATGCCAGTGATGGCATGTGATTTTTCCCAATTTTTATTATTATTTAAATACAAAAAATCCCAAAAAATAAATTAATTCAAAATTAATTATAATTTTGTTAAATCAAATAATTAATTAATTCTTAATTAATTAATTACACATAATTAAACAATAATTATGTTTGATACATAGAAAAATATTTTACTTATCACATAAGTCAATTTTGCCCATTTTTGTGTTTACCTGTCAGTGTTTGTTTGAGCCATTTTGGGGACCATGGACTTATAACATTAAGCTCCAATAAATAAACTAAATAATTAAACTCTTTAATTATAATAGTTAATTTATTAATTCTGATATTACTCCACTATAAATTCAGAATTGCACTCTTTATGTTATAGATATACTTTTACAGAATTCTTATCTTAAGTCGTCCATTGATATAACCATCTTTCAATAGTTCAACCCTCTAAATAATTAGTTCATAAATTAGAATGGAAGAATTACCATTTTACCTTTCTAATTTACTTCTTATTCCTTAAGTACCATTAATTCACTAGTGAATAATTAATCTATAATCTAATTATAGATTTGAGCTCAAAATCATTCAGTTCCAGAATTAACCCTTAAGGGAACTAATATAAGATCCGTTAGGAAAGATTAGATTCCGTATTGTTGATACATGTTCCCAGCCATCCATGATATTAAATCTCCAAAACAAAAGTCATTAGCCTCATTCTTTGAAGAGACCCTAATGAGTGAATCAAAAGATTTAATAAACATGAACAGGAGTTCATGAACACTCAGGATTTAGGTTGATCTATAAATGATCATCAGTTATGATATGAATTACAAGTCTTTATTGTTAAATGGTTTTTGGATAAAGACTTTAATTCATATCGGCCCATGTCATATATAATCATATTATATAAAGCACATTTACCGAGTTGTCTTTCCACATCAATAATCCGAATCTAAATTATTTGTATCATTATGATATTCAGTAAACCGTACTTACAACTCCAATTAAAGAATTCCATAACTTTAATTTGTTGTTGTTGACTATTTTTATTCATTCATGTGATCTTAATTCTCTCGTACTAATACAAGATCACATCCTCAATAATGAATATGGAATTTTTCTGATATTTATAAAATTATTCAAACAATAATTTAACAATCTAAATATAACAATAATAATAAACCATTGTATTTATTTATTCACAGAAAAGCAAATTTCTTTACATGCTTTTAGGGCACACTCCTAACACTTGGACCATAAGGCGGCAAGAGGTTTAGTTATTACTACCTGACTGGCCGTATTGATCATTGTTTCAGCAAGGTATAAGTGATAAGAATGAATCCAGGCCAGAAAAACGCATCAGCTGGCCAGAGTGATAAAGGCCAGAATAATAATAATCAAGGTCAAGAGAATGACCAAGGACAGATTCCACAACCAGCTTTTATAAACTAGCAGCAGATAATTAGTGATCTGCAGGCAATAATGTTGAGACAGGGAGAGGAACTTCGTCTCCTAAGATAATAGCAAGCACCTGCGGTGGCTAGTATATCAGAGGCACCTCTTGTGTCGGTGCCAGCAGTAGAGCAGCCGCTTGAGGTTGGAAATAAATGGGAGCCTTTCTATGAAAGGTTCAGGAAGCAACAACCTCCAGTATTTGAGGGCAGTGCAGATCCTGCCAAGGCAGAGCAATGGATGAGTATGATTACCACCATCCTGGATTTCATGAGGGTGACTGGTAATGAGAGGGTGGCTTGTGCCACTTATATGTTTCGGGAGGATGCCTAAATTTGGTGGGAGGTTATTACCCAGACCAAGAATGCTAATGCCCTGAGTTGGGAAGAGTTTCACACCCTGTTTAATGAGAAATATTATAATGATGCCATCAGGGTGGCAAAGGCTGAGGAGTTTATCAGGCTACTTCAGGGAGGTTTGTTGTAATGACCCAACTATTTCTAAGATCTTGGACCATTAGCTACTATTTTGGGAAAGATACATAAGAAATAATATAACTTTATTAAATCTCAAAATATTGTATCAACTACATAATAATAGAAAATATGGCATGGGTACCCATTGTTTAAAACATAAAACATAATTTTAAACTAAAGAAAATTATTTACAAAACTAAATGCGGAAAAAACATGATTTAAAAGACTAAAAATAAATAACTTCATCCTTGATCGACACGTACTCCACACATTCCATCCATCCTCAACACACAAGCCAAGCTACCAAGAATCCTTTCGCCTTCCATATTCATTTTCCTGCATCACACTAAAAATAAAGGAATGAGCCTAATGCCCAGTAAGGAAAACCTACTACAAACATACATCATATATCATAAGCATAAAACTTCATCATAAACATAAACTATAAAACATATACCATATATCATAAGAATACACTATAAAACATATACCATATAGGACTACAATATTAATGGCCATTAACGCATTAACATGGCATGCGATAAATCATCTAGGTCCCCTGTCTAATATCTGAGGTAGGTTAGATCACATGGTAGTATATGATAACCCATCTAGGTCCCCTGTCTAATATCTGAGATAGGGTAAACCATAACTCTAAACCATGAAAATGATAAACTAATCTTGGGGCTTGCTATCTAAGCAAGTCATATGCCCAAGCGATTAAAGGCATAATTGTTGACCGCGTTTTTGGCCAACGACGAGAACGTCAAAAACGATGAAATCTTCAAGAGAAATAAAACGACACAGACGGGTTTGAAAAGAAAATAAATAACACGCGCAATTTTTATAGTGGTTCAGCCCCAATATGTTGATAATAGCCTAATCCACTTAGAGTTGGGATTATAGATCTGCACTCAAGATCAGATGAACTGAGCCAACTGAGTTTCTTCAGTACAGATTACAAGAATACAAGAATTCTTTCAGATACAAGTACTTTCTCTCTCTAGAAAACTCAGACCCAAAATTTCCCAAAAGTCCCCTTCTGATCTCATAAGCCATGTATTTATAGGCTTAGGATATACATCTGCTCTCCCCTAGAATCGGGATATTTTATTATTCTTATTATATTTAAATTACAAAAATATTCAAAATGTAACAGAACACCCAATTTGTGGGAAAAATGAGATATTCCCGTGTATGCCAAGACCGATTCTTGTTGAAGCCGTTTCTGGAAATCTTGACATAGTCTGTTCTACCTGGTTGATCCATATCACCTTCAATTTGGTCGAACACACCTCTATTGGACAGTCACACACTTGGCTGGTAGGACACGCACTCCTCTGGTCTAACATGGCACTCTGGTCTAGCATGCCATGTCTCTGGTCTAACATGACACTCTGGTTTAGCATGCCATGTCTCTGGTCTAACATGGCACTCTGGTGTAGCATGCCATATCTCTGGTCTAGCATGGCACACTGGTCTAGCATGAAATTTCTGGCCAGCAAAGTCATTACTGGGCAGCAATGTCATTCCTGGGCAGTAATGTCACTCCTGGGCAGTAATGTCACTACTGGTCGGACAAGGTCATGCCTGGTCGGTCATGACACTTTTCAAGCCAGTCAAAATTTTATCACAACTCTGAGGAGCCAATATATTTATTGACTATTAATGTGTATTTTACTGACCATGCACTGCCACTTGTCACCTCTATTGCCACGTCACCGATCTCCAATTTTTGGGGATAACAATAATCTTGGGGCTTGTTATCTAAACAAGTCATATGCCCAAGGACTACAAAACATATTATACATATACATATTATAGCATAAACATATCATAACATAAACTTATCATAACATAAACATAACATATCATACAAACATACAAGATCTATCCTATTTTCCTTACAAAAAACCGGGATATGACAACAAGATCGGGACTTTGGAACACTCCTAAAAACCATTAATAAAGAGGTGAGTTTTCTAAAATAAAGAGGTGAAGAGGAATGAACTAAACCATCGAGAAGATACTTACCAACAAGAAATCTCAAGTTCGAAGAACTTAGATGCCTTTGAAATTGCTATGACCGAACTACACCTCGAAACCGAAATACACTCTATGAACCTTACTTCCCAAGTATATAATAAGCTTAGAATGACAAAGCTTATAGCCCCAACCCAAGTGTTTATCACTCTATAGTCTCACTAGCACCTAGAAGGCTCTGATCAATGCTTGAAGAATGAATGAAAAGGCTTGGTGCTAGGTCCTATTTATAGAGTTCTAGGAATAAAAATCTTCTTTTTGGCTTTGAATAAAAATAATGAATTTAATTGAAAATAGTTGAATATCCTTAAGCCAAAGGATTAGGACTTGGTCAACAAAGCTTGATTTTTAAAAACAAAAAAAAATAATCAAATAGAATCCTAACTTCTAACTCCCTAAATCTCGTAACTCTAAACTAACCTACAGTAAAATAAACATATCTGAAGCTGTAGGACTTTGATTTATAATATCTTTATACCGTTAGAAATCTAATTAAATTATCTACAAATTTTTAGAAATACTATTTTTCGAAATTAATAACATAACTGGGTCAAAAATAGGTCGGAAGTTACAGTATCCTAAAGTTACGAAAAATCTATTTAATTATCTAAATCACAAATAAATAAAATATCTAAATCACAAATAAAATTGTGACAAATGTCAAGCTCCTAAAAAATTCTGGTGAAGACTAAGTCTTATATTTTCCTTATTTTATCATTAAAATAATAATTCCTTAATAATCATACATATGACAAGTGTCATATTCCTATTGGCTCTATCTAAATCTTAGGAATAATCCATGCTCATGACAAATGTCATATTCTTATTAGCTCTATCTAAACCTTAGTTTATAATAATTATCATATTAATAACCAGAAATATTAATCAAACCTTATGTTATAATTAATATTCTTAAACTATAGGTTAAACTTATAAAATCCATAACTATTGCTAGGAGTTTCCAACTAAGTCCCGGCTTGAACCAAAATCCACAGTAATGAACATACTATAACTAATATTAGCTATTACTACTACTACTACTATCTAACTAGCTAAGTAAATTATGGGACTCTACATTTGTCAGTCACTGAGTATGCCTTGAAGTTTGATCGTTTGGCAAAATTTGCCATGGAATTGGTGCCCACTGATGGGACCAGGAGGGAGAGATTTCTCCAGGGGCTACAACCCAGATTAGCCCGTGATGTTCGTATTACCACTGTGGCTGGGGTTACTACCTATGCACAGGTGGTTGAGAAGGCACTCGCAACTGAGAGTGCGGAGAACAAGATCTGGCGAGACAGTACAGCCAGAAAAGAGTTTAGGAGGACAAGTCCTCCATTTGTGGGTTCTGGTAGGGGTGTAGGCCCCAGTGATCAGAAGAGGAAGGTTCCTGACACCTTCCCAGTTCCAGGTCCTGATAGGCGGCCCCATGGTATTTCAATGGGTTGTCCAGGTGGTAATGAAGCCTAGAAGTCTTATCCTGAATGCCCTAGATGCAAGAGGCGTTATTTAGAAGAATGTAGGGCAAGGACTTGCTTCTCATGTGGAGCAGTGGGCCATCTTAAAAAGGATTGCCCTAAGGCCAGAAAAGAAGAACCCAGAAAAGCGGACAGCTCGGTCCCAGCTCGAGTGTTCGCATTGACACAAGCAGAAGCTGAGGCTTCTCCCTCAGTTGTTACAGGCCAACTTCTTAGTGCTGGAACCCCTTATAATGTTTTGATTGATTCTGGTGCTACAAATTCTTTTGTTGCTAGTAGTATTATTGATAGATTGTGTAGACCCTGTGATTTTTATGCTATGGGGTTTGGAGCTTTGTTACCCACTGGAGAGTTAGTGGTATCCAGGAGATGGGTTAGATCTTTGCCAGTGACAGTGGAGGGCAGAGAGTTGTTAGTGGATTTGATAGAGTTGGTTATGACTAACTTCGACATGATATTGGGTATGGATTAGGGGTGTACACGGTTCGGTTTGGTGTGGTTTAGAAGAATTTTTAAACCAAACCACTAATGCGGTTTTTTCAAAATTAAAAACCAAACCAAACCATTAAAATTAAAAAACCAAACCAAACCAAACCAAACCAAACCATAAATAAAAGGTTTGGTGCAGTTTGGTTTGGTTTTAACCATATAACCAAATTATTAAAATTTTAAACTTTTTTATTATAAGATAATTGACTAAATAATTGTATTTAAATAATAATAATAATTTTAGCTTTACTTTTAAGACCATAAAAGTCTACAAGAAGCTTATTGTCTTTGTTGTTGTAAGTGTAAGTATTTTGAATCATTTTATACAAGTGAGAAAAAGAAATGTTTACTTTCTAAACAATGTGGGACTTTACATTTCTCTAATTTTAGTTTTGGAAACTTGTGCATGTATTAAATACTACTAAAAACATATCCTAAATAATTAAATAGTTTGGCTTGGATGGTTTGGTAGATTTTATATTAACTTAAGTGTAGGGGTTCAAACCTTTGAACCATCATTTCTAAAAACTATTTTTTTAGAAAAAATCACAATCTGGTCCGGTTTAATTGGTTTTAAAAAATTAGAAACCGTGACCAAACTATTTAAGTTGAGCAGTCTGGTTAAATCGAACCATCGAAAACGGTTTCACCGGTTACGATTTTTGGCGGTTTGGTGCGATGGTTCCAAACCGCGGTTTGCGATTTATATGAACACCCCTAGTATGGATTGGTTGGCAAAGTATGGGGCAATTATTGATTACTGAAGGAATATGGTCACCTTTGAGCCTGAAGGTGAGGATCCGTTTGTGTTTGTTGGTACTGTGCATGGACCTCGCATACCTATGATTTTTGTATTGAGGGCTAAAGATCTATTGTAAGGAGGTTGCATTGGATTCTTGACCAGTGTGGTTGATATCACTCAGGTCGTGCCAGTGAGGCTAGAAGAGACCAGACTTGTTTGTGAATTTCTGGATGTGTTTCCAGAAGATTTGCCAGGGTTGCCACTACACAGAGAAATTGAGTTTGTTATAGAACTAGCACCAGGGACGGAACCAGTGTCTAGAGCACCTTACAAAATGGCCTCAGCTGAGTTGAAAGAATTAAAGGTATAGTTGCAAGAGCTGTTAGATTTGAGTTTTATTAGACCTAGTTTCTCACCTTGGGGTGCGCCAGTTCTGTTTGTAAAGAAGAAGGATGATTATCTGAGGATGTGTATTGATTACAGAGAACTGAATAAGCTGACAATTAAGAATAAGTATCCTTTGCCAAGGATAGATGATCTGTTTTATCAGCTGCAATGTAAGAAGGTATTCTCAAAGATCGACCTTCGTTCTGGTTATCATTAGTTGAGGGTCAAGGAGGGAGATATACCGAAGACTGCTTTTCGCACCAGGTATGGGCATTATGAGTTCTTAGTCATGTCCTTTGGATTGATTAATGCCCCTGCTGTGTTTATGGATCTGATGAACAGAGTGTTCAAGGATTATTTGGACCAGTTTGTGATCATCTTCATTGATGATATTCTGGTATATTCTCAGTCTGAGTCAGAGCATGAGCAGCATCTAAGGTTGGTTCTATAGAGACTGAGGGAACATAGACTAGTTGCAAAGTTCAACAAATGTGAATTCTGGTTATCTCAGGTGTCTTTTCTTGGGCATATTGTCAGTAAGGAGGGGATTAAAGTAGATCCAGCAAAGATTGAGGCATTCAAAGATTGGCCAAGGCCAAATAATGATTCTGAGGTTAGCAGATTCCTTGGATTGGCAGGTTATTATAGGCGTTTCGTGGAAGGGTTCTCGAAGATAGCTACTGCATTGACTGAGCTGACACGCAAGAATCAGAAATTTATGTTGTCAGATAAGTGTGAGAACAGCTTTCAAGAACTGAAGCAGAGATTGATTACAGCTACGATTCTGAGTCTTCCAACAGAAGAGGAGAAGTTTGTGATTTATTGTGATGCTTCTCATCAGGGTTTGGGCTGTGTTTTGATGCAGTCAGAAAAGGTAATTGCTTATACCTCTCGTTAGTTGAAGGAGTATGAAAAGAGATATCCCACTCATGATTTAGAGTTGGTGGCTGTAGTCTTTGCTATAAAGACATGGAGGCATTATCTTTATGGAGAGAAGTGTGAGATCTATACAGACCACAAGAGCCTGAAATACTTCTTCACTCAGAAAGACTTTAATATGAGACAAAGGCGTTGGTTGGAATTAGTAAAAGATTATGATTGTGAGATTCTGTATCATCCTAGAAAAGCCAACGTGGTAGCTGATGCTTTAAGCCGGAAGGGTCCAGGACAGATTTATGGTATGAGGCTGATAGCCAGAGAGTTAGCGGATGATATGTCCAGAGCTGGTATTGTTAGGAGTGTGTCCTAAAAGCATGTAAAAGACATTTGTTTTTTTTTTTGTGAATAAATAAATTCAATTTTTTATTTTTATTGTTATATTTAGATTGTTAAATTATTGTTTGAATAATTTTGTAAATATCAGAAAAATTCCATATTCATTATTGAGGATGTGATCTTGTATTAGTACGAGAGAATTAAGATCACATGAATGAATAAAAATAGTCAACAACAACAAATTAAAGTTATGGAATTCTTTAATTGGAGTTGTAAGTACGGTTTACTGAGTATCATAATGATACAAATAATCTAGATTAAGATTATAGATGTGGTAAGACATCTCGGTAAATGTGCTTTATATAATATGATTATATATGACAAGGACCGATATGAATTAAAGTCTTTATCCAAAAACCATCTAACAATAAAGACTTGTAATTCATATCATAACTGATGATCATTTATAGATCAACCTAAATCCTGAGTGTTCATGAACTCCTGTTCATGTTTATTAAATCTTTTGATTCATTCGTTAAGGTATCTTCAAAGAATGAGGCTAATGACTTTTTGTAACGCCCCAACTCCTGGGACCGTTACGGTGTGCCTTGTAAACAGTGCTAAACTCGCTAATCGAGTCATTTGGCCAAAATCGTGAACTAAGTATGATTAGCGGTTTAGGGATTAAAAACTTTGGTTAGGATGTAACGTTTCACTAGAACGTTTAATATATACATTGGGATCCCGAAAATACAATTCAGAGTTTATTACAGAAAATATTTACAACAGGCCGTTCTAAGCGGCAAAACAGGGTTCAACCCTTGTTCCACTTTAAACCTCGACCGTGGCGGCCGAGCAGCTGCATATGTACACGTCATCACCTAAGCTCTCCAACTCAAGGGTGGTCCAGCTTCCTCTTGCCTTTACCTGCACCACATAGAACCCGTGAGCCGAAGCCCAGCAAGAAAACATAATACTTTTCATAAATATTATCAAATGATTATCATTATAACCACACTGAACATAAAGCTTTCAAACCAATGGGTGAACATCACATGATTCTAGCGGGAGAGTGGCTGTTATATAAGCCACTAGCCTCCAAGCTCTCTTTTCTAGCGGGAGAGTGGCTGCTAGGTAAGTCACTAGCCTCCAAGCTCTGTTTTCTAGCCTTCAAGCTCTGTTTTCTAGCAAGAGAGTGGTTGATAGGTAAGCCACTAGCCTTCAAGCTCTGTTTTCTAGCAAGAGAGTGGCTGATAGGTAAGCCACTAGCCGTCAAGCTCTGTTTATTCATCGACCCTCAGGGTCGGTCAGGCATTAATGCTCCTTGAGTCATTCAATGCTAGTAATCGATTAGATCTAATCTCTATTGGCTTGCGTGATTCACGCTAAGGCCATTCTGACAAGTAAGTCAGCGCTTCCTGACCTGTGTCCAGTATCACTGCCGAACCTGACAGGTAAGTCACAGCTTCACAGCTGATACTCACACTT
Source organism: Humulus lupulus (assembly GCF_963169125.1). Taxonomy (NCBI): domain Eukaryota; kingdom Viridiplantae; phylum Streptophyta; class Magnoliopsida; order Rosales; family Cannabaceae; genus Humulus; species Humulus lupulus. The sequence goes on from NC_084802.1 coordinate 15,816,139, forward strand.
TTGTCGATCTGACTAGTTAGTCAGTACCATACACAAGTAAGCAATGCTATCAATATGTATCATATGCCAGTTATCCAAGAATAGGGCATTCGACATGCTTACTAAACAGTTTCTAGCACAGTCATGATCATGCACAAACTCAGAGACTCAAGCTCTGACCAATCTCATATTCATCGTTCATGGCATGCCCTATCACATGTTTCTCGTGCATTACATGCATCACACTTAATTATCCAGCATGCCTCAACAACAGTCATATGCAAATGGGCAAGATTTGCCAGGCATTCATTATGCTAACAATGTTTACATTTAAACGTCCAACATGCATCAATTATAGCCATGCATGTCATACTCAATAGCCAATCAACATGCATCATAATAGCCATGCATGTCATGCTCAATAACCAACCAACATGCATCCATAATAGCCATGCATGTCACATATACACAGGGTGCAGTTTTCTTACCTCAGATTCGAGCTAGTACCAATATAAGAACGATCCTTGAGAACGATCAACCTTTAAGCCCTTAGCGGTCACCTAATCATAACCAAGTATGAAACACCATCAATAACATGATAATAAAAGGTTTCACACCAATATCTAGCCCCCAAGAGATCAATCCAAACTAATCCAAGTAGTAGGGACACTCCCGAGGCCCATAGCTAAGTTCCCGGGGTCAAAACGAGCAAACGGGGCGAAAACAGGGCAAGAGCTGCGGCCCTAGCACCTTGGGCCGCGGCCCCCAGGGTTCTCTGAGGAAAAGGGCCGCGGCACCCTCCATCAAGGGCCGCGGCGCCCAGCAAGCACAAATTCTTGACACCTGCTTCATCGAACTAGGGCCACGGCGCACAAGAACAGGGCCGCGGCCCCCAACCCTGGGCCATTCCCAAACGCGTTTCAAGCACTCCAAATCCTCCAAAAACATACACAAACATTCTCCAATCATCAAATCAAAGTTCCCAAGCTTCCCAATACTCCAAAACCCTCAAAACCCAAAGCTCAAACCGACCAAAAACTCAACAATTAACAAAGTCCAATTCTAAGCTTAGAAACTTTAAAAACTTAAAACTTCAAACTTAGATTACCTTTGATTGGGTTATTTCTCATCAAATCCTTCAGTTAAGAAGCTTCTAATCTTTCCTAGGATCGCTACGCCTCGACCCTCGCTTGATTCCGACTCCTAGAACTCAAGATTTCCTCAAAAAGGCTCAAACGGTAAAATAGACTGTTTTGAGAGAGAACGAGAAGTTTCTAACGTATGTTCTTATCTGTCAAGCTACTTCAAGCTTAAGTAACCTTAAATAAAACCTAGTGCTCGGGGTCCCGAAAACACCCCCGGGGACACTATAGTCAAAACTTCCAGAATTCCATCCTGATCTCAAATATTCCCAATCTATCACCAAATAAACATTTCTATTACCCCAAAATTGACCCCGTTATGACAAAACTGCTAATCCATTATATATGACCATCTCATGTCGAATAGCTCGAATATATCTCCATAATAATTAAATCTCATTCACAAATTACAATATGCACCCAATTTTCAAATATGCCCTCAGCAGGCCAAATTACCAAAATGCCCTTATCATTAACATATAAGCCCATATGCATTCATTCACCATCATATAATAATATAATTCACATCAACATGCATAATCATTAAATACTATAATAAATCAATTATGGCCCTCCCGGCCTCCTAATCAAGGTCCTAAACCTTATTAGGAAATTTGGGGCATTACACTTTTGTTTTGGAGATTTAATATCATGGATGGCTGGGAACATGTATCAACAATACGGAATCTAATCTTTCCTCACGGATCGTATATTAGTTCCCTTAAAGGTTAATTCTGGAACTGAATGATTTTGAGCTCAAATCTATAATAAGATTATAGATTAATTATTCACTAGTGAATTAATGGTACTTAAGGAATAATAAGTAAATTAGAAAGGTAAAATGGTAATTCTTCTATTCTAATTTATGAACTAATTAATTAGAGGCTATATCAATGGACGACTTAAGAAAAGATTTTTGTAAAAGTATATCTATAACATAAAGAGTGCAATTCTGAATTTATAGTGGAGTAATATCAGAATTAATAAATTAACTATTATAATTAAAGAGTTTAATTATTTAGTTTCAATTTATTGGAGCTTAATGTTATAGGTCAATGGTCCCCGAAATAGCTCAAACAAACACTGACAAAGGTAAATACAAAAAATGGGCAAAAATGACTTATGTGATAAGTAAAATATATTTCTATGTATCAAACATAATTATTGTACAATTATGTGTAATTAATTAATTATTTGATTTAAAAAATATATAATTAATTTTAAATTAATTTACTTTTGGTATTTTTGGTATTTAAATAATAATAAAAATTGGGAAAAATCACATGCCATCACTGGCATGTGGTACACGTGTAGCACAGTGCACAATCACTGTGCTACATGCATAAAAGACTGAGCAGTTTCTTGGTTCCACAATTTTAGTTATTTAAATATTAAATAAATAATGAGATATTGTAATATGATTAAAATATTATTATTTAAACAAAAATATGATAACTGATTAGTTATTTTCAAATTGTTTAAAATAACTAAGATTTTATTTTAATATATTGGATATATTAAATATAGGATATCAATTTTTTAGAACAGAACTTTTCAGGGATAGAAAAATATCTAGAAATCTCTCTCAGAGAAAGAGAACAGTGATACATACAAAAGTCACTGTTCTTCACAAAACCTAGATCCAAACTTATCAGATCTCATGTGTTGAGAACATCTGATAAATAGATTTTGCCTGTTATTTTGTATAGCGAGCCCACACTCGTTCTTTGTGTGCTGAGAACATTTTGGAAGATCTTGGTGTGAGATCTCAATGATTTAGCCATACAAAAAGATAGCAGCAAGGAAGGACCTGAGGTAATTTTTCTATTCATGTCTTTGATTTAATATATATATATGCATGTGAAGAAGTAGATCTAGAAATCTTATGGGATCAAATTAACAATTTGATTGTTGTTCCACTGTGTATAATCTCTGATTTGATCAATAAAAACCAACAAATGGTACCAGAGCCATCTTCACACATATATTTATTGAATCTGTGTGGGTTTACTTTTATGCATTTATTTATTTATTCTGATGAATGAATGGATGTCTTAATATGATTGAATGCATGGGAATGTTGAATCGTTAATTGTATGGTGTTTTTGGGTTAGGATTTGTTTATGATTAGATCATTGTGTAAGCCATTAAAGGGCATAGGATTTATGTAATTTTATTTGGTTTTTGACACCATAAAATTGTAATTCCAATCACACAAAAGTCAGAACGGAGCCCGGGATTCATAATTCAGCCACCGCTCCTCCGAGCTGCTGCTGGGACGTTGTACGGACCGTACGGATGGGTCCGTACAGATCCGTACGGTTCCGTACAACCCGGCCCCGACAGCCCCGTTTGATGCCACGTGTCCTCGTCCTGCTGGTCCATAATTTGTTTTTATTTTTCTGAAATTATTCTGTTATTTTTTTTTAAAATTTTGAAATGTTAAATATCCTATTTATTAGAAATTTGATATTTAAATAATGTGATAATTTTGTTATCCTAACAAACATTTTTAAAAAAAATCTAATTTCAAAATTTAATTTTAAAAATAACAGATTTTATTTAATTATTTCAATTTCTAATTTTAACTAAAAAGAAAAAGAAAAATAATGATTATTTAAAAGTTTGTTTTAATTAATCTAAAATAATTAGAAAATTGTTTTCTTATTATTATTCTGGACCAACAACGACACATATCCTACCGACAGTAAAGTAAAGAAGCCCGATGGAGATCAATGCGGTTTTATTTTATTTTTTAATTTTATAAAGTGGTTATAAAATTAGAAATACCCAAAAGCACCCGGTTCAACATTTATTGTTTATTTATTTATTTAAATAATTATTTTCATGTGATTGATAACATGTTCATGCATTTTATGCCATACATAAAAACTCACACAATCATAATCATGCATCTTATTAGTAGAAACATGATTATTAGGATTGTCCTATATGTTTATATGAATTGTTTAGCGAAATCAATTGCATGTAAATTATTTAGTTTTATTTTTGAAAACTTGGTAAAATATCACACCAATTTTAAGTCTTTATGACTTATTTTCTTTAAACCAACTTCATTTTAAAAATTGTTTTTTTAGTAAAGTTTAGATAAACATGATTGGTAATTTAAAATTGGATATGGACCTAGAAACTCGCTTTCTTTCCAATTTTAATTATCTTTATAAGGTTTAAAGATGTTATAATTAATTTGGAATTAATTAGGTTAAAAACACTTATTTCAAAATAGTGAGTGGGAGAGGGTTGATATCTCAAACATAACCCATGGTCTCCATTATTAATACAACACCGTGAGATATGAATAGCGCCTCGCGACGGCTTTGTTTTTGTCCCCCTAAGGAAGGTGTCTAGACATATCAATAGCAATGTTGTATTTCTTACATAGATAGGAACTAATGATGTATTTTAGGCTTGACCAACCCTAAGGCGGCATGTCCTAAGTTAAGTCATGAACTCCGAAATAATGGGTTACACTCACAAAGTTATGATTAAGCTTTTGCAGTAGATAATCATAACTTGACCAAACTAAGCGGTACTTTAATGTTTAAAAGAGAAAATAAAGAGTTATCTTAAGTTTTAAACAATAAAGATAAGAATGTTGTAACGACCCTTGTATTCTAGACTTTGGACCATTAATGACTACTATACTAATCTTAAGAAAACGTACATATGAAATAACCATAACTTTATTTAAAAATTGTAAAGTAAAGGTTAAATACATAAAAATTCATTTAGGATATGGGATCCCATTGTTTTGAAAACAAAACATAACTTAAATAAAGTGGTTACAAAATTAAGTGCGGAAAAATAATACATAGAAATCATAACTAAAAGACTTAAAAACTTCATCCTCGAATCGAACGCGCAATCCACCGATTTCATCCTGCCTCAATACACATCCTTAAGCTGCCAAGAATCTTTCCGCCGCCATAACTATTTTCCTGCACATATAAACATAAAGGAATGAGCCTAATGCCCAGCAAGGAAAAACTACTAACCACATAAACATACACATAAAATCATATCATAACATATGCTAAAAACATATCATAACATATACTATATAAGACTATACTAATAATGGCCATTATGACATGTGATAAACCATCTACGTCCCCTGTCTAATATTTGAGGTAGGTTAGATCACATGTAGTATATGATAACCCATCTACGTCCCCTGTCTAATATTTGAGGTAGGGTAAATCATAACATAACATATAAAAACATAAACTTATCATAACATATTTAACATAACATAACATATCATACAAACATACAAGATCTAGCCTATTTTCCTTACCAAAATACTGGGATATGAGAACAGTTTTGGGACTTTGGAACACTCCTAAAAACCATAAATGGAAGGGTGAGTATACTAAAGAGAATGAGATGAAAAGAATGGAAGAACTATACCATTAAGAATATACTTACCAAAAACCTTATGTTCAAGAACTTAGATTTCCTATCCAAGAATAAAGAATAAAGTTAGAGGCTGAGTAGAAAACTATAAGAACTTGAAGAAAATAATACCAAATAAACTAGAGTTTTGGAATACCTTGAATGCTTTATGACCAATCTAAACCTTGAACCGAAATGTGTTATAACCCTTACTTCCCAAGTGTTTGGTGAGCTTAAAAATGATTAAGCTTATAATCCCCAACCCAAGTGTTTACACTCTCACAATAACCTAGCAACTTGCAGCCTTTGAACTTAGCTTGATGAATGAATGACAAATGCTTGATGCTAGGTCCTATTTATAGAGTTCTAGGAATAAAAATCTTCTAATTATAATCCAAATTTAAATTTAAATTTAAATTTAAAATAGAATCCTAAGGAATAAAAATCTTCTAATTATAATCCAAATTTAAATTTAAATTTAAAATAGAATCCTAAGGAATAAAAATCTTCTAACTTTCTAAATCTCGTAACTCTAAACTAACCTACAGTAAAATCAACATATCTAGAGTTTTAGGACTCCGATTTAGAATATCTTTATACCGTTAGAAAGCTAATTAAATTATCTACAACTTTTTAGAAATAATATTTTTCTAAATTCATAACATAACTGGGTCAAAAATAGGTCGAAAGTTACAGTACCCTAAAGTTACGAAAAATCTATTTAATTATCTAAATCACAAATAAATAAAATATCTAAATCACAAATAAATAAAATTGTGAGTCTAAATATCTAAATAAATATCATGCTCCTAACAGATTCTGGTGAAGACTAAGTCTTATATTTCCCTTATTAAAATAATGACTCCTTAATAATCATGCATATGACAAGTGTCATATTCCTATTGGCTCTATCTAAACCTTAGGTTATAATAATCATCATATTAATAACCAGTAATATTAATCAAACCTTATGTTATAATTAATATTCTTAAACTATAGGTTAAACTTATAAAATCCATAACTATTGCTAGGAGTTTCCAACTAAGTCCCGGCTTGAACCAAAATCCACAGTAATGAACATACTATAACTAATACTAGCTATTACTACTACTACTACTACTACTATCTAACTAGCTAAGTAAATTCTGGGACTCTACAAATGTCTTATAAATTCTCTAAAATTAATTTGACCGACCCTAAGGCGACACTTTAATTGTTAGAAAATTTTATCGTGGAAATTAATCTTTATTTTATGTGTTTTAATTGTGCTCATGCATCATATTTAATTTCCGAAAACTTTGATATTTATTTTTCTAAATATAATAATAATATTTGTATTTTTTTTTATTAAGAATATGTCGATCTCTGGAAATCACATCACTGCTTTGATCGCACAAGAAAAATTAACTGGTGATAACTTCATAAAATGGAAATAAAATATGAATCTGTTGTTGGTTAGCGAAAACCACAAGTTTGTCCTAAATGAGGAATGTCCTGAAGAACCTGGCGTCAATGCCCCGAAACATATTCGGGACAAATTAGATGTATGGATTCAATCCAACAACAAAGCTAAGTGCTATATGCTTGTAAGCATGAGTGATGTCTTACAAACAAAGCATGAATCTATGGAAACTGCTTTTGAGATACTAGAATCTCTTAAGGAAATGTTTGGGAGCCCATCTGATCAAAGTCGTCATGAGGCTACTAGAACCTACATGAATGCTAAGATGAAGAAAGGTCAATCTGTGTGTGAGCATGTTTTGAACATGATTAGTGTACTTCATGAAGCTGAGACGCATGGAGCAGTCATGGATGAAAAGATACAAGTAAGCATTATACTTGAGTCTTTAACTCCTGATTTTTCTACATTCATAACTAATTATGTCATGAACAAATTGGAATTTAACATGACACAATTGCTAAATGAATTACAAACTTTTGTGTCCTGATGCAGTCAGAGAAGGTAATTGCCTATGCTTCTCGTCAGTTGACGGAGTATGAAAAGAGATATCCCACTCATGATTTAGAGTTAGCAGCTGTGGTCTTTTCTTTAAAGATATGGAGGCATTATCTCTACGGAGAGAAGTGTGAGATCTATACAAACCAAAAGAGCCTGAAATACTTCTTCACCCAGAAAGACTTGAATATGAGGCAAAGGCATTGGCTGGAGTTAGTAAAAGATTATGACTGTGAGATTTTGTATCATCCAGGAAAAGCCAACGTGGTAGCTGATGCTTTAAGCCGGAAAGGTCCGGGACAGATTTATGGTATGAGGCTGATAGCCAGAGAGTTAGCAGATGATATGACTAGAGCTGGTATAGAGTTGCTGGTGGGCTAGTTGGCTAATATTACGCTACAGTCTATGCTGTTGGAGATAATTAAGGAAGGTCAGTTGAGTGATCCACAGCTGATCAAGATCAGAGAGGATGTTCTGGCTGGAGCATCCAGAGATTATACAGTATCTGATTTGGGTTTGCTGAGAAACAAGGGACGGATATGTGTTCCATTAGACACGACTTTGAGGCGAGAGATTCTGGATGAATCTCATACTACATCTTACTCTTTGCATCCAGGCACCACGGAGATGTATCAGGATGTGAGATCACTGTATTGGTGGCCAGGGATGGAGAGAAATGTAGTGGAGTATGTGGCTAAGTGCTTGACATGTCAACAGGTCAAGGTTGAGCATCAGAGGCTGGCAGGGTTATTGCAGCCTCTGGATATCCCAGAGTGGAAGTGGGAAGACATCACGATGGATTTCGTGGTGGGCTTACCCAGGATTGTTGGTTAGCATGATTCTATTTGGGTGATTGTGGATCGCTACACCAAGTCAGCTCACTTTCTGCCAGTAAGGACTACTTCTACAGTTGACCAGTATGTAGATCTCTATGTGAGAGAGATCGTGCGCCTCCATGGAGCGCCTAGGTCAATCGTGTCAGATCGGGACCCTACTTTTACTTCCAAGTTCTGGGGAAGTTTGCAGAAGGCCATTGGGACATAACTGAAGTTCAGTACTGCTTATCATCCTCAGACAGATGGGCAATCTAAAAGGAAGATCCAGATATTGGAAGACATGCTGCGAGCATGTGTGCTGGACTTTGGTGGATCTTGGAGTAAGTATCCACCTTTGATAGAGTTCTCCTACAACAACAGTTATCAGTCTACCATTGGAGTTGCACCTTATGAGATGTTGTATGGTAGGAAGTGTAGATTTCCCATTCATTGGGATGAGACAGGTGAAAGGAGATACTTAGGTCCTGAGGTAGTTCAGAGGACCAGTGAGGCCATTGAGAAGATTAGAGCTCGGATGCTTACTTGTCAGAGTAGACAGAAGAGCTATGTAGATCCCAAACACAGGAACGTGGAGTTCCAGGTAGGAGACTATGTCTTCCTTAGAGTCTTGCCATGGAAAGGGGTGAGAAGGTTTGGGAAGAAGGGCAAGTTGAGCCCCAGATATGTAGGTCCATTTGAGATCCTAGAAAGGATTGGTCAGGTGGCTTACAGGTTGGCCTTGCCACCGGCGTTGTCGGCTGTGCATAATGTATTTCATGTTTCAGCTCTTCGGAGGTATGTATCTGATGTGAGCCATATTCTGAGTTATGAAGATCTGGAGCTTGAGCCAGATCTCTCCTTTGAGGAGTAGCCAGTTCAAATACTTGACAGAAAATATAAGGTCCTCAGGAATAAGACGATACCTTTGGTTAAGGTATTGTGGAGGAACAGCAAGGTCGAGGAAGCGACCTAGGAGCTGGAGTCAAATATGTAGAATCAGTATCCCGAGCTGTTCAGGTAAATTTCGAGGACGAAATTTATGTAAGGAGGGGATAGTTGTAATGCCAAGAATTCTCCGATGTGGTTTTATGGCGGGATTAGTAGGTTGAGAGGGCCATACTTGCTTAATTATGCGATTAATTGATAATATGCATGTATATGTGAATTATATTATGATATGAGGTTATACATAGTGTCTCATGCATACAGGTAAAGCATATATACTATATTTAAGCAGTTATACATATAACTACATAAATAGTTACCAAACCATGAGTCGAGCTTGACTTTAGTGATGTGTGTACAAGCCCAGCCAGTCTACAGGAAACCTAACCTTGGCACGCTCTGATACCAAGTTGTAACGCCCTGGTTACCCCAGAACAGTTACGGTGAATTGGAAATTTGACCTACTACTCGAGTCCTTTGGTTAAAAACGTGCTCTAAGTGTTATTAACATGTTATGGTGAAAACAATAAAAAGGAAAAGAGATATTTCATTAAGTATATAAATTGCTCATGAGCTAATCAAAACATTTACAAGTTATTTACTACTCAAAATGGTCACTACTGTTTCAAATTTACAAACCCGCCGACCTAAGCGGAAAAATAGGGTAAACCCCCTAGTTCCTCTGAGAACTCCTTGGTCGTGGTGGTCAAGCGGCCGCATATGTACACGTCACCACCTAAGCTCTCCACTCAAGGCTAGGTGATCTTTTCTTTACCTTTACCTGCACCACATAGCACCCATGAGCCAAGACCCAGCAAGAAAACACAATATAGCATGATATAATATCAACAATGATCATAATAATCATTCAGGACTATCAGTCCAAAACAGATAGGTGGCAGTTGCAGAAGTCACTAAAGTGGGTACAACCCCCTTTAGCCATGTGACGATAGGGTCACTAGGGCTTAACAGATAAGTGAGATTTTCACTAGTTTAAACAGGATAGGTGCATGGTGACAAGTCACCAACATAACCCTCCTCATGACCATAGAGTCATAACCCTGGAACATCGTTCCCTAGCCATGTGACAAACAGTCACTTGGGCCTTAGGCCTTGGCTTTTGTAACTAGTCTTAGACTAGCCAAGCGCTTATAAGTTTCATCTACCTTAGGGTCGGTCCAGCATTAATGCCCCATATGAGTCATTCAACACTGATATCGATTAGATCTAATCTTTATTCGGCCCTGCGTTCAGGACGCTTATGCCGGTTCTGACTCTTAGGGCAGTGTCCCTGACTAGTCAGTACCATATACAAATAAACAACATTCACTATCATTTAATATGCAATCCATGTCCACATTTATCAACCAACATGCCTCAATAATACTCACGCATGTCATACATACACAGGGTGCAGTTTTCTTACCTCAGATTCGAGCTAGAATGATTAAAAGAACGACCCTTGAGAACGATCAACCTTTAGTCCTTTAGCAGTCACCTAGTCATAACCAAATACGGGACATCATCAATAAAAATGATCAACATAGGTTTCCAAACCAATATCTAGCCTCCGGGACATCAATCCAAACTATTCCAAGTAGTAGGAACAATCCCGAGGCCTAAAACTATGTTCTTGGGGTCAAAACGCACAAACGGTCTCAACCCTGCTCAAGGGCTGTGGCCCTGACACCTTGGGCCGCGGCCCCCAGCCAACTCTAAAGCAAGTGCTGCGGCGCCCAACATCAAGGGCCGCGGTGCCCAGCAAGAGCAATTTCCCCCACCTGCTTCTTCGAGCTAGGGCCGCGACACTCCAAGAACAGGGCCATGACCCCTAACCCAGAACTTGCCCAAACTCGTTCTCCTTCATCCCAAAGCCTCCAAAAACATGCCTAAACATTCCCAAATCATCAAATCAAAGTTCCCAAGCTTCCCAATATCCCAAAACCATCAAAACCCAAGGCTCAGTCGAAACAAAAACTCAACGATTCACAAAATCCAATTCAAAGCTTAGAAACTCTAAAAACTCAAAACTTTAAACTTAGATTATCTTCGATTGGGTTGTTTTCCATCAAATCCTTCGGTTAAGAAGCTTCTAATCTTTTCTAGGATTGCTATGCCTCGATCCTCGCTTGATTCCAATTCCTAGAACTTGAGATTTCTTCGAAAAGGCTTCAAACGACAAAATGAACTAACGAGAAAGAACGAGAGGTTTTTTCTAACGTACCTTCTATCTGATAAGCTACTTCAAGCTTAAGTAACCTCAAATAAAACCTAGTGCTTAGGGTCCCGAAAACACCCCCGGGGACATTATAGTCAAAACTTCCAGAATTCCATCCTAATCTCAATAACTCCCAATTTATCATCAAATAAACATTCCTATTACCCAATAATTGACCCCGTTATGACAAAACCGCTAATCCATTATATAGGATTGTCTCATACCAAATAGCTCAAATATATCTCCATAATAATGGAATCTCATTCACAAATCACAATATGCACCCAAATTCACAAATATACCCTTGACGGGCCAAATTATCAAAATATCATAATACCCAAATGTGGACCCACATGCACGCATATAACATCATATCATATTATAATTTACATATACATGCATATTATCAATTAATGACATAATTAAGCAAGTATGACCCTTCCGGCCTACTAATCCCGCCATAAAACCACATCGGAGAATTTGGGGCATTACAGTTTAGGTCAAGACCCTTTCATTGTTGATTATCATTAATGGAGGTTATAATTGGTTATGATTAGGTAACCGCTAAGGAATCAAAAGGTCGATTGTTCTCAAGGGTCGTTCTTGTTCTATTTCTCGCTCGAACCAGAGGTAAGAAAACTGCACCCTGTGTATATGACATGCATGATTGTTGTTGAGGCATGTTGGTTGATAAATGTGGACATTGATTGCATATTAAATGCTTAGTAGAGCTTGCTTACTTGTGTATGGCACTGATTATTCAGGGATGGCACTGGTCGCGTATTATTGACCTGAGAGTCAGAAACGGCATAAGCGTCCTGAACGCAAGGCCGATAAAAGATTAGATCTAATCGATATCAGCGTTGAGTGACTCTAGGAGCATTAATGCTGGACCGATCCTAAGGTCGATGAAAATTATAAGCGCTTGACTAGTCTAAGACTAGTTACTCAGAGCCAGGGCCAAAGGCCTAGGTGACTGCTTGTCACATGGCTAGGGAGCGGAATCCCATGGGTGTGACTCTATGGTCACGAGGAAGGTTATGTCGGTGACTAGTTCATCGTGCACCTATCCTATTTAAGCTAGTGAAAGGATCACTTATTTGTAAAGCCCCGGTGACCCTATCGTCACATGGCTAATGGGAACATAACCCATCTTAGTGACTTTTGCGACTGTCTCTCATCTGTTTTGGACTGAAAGTCTTGAATGATTAATATGATCATTGTTGATATTATATTCATGCTATATTGTGTTTTCTTGCTGGGCTTTGACTCATGGGTGTTATGTGGTGCAGGTAAAGGGAAAGAAAAGCTCACCCAGCCTTGAGTGGAGAGCTTAGGTGGTGTTGTGTACATATGCGGCCGCTTGACCACCACGACCAAAGAATTCTCAGAGGAACTAGGGGGTTTACCCTATTTTTGCCGCTTAGGTCGGCGGGTTTGTAAATTTGAAACTGTAATGACCATTTTGAGTTGTAAATAACTTGTAAACGATTTTGATGGATCCATGAACAGTTTTATGTTTTAAATAAAATATATCCTTTCCTTTTGATTGGTTTTCCACCTTAGCCTGTTAATAACACTTAAAGCATGCTTTTTTAACCAAAGAACTCAGATAGCGAGTTAAATTTTCGGTTCACCGTAACTGTTCTGGGGTAACCAGGGCGCTACATTTGGGGTCCTACTCCTTATTTATCCAATGATGGTTTTCGATATTATGTACATTTCATTGATGATTTCAGTAACTTCACATGGATTTTCCCTCTTAAATTAAAATCTGAAGTTAAGCATGTCTTTCTAAATTTCCAACAGTTTGTTGAAAGAAAATTTGAAACTAAAATCAAATCTTTGCAGTCCGACTGGGGTGGTGAATATAGAAGTCTTGCACCAATTCTTAGCTCCCTAGGTATTCACTTCCAACACTCATGTCCTCACACACATCCTCAAAATAGCAAATCTGAACGGAAACACCATCACATAGTCTAAATGGGACTCACCATCCTGTCACAAGCTTCACTTCCATTGACATTTTGGTGGGAATCGTTTAGTACAACAACCTTTCTCATTAATTACCTGTCCACACCTACCCTCAATCACAAATCACCCATAGAAACTATTTTTAAAGTCAAACCAAATATAAAATTTCTCAAAGTTTTTGGGTGTGCATGTTTTCCTCATCTTCGAGCTTACAATCGTCATAAACTCGATTTCAGGTCCACCAAATATATATTCCTTGGTTATAGTCTCCATCACAAAGGATATAAATGCTTGCTTCCCTCTGGTAGGATTTACATTGCTCAAAGTGTCACCTTCAATGAGCATGAGTTTCCTTTTAATTCTAATTTTCAAGCAAATAAAACATTTGATTCCACTCCTTCCTCCACTTCAACTGGTCTGCAATACAGTCAATGGCTTCCTTCTAGCTTCTCTAACATTCAGGATGATGATCCATAACCAATGACACCTGCTGATGACTCCAATTGCTTGTTAATCCCTGCTGCAACAACCTTAAATCATGGTGAGAATTCAACTCCAAGGCCCTCCAATACTCAGTATAAAACTCCAAGGTCAGTGTCTTCTTTTCCCTCTATACCACTTGAAATTTGTCTTCCAATTGATATCTCCTCTCTAGCAACTTTGTCCATTTCCTCACCTCCTCCACCACTTGTACCACCACCTCCATCTCACCCAATAATCACTCGCTCCAAAGCTGGAATTTTCAAGCCTAAATCTTATCTTGCCTCTCTCTCCACTACTTCACCAGAATTGCTCATAACAACCCCTGAGTCTGTCACTGAAGCCTTAGCTATTCTTGCGTGGAAACATGCTATGGATGAAGAGCACACTGCCTTAATGACCAACAACACCTGGACTCTAGTTCCTTCTCATCCACATCAGCACATTGTTGATCACAAATGGATTTTTCGGCTTAAACTTAACTCGGATGGTTCCATTCAACGCCACAAAGCTTGCCTTGTTGCCAAAGGCTTTCAACAACAGCCCGGAATCGATTTTTATGAAACCTTTAGTCCCGTTGTTAAATCTTCCACCATCCGTGCTATGTTCACCTTGGCTGTCACCCACAGTTGGGATATCCAACAAATTGATATTAATAATGCCTTCCTTAATGGCACTCTAGAAGATTACGTCTACATGACTCAACCAGCCAGGTATGTCGACCCTCAATATCCTCACCACGTTTGCAAACTTAATTGAGCTCTCTACGGTTTTAAGAAAGCTCCACGTGCGTGGTTTGATCGACTTAGAACTACCTTCATTCAACTTGGTTTTAATAACTCTGTTTCTGACAACTTTCTCTTTTATTTCCACAAAGATGATGCTCTTTTGTTTGTTCTAGTTTATGTAGATGATATTCTCCTCACAGGCAATCACTCACATCAAGTTTCCATGATTATCTCCAAACTTAGTCACACTTTTGCTCTCAAAAAGCTTGGTCCGGTCAATTACTTCCTTGGTTTTGAGACAACACGAGGGGCTGATGGTATTCATTTGTCACAAACAAAGTATACAATTGACCTCCTTACTCACACCAATATGCTCAATGCCTCATAAACCAGAACAACAATCTTCACCTTCAAGACAGTGAACCTTTTGAGCACATCACCTTATACAGAAGCCTAATAGGAGCTCTCCAATATCTTACACTTAGCAGACCCGATATAACATATTCAGTAAACAAACTTAGCCAATTTCTCCAAGCACCCACTCAAAACCATTGGCAAGCTTGTAAGAAAATATTAAGGTACTTGGCAGATACAATTGGGGAAGGTATAAAATTCATTCCAGCTCCAAATTTAATCATCAAAAGCTTTTGCGATTCAGATTGGGCAAGTGCTCTAGATTATCGAAAATCAACAACAGGGTACTGTGTTTATGTTGGAGGAAATTTGATAAGCAGGAGTTCAAAGAAACAAAAATCAGTTGCTCGATTCAGTACCGAAGTTGAATATCGTGCTCTAGCTCAAGCCTGCACTGAGGTTATATGGTTGCAATCTCTGTTCAAAGAAATCAGAATAAGAATCATTAATCCTGATGTCATTTGGTGTGATAACTCAGGAGCTCGTTAACTCGCATCCAATATTGTGTTTCATTCAAGAACGAAACACATAGAAATAGACATACATTTCATCAGAGATAAAGTTCAAAGCAAAGAAGTGGAAGTTCGATATGTTCCTTCAGGTGAACAGACTGCTGATATACTTACAAAGTCATTACCAATTACCAGCCTTCATTATTTGAAAAACAAGCTTTTTGTTGTCCCTTCACCACAGCACAATTTGAGGGGGCATATTGAAATGAAAGCTGGTGACACCTCATACTCAAATGATAAGGACCACGATTGATTTCCAATCATTGTGACCGTTACACTAGTTGCCATAGGTGTCCTTGAATATTCTCTTTGCACAAAATCAGGAAAAGTTGTACGACAGAATTTTGGTGTACAAATCACAGTTCAAGGCCTATAACAAACTCACCTATATATACCCCTGTGTATCCTCTGTAAGGTTTTGAGCAAGAATTAATATAATATAGTAGAAGAAGCATTTCAGTACATTGTTTTATCTTTTTAACTTTGTACATAAATTGTGCTTATGTGTAGAAATTTATATGTTTAGTGTTTAATGTTTAATGTCTAAAGTTTTTTGTTTGTATGTTTATGTGTATATTTTAATTTGATATTTGTGTATGTGTGTTTAGTGTTTAATGTTTAAAATTTTTTGTTTGTATGTTTATGTGTATATTTTAATTTGATATATGTGTTTATGTGTTTAATTTTCAATGTGTAATGTTTAAGTTTTTTTGTTTGTGTGTTTAATATATTTTTTTGGTTTATGTGTCTATTTTAATTTGATATTTGTGTATGTGTGATGATGTGTTTGATTTTTAATGTTTAAATTTTTTTGTTTATGTGTTTAGTGTTTGATGTTTAATTAATATTTTTTGTTTATGTATTTATGTGTATATTTTAATTTGATATATGAGTTTAATTTTTTTGTTTTTGTGCTTAATGTTTAATGTTTTTTTTTGTTTATATGTTTATTTTTGTTTGATATTTATTTTTATGTGTATAATTTTTAAAGTTTAATTTTTTTTTGTTTATGTGTTTATTAATGTTTAATTTTTTTTTTGGTTTATGTGTATATTTTAATTTTATATATATGTCTTTAATTTTTAATGTTATTTTTTTGTTTATGTGTTTAGTGTTTAGTATTTAATGTTTTTTGTTTTATATGTTTATGTGTACATTTTAATATAATATTTTTATTTTTAAATATATCTGTTTTTCATCATTTAATTTTTAATAAATTATTTTTTAATTATTAAAATAATTTTATTATTTTTTAATTATTAAAATAATTTTATTATTTTTTTATAAATAAAATAATATTAGGGGCGACTAGTAACATCTCAGTGGCGATATATTGACAAAAAAAATTACCAAATGTGAAAAAATTTGGAGCGACATGTACACTATTAGACGCATTTTATTAGGGGCGATACATCAAAAACGACTTTAATAATCTTTAAGAGGGTCATCTGTCGCCTCTAAAACTACTTTTTGTTGTAGTGAATCTGTTTTTTATATTTTTTTATATTTATATGTATATATGTATTTTTGTGTGGTTCTTAGCTAGCTAGTGAATTACATAACAGGACATATAAATCAATATTGACAAGGAAAAATAAGTAAAAAAAAATTGCTTGGCTGACAAGTAGGAAGAAAAAGTGAAAAAAATTCAGTTAATTTGAAATTATCACAAGTGTTAGCCAAAATAAATTAATGCCTCAAAAATAAAAATAAAAAAGTGAGGTTGTATTATGAGAAGGGTTAGTAAACTGAGATTTACCATAAATTCTAAATGATATCAAATAAACAAATTAAAATAACATATATTTTTTATATAATAAAAATAAAAGTAGAATAAACTTTTATAAATAGAGATATATATAAATATATATATATATACGTGTGTGCATGCATGCATGCATGTGGTCCGGCGAGAATCAATTCGTGTTAGCTTTATTGGTTGGTCTCTTCAACTTTTTCTTTAATTAGTTCCAGCTGGCTAGTTTTCTTTATTACTTCTTTCATATATAGGTGAACCAAAATTGACCATTCAACTTTTACTTTTATTTATTTATTTTTACAGTAGTTCTTTATAAATTTCCACCGTTTTTGGGTGATGACTACATTTTCCACTAACATTTATAAAATAAAATAAAATTATAATTAAGTCCATGATTAAAAACGTATGTGATCTTTATATAAAAAAGTAGATGACATTTTGAGTTGTTGATGCAACAAGTTTTCATTTCTGTACTACTAAACAGCATAATTGATCAATTTTAAGCATGTATAGTTTGTTTAAATTTTAAAATATTGACATTGATTATGTTCAAGCTCGAGAACCCTTTGTCCCAATCTGGCGCTATATTCTTAGTTTGTTTCTTCAATGTAGCTATAACATATGTCTTAATTATTTATTGTTAGTCAACAAACAAGACTTAATTACTTTTTAACTTGTGAGACACGGGTCATTATCATACTCAAAAGGCATAAAAGGCACACCAAAATAAAGTCGTGGTGTTTCATTTACTTTGTCATGTTGGTTATTATCACTATTTTCTGTGAGGAGAATCTTGTAGCTCACTATGACAAAGCAGGGCCGACCCTGAAAAAAAGTGGACCTAAAACAGTTTTAATAAATTTGAAAAAAATGGGCCCTTTTGTATATGTAATTTTTTAAAGTAATTTTAAATAAAAATAAACTAATATTTAGTAATATAAATACATTCTAATTTTTGGGCCCTGGGTAGGGGTGGACTCTAGACACGGGCCTAGCCCACCTATGCCCAGGGCCGGCCCTGTGACAAAGTCAAGTGTCAAAGTGTTTTTGGCTCTAAGATAAATTACATCTTATTTGCATATTAATATTAGTGTTTGTATGTTTTTGAGTAATTGAGGTTTGGTTTTTTTATTAATGGACTTCTCTTATTTTTTTTGGAAAAAAAGGGACAGAATCCCCAAAATGGGACTGGGGATTTGCTTCCCTTTGGTTTATAACTATGCTACCAATCACGGAGTTAAGGGGATTCGGGTGGTGGTCATGATACCCTAATTTTTATTTTTTTGTATAATATATTTTTAGAAAAAATATTATAAATTTAGGAAGCGACTACAACGCAATCTTATTTTTTTGTAACACTAGTATATTATTTTTCTATTTTCGGCACCTGAATAAATACAATCTCAAATTTTTTATGTGATGGTGTACATTGTAGCTATCTATAATATCTTATAAATTTTCAAAAAATTCTGAATAAATTATGCTATCGAAAACAATGTCTAAATTGTCTATTGCACGCATATAAAATTTGACAGTTGGAACTTTATTTTCGACTTCGTAATTATTAAAAATTTATTGAATTTTTTTTATTATATCTATCTAAGTATCGAAAATAAAAAAAAAATACACTAATATTGAAAAAAAAAATAGACTATAGTGGTTCTCTTTAAATTTATATTAACCTCTTGATATTTTAATCTTACCTCCCTCATCATAAAGTCATAAGTAACTCAGCTCCTTGTTGTTTTCTGTGCTTGTCAGTATGATGTCCTGTGGATGGACAATCTGGGCCTCTAACGTTTGTCAAAAGCAATTATTAAAAACAAAAACTGAAACTTCTTAATTTTATGAGGTTTGAAAGGTCGGACATATATAATAAAGACTTATAGAGGAGAAGAGGAAAAATAAAAGTCAAATATAAAGATAAAATAACTATATTGAAAAAATCCTATATCCAAGAGATTAAGAAAGGGATATAGACTGACCCTTCGAGTAGTGTATTTATATCTCTCCATCATTTTGGGGACATATAAATATATATATATATATACTAGTAATTAATGCACATGTCTTATGACTATAGGTAAAAAAAATATAATAGAAATTTTTAATACGATTACACATAAGTTTTTCATGTACAATTCTTTTTTTATATAAAAAAATTCAGGAAAAGACCAAATAGTTTAATGCACCACTCATTATATTCATGCTTCTATATATTTAATAGATATATCTACTATTTTTTCTTCTTTTCATTTTTATTTTTAATAAGTTGGTGGTGAAGAAGACATCGTTCGTTTTGACCATTAATGCTATGAGACAATTGTTTTGTGAATCCAATGCTTTGAAAATGAAATAACTTGTAAGTTTATGAACAATCACTCTCAAATTTTCTAATTTACATTTGTTAAATTTAATGATGTATAAGAGAAGGGAGTAGTGAATTAAATTGCTAATCGATCAATTAAGTGTAAAAATAGGAATTCAAAAGAGATATATAGTGTGGATTTTGTATGAATTATGTTTGTTTTGGCTTGAAATTTACACTTTAATTAGCATAGGCGTTTTTTTATATACATTTTGGTTATTGTCTAAATGACAATCGACATCACTCCAAACAAAGTAAAATATCTTAGGAACTGAAGTGAAAAGTCATTTATAAGCTTTTACTTTATTTTTTTTATTCCAACACTTTTTTTTTTGAATAAAAAGTAAAAGTTTTAGAGTATATTTGAGTTCTTAACTAAGAAAACTGTTTTTTTTAAGCTAAAATCTGTTTTTTTGAAAATAAGTTGATGTGTTTGGCGTTGCTTTCAGAAAATAATTTTAAAAAACAGAGTTACAAAAAACAGAAAATTTTGAGAACAACAAAAAGTTGTTTTCAAATTTTTTTTGTCTATTTATTTTTCTCACGTCACTTTTTTAATTATTATTATCTAACATCATTTATTGTCACATCATTTTCTCTTTCAGTAGTTTCTCTCTCTTTACTTTCTCTCTCATCACTTTCTCCGTTCACTTTCTCTTTCGCTATTTTCTCTCTTCTCACTTTCTATCTTTTCATTTTTTCTTTCATCATTTTCTATCTACTTATTTTCTCTTGCATCACTTATTATGTCATCATTTTCTCTTTCATTACTTACTATATCCCCACTTTCTCTCTCATCACTTAATATATCTTTATTTTATCTCTCATCATTTTTTATCTCTTGCCATTTCCTCTCTCATTACTTTTTCTCTACTCACTTCTCTCTCTTCACTTTCTTTCTCATCACCTCCTCTCTCATTATTTCTTGGATCAATTTATCTCTTCTCAATTTCTATTTCTTCAAATTTTCTCTCCTTACTTTCTCACTCCTTATTTTTCATCATTTCTTTCAAATTATTTTATCTAATTATTTATTATAAACTTTTAAAAGATTTTTCTCTTTGTAAATATATTTGTTAATTTTTTATTTAACATTTAAAAAAAATAAAACTAAAAAATAGTTTTTAGAAAATATTAACCAAACACCTCTTATTTTTTGAAAACTACAAAAATTATTTTTTGTTCTCTTTCCTGATAAAATTTTAATTTTTCTTTATAAAAGAAAGAAGGGAATGAATTAAACTACTGCTTAATTAAAAAAGTCTGAAAAATAGGCATTCATAAGAAATGGTGTCAATTATAATTACTATTTCATTCTCAATGCTAATTAGTAACATAATAATGTATCATATTTCGTAAAACAGGAAAGGAATCTGACATGTATATTTATTAATAAACATGGTAAAATATTCCAGCTATGGTGTGATTGTTGTAATAGATTATATAATGATAGAATAGAAACACACACATATATATATATAATTAGTTCAAACTATATATATATACTCATTATTTGCCCATGCAAGTTGATAATTATTTTTCAATGACTATGAGATATAGAGCATTGTTATGAAGCATAGTGATGTCCATCACCACAACTAATTCAGTTAAACAATAATAATCATTACACCAAAATTTATTAATATATAATTCATCTCATAATTAATATATATGTATATATATATATATGAAGTGTTGGACGTGGTTGCCATTTTACATTATTAATAAAAAAAATATATTATATTTCTACTTTGTTTTAAAAATGATATAAATAGGTGAATGCCTTCCACTTCGATTTAAAACCAACATAGATCGAAGGACCTCAAATAGTATGAAATGTTGACTCAAAGGTTATCTTGCAAATGAGACACATAAATGGCAATTTTTAAGATCAAACGAACATCTTAATCTTGATGTCAATATGAAATTTCTAAAGAAAGATCTTGATCATTAAAATTATAAATTATTTATCTTATTATATTTTTTTAATCATTAAAATAGAATTACTCCCTCCTCTTGAATTATAGCCCTCGTAGAGTTTTGCTCCTCAATTTTTTTTGCATGACGAAAATTCTCCTAAACTATAACAGTCATTGAAAACATACTCATTCTATTGCATTTCATTTATTTTCTAAATAATTTGTTGATGTAGAATTGAAGTTGCGTTAGTATAGCACCATGTGAGAGTCTAGATGGGAAATATATATAGATAATGGTATAATTATAACAAATTTTAAAAATATGTATTTACATTCTTAGAGCTTATGCTTGTGTGTTTAACATCAATAAATTTGATTTTGACTAGCTTCAATTAGTTAAGTAGATCCTCGTACTATAATTATTAATGTGTAGCTACATCAACAAGCTATTTAAAAAATAAACAAAAGATTTTTGCCACGCAAAAAATTTTAAGAAACAAGATTCTGCAAGATTCATAATTCAGGGAAAAAAATCCTGTTTTTCCTAAAAAATAATAATTAGATCTAATACTATCATATTAAAATTAAAGAGTCAAATGGTTCTTATATATATAATAGTAACAACGTATTTACACACTTAATTATATATATATATATATTTACATTGAGAATAATTTTGTGATCAAAATCGTTCGAAACAAATTGACAACTTGCTTGCTAACAATTACATGATATGGTATCTTTCTTTTTATTTTTTTTTGACAAATCTGATTCTCAAATGAAGCAGGTAATATAAATACTTTTAGTTATTTTCATGACGAATTATTTGGTTTTAGTGGATATCATGATATATAAAAAATAAATAAAGGAACAGGCAGTAGGTATATACTATATGGATATTCTTATCATTAATTTATTTAGGTGCTTGTATGTTTCTTGGCAATTGGGTACCCATTACCTCATATCTATTTTTTTTTTTATAATTATTAAATATTTGCTTTAATTTATTATATATATTTATATATATATAAATCCTATAGAACACTCATATTATTATGTTTCCCTACCGACAAAATACAAAACTAATCATAAATTCTTGACAGTACTACTTTCAACTTTTGCAAGTGAAAGATCAAACTGTAAAATGAAAATATGATAAATATGTAAAATGAAAAAGAAAAAAAAAACATTGCTATGGTAATTATAAATTGCCAAACAATATTTGTTGTGAATTTATACAATTTGATATCATCTTATCCTATATTTTAATTCAAATTAAAATATCTATAATTCGACATTAAATTGTATTAATCAAATACATTATAAAAATATTAAAAAAATATATATTTAACTCATTGTTTATCACAATTCTTTTTTTTAATAAATAAATAAAAATCACAACTCACAATAAGTCACAAGTGACCACAAATTAAACAATTGAATATTTTATATAGGAGTGATTTTTTTTTTTTTTTTGTGGGATATATATAAAGTGAATTGAATAGACATTATATTATTTGTATTGACCATTAATGAATAACTTTATTTTCAACTTTTGCCATAAATATATTTTCACTTTTAGAGGTCAATAATAGAAGTGCTTTTGTTAAAATCACTGTAATGAAAAACATAAATAATGCCTGTCAGATTCAATAATACACACACACATATATATATAATAATAAAATGCATTAATTGATTAAAAGTTGTATCAAAGTTTCCAAGTATTTAAAATATATATATCCACTTATGTAGCCTTTATGTAGATCGATCTTACACCATTTAGGGCACCGAATGCGTTGGCTAATTGGAAGGTAAAGATAATGGTATAATTATTGGCAACCATCCAATCAAATTAATTTATCAACTTTTTACACTATAAAATACAATATATATATATATTTATGTAATTAAATATTTTTGAGGAAAAGCATGGAAGAATAAGGCAATATACATAAACCATCTTTGAAATTTAATAATAAAATATATATTTAATTATTGCTGCTATAGTAGAATCTTTCAAGTAGTCATTAGAAAAGAAAAGTAGACATTTGTTTTTTAATTTTTTGAAGGAAGAGAAGATAACATTTTAAATAAGGCTAGTAGTGTACGAGATCTCAACTATATATATTTGCACCAACTTTTTGCAATTAACCAATTTCTATTAATAATTTTATTTTGTCATTTTCAAAATTATGTATAGAAAAAAATAATGCTATATATACATTTAGATCTAATGACATTGACCAGTAGAAAGATGAAGGCTTTTTATTCCAATTTCTAAAAAAAGAGGTTAAAACTATAAATCTTTCCAATTTCTTAGAAGAACAAAAATGTAATTGGTTTCTTATTAGTACTATTTAATTTGATTTCAACAAAGTCATGTTTTCTTTTATTTCGGATTCACTTATAGAAAATTCTAAATAATTGTATAATTTGAAAAATAGCATTTAATATTATTTTTTATTCTAATATAATATAACTAAATACTAATCGTTTAAATTTTAATTAAACACACATAATTTTACTAATATTTCCAAATAAAATTAATCAGCTCATCCTAAAATGTGAAAAAGATCGTAATTAAAATTGGTTAAGACTACTCCATCTGATCCTTGAATAAACTGTTCATTACATTATTAGAAACAGATAACAAAAGTTAGGCATATACGTCGTTGAAACCTATATAGTATTATTATTTATTGAAAGTAATTAGTACTGCCCCCCACCAAAAACACAAATATTTTATTTATATATGTATATTGATGAATACATAGGAAGCAAAAATATCGTATGATTCATTTTAACGGTATTTATTTTTTTTGGTTAATCAAATTTACCAAAAGATATTGCGAGATATATTAGAA
This sequence comes from Humulus lupulus, assembly GCF_963169125.1. Classification (NCBI taxonomy): domain Eukaryota; kingdom Viridiplantae; phylum Streptophyta; class Magnoliopsida; order Rosales; family Cannabaceae; genus Humulus; species Humulus lupulus. The sequence continues at coordinate 15,840,632 of NC_084802.1, forward strand.
ACTAAAAATAGTTGATATATGTATACTATTGTCTAGATTATGACTTTTTCTATTCTTATTTTATTTATATTATTAATTTATTTTTAAATATTATTATAATTTATATATATTTGTCATGTAATCATATAAATATATATATATCTATGTTAATGTTGTGTTTAGATGTGATATAAAAAATATTAATATAAATATTTATATATATTATAGAACTATAATTTATTCTATTATATTTATATATATATATATCTTTCTTAAATAGTAAATTAATTTTTATTAAAGTTATAGATAATATTTATAATTTTAAAACTAAGTTTATGTGAATTACACTTTAATTCTAACTAATGTATATTTATATATATATATATTTATATATATAATGAGATAATAAATTTAAATAGAAAGAGTAGTTGGTGAAATAAATATATTTTTTGCAATATTAGGTGTCAAAAAATTTGGATAAGGAGTCTAGAATTTTCTACCCGATGTCGAGAATTTTCAAAATGAAATCATGAATGTCGAGAAGGTCATTTTCTAAAAAGTTATCAAATAAGATTATTTTTCCAATTATTTAAATAAATAAAGATAAATTTGAGCTGTGAGAAACAATTTGGGCACATAATATTTTTAGCTTTAAGAGAAGAGAGTACATTTAAATATATGCTAATAATATATTAATTACTTAATATTTTTATGTGATCCTATCTTTTAAAATTGATATTAATTGTGTGTATATATTATTTGTGATGATTTATGATTATCTAAAGCTTTACTCTTATATAGAAAATAGTCCTTTTGTCAGTAAATATTTAAGACAATTTATTACAACAGTTTTAAAATTCAAATTAATGATTAAAATGTGAATTTTGAATATTTCTTGTTAAAAAATAATAATTATTATAATCAATAATTAAACATGCATGCATCAGCTTAATTATCCTATCCAATCGATCGAAGTCAAATTATATGAAAATTTAATAGGTATTCATACATTATAATTTCCTTGATATATTTATATATATATATTTTTCCACGTACGGACAAGTTTGTACACACTAGTACCGTTCTATAGATAAGATGATGATAAGTACATTTCATCTCCCTGCTCGATTACTTTAGTACCAAAATATTGACTTCCAAAATAAAATTAGGTCAAGAAATGGGAAAAGTATTAAATATTTTATAGACTTTGAGCAATCAAGGACACAAACACAAATGTAAATTTCATATAATATTAATTTGTTAGAATAACACAAATTACTTTGAGCAAATTAACCAAAAAATTACAAAATCAAAAATGTTTTAGGAATGTTGATTAGTCAAACATATTAGTTGTAACTTTAATATATAATTCCTTTCGTGATTCGTACGTGGGCACAATTACTCTTTCCAACGTAGGTGTTTCGCAAAGAAAAATTCAACTAAAAGAGTAAGAAAATAATTAATTTTGGATTGTGGCACTAATGGCAGTTGAATAATATTTCCCAAATTTGCAAAGCCCCTAAAATAATTGTAACAATTTAATTAGTTATAATGGTCAAATTAATTAAATGTGTGGCCCAATACTTTACATTATGTAAGAATTTTACAATTTGGAGTTTTCTTAATTTTTATAAAATTAAAGTACCAACTGAAAATGTATCTAAACTTGTTTTGTCTAATTCTTGATAATTTAAGGCTTTGTTTGGAACTAAGATTACGTTTTGTGAAACAAAATAATAGAATAAATAAAAGAAAATCAACATTTTACTAAAATTTTATAATAGATTTTTTTATATTTCTTTTATATATTTATAATTGTTCTAAATTTTATAAAGTTATATTAAATTTAAGGTTTATTTGCAATAAAAAGTTCTCAACTTAACCCATTTTTTGCGCTTAGGTCCTCAACTTCAAATTTTTTATGTTTAAATCCTCAACCTTTTAAAAAATTAGCATCAAATCCTCAACTAAAACTATTTTTGTAGAGCTTAAAAATATGAACTTTAAAACTAAAACTATCTTTTGAAGAGCTTAAAAAAGACATGAGCCTTATGTAAATTTATTATAAAATGGTATATTTAATTATTTTGTTTTTCTTGATATAAATAAATATAGCTTATTAAGTAGCCCACCACTTATAAAATGGTAACCCAAAGTTGGGGTTCTAAATCTCAAATATGCACTTATATGTAAATATATATACAAAGCAAATTTTTTGGATATTGATTGTTACCCATAGATATTTTTAGTATTTTCACTGTATGAATAAGTTGTAACTCTATTTTTTTATAATCGCAGAAAATCTCTCATAAATTTTCAGAATATACAAAATAATTTAGAATGTCGAAATCATAATTTAAATAGTCTATTGCACGTGTGTATAAATATTGAAACAAACACACGTGCAACAAGTTGTTTGAATTTTTATTTCGACATTCTAAATTATTCAGAATTTCTTGAATATTTGTCGGAGGTCCCATATAACTACAACATTATGCACCGTCGTATAAAAAAATTAAAATTGCAACTTATTTGTATATAAAAAATACTAAAACTACCTATAGTTACATAGTAATTAAAAATAATCACTACAATACGGCTAACCATATATATTGTCCCTTTAATAATTAATTGGTGTTGTTGGTCCCGAGTTGGTTCAACACTTCTTTCTCTTAGATTTGTACCAAAATGTATTGACAACTTATTGGAAACCAATATCAAACTTAAGGAAATTGGAGTGTCGTGGCTAAAATAGTATATTATCGTACTTAAAAAAATCATTCATTGACATACTATACTAATCAGTATTGTATATATACATCATTATTTTTTTTTTTTTGAAAGGGTATACATGATTGATTTTACACCTATGTAAAACATGAGTAAAAACTTCAATTTTATATATTTTATTAACACATATATATTATTGTGGTTAAAATATTGTCGGTAAATATCTCTTACCGTGTTTGGCACATGTATAACGTGGTGTACAATTTATATTATATATAAATAATAATTAGCAACTTATATATTTGCATGGAGATTTATTCATGCATTGGTGGAAGACAAATAATAGAACTCCCCAAAAAGGTATGTCATGTCAATTATCGACATGTCAAAAGCATATATAGATTAATTTATGTATATATATATATATATAATATTAAAGAAGGGGACAAAAACGAAAGCAGAGCTAGAGATGAGATAATGGACCACACTCGAAAAATGAGTTTATTTTATTATTATGATTGATCAACCTCCGCGTTGGCTAAAAGGTTGTACAACACAATATATAAGGAAAAGGAAAAACAAATATCAAATTATTATCAAAGTGCACTACAACTGTCGTCGAATAATAATAACAATAATAATAATACATTAAAAAGATTGGCTTTCAAATATTCTTCTTCGAAACACACTTTATTTTTTCATCTTTTTCTTCATATGAAACGCGGAGACTCGCTTTTCTATATATGATATCGATATTGAGTGAGAGAGAGAGAGAGAGGATCTTTATCATCTCCTTCCTTTATTTTTGCTCTTTCCTGCAACAACAACATGTTTTGATGCTTTGAAGATTAGTATATCGATATTTAGTTTTGTTTAGTAATGCAATATGAACCAAATACGCACTCTTTTAAAGAAAAGTAGAAACTGGTGATAAAATGGTGATAGATATTAAGGTTATAATACAAGGTCATGAAACTTACCGACTGGTTACGTCAAACCCCATATCGTCTAGTAGTGAGGAGGAGGAGGGGGTGATGCGTAGACGTAGTGGTGGTGAGGAGGAGGAGGAGACTTGTACTTGTAGACTGGAGTAGGTGGTGGTGGAGACTTGTACTTGTAAACTGGGGTGGGTGGGTGGTAAGGCTTCTCGTGATGGGGTGGTGGTGGTGACTTGTACTTGTAAACTGGGGTGGGTGGTGGTGGTGACTTATACTTGTACACTGGGGTGGGTGGGTGGTATGGCTTCTCGTGATGTGGTGGTGGTGGAGACTTGTATTTGTACACTGGGGTAGGTGGGTGGTATGGCTTCTCGTGATGAGGTGGTGGTGGTGACTTATACTTGTACACTGGGGTGGGTGGTGGTGGAGACTTGTACTTGTACACTGGGGTGGGTGGTGGTGGTGACTTGTACTTGTACACTGGGGTGGGTGGGTGGTATGGCTTCTCGTGATGTGGTGGTGGTGGAGACTTGTATTTGTAAACTGGGGTAGGTGGGTGGTATGGCTTCTCGTGATGAGGTGGTGGTGGTGACTTATACTTGTACACTGGGGTGGGTGGTGGTGGAGACTTGTACTTGTATACTGGGGTGGGTGGGTGGTATGGCTTCTCGTGGTGAGGTGGTGGTGGAGACTTGTATTTGTACACTGGGGTGGGTGGTGGTGGAGACTTGTACTTGTACACTGGGGTGGGTGGGTGGTATGGCTTCTCGTGGTGAGGTGGTGGTGGAGACTTGTACTTGTAAACTGGGGTGGGAGGTGGTGGAGACTTGTATTTGTACACTGGGGTAGGTGGGTGGTATGGCTTCTCGTGGTGAGGTGGTGGTGGAGACTTATACTTGTACACTGGGGTGGGTGGTGGTGGTGACTTATACTTGTATACTGGGGTGGGTGGTGGTGGTGATTTGTACTTGTATACTGGAGTGGGTGGTGGTGGAGACTTATATTTGTAAACTGGGGTGGGAGGTGGTGGAGACTTGTACTTGTACACCGGGGTGGGTGGGTGGTAAGGCTTCTCGTGATGGGGTGGTGGTGGTGACTTGTACTTGTACACTGGGGTGGGTGGGTGGTAGGGCTTCTCGTGATGAGGTGGTGGTGGAGATTTGTACTTGTACACCGGGGTTGGTGGTGGTGGAGACTTGTACTTGTACACCGGGGTGGGTGGGTGGTAAGGCTTCTCGTGATGAGGAGGTGGTGGTGACTTGTACTTGTACACCGGGGTGGGTGGTGGTGGAGACTTGTACTTGTACACCGGGGTAGGTGGGTGGTAAGGCTTCTCGTGGTGAGGAGGTGGTGGTGACTTATACTTGTACACCGGTGTAGGTGGTGGTGGTGATTTGTAGTGGTAAGGAGGAGAAACCGGCACTGGGTGGTATTTCTTGGGAGGTGGTGGAGATGTGTAGGCGTAGTTAGCACTGGTTTCTGATGGGAAGCTTAGAGAGACTAGTGCTACTATGAGAGCAGTCACTAAAAGGGTTGTTGGTGACCCCATTTTGCCCATCTTTAGGAGATAGAGAAGAGAAGGAAGGTTTGGTAATGCCTATTGATCAACCGGCACACCCTTTATATAGCTTTTGTCTTTACTCTATGGTAAAATAAAATCACAACAATTTGACATTAATCACCCTCATCTTAGTAAACTAATATCAATAATAATAACTAATAGTAATCATAAAATAAGGCATATGGGAAAGATTTATTTTTATTAAATATATATTATTTTTTTGGGGACCTTGACTTGGTTTTGTTTTTTTGTTTTTGGATCTTGTCATAATATACATGGCTGCTAGCTAGGCAAGCAAAACAGATCAGCAAAAGAATAATATATTTATATTTATATATAATTGATATTTTCATGATAATGAAGCATTGATTGAAATTATAGGGTGTGGCCGCCCCTAACTTTACAAATTTTTGGGCTATTGCAGGACCCGGCGGCTATGACTTAATACTTTCTCTTTCTCTCCAGTCTATCTGTTTACTTTGTCTTAGTCACATTTATTTTTTTGCATGGCTATATGTAATAATAAACTCTATATAGTTACTTGAATTTCTTTTGAAAATAAAAACAAAATGAGAAGGAGAATGGTAGAGAAAACCTCTGTCCATTTATTCTCTTTTGACTATTCTTACCTATGTGATAATTATATACATATAGCCAGCTGTATAATAATATGGAAAGTTATTATTATATATATAGACTTTTATAGTTTTGTCCTTTTTCGAAGAGTTAAGTCATTCATATAATAAGTAGAAAACTTCTTTACTTAAACTACATGGTTTGAAAGAATAAAAGGAGCAAGATTTCTAATTAATTATATTATATTTTATTTTATTTACTTAGCTTAGCATTATGTTAAATAAATTTGTGAATATTAGAAACCCCCCTATTACTATAATAATAACTAAGATCAAGATCGATCGACAGCTACCCTCAACTTTCATAAGTATGTCTCATTATTCATTATTTTGGTTAGATACATTCAATAGTTGAGATATACCACTCAAAATATTATTCAAAGTTTGAAAACCATGCATTAATTCATGATTTTGATGCTTTTTTTTTTCCCACTACACACACACACACACACACATATATATATATATAATATATATACATATAATAAGGGTGGAGCTATATAGAATATTTGTAGGCATTTTTTTAAGATGGATTAGATAGATGTTTTTTCTTTTGAGAATTTTCTTGAAAAATTAATCAAAATTGAGGGGTTTCACTTTCAAGTTACCCTTCTATAGCTTTCTATATAGTCAATGTGACTCCAGCCCTATTTATATGCAATGTATTAAATCTATAAATTTTGAACATAGTAAAAAAAATGAGAATATAAAGCTCATACACAAAAATTGCACTTGAATGCATCTTTTGAATAGCAAAAATCATATGGTTGGTTAATTAATGCATGTAAAATATTACTATGGAAAATAATGTCTAAATATTATCCTTTAACTCATAAAGATAATTAACAATAAATAATTGAAGTCAAAATTGTTTCCCAATTGTAGCTCAATAGTTTTCTTTCCGATTATAATTAGCCAAAAAAACTTAAATGCATAACTTCCAAGAGAACGTCTACATTCATATACTGAAAAAGACCCATGTGCCAAATGTTTTCACATCAAGAATATATAGTTAGATTAATCCAAAAAAGAAAGTTTGAGGAGATTTAATTATGCCAACATCAATTAGTTATAATTTTATTTTGATTTATTAAGTAAAGAAACAAATTAAATTTAATAATAATAATAATAATAATAATAATAATAATAATAATAATAATAATAATAATAATAATAATAATAATAATGCAAAATGCATCTTTGATAAAATCACGTCCAGATACAATCGTTACCAAATTAAGTTTTTTATTTTATTTTAAATAATAACAATAATAGACATCTAGTATAATTCATTACTAGATTCTTATGAAAAACAATGTTTATATATATTGCCAAATAATAAATATTATACATCCTAATAATATTCTAACATGTACATCACTCAAATAATTAAAGACATTTTCTTTTTTTCACTTCTTATATATGTATATATATATTTCTCTTCCAATTTTCCACATAATTAGACAAATTAATTAATAGGATTTGTTTTCTTTGCAACACGACACGTTATAAGACATGATAGCCATGTCTTTTCGCAATCATAGAACGAGAGAGTGGACCATTCTGCATGTGATCCCTCACGTGCGGTCATCTTATTTTATTATTTATTTTTATTTTTATTTTCAGGTATATTAAGACCTTAATATATTTTATTATTTGTTGAGTTGAACCAATGACGTTGTTTTCACTTACCTACCTACTCACAAAGTTAAATTCCATGCATAAATAATGGCCACAATATTGACTAAACCACTATATATATACATATTGGATTATTTCAAGTGAATTAAAAACAACGAAACGACAATCATTGCTGCGATTTTGACAGTTTGGTAAAATATATAAATATTTTATTTCCAGTTAAAATGATGTACGACACGTCTCAATTAAACACTTTTTATTTTGTTAAACTCTCAGATTAAAATAATAGACTTTTTCCTCAATTTACATATGCTAGCTGTATTTTGTTTAATTTTATTGGTTATGTATAATGTAATACAATTAGTCAAGCACTCCACCAAAATTTTGGTTGGCATATAGTCAATTATTTTACAATAGTAGTATTATTTATATATACACCGCCACAAAACCCAACCCTGGCTTTCTTTTCATAGCAAAAGTACAAAGCACCAATAACACTAAATTATTAGTACATATAAATACACGTAAACACATCTCAATTATATAGCTTTCTATATATGTGTACATTTTAGTTAAAATTTAGTTCCCTCGTTAATTTTGATAATTATTATATCCTAGCTAAACTTATAGTTAAGTACACTGCTATATATATATATACTGGTAATGTCATATATATTTCAAATGAAAACAAAAAATTAGGGAAAATTAATTATAGTTAGAAGTACATATATATATATATATAATCATTTCTAGCTACTAGCTATTTCCTTTTACATATAAACTAGAGTTGGTTAGTTTGATCAGATAAGATCGATCATAATAATCTGTCTTAATCACTATATTGGGTTATCAGCCATTAATTAATTTGTTTTCAAAATCAAAAGTAGATCAAAACACTTTTTTTTCTTAAATTAAGACAAAATTTGGCAGAGTTGTTAGCAATCAATTTCTGATTTTCTTTTTTGGACAAAAGTTAAAATATCTAGAAGTTTTTTTGGAAAAATAAGGAGGTGATCTAGGGGAGGACAGTACGCCACGCAAGTAGACGATTTAATAAACTTATTGTTTTCTCTGCTCCAAGTGTGTGAATGTACATTTTTATATATTTGCATATATACATAGAAAAAAAAATATATTTATACTATAAATTTGTCAATTATGTAAGAAAAATAAAAAAAAATTATTGCAACGATACACATGGTAGGAAGTGGGCACCATATGAATGCTTATATAATATAATTTATATATATCTAGCATGTTACTGTATATACTTATATATATATATATTGATAGTTATAATAAACTCTATCTCAACTAAATAATTGACCTTATTATAAGCATATTATCATTTTTGTTAGTAATATTTATATATGTACTGTTACTCTACGGATTATAATTTATAAGAGAAGACCTTTCTTTGTACAAAAAAAAAAAAAAATAGGTTGGTACGCATACATGATAATATTAAGGGAATTTACTCATTTGGTACCCTATATTTTTGCAAAGTATCATTTTTGTACCCTCTGTTTTCAATAATACTCATATGGTATCCTGTATTTTAAAATTATACATATTTGATACCCTAGACTCAGATTTGATAGATAAAATTTTGTCAATATGATCAAACTATCATCAGTTATATGTAATTAAGCAATTAAATTTAAATTTGGAACTTATATAATTGATAGCAGTTTGATTAAATTAGTAAAATTTTATTAATTAAATTTGAGTTTAGGGTACCAAATATGTACTATTTTAAAATACAGGGTACCAAATATGTACTATTTTAAAATACATGGTACCATATGAGCATTATTGAAAATAGAGGGTACCAAAATGATACTTTGCAAAAACACAGGGTACCAAATGGTTACCTACCCTAATATTAATATTTATCAATATGAATAATTACATTAGCTGTACAAAAAAATTATTATTTAATAATTTGACTTGTAAAAATTTAAAATAAATTATCTCAACTTATTAACGTTTTAAAAATGTAACTAATAATAATATAGAAACATAAGTATTAAAAATATATATATTTATGTGGGAGATTAAAAAGAAAAATTCCTCTAGCTAGTAATACATCTACATCATAATAAATCAATTAAGAGATAACATGAGCAACAATATATATTAAACTAGCTAAATTAACTTTGCACATTATTGTTATAGCAATACTATTATGTATGTGAAATATAATTATTTTAAATTAAATAAACAAATGCAAATATTTAACTTACACACATAAAAAGAAATAAATATACATTTTTGAACCACTTGTAGTGTAGGATTATTTATGTCAAAACACATGTAAAAAAATCGAAATTATTGTGAGAGGCTGCACAATGAGACACACTTAATAATTTTTTAGCACTATTTCAATGGGGTCATAAATTATTAGTTTTACAAGTCAACTATGTGTATACTAATAATATTAATATAAATTAATTAGCATCTATATATAGACTAGTAGTCTGGCTATTAATTAATTTGAATAATAATTTAATTTTGGGTTAAAAATAATTAATATTATTTTCAAGACACCGACAAGACAAGAAAAGGAAAGTAGTAGGAGAATAATATTTTCTCCAGATCAAATGGATATGATTATTATTTCTACGTTTTCTAAAATAAAATTACAAATTAATTATAGCATATATGTTCTTAAAAAATATATATAAGATTATTTTATAGCAAGTTTAGTGAGGTTAGTACTGTCATCACATATTTTTTTTCCTTCTAAGGATCACTACTTGTCCATTAGAAGCCTCCCATCTAAGTTTATTTAGGCTGTTAGCTAGTGGTGAGGGTTTTAGCTGTTTTTTTATTTATTTATAAATGTATATAGTTTAAATGTAAAACAAAATCAAGTTTTTTTTTTTTTTATAAAAAAATGTTTTTACTTGAACTAATGTTGTGTAAAATCGATACGCAAGTGCACGTAATCATAACAAGTAATAAAGAGTAAGTGAGATTGTTCCCACGCGGACTGTATATTAAGTGCCAAAACTTAACTCCTATTTCTATTTGGCTAACAATAATTGAATCACAAGAATTAACTAAAATTATAAAACAAAAATCTGAAATTAACTTCAATAACTGAAAATAAACAACATTAAGAAAGTTCAGTTGATTAAGAACTAGGGCAATCAATTTCATCAACTATCCTTTTTAATTCTTATTAAAACAAATCTCACTATTCAATTTTTCTATTGTGATAGCAGGTCAACAATAATAACTTATATTCGTACTAGGATATATAAGTCTCAATCTTACGCAAATTTTCTACATCTTTGTGATAAATAAACATAAGATAGGCATTAAGATTAAAACCCCTAAAACTACACAGACCACATAGGTACTCTCGTCCTAATATGAAATCTATGTTTATTCAATTACAGCATATTCAATTCCCACTTATCAGATTTCGAATCAAAATCATATATTTCATGAGCATTAGATTCAAATTGAATAAATCACAAGATAAAATTGAAATCATAAAACTTGCATTAATTTAAAATAAAGATTCACGAGAATCCATTAACACCCTAGAAAAAGAGTTTAGTTTATGACAAGATTCATAATAACCATGGTAGAAATAAAAAGCATCCAAAAATACTGAAAATTCCAAGTAGAAAAGATGAAAACTGTGATGAATTCTTTGATTCCACTTGCAATCCTCCACAATGTGCCTTCAGCCGTCTCCTAGGGTTAATCCTCCTCTTAAAAACGTCATTAAGAAAGCTTTTATAATCCCTAATTAATTATGTGCAAAAGGACAAAATTGCCCTTGAAAAATGCTTTAAATTTGGCTTCCGTACGAACTGGCGCCGCGGCTCCATGTGATAGAGCCGCAACTCTAATGCATTTTGCGATCCAGATTTCGTCTCTGGATTTTGTAGCGCTGCTGCACTGTTTGATAGAGCCGCAACTCTAATTCTGATTTTAATAGAGCCTCAATTTTGTCTGATAGAGTTGCAGCTCTAATTCTAGCAGATTCTTTTCTTTTTCTCTGAAACTCTTAGGGTTGCGGCTCTACACTATAGAGTTGCGACTCTAATTCTAATTTTCACCGAATCATCAATTCGACCCCCGGTTTCGCCTAGTTTCCACACCTTAGCCCGTTTAACATTGTTTCTTCAAGAATTAAGCGTGTTTCCTCCAACTTCAAGCTATTTCCTTAATAACCACACTTAATCCTGAAAACACAATAAACACTAGCATAATATCGCACAAAACCAAATAAAAGACTAAAATTGCATCTTAAAACACGCCATAAAAACATACCAAAACTAGTCCTAACAAATTCCCCCAAACTTATCCTTTACTCGCCCTCGAGTAAAGAACACAACTAAGACTCGATAAAACCTAAACAAACCAAATTGACAACCATTAAAATAGCCTAAAAATCCATGAATACCATATGCATATAATTCTAAAGAAAAGTAACGTGTCACTTCAAAAATTAATCCAGAATTTCAATCAAAATACTTCACCTATTCACTGTAATTCATCGATACTCATGCTCATTCACCCATAACCAATAAATGTAAAGAATTGAACCAATCCATGCATGCCTAATTCTCACCATCAATCCATTCAACATGATTATTCCATATGCTTGCTATACTTACTATTCTCTACTAATGTAAACAAATACACACTTAAAAATCAATAGGACTTTACAAAGCTTGTAATAGATGGCTTAGGTAAAGTTGGATGAGAAGACATTTTAGGCTCAAGTATACCATAAGCATTCAAACCAAGCAACCTATCCCTTTAACTCAACTTCACATCCCATTGTTACTCTTTTTTTTTTTTCAAGATTGAGAAAAGTTGACTATTTATTCATCACATTTTTTTTTTCAAACTACATTCCCCCAAACTTAGATTTTTCAGTAAATAACTTAAGGAATATAATATATTTTGAATTTATAATTTCTTTTCTCCTTTTGTTTCTTTCTTCTTCAATATATTTTTTTAAAGGCACTGAGTAACCACATATTTCTACATATGTCCCTTAAATATTCACTCCCCCTTCCAATCAAAAGATATGTTTTATGCTCATGGTATAGGACAAAGGGAATAATGAATACACAGATACAAGTATAGGCTCAAAACAGGTGTTAACCAATGAAAAATGTCAATTGTAAGGCTCAAATATGGTAACTAGTGATAAAAATATATAAGGGTTAGCTTGAAAGGCTCAAACGTTCCAAAGATGGCCTATATCCTCTTTTTAAGTGTGTATTGTTTAGGATTTCATCTCAAATAGCAAGCAAGCAAGTTCTAGAAAAATTTCAACTTGTACAATCCACAGTCTAAATTCAACACGCATATACAAAGTTCAACTCCCACATTTACAATTATGAGCAATAGTTCAAACAAGTATCCAATTAACCACAGTGAAGTGACAAAGTATTTCAATCAAGCACACAAATTGTTTTTATATGCACAACTCTTCTTTCAGATTATACAACATAGCAATCATTCAATCTCATCGGCAACAAATTATCAACTTGGTTTACACTCTAACAATACCGTGAAAACTAGAATCAAACACAATAAAAACTAATACTAAACTTGAAAACAACAAATAACAACAAAGTTAAAAATAAATCCCTTCCCCCAAACTTAAGACTAACATTGTCCCCAATGTTAAACTCAAATAAAAATAAGAGACTTACCTAAGACCCCATTGTATAACATTAAAATGGAGGAGGGGGTGGAATGGCAGTCGTGCTAAAAAAAATTATGATGGAAACCCTTAAATTGCGTTTCTGGGCCCAATTGGCGCCGCGACACTGGTGTATAGAGCTGCGGCTCTAACTCTAACTTTTCTCAGCACTTGCTCTCTAACTTCCTTAGAGCTGCGACTCTACTCCATAGAGCTGTGGCTCTAATTCAACTTTTGTGCTATTTTGTTGCTATTTTTCACGTTTTTCACGGTTCTAATTACATAAAATATTAACAAAAAACTAAACAAAAATAAATAAAATAAAATAGAATTGTTCAACTAAAAATAGAATAAAAATAAAAATAAAATAAAAACGAAAACATAAACTTGAGATGCCTCTCAAGGGCGCTGTCATTAACGTCATTTAGCCGGACGCTGACCACTTTCTTAAATTTAACTCGGATCCAAACCACCCCTCATGTCCTTAAGAGCCATAATATCATGAGAAGACACCCGTTTCTTGATATTGCACATTTTTGGAACTTTCCACCACTCATGAAACAATCGAGCTTTCTCACTAAAGATATTTTTCACTTTATGACGAATTGTTCGCTTGCCACCTTCAACCATAGATTTCTTCTTAGTAAAATTCAGCTTATCACCCTTACTTTCCACCACATCAACTCTACAACAAGTTGGAACCTCCGTTGCTGCAAAAACATTAAATGTTACCTCTTCTTTTTGCACTCGCAACTTCAACTCGCCTTTTTGCACATCTATTAAGGCCCTACCAGTTGCTAAAAATGACCTTCCAAGAATAATTAGAATATTTTCATCTTCCTCCATATCAAGAATAATAAAATCTGCAGGAAAGATGAATTTATCGACCTTTACTAACACATCTTCTATGATCCCCCTTAGATGAGCCAGTGATCGATCCGCCATTTGCAAAGACACGGTAGTAGGTCGAGCTTCTCCCAATTTTAACTTTTGAAAAATAGATAGAGGCATTAGGTTTATACTAGCCCCTAAATCACATAAAGCCTTTGTCACCATTGAACCCCCTATAGAGCATGGAGTGTTGAAACTACCCGGATCTTTAAGCTTGGGAGGTAGCTTCTTTTGAAGTATCACACTGCACTCCTCAGTAAGTGCCACTGTCTCATAATCCTCTAGTTTCATTTTCTTAGTCAAAATTTCTTTCATAAACTTCACATAACTCAGCATCTGTTCAAGTGCTTTGGCAAAAGGAATGTTGATGTGTAGCTTTCAAAAGATATCCAAAAATTTAGAAAACTGCTTGTCAAGCTTATTCTTTTGAAGCCTATGAGGATATGGGATCTTTATATGGTGATCTATGCTTATTTCTGGCTGCTTTTTCTCAAGGTTCTCATTAGCCTCTTCTTCAACTTTACCCCTTTTCTGCTTGTTCTCTATGATAGGTGCCTGTTGATCATGCTTCTGCTCAACTTTCTTCTCTATACTTGGTCCCTCATACACTGTTCTGCTCCTCAAGGTAATATCTTGACACTGCTCATTAAGATTTCCCTTCGGATTCACTTCAGTAATGCTTGGCAAGTTCCCTGAGCTCGGTTTGCCATTAATGTGGCCAACTGTCCAATCAGAGTTTCCAAGCTTCGAATAGATGCCCTCATTTCTGTCATAAATTGATTAAGTACATCAGGTTGTGCTTCAGGTTGCCTCATAGGTATTTTCTGTTGTGGTGGTCTATTTTGTGATTGATAAAATCTAGGAGGAGGCCTTGAGTACTGAGGTTGGCTCTGCTGAAACTGCTGCTGACTACCTTGACCACTTGTCCATGAGAAATTAGGATGATTCCTCCACCCTTGATTGTAGTTCATTGAGTATGGGTTATTTGAGGGCCTTTAAAAATTACCTATTGTTTGCACTTGCTCTAGAGCCATATTGTTAAAATCCCTCATTGTGCTTTGTTCAAATAAATGAGGTCCCCCACATAACTCACACATAATCTGCATCTGCATAACTGGAGCTTGAGCTTGAATGTTGTTTTGTTGTAACTGTTTGATTAATGTTTCCACTTGAGCGGACAACATTGAGATGGCATCCAATTTAGGCACTCCAGCCACCTTCTTAGTGGTTTCTCTTTCTGATGGCCATTGATAGTTATTCATAGCCATTTCTTCCAACAGATCATAAGCTTCATTAGCGCTCTTACTCATGAACGCTCCTCCAGACGCTGCATCTATGATTGTGCGAGTAGTACCACACAAACCATTGTAAAAAATATGGACTAACATCCATTTTTCGATTCCATGATGGGGACATTTTCTCAGCAACTCCTAAAACCTCTCCCACACATCATACAGCGATTCACCATCTTTTTGGTGAAAATTGTTGATTTCACCTCTATACCTTGCAGATAGCGATGGTGGGAAAAATTTTGCTAAAAATTTCTGAGTTAGCTCCTCCCATGTTGTGATAGAATTGGCTTCCAGAGAAATAAGCCAACTCTTTGCTCGGTCCCTCAATGAAAACGGGAATAGTCTCAACCTCACTGCATCATTTGTCACTCCGTTTATCTTGAATGTGGCGCAAAGCTCTAGGAAATTAGCCAAATGTAAATTTGGGTCTTCTGTTGGTGATCCCCCAAATTGAACTGATGATTGTACCATTTGCCATATAGCTGGCTTAATTTCAAAATTATTAGCCTCATTCGTTGGAGGTCTAATGCATGACTGTGCCCCCATTACAGTAGGTAGCACATAGTCCCTCAAACTTCTTTGCATTGGTGCAGCTCGTTCAGCAACTCTTATTCCTTCAACATTACCCGCTGCTATCCCAGCATTAATATTCTCAGCGTTGTCATGGGCAATTTTGTCAACCCCTCCGTTACCTCTGTTCCGAGCCATTCTTTCTAACCTTTTCTGTTTCCGATTTCTTCTACAAGTTTTCTCAATCTCAGGATCAACAGGCACCCTTAATTCAGACCCCTGTCGTTGCATAAACTATGTGAAAACCTGAAATCACAAATTGCTAAAAAAAAAAAAAAAACCAGAATGAGAACAGTATAAAAGAAAAGCAACCAATTTAGAAAAAGAATTAATTTCTTGATATTAGTAAAAACAGTTCCCAGCAACGGCGCCAAAAACTTGTTGTGTAAAATTGATACACAAGTGTACGTAATCGTAACAAGTAATAAAGAGTAAGTGAGATCGTTCCCGCAAGGACTATATATTAAGTACCAAAACTATAAGGGGTCGTTTGATATAAGGAGTTCATAATCTTCATATTACTAAGAAAGTTGAAGAGGGTAATTTGATAGTCTGGAAACTTGCATCACTATGTTTGGTTGTGTACTGGAATCTAATTTATGATTCATGAGAATATTAATTTCTATTTTGGTTGTGCATAAGAGTCTGTCAAGTTTTCATATTTTCATAAAAGTAATGTAATAATATATTTTATCAAAATAATATAATTATAAATAGCAAATGATATTTTAAAAAATTGGCGAAATTTCCCTTAAATTATAATTTATATGATAAATACTCGTTTGGTACCCTGTGTTTATAAATAATTTTATTCATGAAATATTTTTTTAACATAATTAAAAAAATATAGTTATTAAATACTAAAATCTAGTATCATTTTAAAAAATACAAAAATACCCTTATTTTATTTTTAATAATATTTCTTTTTGTTATTTTAAACTAAAGTAATGATATATATGATTTACATATTAATTTATTTAAATAAATAAATATTATTTATCATTTTATAGTTTGATATATGTATATTCGTTTTCATATTATAAACTTCAAAAATAAAATAAGTCATTAACTAAAAAATTATTGATTTAAGATTTTTTTTTTTAAAAAAAAGTTGGAGTGTTTCACATTCTTGGGTATGTGAAAACCACCTGTCATGTGAGTTTCACTTGAACCCAGAATCATAAAAAGTTAAAACCCATGTAATATAGTTTTCTGAGTTAAAAAAAATTAAAACTCAGTACCAAACATGTGAAAGTGTTCAAATTCTCATCATCGTCTCCATATTCCTGTATATCAAACCAATCTTAAATATAATATATACCAAAGAACTACTTTGCTACAATGAGTTTCATATTGATCATTCTTCAAGAGGAGTCCCAAAACTATGATCATTGTTGAATCATTGGGTTCCTTGCGATCGGATAGCTCATAAAAGAGCATTTTCTAAATGAGAAGATTCTATTTTCTAGACTCTAAATATTTTCGTTTTAGGTGTTTTGTTTAGGTTTTGGACAATTTAGTCTTAAATACGTTATTTAAGTTTTAATTTTAATTAAGCCATAAGTTTACGTTTAATTATTTGTTTAAATTTAAGTTTTGAAATAATTTTTAATACTAGAAATCATATTTTAGGTTTTTTAATTAATTCTTTGTATTTTAAAATATATTATTTATAATAATTTTTACAATATTTAATAAATGAAAACTTATATAAGTCAATCATAGACTGTTATCCAGGTTTTTTTTTTACTGAATTAACATATTATAGTCGTACCAAAATAGACGAGAATTATTTTTATTGTCAAAAAAATTACTTTAAGTATTCAAATGCAACAATTTATATCACTAATATTCATCATAAATAATTAATACGTTAATTATAAGTATCAAAGTTGCTTTAATATTTAAAGGAGGAAAAAAATCGTGTCTAGTCAATTTTGATACCTCTAGGATTGAGTAGTTCAAAAAAACTTTTAAGTAAAGTTTCTTTGAACAATCTCTATACTATTTGTACTTTTTATCATTTAGTTAGTATGGCAATATTGTTGATATTTATAGGGAATTTATTTCGTGTAATTCGCAATAGAGATGTACTGGTGCAATTATTTTTGTTTGCAATCTATAAATGGTTTGTGGCGTGATATTATTTTACGACAGTGCATTTTATAGTTATCTAGAGTATTTAAAAAAAAATTTAAAAATTTAAAGTATAAAAAACAATATTTAAATATTATTTTTTGCGTGCATAGAAAAAATAATCATATGTATAATAACATATTTAAACTTTGTTTTTATTATTGTAAACTTTTTAAACTTTTTAAAAATTTACAAAATTAAATAACTACAGTAGCAACATTGCATGTCTTTTTATGAGTTGGACCAGAAAAACTACCTCTTCGTTGTTTGAATAGTTAATTAATTTGAAGCGTATTGCATATCTATTTTGTAAAGTTATGTATTTTGTTGCTAATAATATAAATCCACAAAAATATGTCATGTTCAAATTTAGTTTTTGTACAATGACAGTGGTCATGTCAGAGGAAGATTATTACAACCATTAATGTGGGTGCATCATATTTCCTAGTAAACAATCTAAGATAATGGATCTCGATGCAGAACTTTACTTTTATTTTTATATATAGTGAAAATTACACTTAGTACCTAATTTAAGTTAATATTTTTAATTTTTACCCACTTTTTAAAACTCTTTGATTAATACTCAAATTATTAATGACTCTACCCATTATACAGTGGTCTAGTAGAACTGACAGATGAATATTATTTAAAGAGAGAAGTAAATGACACGACAGATGCAAATATTGAGATTTTTACATTAGACTTTTAGTAGTGTTTTAAGGGTAATATGAGAAATGTGCTTAAAAAAGTTGGTAATATTCAACTAAATATTATTAGTAACTATTTTTAGTTAACTAATCCTAAAACTGGGTATTTTTCAAATTATCCCATTTTTATATAATGTAGAACTCTAGTACTGATTTTTATTACTTATTTATACTTTTTTTTAAAAAGGCCAATAATATATAATAAGAATCATCAAATATATTGATCTTAATACAAATTATCATCGATCTATCAGCATGTATATTAGCTAATCCATAAATAATACATGTAAAACTTCTTAAAAAAAAACTCGGCATCACTATAAAACCAAAAAACAAAAAAAAAAAAAAACTAAAGAGCATAAAACAAAAAGAAGAAATTACATGTAATACCCTAATTAAGTAAGTTATTTATATTTTTACCCAAAAATTTAAAATTATTAATTAATACATATTTTTTTAATCACAATGGCTATTTCACAATTTCTAGACTTTAAAATGCAAACCACAATCATTTAAAAGGTAAATCACTAAGCTTTAAAATGTAAATTATAAACTGAAAATGTAAATTACATGTTCATAAATGTAAATCACAAGCCTAAAATTGTAAACCAATAGTATTTTAGTTGAGTATTGATCATAAAAATAAAATACATGTCTATTTATAGTTAATGAATGATGAAAGTGACTAATTTTCAAAATATCACAAACAAAAATATTAATTTAAGCTTTTACTATTTTAGGTGGAAAACACCCATTAACTTGTGAAAAAAGCAAGCTACAAAAAAATCATCTAAAGTATTAAAGAAAACTCTCACTTATAGAAATTCTCAATCAAAATTAAAACAACATTGTTATAAGGCACTCTAGGGTGCCCACACCTTAGAACATAGAATGTTGTTATTGGTGCGATTTAGTATTAAGTCTCACATATTTAAATTAAAATTAAAATATGCTGAACCGGATATTCATTTATACCAATAGCAGTAAAAGCTGTTGAACACCATAAAAGACTCTTTGGAGGAGCATTGATGCCACCTTCTATACTCTATTTTTTAAAATATCTCATAAAACTTTATTTATTTTATTTTACCTCAATATTTTACATTACACCATAAATTTATTTTTCTATTTTTTTTCTACATCATTTATTTAATTTATTTTTTATAAGTTTTTTATTCATAAAAAAACCAAAAAATATAATATAAGAAAGGGAGGAGAGAGGAGTGAGAAATTAATTGAAAAATATATATGTAACTAGATGTAGCTAAAGAATAATGCATATGTAACATACATATGCATCTTACCTATTATGATGGATTTGAGTTTTAGCCATTTTTAGTTATATTTTAGATAAATATGTATTTCAGTTTTTCTATTGCGAGTACTCATTATCAATTCTCAAATTAAAGATACCATCTACAAAAAAATTAAGGTATTTTCCTTTCATCTCACATATACAAGTAATGTTCAATGCACGTTTGCTTAGTTTTATTTATATAATTTATTAATTATATTTATTAAATTTGTTTCATTATCATATAAATTTTAAATAAATAAATAATATTATATATAAAAGAATAACATAAACATATTAAATAAAAAGTTAAACCAAAATAGATTTTTTTTAAATATATATATAATATGATAACCTTTTTAAAATATAAATGATAATTTTTTAATAAAAATTAAGATTATGTATTGTATATTATTATTATTATAATATTTATAATATTTAAATTTATATTGATATAAGTATTAAATATCCAGTCTTGTATTAAATATTATTATAATAATAATATTTTATAATATTTGAATTTATATTAATATAATTAGTAAAAAAATGATTATATATTATTATCATAATAATATTTTATAATATTTATATTTATATTAATATAATTATTACATATCTAGTCTTGTATTATGTATTATTATAATAATGATATTTATAATATTTGAATTTAAATTTATATTAATATAGTTATTATGTATGTAGTATTATATTAAATATTATTATAATAATAATATTTATAATATTTGAATTTATATTAATATAATTGATAAATAATATCAATTTTTAAGTTAATTTTAAAAGTATATTCCATTAAATATATAGAATATTTCATTCAAAGTTAACAAAACAAACTGTTAAAACCAATAATTTTTATTATTTACGCACTCTTTTTTTTATATATAGAAGAGATATAAAATATTTTTTAATGATTATTATTCTGTAACGATGACTATATATTTATTCATGTGTTTTATAATTATTCCTTTATTAACATGATATGAAAAATTAAATATATAAATCTATATTAATTATTGGAAAAAATAACTATTTATAATTAAAAAAAATTATATTTGTTAGATTTTAATCCATAGACTATTGAATAGTTTAATTGAAATGAAAAAGGTGTTTCTATGGTAGGGGTGTCACTTTTGTCATTATTGATAAGAGCGTCTCTCTTTTCAGCACGTGGAGAAATTATAACAAATATATTTTTATATAAAGATATATATTGTAGTTATAGCAGATATCTTACCTGTTTTTAAAATTTTTTGAATAAGTTATGATGCTGAAAATTGAGTTCAAATATTATGTTTTATACATGTAAAAAAGATTATAAACACACGTACAATTGAATATTTGACCATAATTTTTGACACTGTAAATAATTTAGAATTTCCATAAACTCATATGAAAAAATATGAATTATAATTTCCACTTACAAAAACACATAGATGCCCTTGCTAATAAGCAAAAAGTAGCAGCCTCCCATCAAATTTCTCTCAAATAGGAAAAGAATCTTGTAGACTATTATCATATCAAAAAACGGAAAGAGTGCCAAAATGTTAGGCATATACTTTGAAGATGCTTATTCTCATTAAATGAAAAGTTGATGGAATACTATTCTTAATGTGACAAAAATAAATAAATCATAATGAGATATTTCTTGCCCATAGAATTATGATTAGGAAATGTTTATCAATAAAATACTTTTTGAATAAACAAATTATATTGAGATATTTCTTGCCCATAGAAATTATGAGTAGTGGATGTTTGATCAATAAAATATTTTTTTTTTCAGTAGAACGATAACATATAAATATATTTATAAGAACGATTACGGTGCAGTCAAAAAATTGGTTAGATCGATGCAACTATTTTACTATTTTGACACTTAAATATTTTATTTTTTATTTTTTTGTGATGGTGTATATATTGTAGTCATTTAAAATCATTTACAAATTTTCTAAAAATTAGAATACTTTATAATATTAAAATTAATGTTCAAACAGTTGAATTTTACACTCACATAAAAAAAAAGTAGACACCCATGCAATAAATTGTTTGACCTTTGCTTTTGACACTATAAAATATTCTAATTTTTTTGAAATTTGCATAATATCTTAAATGACTACAATATACATTATCATAAAAAAAAAATATTTAAGTGCAAAAAAAAAATTACTTGACTACACCAGTGCAGTAAAAAATGTGACTGCACCAAAGTGACTCCCTATATTTATAAAAGAGAAAAAAGAAAGTTTTGTGGGGAAATAATTATCATCATCTCTTACATGAGACTATAGTCAAAAGATTTAGTTAAATTTTGATTTCTCAAATTATGTTTAGTCACTTTGAACACATCGTATACGTAATTAACAGAAAAATATATACCATATTAGTACCTACATTTTCAGTTTACATTTTTCTAGTTTAATAAATACCAAAATGTTATTCTTTGTTTTACAAATTAATTTAAAAACCTACCATAAACACAATATTATTGCAATTTATTTTCAACATTACAAAAAATATATCTATTTTAATTATATTATATTTATAATATATTTAAAAATCAAATTTTAATTAATTAAAACCATTAATAATTATATTTTTTAATAAGTTTTTAGTTGATTAAAATAATAATAATAATAGCTAGACATTAAAAATAGTTGATTTGAAAAAAAGGGTTAGAAAAAATATAAAATTATTATTATTCAATCAATTAAAAAATTAAGAAACAAAATGATTCATTTTTTTAATTAATTAAAATTATTTATATATTTTCTTCACCTTGAATAGTAGTATTTCTTAGAAAATTAACATAAAATTGTTTTTTGTTTTAATATATAATATATGTTATTAAAATTAAGATATTTTAGTAATATTGATTTTTTTTATTAATAAAATCGTGTTCAATGTACGTTTTTATACTGATTTGTAAAATAGATGATGGTATTTTGGCATTAACTAAAATATAAAGGTCTTAACTTGTAATAAAGCAACCATGGTACTAAATTGGTATAATCCTTTATAAGTGTTATTAGCTCTCTCAATTTATTTTAATTTCATAATGTAAGATTACCATTTTGGCCTCCTGGGTTTAAGTCCACTGGCCAAGTTTAATCCTAAGTTTTCAAAAAATTAAAAATAACTTTGTTATTTTAAACAGAAATTCAATTTGCATATTTTTAGTCAAAATTATATTTGTAAAGATAAAAATGCTCATTCTTAAAATGCATTTATATATTTATTAATTTTTATATAAATATTGTTATACCTATATTTGTATAGCACATGAAAGTTGGTTGTCATTTGTTTTGTCTGGTCGCTATACAAGTTGCCATTGCTGGTAATGAGGGTTACCTACTCCTTGTACCTCATATTCCCACTACTATAAATACCAGGAGAGGAACCCTTGGCATTTTTTTTAAAGACTCTATTGCATTGAAGAGCTTTTATTCTGATGTATCATATAGTCGATATCCTTAACAAACTTGGGTGATTCAAGTTCACTTCATCTTTATTTATTAGACCGAACTACTCTAAATATTTGTTCTTTATTTATTAGACCGAGCTACTATAAATATTTTTTCTATTTATTACAACATTTGATATTCTCTAAATTCATGCGTGATTTATCTTTGTTTTATAGATATTTTTGGCAAAATAATTTATTTTTTTGAAATTATTTTGCACTTTGGCTTAGTTTTGATAATTTTTTGCAAAATGACATCTGACACTTGAGATAGCTAGTCAAAAAATTCAAACAGTTGGTCGAAATTTTAAACAGAGATCATTTTACAAAAAATTATCAAAATTTGGCTAGAATGCAAAATGACTTAAAAAATGTCATTTTCATCCATTACTTTTATTTTGTTACATTATTAGTTAGCTAAAATATGAGTCAACAATAAAATTAATTACAAAATTTTGAAACTTGAGACAAATTAAAACCAAAATTAATAAATAAGTATATTTTATTTTTTGGACGTGAATATAATTATAATATTTTGCAAATAATTTATAAAATTAATTGATCAATAAACTTAAAATTAAATAAATAAAATAAAACAACGAATAAAGAATATAATTATATTTATGTTGACGTCGTTTTTCGTCAACTTAAATAGTAGAGCAATTAAACAAATGAAAAATGGATCATATGAATTTAAAGAGGAAGACAAGAAAGTTTTTACGAGGTTCAGTAGTTAATTTTGCTTAGTCCACGAGTCTATGTTATTAAAACTTTGAGTTTTCTGGAAATTATTCAGAGATGAATTCCCCAGAGCTTTCTCTCAAGAAAATCAGGAATCGGTCTTTTACAAGTGGTGATTTCTTCTCTATAGAAAATGATGAAGAATTCATTCCCACATATTTTGGGAATATATTCTGTAAATCAATTGGAATAATGATATTAAATGCATTATCTCCTATATACATGGAGACGTCCCATGAAGATCAGGAACGGATAACAAATTAAATGACATCCCTTAAATATTTGGATTATACTACAATAAATATGTTCACACATAAGGGGCTATCCAAGGCGATTTATCAGGTCTTCTAGATCAGCGATTGACATCGAGGCTGTCGGGACTTATGGATCAATCACGAACTTGCCACCCAACTTCACGCTACGCTCGGGATAGGTAGGTACTATCGAGGTTGTCACCCCCAAGCTTATACCTCCTGAGCTCGAACTATCTCGCCTGAGGACACTCGGTAAAAGATATATTCAAGTGTCGTGCCATTGCCTGTCGCGATCTCAGAGAATATTCGAGATTACACATCCTCGAGGTCGTTGCTTCACTTCAGAGGGTTCTACGGCTGGACCATATGATGTTTTCATACATTTCGAGCTTACACCTGACGAGCTCAGTTTTCGGAGTCATAACCTCTTTTCTCAAGATTTGAGTGTAACAATTTATTTTAATTTTTGATTTTATTTGTTTGGATTTTATGTTTTTTAAATCAAAATTATAAAAAAAACAAAAGATGTTAATATATTATAAGCGAGGATATCTTTTCAATGAAATATTTCACTAAAAACATGCAAAGTGGCCAATTTCGTCTATTAAATATAGCAAATAGTTATTTTTAGCTTTTTCTAAAATTCAGGTTAAATGATACTAGACATAACTTGAGTTGACTAAAATAGTAAATTTCCTTAAAATTTTGGGACAGATTTTTTTATTTGAAGAATCTTTATTAGAAAATATCTCTGTGCCAACATTTTCATGTTATATATGGAACGCTTTTTATGGTAAAATATTTAATTCAAAGTCCCAGGCATGTTTATGATGAACATCAATTATTATTTCAAATATAAACACTCCAATATTTAGAGCATCCTGCAAATTTTTAAAAAATTCTGAATAATTTACAGTGCCGAAAACTAAGTTCAAACATACTATTTTCCACGCGCATACAAAAATTAGTCATATGCGTGCAATAATTTGTTTTCGGCACTGTAAATTATTCGGAATTTTCTGAAAATTTGCAGGATGCTCTAAATAACTACAATATACATGGTCATAAAAAAAATCGCGCCGAAAACTGTTCAAAGGTTGAGAAACACAAAAGAGCCCTACGGTAGGACTCTTTTTGAGAGCCCTACCAAAGAAAACCCCTATATATATACATATAATATATACGGCACTATTACGGTAGGACTGTATTTTGTACCTAATGGTAGAATATTTTGTTTTCCCGACCTAAATAAATTATAACTTTAATTTTTTTATATAATGATATATATTGTAGTTAAAAGAATTTTTATTTTAACAAATTCTAAATAATTTAGAGTTCTGAAATTAGAATTCAAATAATTTTTTATACGTGTGTCTATTTTATTTTTTATTCGAACGTGAAAAATATTATTTGAATTCAAATTTCAGCACCTTAAAAATTTTCTAAAAATTTATAAAATGTCTTCTATAATTATAATATGCACCACCAAATAAAAATAATGAGATTACAACTTAGAACCCAAAATAGAAAAAAATCCAACTAAGAAAATTTTCAGAATACCTACCGTAAAAACTCACAAATATCAATTATATAAATAAAATAAATATATATTTATAAATATATTATTCTTTTGCTCATCTGTTTTGCTTGCCTGCTGGCTAGCAGCCATATATTATTATGACAAGATCCAAAACCAAGTCAAGGTCCCAAAAAAAGATATTTAATAAAAATTTCCCATATGCCTTATTTTATGATAACTATTAATTATTCATATTTGTTTACTACGATGGGGTGATTAATGTCAAGTTGTTGTGATTTTATTTTACCATAGAATAAAGACAAACGCTATATAAAGGGTGTGCTGGTTGATCAATAGGCAACACCAAACCTTCCTTCTCTTCTCTACTAAGATGAGCAAAATGGGGTCACCAACATCCCTTTTAGTGACTGCTCTCATAGTAGCACTAGTCTCTCTAAGCTTCCCATCAGAAACCAGTGCTAACTACGCATACACATCTCCACCACCTCCTAAGAAATATCACCCAGTGCCAGTTTCTCCTCCTTACCACTACAAGTCACCACCACCACCTACACCGGTGTACAAGTACAAGTCACCACCACCTCCTCATCACGAGAAGCCTTACCACCCACCTACCCCGGTGTACAAGTACAAGTCTCCACCACCACCTCATCATGAGAAGCCTTACCACCCACCCACTCCAGTGTACAAGTACAAGTCTCCACCACCACCAACACCAGTTTACAAGTACAAGTCACCGCCACCACCCCATCACGAGAAGCCTTACCACCCACCCACCCCGGTGTACAAGTACAAGTCTCCACCACCTCCCACCCCAGTTTACAAGTACAAGTCTCCACCACCACCAACTCCAGTGTACAAATACAAGTCACCACCACCACCCACCCCCGTGTACAAGTACAAGTCTCCACCACCACCTCACCATGAGAAGCCATACCACCCACCCACCCCAGTGTACAAGTATAAGTCACCACCCCCACCCACCCCAGTGTACAAGTACAAGTCTCCACCACCACCTCACCACGAGAAGCCATACCACCCACCCACCCCAGTGTACAAGTATAAGTCACCACCACCCCCCACCCCAGTGTACAAGTACAAGTCTCCACCACCTCCTCACCACGAGAAGCCATACCACCCACCCACCCGAGTGTACAAGTATAAGTCACCACCACCACCCACCCCAGTGTACAAGTACAAGTCTCCACCATCACCTCACCACGAGAAGCCATACCACCCACCCACCCCAGTGTACAAGTATAAGTCACCACCACCACCTCACCACGAGAAGCCATACCATCCACCTACCCCAGTGTACAAGTATAAGTCACCACCACCCCCCACCCCAGTGTACAAGTACAAATCTCCACCACCACCTCACCACGAGAAGCCATACCACCCACCCACCCCAGTGTACAAGTACAAGTCACCACCACCACCCACCCCGGTTTACAAGTACAAGTCACCACCACCACCCCATCACGAGAAGCCTTACCACCCACCCACCCCAGTTTACAAGTACAAGTCTCCACCACCACCTACTCCAGTCTACAAGTACAAGTCTCCTCCTCCTCCTCACCACCACTACGTCTACGCATCACCCCCTCCTCCTCCTCACTACTAGACGATATGGGGTTTGACGTAGCAGAAGTACCAGTCGGTAAGTTTCATGATCTTGTATTATAACCTTAATATCTATCACCATTTTATCACCAGTTTCTACTTTTCTTAATCAAATAATAATGCAAAAGAGTACGTATTTAGTTCATATTGCATTACTAAACAAAACGATATATCGATATACTAATCTTTAAAGCATCAAAATATGCTGTTGTTGTTGTTGCAGGAAAGAGCATAAGAACTTGGCAAAAATAAAGGAAGGAGTTGATAAAGATCTTCTTTCTCTCTCTCTCTCTCTCTCAATATCGATATCATAAATAGAAAAGCGAGTCTCCGCGTTTCATATGAAGAAAAAGAAGAAAAAAAAAGTGTGTTTCGAAGAAGAATATTTGAAAGCCAATCTTTTTAATGTATTATTATTGTTATTATTCGACGACAGTTGTAGTGCACTTTGATAATAATTTGATATTTGTTTTTCCATTTCCTTTTCCTTATTATATATTGTGTCGTACAACCTTTTAGCCAACGCGAAGGTTGATCAATCATAATAATAAAATGAACTCATTTTTCGAATGTGGTCCGTTATCTCATCTCTAGCTCTCTTCCTCTGCTTTCGTTTTTGTCCCCTTCTTTAATATTATATATATATATACACACATAAATCTATATATGCTTTGACATGTTCATAACTGACAATAAAAAAAATACACGTTTACGACATACAAATTTTGTGTCAAATTATATTGTTCAGTTAAATGAATGGAATATGCAAGAGATCCTAGAATAAGGGGCTGATGATCTTATTATTATTATTATTACGCAGGACATAATAGTTCGATCTATTATCTTGAAAGTTCATTATTCTCCTTGTACAAATATAATATATTTTATAAAGCTAAAAACTAATTAATTAAAGACTAAAGAAGGGGAAAGGACCAAGACCATTCTATATGAGAATTGTTAAGGAGCATCATTGGTGCCCAACACCGCATGTAGGTGGTATATCGCTATTGGTGCTATCTAATATCGGGTCTCACTTATTTGAATTTAATAAATATTATTGGGTATCGTTAACCAATCATGGAGTGTCACCTCATGTGGTGTTGGACACCTTAAGGTGTCAAATAACAACACTCATTCTATATAGAGTGTTGCTATTTGACACTGAAAGTTGGTTAACTATTACATATTTACCCACTTGAATTAACAAACAAAATCAGATTCAACTTAAGCTAAGGTGCAACAAAGTAAAATTGACACGATAGTTTTTATATGGTTCAACCATGATTTCTCATGACGTACATCCATGGGACCTTGTCCATAGGAGAAGCAATCCACTAAGAATAAAAAAAATCATTACATTCAGTTCAATTACAGAAACACAAATTTAATCCTTAATTTTGTTCTTAAGAACTTGATGACTACAATGCAAACTTTTGGATTGTTCTTCAAACAACCACCCTTCCATAAGTTTAATGATTGTTGGACTCCCTCCAGGTGTCGAAATCCCTCCAACTTCAAATCGAGCTCCCCTCGAAGTCTAGCTTGAACTCCCTTCAAGCCTTGCACCAGAAAAGTCGAAGTTGCATTGGTGAACTCTCACCAAATAGCCATGGGTAATGAACAATGAAGCAATGAATGCTTCAGACCTTTTGCAAAAAATGTTTCTAGAAGAAACCACTTTTTAGCTACTCAGAAAGGTTGGGTTAATTCACACAAAACAATTATATTTACCAGGGCATAAAAGGGGAAAGCTAGCTAAGCAAAACATGTTCTGAATTAAAAATCACGTGTTTCTGGACTTTCAGTGTTATAACATGAAATGCATGTCTCAACATGAAGTTCAATGCATAACAAAAATACACTCACAAACTCCCAATTCGGCATGATGGTTTTAAATTTAGCACACATAGCAGTCACAGAGCAAGAAACATTAAACCAAAAAACATCAGTTGATCAATATATCAAAGAACAAGGCACACAAAAACAAAGTTAACCACCTGCTCAAAATATTGTTAAGTAGTAGCAAACAAACAGGAAGAAAATATGTTAGTTTATGAATTTAAAGACAAAATATAAGTGTAACCAGAACTACTCCCCCTTAGTGTTCAGTGGGCATGCCAAAGAAGACAAACCAACTGCTTCCCCTGAATGGTTAATCCAAAGGACATAACCAGGAATTCATAGTGTCCATATCTCGTGCGGAATGCAGTTTTTCGTATGTCCTCTTTAATCCTTAACTAGTGGTAGCCTGACCGAAGGTCAATCTTGGAGAACACCGTCTTCCCCTGTAGCTGATCAAACAAGTCATCGATCATAGGCAGTGGGTACTTATTCTTAATGGTCAACTTGTTCAACTTTCTGTAATCAATGCACATCTTTAAGGATCCATCCTTCTTCTTGACGAACAACACTAGAGCACCCCACGACGAAAAACTCGGTCTGATGAATCCTAAGTATAGTAACCCTTGCAACTGAGTCTTCAATTCCTTCAACTCTGTCGGAGCCATTCTATAAGGTGTCCTAGATACTGGAACCGCCCCTAGCACCAACTCTATGACGAACTCGATCTCTCAGTGTGGTGGCAACCCTGGCAAGTCTACTGGGAACACATAAAGAAACTCACATACTAATCTGGTCTTATCCTGTCCAGCCGAAACAACTCTAGAGGTATCCAAAATATTCGCTAGGAATCCTATGCAACCCTCTTGCATTAGGACTCTAGCCTTCAGTGCCAAAATCACAGGTACTCGCGGTCCACTCACTGCCCCCACAAAGACTAAGGGTACCTCTGCTTCCGGTTCAAAGGTCACCATCCTACGCTTGCAGTCAATCGTCGCCCCATACTTGGATAACCAATCCATCCCTAGGATCATATCAAAGTCGTCCATCGCTAACTCAATCAGGTCCACAGATAACTCTCAAATATCTATCTTTACTAGCAATGCTCTAACCCATCTCTTAGAGACTGCTAGTTCCCTAGTCGGCAACAAAGTCCTGAATCCCCTAGCATACAAATCACTAGGTCTACACAACTGATCTATCACTCTAGCAGATACAAATGAATGAGTAGCCCCCAAGTCAATCAATGCAATAAAAGAAGAACCAGCACTAGAAATCTGACCTATCACGACCGAGGGGCTAGCCTTAGCCTCAATACGGGTCAAGGTAAATACTCTGGAAGAAGTGAGGTTGTCGCTCGGTCTCGGTTCTTTTTTCATGGCTTATAATGTGGTAGTTCATGGATCCAAAGTTATCTTGACGTCACGGGCGATCATAATGTTCAATTCCCGCACAAACCGATCCCCCCGTGCCATATTAGTCGGCACCAAGTTCAGTGCGAACTTCGGTAACCTGTCAAACTTCAAAGCATACTCTGTTATTTTCATCTGGTTCTTCTATCCCAAAAATTGGCATATCTGACGTGGCACTAAATTTGGACACGTGGAGCAGACTGGGCAGACCCCCCGGTAAGTTGGTTGGTATATACCTGCAGGGAATACGAACATGTTACCGTTTGGCATGCTATAGGCACACCTGCTCAGCAGGACCCCCAAATACTTGCTGATCGATACGACGAGCAGATATACCTGCTTGGATGAGAGTCGTTACACTCTTCGTTGGAACTCCACGAGAATCGCACAACCACCC
Source organism: Humulus lupulus (assembly GCF_963169125.1). Taxonomy (NCBI): domain Eukaryota; kingdom Viridiplantae; phylum Streptophyta; class Magnoliopsida; order Rosales; family Cannabaceae; genus Humulus; species Humulus lupulus. The sequence goes on from NC_084802.1 coordinate 15,871,970, forward strand.
GCAAAGAGCACCTAACAATCCTCAAAACTTGGTCAAGGCTCCTGAAGAATAGGAAATCAACTACCTACAAGAATATAGGGATTTTTTCTTATCAGTTACGCTCGGGCGTAATCCCTGGGCGACAAGATCAATATAAATACAAACCGTCCACCACAGTGGAGGGAATTCAGAAAAATAGCCTACCAACCAGGACCATGAATATACCGAGCAACCTGGCTTGGTACTTAGCAGCCATTTTGCCATTCTGTATTGTCTTTTACACATAGAAATCCACTTGTTTTGGGTACAAAATGTCACAGGTTCAAATCCTATCATCTCTACCTATTACTTATCTTATGAGCAGTAATGAGGAATCAATTGAGATTGATTAAAATTGGATATACCTAGGCAATAGAGGATAAAATTCTCTAGGATAGTATATATATCTAAGTTGGGTTGGGTTACAAAGTTATTCTTGTAATAATAATTAAGGCGCTCTTAGTTCAGTTTGGTAGAACGTGGGTCTCCAAAACTCGATGTCGTAGGTTCAAATCCTACAGAGCGTGCTTCGATTTTTCTTATTTGTTAGGTCGAAAATAACACTAAAATAATTGAACATCAATCTGACCCGGTTGACTATATCTCTCATTTGTGCTTTTGTGGGTAAAAGATAAAAAATTATATCTAAAATATCAAATAAAACCAATAAAATAACCTTCAAGATTAATACAAATCTAAGAGGACGTAGGTCATTACCAATCTTTGGGGTCGAACCTCTATAAATCCTGGTGTTCTCTATTATTTATTGATCATTATTGTTAGGTTCTTGGCTCATTTATTGCTCATTGATTGTCTAATTGAAAGCTCTCTACTTAATTATTTGACTCCGCGTCAGTTGGCTAAAAAACCAGTCAACATTTTGGTGCTTTCATTGAGAGCCTAAGACAATCACATTTAGATTCTATTGTTGCAAGGATGGTAGTTCCAACTAGAAGATCAAGCCAAGAGCCTCCAGAGCCCGAGACTGAAGTCTCTCACAAGGTCCCGTCAATAAGTAATTTCAATGGGAAACAAAGTGATTTGCCGCCTAGGAATCTATCTGGTGTTAGGGGGAAAACCGATGGGCCCACCGCAACAGGATAATGGGTTGTTTCTTTTGCTGGAATCACTCAGGCAGGAATGTCAGGTGGAATTGCTACGCGGGGTATCGACCAAAAGAGACCCAGATATGGAGATCTTGGACGATATGAACCCCACATAGATATTGAAGGACTCGACCCTAAAATTGATCAGATAAGGGAAGTCTTTGGGCAAATGCAAGATCAACTGGCCTCCATGAATCAGGGGTGGGCCACTGCGCGTGTAATGCCCGAAATCCTTAATGCGGTTTAATGGCTAGATTAGTAGGCTGGGAGGACCATAACTGTTTAATTATGCCATTAACTGATAATATGCATGTTTACGTGAATTATATTATAATATGATGTTAAATGCATGCATGTGGGACCACATTTCATTATAGGGGTGTTTTGGTAATTTGGCCCGTTGAGGGCGTAATTGTATATTTGTATGCATGTCGGTGACATATTGTTGTGACCACATTATAATGTGGGTTTGATCGAGCTATTCGGCATGAGACGATCTTGGAATATTAATTAGCAGTTTAATCATAACAGGTTTAAGTTCGGGGCTCGAGGTGAGTCTCGAGGTGATTTTAATGATTAGAACGTTGCCGGGAATTAAAGGGTAACGGGATATGAATTATTGGTGTTTGAGATTATCGAGAATAGCGGGAATTGGAGAGCGTTAATTATGATTAACGTTATAGGTGGAAAATGTCAATTTTGCCCTTGAGAGCCTTTAGAAACCTTTATTAGACCTACGGGTATTTTGGTCTTTTCACCCCTTGGATAGCATTAAGCCATTGAAGGCTGTAGAAAGAAGAGAAAACAGAGTAACTTCAAGAGCTTCTCCCGTACCTGTTTTTGGTCATTTTTTATTTGGATTTTTGAGCTTAAGTTGGGGATCCAAGCTTGGGAAGTAAGCCTTGAGAGCTTGGGAGTGTGTTGCACCATTGAAGAGCATCATAATCTGAGCTTGAGGTAAGTTTCTAGCCATTAAATTCCCTGGTTTGCTCTGTTTTAGCTTTGGTTTCAGTTGAGATTTCTAGGTTGGATGATTGGTTTTGTTGGGAGTTTTGGCTAGGGTTCTTGTGGTTGTGATGCTTGGGGTATGTGAGGATGGTTTTTGGGTTCATTTGGCACCAAAAATGAGGTTTAGAAGAATTGGAATCGAGTTGTAATTGAAGGAGTCGAAGGAAGAAGTTTCAAGGGAGTTTCTGGCTGGGTGTAGCGCTACAGTGCCCACCAGAGGGCGCTATAGCGCTACACATGATTTTGTTGGGCGGTTTGGGGATTTTGAGTATAGCGCTGGGGCACTAGGGAGCATCACTGTAGCGCTACTCTGTTCCTCCAGAATCTCATTTTGAGTGTTTTTAAGGGTTTTTGGCTCGGGGTTTCAATCCTTAAAGCCCGGGATTGAATCTACTCACCGTGTGGGCATGTTTCGAGGTCCCGAGAGTGGGGTTTAGGTTAAGACCCATTCATTGTTAATTTTCATTAATGGAGGTTATAACTAGTTGCGATTAGGTAACCGCTCAGGAATCAAAAGGTCAATCGTTCTCAGGAGTCATTCTTGTTCTATTTCTCGCTCGAACCAGAGGTAAGAAAACTGTACCTTGTGTATGTGACATGCATGATTGTTGTTGAGGCATGTTGGTTGATAAACGTGGACATTGATTGCATATTAAATGCTAGCGGATGTTGTTTACTTGTGTATGGCACTGATTAGTCAAGGACGGCACTAGTCGCATATTACTGACCTGAGAGTCAAAAACGGCATAAGCATTGAATGACTCTACGACATTAATGATGGACCGACCCTAAGGTCGATGAAACTTATAAGCGCTTGACTAGTCTAAGCTAGTTACTCGGAGCCAGGGCTAAAGGCCTAGGTGACAACTTGTCACATGGCTAGGGAGCGGAATCCCATGGTTATGACTCCATGGTCATGAGGTAGGTTATGTTGGTGACTAGTCATCATGCACCTATCCTGTTTAAGCTAGTGAACTGTTCACTTATTTGTAAAGCCCCGGTGACCCTAACGTCACATGGCTAGAGGCAACGGAACCCACCTTAGTTACTTTTGTGACTGTCACTCATATGTTTTGGACTGAAAGTCCTGAATGATTAATATGATCATTGTTGATATTATATTCGTGCTATATTGTGTTTTCTTGCTGGGCTTTGGCTCGTGGGTGCTATGTGGTGCAAGTAAAGGGAAGGAAAAGCTCACCCAGCCTTGAGTGGAGAGCTTAGGTGGTGCTGTGTACATATGCGGCCGCTTGACCACCACGGCCAAGGAGTTCTCAGAGGAACTAGGGGGTTTTCCCTATTTTTGCCACTTAGGTCGGCGGGTTTGTAAATTTTTAAACAGTAATGACCATTTTGAGTTGTAAATAACTAGTAAATGTTTTTTATGGGCCCATGAACAGTTTTATGTATTTAATAAAATATATCATTTCCTTTTGATTGGTTTTCCACCTTAGCCTATTAATAACACTTAGAAGCACGTTTTTAACCAAAGGACTCGGGTAGCGAGTTAATTTTCTGGTTCACCGTAACTGTTATGGGGTAACCAGGGCGTTACAGTGCGAGAGGCCTTTAATGAAGCTTTCGAAAAACAAAGGAGAGATTTTCAAGAGTGGATAGATCAGCATGCCCGGGAGGTGCAGGCCTGTCAGGAAAACATGGAACATTGTACTCGAGAGGCAGTTGAGTCCATCTGCAATTATATGCAGTAGTAGCAAACCCAAGGTATGGGAACTACAGTTGGAACTACTGCCCGAAACCAAAAATGCCCTCCCATTTTTGGTTTCGGTGAAGGTGTCATGCATGGGCCAAAGGCTCAACTTCAAAATGGGAACCAGGGTCTGACCAGGAGTCACAGATCTGGTATTGTATTGTAGGATAAGATGGCAACCCCCAAGCTCCAGCACCAAATAGGAATGATCAACCCCATAGCTACCAAAAACAACCTGGTCGATGCAGACAGCATCAAGAGTACCGACCAAGGTCCCGAAGAGATGAGCCAGAAGTTAGTAGTGCATATAGGCCCCATTATGCTAATGGGTATGACCACGATGAAGCAGCAAGTCAAGTTCGCCAACACAATAATCAAGGTCAGAGAGGTAACCAGCCCAAACGACCATTTGACCCACAAGGGCAGGATATCCCGAACAACAAACCACCTCGGGGTAGAGGGTTCCAGGGGGTACCTCCAGTGCCAAGTCGAGCAGACAGCCGAAATGTCGGGGCCAGACCTCGACCAAATTCTGTTTTCAATTGAATGGTTCCCATGGGAGGTGAAAACTTTCGAGATGCTCTTAATCACAGCAAGGAAAATTGGGATTCGAACAACATAGCTCTGCTTGAGCTTGTCGGAACCCGAGAATGGATGAGGTCTGCAATGCAGCACAACCCCAGGCAGCTGCAGACCCTAACATCCAACCTCAGCTGGATCTGCTAACCTAACTGATAAGGGACTTGACAACCCCCAAATTAATGGATATTGAAATGGAAAGGCAAAGAGGTTACCCATTTTTAGACCGTATAAATCCGCTGCCCATACCTATCAAATTCAAAATGCCAACATGGAAAATGTACTGGGCTGGAAGACCCAGTATCTCATGTTCATCACTTTGAACTACAAATTGATTTACAGGGAGTTAGGGATGATGCCAAGTGCAGGATCTTCCCACCCACCCTGTCAGAAATTTCCCAGTAGTGGTTGGATCGATTACCTCATGGGATGGATTTTTACGCATATTCTATTCCCAATTCTCCTCAGCAATGGATCCTCCCGCTGAGCCGAATGATCTGGTGGACATAAAATAGAAAGATAATGAACCTTTTAAGGAGTACATTCAACGTTTTATGAGGGAAGCCACCAGGATGAAATCCCTTAGTGATGACAGTAAATTAATAGCCATAAATTCAAGAATTAAGGTAAAGAGTCTGTTTTAGAGTAGCTTGACAAGGAAAGCAGCACGTACCACTCATGAGTTCCTTGATCGGGCATAGGAATTTATCAAGCATGAGGAGGCTAAGCGGAAGGTGGATAATCCAACTCAGGCAGTTACCGGGCAAGGGAAAACAGATGCTAGAAATACCACTAACCCTGTAGAAGGAGTAAAGAATGGTCCAAGAATGCCAAACGCAGTAATGGGGCTGGAAGTAGTGGTAACTAGAATGACAACAAAAAGCCTAATACCGCTGAGTAGCCATGTCCACGGGAATATGTTCCCAAATTCACTACTTACTCCATCCTACTAGAGACCCGAGCTGACGTTTTTAACGCTACATAGGTTGTCATACAGTACAAAAGACCTCCACCAATGAGGAAAGATGTTAATGGATGGGATATAACCAAGTTTTTTCGGTTTCACAATGACTATGGTCACGAAACCAATGAATGTAACCACTTGAAGGAGGAAATAAAATTCCTCATTTGACAAAACAATGTTCATCTGAAGAGGTATGTACGCCGGCTGCCGACCAGCATCCTCAGCAACACCCTCAACAATCTCCTCAGCAACAGTCTCAGTAATATTAGAGTAGTCAACTTATCCTACCACCACGAGTTGCTGGTTGGCTAGACATGATTTACGGTGGGCCACATTTGGCTAGTAACTCTGGTAAGGCTTGAGAAGGTACGCTCGTTCCTTTAGGCATGAGCCAGAGGAAGATGTACTGGTTGTCCTGGAGCGTACTCCCAAACATCCCACTACGAGTGTGAGCCTATCACGTTCAGCGAGGAAGACACAAGTCATGTACATCATCCACACAATGATCCTTTGGTGGTAGAAATACAGATAGCTAACATGATCGTAGCCCAAACGATGATTGACCATGGATCATCTGCCAATATCCTGTTCAAGAGTACCCTGGAAAGAATGAATTTAAGCATCAAAGATCTGGAACCATGCGAGCAACTACTATATGGGTCTACAGGGAATGGCATGGCCCCGGCTGGAAGCATAAGGTTGCCTTTGGCAGTAGGAACGATACCTAACAGCAATACAATAATGGCTTTGTTCGTGGTAATAGACATCCATTCTCCATACAATGCCATGATAGGCCGACCAACCATGTATGACCTCCGAGCAGTCACTTCAGTCTTCCATCTGTTCGTCAAATTCCCAACCCGGGCAGGTATAGGATGTCTTAAAGGAAACCAACTAGTGGCCAGAGAATGTTATAATTCGTCAGTGAAAAAGGCAGGGAAGGCATCCTGCACTACACAGCTTGCAGGCCCAGTCACCAAAAATAGGATGCAGCCCAAAACGGGGGGATGACATAGACCCTCATTTTGGAGATATTGATATGGGAGTGGGCCCAGTGGAATAATTAGAAGAGGTCCCGCTTGATTTAAAGAACCTGACCAAGGTAGTCAAAGTAGGGAAAGGGTTGTCCAGGAACATAAGGTTCGCTTTGATCCAATTCTTATGGAACGACCAAGATGTATTGGCCTGGTCTCATAGTGATATGGTGGGAATCTTCCCAACCATTATAAGCCATGCCCTCAACATCGATGCCAAACACTTCAAGCCCGTACAACAGAAAAAGAGGCTACTTGATCCAACAAGGGCAAAGGCATTGAAGGAAGAGGTGGAGAAGCTCTGAAATAACAACTTCATTTGGGAAGATTTCTACCCAGTATGGGTGTCCAATCATGTATTGGTGCCAAAGCCTAATAACAAGTGGGGAGTATGCATAGATTTCACCGATTTAAATAAGGCATGCTCGAAGGACTGCTTCCCACTTCTGAGAATTAATAAATTAGTGGACACTACAGCCGGCCATGAGATCTTAACTTTTATGGATGCCTATTCGGGGTACAACTAGATAAGTATGCATCTACCCGACCAGGAGCACACTAGCTTCTGCACAGACGTGGGGATGTACTGTTATAAAGTTATGTCGTTCGACCTGGAAAACGCTGGAGCCACATATCAACGGCTGGTAAACCGTATGTTCAAAGACCAAATAGGAAATAACATGGAGGATTATGTGGACGATATGTTGGTAAAATCCAAAAAGGCTGGGGGCACATTGAAGACTTGGAAGAATGCTTCAATATTCTGAGGCAGTATAGAATGAAATTGAACACCCTAAAATGCTCCTTTGGTGTGGGGTAAAGAATTTTTTTAGGGTTTATAGTAAACTCTCGGGGAATTGAAACAAACCCTGAAAAGATAAAGGCACTGCTGGACATGCCTTCTCCAACCAGGATCAAGGGTGTGCATAGTCTAATAGGACGCATAACAACACTAAGCATATCTGTGTCTAAATCCACTGATAAGTGTATTCCATTTTTTAATATCCTCAGAGGCACAAAGAAATTTGAGTGGACTAAAGAATGTGAACAAGTCTTTCAAGCTCTAAAGCAGCAACTGGCACAACCCCCAATCATTTCAAAACCTTTGGTGGGTGAAGAACTATGCATATACCTGGTAGTAACTCAACACATTGTCAGTGCAGTCCTGGTCAGAGAAGAAAACAAGATCCAGCATCCATTCTACTATGTCAGTAAGAGGCTGGTCAAAGCCGAGAGCAAGTATCCTCTAATTGAAAAATTAACTTACTACCTGCTCTTGTCGTCCAGGAAGCTTCGCCCATACTTCCAACCTCATCCCATAAAGGTTCTTACCGACCAACCATTGCCCCACGTCCTGCTAAAACCAGACACCTCTGTTCGGTTATTAAAATGGTCTATAGAGCTCGGACAGTATGAAATCACTTACTAGCCCCGAATAGCAATTAAAGGCCAGGCTCTTACAAATTTTGTAGCTGAATGTACCGGTATACAACATACAGACGAAGAAATGGTCGAGTAGTCATCGAAGTCTCGACCACCGCTCAGTATAGGTGCTGAGTAGAACACCAAGCACCCAGCACTGATCATTCTGAGGAAGAACTCCAGGTATGGAAGCTGCACGTCGATGGCTCATCTACCGATCAACTATCTGGGGCTGGTCTGACATTAATTACTCCTGAAGGGCAACGCATCCATTGCGCACTTCATTTTGAATTTAAAGCATCCAATAATGAAGCAGAATATGAAGCATTAATTGCAGGGTTGAAGCTAGCCAGGGAGGTAAAGGCTGAAGTCCTAGATATATACAGTGATTCGCAATTGATTGTCAATCAAATCCTTGAAGAGTATTGTAATGACCCAACTTATTCTAGACTTTGGACCTTTAAAACTGCTTATACATAGACACTAATCTTAAGAAAACATACATATGAAACATTCATAACTTCATTAAAAACTATAAAGGAAATGTCGAAATACACAAAATTCAGAGTATGGTATGGGATCCCATTGTTTGGAAATAGAATAAAACATGACTTAAATCTTAAATAAATTGGTTACAAAATCAAGTGCGGAAAAATACATATAAAGCATAATTGAAATGACTAAAAACAACTTCATCCTCGAATCGTTCACGCAGTCCACCGAATCCATTCTCCCTCAATACACAATCCCAAGCTGCCAAGAATCTTACCGCCGCCATAACTATTTCCCTGCACATATAAAACAAAGGAATAAGCCTAATGCCCAGCAAGGAAAATCTACTGCAAGCATGAAACATAAACATATAATATAAACATATATCATAATTCTAACCCATGTACATGGTAAACATTGGGGTTTGCTAACTAAGCAACTATAAGCCTCAAACTACAATGAGATTTGCTAGCTAAGCAACTATAAGCCCCAAAAACATAAAAGGGTTGGGGTGTTCTATTTTAAGCAACTATAAGCCCCCAAATACATATAAATCATAGTATATAAAAACATATAATAGCATAAACAAATAAGCATATAATAACTATCCTATTTTCCTTACCAAATACCGGGATGTGAGAACAAGGACGAGATTGTGGAACACTCCTAAAAACCATTAATGAGAAAGGTGAGTACTTTCTAAAAGAAGGAGATGAAAAGAAATGATTCTAAACCACCGAGAAGATACATACCGACAAGAAACCTCAAGTTCAAAGAACTTAAATGCCTAACCAAGAATGGAAAATACTGAGTTAGGATTTGAGTAGAGAAAAACTATAAAAACTAATGAAATATACAGAAATGAACTAGGAATAGGAATACCTTTGATTGTACTATTATCGAACTACACCTCGAAACCGAAATACACATTATTAACCTTACTTCCTAAGTGTTTAATAAGCTTAAGATGATAAAGCTTATAACCTCAACCCAAGTGTTTAACACTCTAAAGTAAACCTAGCAGCTTGAAGGCTCTGAACTCAGCTTGAAGAATAAAAGAAATTGCTGGGTACTAGGTCCTATTTATAGAGTTCAAGAATGAAAAGTTCTTCTTTTAGCTTGAATAAAAATAATGACTATTTAATTGAAAAACATTTTAATAATCGTTCAGCAGAGGCTTAAGACTCGGTCAAAAATATTCTGGGCTTCTCAAGAGGTTATGGAATAGAATGAGCTCGGTTTCAAAATTGTTTGAAAAACCTACCCTAGAGCCGATATATCGCCCATGGTAGGCGATATATCGCCTGGGCTTATGTTCCCGAGGCTCGTCGAATTGTTCGTGCAAAGTTACGTGTTTTTCGTATTCCCTGAGTGGCGATATATCTCCCCCTAGAACTGCGATATATCGGCATACGCTGAAATATTATACACGTAATTGCACTTTTTCAGCCTAATTTGAATTGAGTAAACAACTTTTACTGAGTCCTATAACGATTTCAAAGCTGCTGGCAGACTCTGGGGTTTTCAAATATTACTCTTAATAAACTATTCCTCAAAAATACTTAATTTCTCAATAAACATGCACATGACAAGTGTCATTATCTTATTGGGCCTATCTAAACCTTATAGTATAATAAATATCATCTTCATAATCAGTTATATTAATCAAACCTTATGTCATAATTAATATTCTTAAACTATAGGTTAAACTTATAAAATCTACAAGTGTTGCTACGAGTGTCCAACTAAGTCCCGTCTTGAACCAAAATCCACAGTAATAAACATACTACTACTACTACTACTACTACTACTACTACTACTACTACTACTACTACTACTACTACTACTACTACTACTACTACAACGACTACTCCTACTACTACTCCTACTGCTGCTGCTGCTGCTACTGCTACTACTACTACTACTACTACTACTAAGTAAAGTTCTTGGACTCTACAAGTATACAACTCTAGGGGGAAAATGATGGCCTATCTTGAGAAAATCAAAGACCTACTGCTTAGATTAAAAGGTACAATATCCAATAGATACCAAGAGAGCAAAATGCCACAACAGATGCACTGGCTAGAACCTAGTCCCTATTGAATACCTGGTCAAACCTAGCAGCAACCTGCCAGAACCATTTTTTCTAATAGATGGCACTCCATCCTGGATGACCCTAATTGCAGCTTATTTGGAACACGTCATCTTGACCAATACTCGCATGAATCCAGGAAATGAATGAGGAAAGACGCTTGGTATATAATTCTTGATGGGGTTATGTACAGAAGAGGATTCTCCATGCCATTACTTAGGTGTGTCAACCAAAATGAAGTAGGACGGCTGCTGGAGGAGGTGCATGAGGGTTTCTATGGGAACCATGCAAGTTTACTTTTGCCAACTATGAACGAAGAAGCATTTGCATATGTTCGAAGGTGTGACAAGTGTCAAAGATTTGCCAAGATACCTCGAGTAGCACCAAACGAACTTACTCAAATGCAAAGCCCGTGGCCCTTAGCCATTTGGGGAATTGACCTCATTGGTCGGTTACCAAAGGGAAAAGGAGGAGTTCGATATGCAGTAGTGGTCGTTGATTACGTCACCAAGTGGACAGAAGCCGAGCCACTGGCAACCATCACTTCAAAAAAAGTACTGGACTTTGTGGTTGGTCTACTCCAGAAAATAATATTTGACAATGGCACCCAGTTTGACAACCAACTGTTCACTGAATTTTCTGCCAAGCACGGTATCACAAAAAGTTTCTCAGCAGTCTTGCACCCTCAAGAAAACTGGTAGGTCGAATTAGTTAACAAAACTCTCAAAGACACTCTGAAGAAACGTTTAGAAGAGGCCAAACGAAACTGGCCTAAGAAATTGTCTGAGGTACTCTGGTCGTACAGGACTACCGAACGAACAGCTATTGGCGATACCCTCTTTGCACTTACATATGGGTATGATGCCATGCTTTCTGTTGAGGTGACTCCACTATCTCACCGACGTACAACATACAAACATGATTGTAATCACCAACTGCTGGTCGAGTCCTTAGACCAGATTGAAGAAAGACGCGAAAGGTCCAATATACACCTAGTTGCCTACCAACAGAAAGTTGCTCGGTACTTCAATTCTAAAGTTAAGGAATGAAAGTTCGATGTGGGTGATTTAGTCCTGCAAAGAGTATTCCCAAAAACTCGAGATGCGTCGGCAGGAGTATTAGGCCCAAGCTGGGAAGGCCCCTACCAAGTCACTGAAATAGTACCACCAAGCACGTACAAGCTAGCGCGGTATGACCAAGATCTCCAATTAGTACCCGTCCCCCATTACTGGAATGGGGAACACCTGAGGAAGTACTACCAATAAAGATCACTTTTAAGTGATCGTTGACTGGTTGGTATAGGCACAAACTGCCCATACCACCGACTAGTTTAAGTTAGCTATATTAATTATGCACAGGCACAATTTGCCCATTTATTGTAATAATTAATATTTATGAATGTAAGCTACAACGTAGAGACACAGCTTGTATGGTTAACTTTTAATCAGTAAGACATGATTTTCGTCCATTGTTACAAGCCTTATTTCTATAATGAATGTCTTGCTAATTAGTGATCTATTTCATGGATTGTCGGCAGTGTATGAAACCTTTGTAGGTTTTGGCAAACCCAAGTACGACCGAACAGGTTATTACGAACAGCTCTGGTCAATTAGCAAGTGGCCAAGAGAATAACCCAAGAGTTATGAATTCTGCTCGGTCACTTGGGGGGCACCATAGTTATACATGGACAAGCAGAGAGAAAAGCGTGTAATCAAAAGGACTTAAAAACATTAATTTTTATTAATGTTAAAGTGCTTGCGCGTTGCTCGGTATACACCAAGAAAAAAAAAGAGTCATAAAACAATTTTTGTAGACAGGGTTGAACATTTTTTTGTTTACAACTCATTCGAAAAGATTGAATAGCTCTGATTCACAGAGTTGCACAGTTGCAAAAAATAGTATGCGCTGAGTAGCAAGGAAAAATAAAAGTACGAGCAGATAGATAGCTGAAATGTAAAGCATTTTATAAAAAGGAAAAAGATTGCTCAAGATTAAAGGCTGCTCGGCTCAATCATGTTGTTTTGGCTAATGTAAAATATTTCTCAAGATTAGGTTGCTCGGCTCAGCCATCTTTGTCTTTGCAACAATAAAAATAATAATGATATAATAACAGGTAAAGTTTAGCAAGCACTCTAGAGTGGTTGGTCAGATTCAACGACAGGGATCTCGGTAGGGAAGTTGTTAGACTGGTCGGCAGGGGTCGGAGCCTCAGTTAGAATACTTAGACTAGAGGGTAGAACATCTTGTTCAGGGGCTGTGATAATCATCTCAGTGGGTGGAGCAGCAGATTCTGGGTCAAAGGAGAGAGGTTGCTCGACATGGACGGTTGGGGCCTCGTTCTTCTCCTACTCAGCACAGTAGTGCATAAGCTCATCATAGGCTTTTCCCAAATAGCAAAAGTCTGTCGTCTTGTTGCGAATCTAGAAATCATAAAAGGTGCTCATACCAAAGTCCTCCAAAGCATTAGCATCGACAACCCTATCATTTTTCTCTTTCTTAAGAGCTTATGCCAGCTTATCTTTTTCCTCTTGAGCGGTTCTCCCACTAGCAGCATTTTTCTCCTTTAATTCCTCAATCCTGCTTTCCAGCTGGTTAACGTCGAGATTCCTTTGTTCGGCTGCAAATTTTGAGCCGCGCATTTTCCATTGTAATCTGCTCGGTGACTTGTTGAAGATGCTGGACTTGGTCGGTTAAATGGGCAACTTGAGAAGTTTTATCCTCAGATTCTTTCACTAGGTCGATTACATGTTTGCTCACCCCCTTGGCCCGGTAATGAGCATAGCTAAGAGCCAACATACCCTGCAATGTGGAATAAAGAAATTCATATCAAATAACAAGAAAAGAAATACCATTTAAAGATCGAACAAATTTATTGCTTACTCTAGTAACATCCTGAAGACCGGTGCTAGTAATGAAGTCCAGATGCTTGCTACTAAGGGTATCCATGAATTCAGTCTGAGAAGTAGATACCATTTTTATGTGTCCTTGCTGGATGGTCAGGGCTTTCTTCAGAGGCCGATGAGCCTCCTCGGTAGGATTCTTGACAGTGCCATTAGGAGCTTTGCTCAAGCTGGTCAACTTCGGTGCAGCGGCTATAAGGGTACCATCCTCAACAGATAATTCTTTGCCTTTGCCCGACTTGCACGATGGTGTGGGTGCCTTTTTCTGAGAAGAGGCCTTATCAGGGGTCTTCTCAGCCTGCTCGACAATTCAGGTAGGAAGGTTGGCTTTTCGATGCTTGGATGGGGGAACCTCATTGCTAGAACCACTGGTGTGTTTCTGAGCAAACTTCTTGAAAAATACAGACGACATATCTGCAAAATGAAAGCAAAGGATTAGCAAAAGTGCTGAGTAGAGTCAAAACAGACAAACAAAATATCATTATAATTGGGCAAAAAATAAAAGTAAGTGTGGGAAGAGAGTCAGATCACCCTCTTTAGCTCCCCCCAAGCAGTCAGCTGCGTCGAACGAAAGATCCATATCACTATTTGATGAGTTCGAGTCTACGTGCTCTATTGCAGCCTCTTTGCCTTTGCTTGGCTAGGGGGTGGTAGCAGCTTTGGAGTTGCCATGCTCAGGAGGCTCCTTGATGACAACTCCGGCTGAACTCCTGGTTCAGTGAGCCACGCAAGGTCTGGATGGGAGGATTGACGCTTTAGTGTTCTTCTTAGCGAGTGGTGAATTAGGCGGTTTAGAATTAGATGAAGTTCTTTTAGGCGATTGCTTCTTAGGGGTGATATCCTTGGCCCTTGTTTTGGGGTTAGGGTAGAGCCCAGTGGATATAAGTTTTTTTGCAGTAGTCAGGGCCACCAGATCCTTGTTGCGGGGGTCCATAGCATCTAGTTTTCTAGCCCTTGTCTCCATTTCCTTAGTGGGGGCCGGCCAGCCAAAAGGATCATTATGATGAAATGACAAGTGATTGGCGGCAATATTATCCGTGAGAAAGTATTGACTAGCATACTCCCCAACTTTGGAGATGCCTTTAGTGTTCGACAGGTAAATATTGGAGTCCTGATGGCTAAAATAGAAATACCCTGACCTGCATTGGCAAAGGCTAGATTTGAGATCAAAGAAATAATTGATTTCATGAGTTGTGTGTACCGGCCAGTCTAAGGAGTGGTACAAAACATAAAGGGCTGAGAGAAATCGAATGCCTTTAGGGCTTTTCTGGGTAGGGCAAAGCCCGAAGTAATTTGCCACACTGCGAAAGTATGGCAGAAGGGAAGTGTGGTACCCGCGATCATATAATATCTGCTCCAGGCACAGAATTGAGCCCCAGGTTGTTCAATGTTTGTACAGCTGCAGGTTTGAAGATGGAAACATCTCCGAGATGGAAATGCTCCCTGATATTTTGCAACTATTTATCGGAAATTATGCTCTTAGGAGCTACATACAGTGGGGCATCTTCTACCTCTGAGGTCGCGTTAAGGACGACCTCGGTATGTATCTTTGTGGCATATTCCTCCTCTTGCCCAGAAGAGCTTGGTTCTTCCTCAACGAATGGGACCCTCTGCTTAGCCCCAGTTGTGGCACAATGCGCCACATGGGAATATTCCTCTTCGGTACCCCAGTTAATGCATCTCATGCAGGCCATCAATTTCAAATGATGTCTTGGAACACACTTCGGTGGTCACCTCCCTTCTGCGCAAACAAGAAAAAGGGAAGGGTGAGGCGAGAACATCGAATAATGTTGGTCGATAGAAGTTTGCAGATTACACCGACCAGCCTAAACCAAACATAGAGCAGCGTGATGAACATGGAGTAAATCACATTGAAAACAAAAAAACTCAAACAAGTGGAAGATTTTCCCCAAAAAAGTTTTTTGAGTGGTATTCTTTGTGTCCTTCAAGAACACCGAGCGTAAATCAACCAAAAAGGGACGTTATAACATAATTTTTACAAAATCAAAGGTTCAAATAGATTACCCATTCCAAGAACTGCCCGAAACATTCATTCAATCCTAGATTCCAACAACATGCATAGTTACAGTAAAGAACGCAGACAGAGAAAAAGGAAAACATTTTCTCACACACAATGCTAAGTGAGGGATTTTCAGTGTTACGGCACCAAAGACAAGTTCGTAGTGTGAAGGTGGCGAGACGTAAGGATTGGAGTACAGGATAGCTCTCTCGGACAAGTTGGGAAGAGGAGACTTAGGGATTTTCAGGTCGCCTCTGGTTTGTTTGAGGTAGAAAAGAAGAGAAAAGGAAAAACCATCCTTATTTATAACCAAGGGAAATGATTTCCTCCCAGCATGAATTCAATGCGTCTGTCCACTCAGCAGTCCCCTCGGCCACCATGGACACATCTCCCCAGACACATCAGTGTGCCCATCCAATCACCTCACCTCAACCACTCTTCGGTAACTGCGCGGTACACTAATTGGAGAGTTATTATGTTGCTTTATGAATCCAAAAAATGGTGGGAAAAACATAAATGTCATTTTTTGGAAATACAAAGGCTATTAATTACACCAAGTGTTACACCCCGTAGCAAGGGGTGTGTACTCCTGACCAGACTAGATGGGGTGACCTCCAGAAGAAAGTTTCCATGCTGCTTAGCACCACTGCAAACTTGGGGGGAAATGTTATCCCAAAAATTGGCATATTTGACGTGGCACTAAATTTGGACACGTGGAGCAGACTGGGCAGGCCCTCGGGTAAGTTGGTCGGTATATACCTACAGGGAATACGAATAAGTTACCGCTTGGCAAGCTATAGGCACACCTGCTCGGTAGGACCCCCAAATACTTGCTGATCAGTACAATGAGCAGATATACCTGCTTGGATGAAAGCCGATACTATAACGCCCTGGTTACTCCAAGACAGTTACTATGAGCTTTGAACCGTGCTTAACTCGCTAATCGAGTCATTTGGTTTATAAATGTGCATCTAGGTGTTATTAACAGGCTAAGGTGAAAAACTCAATCAAAGGGAAATGATATATTTTATTTAAAACATAAAACTGTAGATGGGCCCATAAAAGCGTTTGAATGATAATCATTCAAAGGCTAAAGCTTGGAATGGATTCCATCACCCAAATTGATAGAATTCAAGGTCCCGGAGACTAGAATTATGACCCAAAGTTATTTAATGGATTAGAATTTGATGGATGGACATTGTTGGTGCGTTGTGACTAGGGTTTCAGCGAGGCTCGGACTAGGGGACTGTGTTCAGGACATCAGTGCTTGGAAAATTTGGGACACAGTGTAACTCCCATTTCTTTTTACAAATACATTACAAAAATTATGAAAAATAAGAGAAGGTATTTTTATTCATACTTTTGAGTGCATTACAATGCTAACCGAATGCTAGAGCTATTAAGTAAAGTGGAAGAATAACTAATGAATATGCAACTATAACATTCATGGACATTTCATTAGTATAATACCCATAGAATGATGCTAAATACAAACAAACAATCACTAAAGTTATGAAAAATAAAGAGAAATTCATGTTTAGATGATGAATTTTATCTAGAAGGGGTAAGAGATGAAGAAGTTTGCAAGTAAATGGTTGAAAGAACAAATATTTATAGGACAAAAACTAGCCGTTTATGACCGTTGGTGAATAGTGATCCTGACCGTTGGGGATATAGTTGTGTTCTATTATGAGATTTTAACAATTCTAAGTTGTTGAAGTAACCAACATGTGAGAATAATTAATTTATGGGTGTTAGAGAAACATTTTCAGAAAAGTTTGTGAGTAAAAAATGTTAAACTAAGTAATATAAGAATATTGGGAAATTTTCATTTTTTTACTATTCATCGGGTACTATTCATAGTGGGTCCCACAGTGGGGTCCGCAAGGGTCCCACAGTAGGGTCCCACAGCGGGGTCCACCCCATGGTTCCCACATGATGATGCAGTAGTGATATAATGATGACTTTAGCAAACCACCATGTTTATATTTTGAATATTTTATTATTCCACTATGCTTTATATTTTAAATATTTTATTAGCATAGTAACCCAAAATTTTCCTATAAATAGCCCTTCCAAAACTCATCTTGAAATCACAAAAAACCTCATTTCCCTTTCTCTTACTCTACCCAAAAATCTTCTTAACACCCTTCTAAAGTTCTAAACCTTGAAGATCTAGGCGAAGTTCTGTCCGAAACACTAGCCTACGAAAACCTTTTAGGTAAGCTCTTTCCCGAGCCTTTCTTTTCAGTTATTATATATGTATAGATTATTTTACTATGCTGTTATAATGCCAAAAGTTATATATAGATTATTTTGCTATGCCGTTATAATGTCAAAATTTATATATAGATTATTTTACTATGCCGTTATAATACAAAAATTTATATATAAATTAATTTACTATGCTGCTATAATGCCAAAAGTTATATATAGATTATTTTACTATGCCGTTATAATGCCAAAATTTATATATAGATTATTTTACTATGTCGTTATAATACCAAAAATTTATATATAGACTATTTTACTATAATGCCAAAATTTGTATATGGATTATATTACCATGCCGTTATAATGCCAAAAGTTATATAGATTACTTTACTATGCCATTAAAATGCTAAAATTTATATATGGATTATTTTACCATGTCGTCATATTTTACAATGCCAAAAATTGAAATATAAACTATTTTTTTATGTATCGTTATAATACTAAACTTATATAGGCTATAGTCACACTTTGGACTATTTTGACTTTTATTATATGACCTTATTCCCTATTATTATGGACTGATACTATGACCTGGACATTTCCGTATGACCATGACCACGACTTTTAGACCGGGATCTTGCCATGGACAATTATAGTATGACCTTATGCCTGGACATAAAATAAACAATAAAATAAGAAGAAAAGAAAAAAAATAGAATAACAACAACTATAGACTAAAATTACATAATGTAGATTTTATGTAAGTTAATAGTTTGTATTTTTATCAGGAAGCTAACAATTTCAGTTGTTTTATCAAGACGCAAGGTAAGTAGAATCCTCATCTACAATACAAGTCTTTTATGTGTCTTATGTGCATTTATATGCTTTATATGTTATTCTGACATGTTGTTATGCATAAGTTATTTTTAAGAATGTTATATTTCTTATGCATAAGCACGCTTAATGTTCACAAACAAGTTATTGAAAGCGTTAAAGTAGAGGTGCTGCTTGGGAAACCTACGTCCCAAAAATGTAAGGAGGGAGATGTACGTCCCTATATAATGAATGTTTATGAGGGAGAAATTCCCTATTATCATGTTTATGTTCAGGTGGGAATGTGATTCCCTATGTAATGCCGGCAGCAGCATCCTCTAGGGCCCAAAAGAAAGGAAAGTGAAAGAAAGAAAATACATAACATGTTGCACGTTTATTTTAATGCATATGAGGTAGTTATTCTGCTTACTGAGCCTTAGCTCATCAGATAATGTTTTGTATTGTAGGTAAGAGGCCCCAAATATAAATTGTTGATGAGTATACGTGGAGCCAACATGACTGTACATATAGGGCTGACCTGAAGGGAGTGGAGTTCTGCTATGCTATTTTATAAATAAACGAGAAACTTGATTTTATAACTATATTTCATTAAAAGTATTTTGCGAACTTTATAATTTACTTAAAGCTTTAAAATTATTTCATGAACGTTGTAATTTTCATAAAGCTTTTCGATTTATCGGTTGGATACATCTTCATTTCTACGTTAAGGTGTAGTAACGCCACGAAAATTATTTATAAAAGTATTAAGATTTGTATGTAAGATAAAAATTTTATTTAGTTGTGAGTATTGTATGGTTTGAGGTTATGAACATTAGTTATGTATTGTTTAATAAAGTTTTTGTAAATTCAGAATTTCAGTAGTGTTATATTTAGGTAAAACTTTGTTTTTACACTATATATATGTATGTTAAGAAAGGAGGTCGTTACACACAGGTAAGAAAATTGATGTACCCATAGATCTTGTGTTGCAGGGCACGACCCTATATGATTGTGTTGAAGGGCATAGCCCCTTGGATTGTATTTATTCATATTTAAGTATATGCTTAATTATGTTATGTGCGCATATATGTGAATGAATTGCAAGAGCCGGGAACGGCGAGGGTCGGGAACGGCGAGGGCCGAGAGCGACAAGGCCGAGAATGGCAAGGGGACGGGAGTAGGGTTTAGCACGCTGAGTGTGAGACCCTAAAGGAAACCTGGGATATCCTCACGGTGTGGATCGTGAACCCAGAGCCTGGTAAAGCGTCTGGGACGGCATGGCCGTATGTGTTTAGTCTGATGGTGGCTTGATTATATGTTGAATGTTAAATATGCATATGTTATCTGCTTGTGAGGGTTTTCTTGCTGGGCTTTGGCTCACAGGTGCTCTGTGGTGCAGGTAAGGGCAAGGGGAAAGTCGACCAACCATGAGTACGGAGAGCGTAAAGTGGCGCGTACATGTTTGGCCTGCCTAGCTGCCACGGCCAGGGGTATTTTGGGAGATGATTGTACTAAACCTAGGTTTTGTCATTTAGTCGACTCTGGTTATATTTTTTAGTTGTAAATATTTCTAAACAGTATTTTGGGATCCCAAATGTTAAACGCTTTATGATTTTTAGTAAATGGAATTATTTTCAAAGTTTATGGCTTTATTTATGGTTTAATTACACTTTTGTCTTAAAATCTCAATTAGCGAGTTAAACGCACGTTTTTAAACTTACTTAGTAACGACTCTAAGGAAGTAGGGCGTTACACTAGCCGTGGCAGCCAGGTAGATCGAACACGTACCCGTTGCTCCACGCTCTTCGTACTCATGGTTGGTCGACCTTTCCTTTGCCCTTACTTGCACCATAGAGCACCCGTGAGCCGAAGCCTAGCAAAAAAACTCAATGCATATAAAGTATCATCCAATCCAATAATAATAACACAAATAGTCAATAGACTAAACACATAGCGGCCTACGCCGACCTAGGTGCTTTACCAGGCCTTGGGTTCCCGGTCTTCACCGAGCCAGTGGACACATCACCCTTGGAGGGTCTTGCCCTAGCAACCTGCACTCAGTGTGCTCAACACCGATCTTGGCCCCTTTCCCTACCTGGCTTCTTGCCATTCTCGACCTTCGCTGTTCCCGACCTTTATCTTTCATTCATAAACATGTATAACACAACATATCATTCATAGATATTGACACATATGTTAAACATAAACAATATGGCCATGCCCTGATACACAAACAATAGGGCCATGCCTTGCTCTACGGGTACAACAATTTTCTTACTTCTATCCCGAGTTGATTGATTACTGCGATCCCGAGCATAGTCCTCTAACCCGAGCCTTGTTGACAACCTAGTCACAACGCATTCACAATAACCATCCATCAATCCTCAAACCAACTAATAACTTCATAATATTATTCTAGCCTCTGGGACCTTTTATCATACTAAACCAGGTAGTGGAACCCTTCCCAAGCCTTAAAATTTGGGTTCCCGAGCTTAAAACCTACATTTCCCCTTTTTTCCCATTTTGAGCTGCAGCCCGCCTTCTAGGGCTGCTACCCGCTACAAGCCATAGAGCAAAGCCCACTCTGCTGAAGGACACGGGTCGCAGCGCGCTATACCCTGCGCCACGACGCCTAGGAAAATTTATGAGGCCCCCAAGCTTCAATACTCAAACGGGCCGTAGCGCCTGATGAACAGGGCCGTGGCTCGAGCCTCAAACCCAGAATTCCCACCATTTTTCTACATTTTTCCTCGAGACTAAACCAATAATTCTCGCCCCAAACATCACTTAAACCCAAAATTGAGCCTAGATTCCCTATCAACACAGCCTAGGCATCATAACAATCCCATAAACAATTCCATATACTCATAAAACATTCAAAACCAATCGTAGAATCCTCTCACATGCAAGCCTATAATTCTAACAAATTTCAACAGAATTCTATAGAAAGATTAAGTTCAGGCCTTTACCTCTGAGATATTGTAACAAATATAGTCATTACAGTTTAAAATTTACAACCTGCTGACCTAAGCAGCAAAAATAGGGTAAACCCTTTAGTTCCTCTGAGAAACTCCTTGGCTGTGGTGGTCAAGCAGCCGCATATGTACACATCACCACCTAAGCTCTCCACTCAAGGCTGGGTGAGCTTTTCTTTCCCTTTACCTGCACAAAATAGCACCCATGAGCAAAAACCCAGCAAGAAAACTCATTACTGCATATAAATATTATCAAATGATGATCATTATAATCATACGGAGCTTATAGTCCTGAAAAGATGAGTGAATATCACTTTGTGGTACCATTAACCATGATGGAGTGTATAACTCTAATAAGTTGAGTGATTTAACACTTGAGGTTCTGGTAAACCATAATGAGTGACTGACGAGCAAGTCCCTACAGGGCTCAGCACCCATAGCCATGTGACAATCCAGTCACCTAGACCTTTCGGCCCTGGCTCCAATAAAATGAGTGACTGTTGGGTAAATCACTTCGGGCTCAACACTCATAGCCATGTGACGAAGCAATCACCTGGGCTCTCTGGCCCTGGCTCTAAGTGACTAGCCATAGGCTAGACAAGCGCTTTTAGTTTTCATCAAACTTGAGGTCGATCTGGCATTAATGCTCATTTGAGTCATTCAATACAGATGTCGATTAGATCTAATCTTTGTCGGCTTGCGTTAAACACGCTAAGACCATTCTTAACTTATTAGTCAATACCATGTGACCAGTGCTCAGTACTACTGCCGAACTTGACTATTTAGTCAGTGCCATGCATAAGTGAGTAAGATTTGCTAAGAATTCGATATGTAATCAATGTCCACATTTAAACACTCAACATGCCTCATGAATAACCATGCATGTCACATATGGGGAGTGCAGTTTTCTTACCTCTAGTTTGAGCGAGAATTAATAAAAGAACGACCCTTGAGAACGATCAACCGTTTAGTTCTTTGACGGTCACCTGGTCATAACCAATTATGGGATTCCATCAATAAAATGAAGAGCAAAGGTTCCCGGACCAAAACCTAGCCTCTGGGACATCGAATCCTTCTAAACCGGGTAGTAGGAACGATCCTGAGGCCTACAGTTTGAATCCCCATGCCAAAAACACACTTTTAGCCAAAATGCCACTAAGGGTCGTGGCCCTACCTCACCATGCTGCAGCCCGCCTCCTCAACCAAAAGCGGCCACACACTCATTCCCCAACATGGGCCGTGACCCTCCTTCTCCATGTCGTGGCCCAACGGCGCAGCAGCTTCTCCCTTCCTTTTCAATGAGCTTGGGCTGCGGCACTCTAGAACAGAGCCGCGACCCCACCTAAAACTCAGCCAAATACTCCTGTTTTTCCCCTTTGAACTCATTTCAAAACCGCATAAAATCTCTCCCAATATCACAAAGCAAAGCCACCAACTATTACCACAACTTATCTGCCATATAAGCATCAAAACCTAAGCCTTACACCAATCAAAACTTCATCAAATTCCCCATTTTAATGATCAAAACTCCAAACCTTAAAACCAGCACAAAAACAGGGAAAGGAGCTATAAAATGGAACTAAAACCTTACCTTAAGCTTAGGTTGAATCCTCTTCAATGGCTGAACACTAGCCTAAGACCTCAAGCTTCAATCTCCAAGTTTGAATCCCCAAACTTGCTTCAAAATTCAAAGGAAGGAGAAGAGAATGATGATGATCGTGAGGGTGATAGACAAAGCTCTGTTTTGGCTAACCTTCCACAACCTTCAGCTTAAATATAGCCTAGGTCAAATGACCAAAATACCCCCATCCTAAATTCATCCTTTAATAGCCCCCACGGGAAAAACTGTCCTTTCCCGCCTATTAATCATAATTAACACCCTCCAATTCTCGTTGTTCCCAAAATTCTCAAATACCAATAATTCATATCCCGTTACCCTTTAATTCCCAGCAACGCTCTAATCACCAAAATACCTCGAGACTCACCCCGAGCCTCGAACTTAATCCCGTTATGACCAAACCGCTAATTTGCACTCAAAGATTGTCTCATGCCGAATGGCTCGAACAAATCCACATTATAATGTGGCCTCAACAATAATTCACCAATATGCATACACATACACAATTACGCCCTCAACGAGCCAAATTACCAAAATGCCCCTATAATGAAATGTGGACCCACATGCATGCATTTAACATTATATTATAATATAATTCACATAAATATGCACGTAATCATTTAATGGCATAATAAATCAATTATGGCCCTCCCGGCCTACTAATCCAACCATTAAATCGCATTAGGGATTTTAGGGCATTACAGATATGTTCAAGCTTGAGCTAAACCCCAAACACAGAAACCCCAAACACAGGAAGTCCAATCCTCAAATTCTTTAGCGTAGAATCCTCAAAGTTTCATCAAAACCTTCAAGCACCATAGAGAGGGAGAGAAAACCGAGTAAGAGAGGGAGAGAGAGAGAGTGTGCTAAAAATTCAGTTTCCTTCTACTGTTTTCTTAGTTCTAGTGGTTTCTCATAGTTACTCAGCCTACTTTAAACCATCCCTTAGTACAAAATGACCCAATTACCCCTAAGGTAAATCCTAAATCCTTGATACCGCCAAGGGAAATCCTGTCAATTTCCATATCCCGCTAAATCCTCGAATGTTCCTATAAATCCCAATTTAATCTCGACTTGCCCAAGTAATTATTAAATTACTACTTGCTACCCGGTAGATCCCGAACACCAACAATGTCCACAAAATACCCCTCGACTACTTGCTACCCGACTCGGGAGGAGCCTAGGGGTATTTGACCCCGTTGTGACTATTCAACTATTCCGCTCCCTTAGACCGTCTCAGATCTCACCTCACAAAAATATCACCACACCCTTGTGATATCAATCACAATATACAAATATCACATTTATGTCCTCAACGGGCTAGAATTACAAATATTCCCCTAATAACCAAATTGAGCCCATATGCATATTTAATTCACCTAAACATGCATTTCTAATCACATAATCATTTAATACACATATTAGCATTATCAAATCAATTATTGCCCTCTCGGCACGCTAATCAAGGCCCTAAGCCTAATTAGAAAATTTGGGACGCTACAGGTATTGTCATAATATATGCTCAGAGTGTCAAAGAAAATGTCATAGTCACGCAACATTTGTTTCATCCAAAAGAGTTAAGTACAACAACTTTCAGCAGCAATGTACTCAACTTTAGTGATGTAGAGTGAGATGGAATTTTGCTTTTTATTGTGCCATGAAACTAGGTTGTTCCCCACATAGAAGCACCCACCTGAAGTGATTTTCCTATCATCAAGGATACCTACCCAAGGTTGCTCCTCGAGCATGTTATACTAATCTTTTTTTGGTCAGTTCAAATTCCTTAGTCATTAATTGAACAAAGGAGTGAGTGTGTGCATCACAAGTGGACCCAAATACTATGTCATCAACATATATTTGAGCACAAACATACCAGGATTTAGATGTTTAATAAACATGATTTGGTTAGTATTACCTCTAATATAGCCATTGTCAAGCAAGTAAGAGGTGAGACGATCATACCATGCTCGAGGAGCTTGCTTGAGCCCATATAATGCCTTGCTCAACTTGTAAACATGGTATCCACGATGAAGGTCCTCAAACCCAGGAGCTTGGGACACATACGCCTCTTCCACAACGATGTCATTCAAAAATGCACTTTTTCCATCCATTTGGTACAACTTGAACTTCATGAAACACGCTACATCCAATAAAAGTCTTATGGACTCCAATCTAGCCACCAGAGACAATGTTTCCTCAAATTTCACTCCCTCAATCTTAGTATACTCTTGAGCCACTAGTCTTGCCTTGTTGCGAACAACATTTCCCACTTCATCAGTCTTATTTCTGAAAATCCACTTGGTATCAATGATGTTGGTACCCATGTTGGTGAGCTTTGGGAATCCATGTTGGTGGTGCCTTTTTTTGATGAATTCTAATATAAAAAGGGACAACATTTTCTGGAATGGAAGACACATCCGAGGCTTCCGAGGTTTTAGTTGCAGCATCAATTTCTTCAATTTTAGACACACTTGGTTCATTTGCAGTTTGTGATGCAACATGCATAATCAATGTGTCAACAAGAGTATGGATTTGTAAAGCCCTATTAATCTAGGAAAGTTACACTATGTATTTTAAAATCATGCTTAACTCGCTAAACGAGTCATTTGGAGTTAAAATGTGTAATTAAACTAACTCAAGGATTAGGTATTAAAAATTTTGGTCAAACAGTTATCATTTCATTAAAAAGGCTTAACTCTGTAAACTGGATCCCAAAATGAGTTTATAAACTAATACATAAACAAAAATAAGTACAAAAGGCCGGCCTAGGAGGCAAAATTAGGGTTCAACCCTAGCTCCAGCAAGGGATCTCGACCGAGGTGGTCGAGCAGGTTGCATATGTACACAACACCTCTGAAGCGCTCCAACTCATGGCAGGTCCAGCTACTCATGGTCCTTACCTACACCATAGAGCATCGTGAGCCGAGGCTCAGCTAGAAAACCTCACATAGTATAACAATAATCCAAATGTTCAAAGCTGTAAACACATGTTTCACAAATAATAGATGCAATCATTCCAATCATATAACTTTAAAACACATTCTACAGTTTACAAAAGAATACTCATCTCAATCATATCATCAATTAAGAGGCCTAGGAAAAACAGCCCTGCCGAGCGACCCAACCGAGCGAGGTGCATACTCAGGCACTCAACTTACAGTTCATGTCGAGCAAGTGGGGACCGCACCTTCAAATTGAACTTGCCCTTCGACCTATGTTCCACACGCTTTGCCAAGTGTCCCAACCGATCGAAATGCATACTCAGGCACTTCGCCCTCGGTTCATGCCGGGTGAGTAAGGATTGCACTCTCAAACTGAACTTAACCTCACGACATGCGTTAGCATGCTCAATGTGATGGTCTTCTGACCCCACATTCCACATGATGGCCAAGTATCAGTCATAACATACATTCACAAGTAGTTCAAGGCTAAGAAGCATGCCAACCAATAAATTTATGAGCATATATAAATTTTCTTACTTCAAGTTCTAAGCAATGAAATATGGCGACCCCAAGCACGACCCCTTTCTCATGAGCCTTGCGGTAACCTAGTCACAACCATAAACGGTACTGTCGTTAAGAACTAAATCCAAATACTAAATCTGGGACCAACCCCGTGCTCTCGGGACCTCCAATTCCATCAAATGTTGTGGTGGAAACGTCCCCTGACCCTCCAAGCTCTTCCCAAGCCCTAAAAAAAACACAAGCTGAAATGGTTATATGGCAGGGGCGCCCAAACTCCCCTTGCATAGCGCAGGGCCACCCAAACTAAGGGCAGAGCCGCCTAACAAGTCAGAGACTCCCCCAACACTCCCCTGCATAGTGTAGGGGATCCCAAACCAAGCGCAGGGGTGCTACGTTGCAAACCCAGAATTAGAGGTTGCCTTCTCTCCAACTTTTCTAACCTACTTCGCCAAAATTTTGAACTAAGCCTCCAAAAATCACCAAGTTGAGTTTCCCAATCCAATTTTGGTGAAACTTTAACCCCAACATAGGTTACTCTAAGTACCCAGAACCACTAGTACCTGCTCAAAACACTCAAAGACACACATAAAACTAAAATGAGAACTTTGAGTTTGAACTTGGAAACTTACCCCAAAATTGTGATCCAAAGCCAATATGAAGAGTCTCAACCTCAGTTCCAAGTCTAGAGTAGCAAGAAAATCCATTCCCATCCACAATAAAAACACCAAAATTCAAAATCAGTTAAAACCTCAAAATTCCTCAAGAACACCAAGCTATGTGTAGAGTCCCAGAATATTTACTTAACTAGCTAGATAGTAGTAGTTATTAGTATTAGTTAGTAGTATGATAGTTACTGTGGATTTTGGTTCAAGCCGAGACTTAGTTGAACACTTGTAGCAACACCTATAGATTTTATAAGTTTAACCTATAATTTAAGAATATTAATTATAACATAAGGTTTGATTAATATAACTGATTATAAAGATGTTATTTATTATACTATGAGGTTTAGATAGAACTAATTAGATCATGACACTTGTCGTGTGCATGTTTATTAAGGATTTAAGTATTTTGATGAATAGTTTAATTAAAAAGAAAGATCTAGAAGTTCTAGAACCTTCCAACAACTTTAAAATTGTTTTATGACTCAGTCAAAGTTGTTTATCCCATTCAAATTAAGCTGATAAAGTGCAATTACGTGTCTAATATTTCAACGTATGCCGATATATCGCAGCTATAGGGGCCAATATATTGCCACATGGGATATACGAAAAAACACGTCAACTTCGCACGATTGAAACCACGAGCCTATAATATGCTGGTAGGGGTGATATATCGCCTACACCAGGCGATATATCGTCTCCAGTAGCCTGTTTTCAAACTTCATAGAAACCGAGCTGAATTCATTCCTTAACCTTTTGACTTGACTCTAAACGTTTTTGACCGAGTTTTAAGCACCTGCTGAACGAATATTCAAATATTTTTCAATTAATATTCATTATTTTATTCAAGTTAAAAGGAGATCTTTTCGCTCCTTGAACTCTATAAATAGGACCTAGTACCAAGCCATTTCTCTCATTCTTCAAGCTGCTAGGATTACTATAGAGTGTTAAACACTTGGGTTAGGGTTAAAGCTTATCATCTTAAGCTTTATAAACACTTGGGAAGTGAGATATAGAGTGTGTTTTCAATATCGAGGTGTAGTTTGGTTCTAGTACATCCAAAGGTATTCCTATTCTTAAGTTCATTTCAGTTTAATTCTTTAGTTTTCATTCAGATCCTAACTCATTATTTTCAATTCTTGGTTAGGTATTTAAGTTCTTTGAAACTTAAGGTTTCTTTTCGGTAAGCTTCTTCTTGGTGGTTTAGTTCTCTTCTTTATCCTTTCTTTTCTTTAGAAATACTCACATTCTTATTGTTGGTTTTAGGAGTATTCCAAATCCTGTCTTTGTTCTCAAATATCCCGGTGTTGGTAAGGAAAATAGGATAGATTTTGTATGCTTTTATGTTTTGATATATGTTTATGTTATATGTCTGATATGTTTTTAGTATATGAATTGTTTAGATAACAATCACATAATTTGTTTAGATAACAAATATATAACTTGTTTAGATAACAAGTCCCAATAGTATATTCCTTGGGCATATGATTGTTTAGATAATGAGCCCCATAAATTTATATGACTTGTTTAGATAACTAGCTCCATAAATTTATGGGCATATGATTGCCTAGCTAGCAAGTCCCAAGAAGTATGATGGCCATTGTAATAGATGTTTTTTATTTATATAGTCATATGTTTTATAGTATATGTTTATGATATAGCCTCATGTTTATGATTTATGTTGTATGTTGTTAGTAGATTTTCCTTGCTGGGCATTAGTCTCATTTCTTTATTTTTTAGTGTGATGCAGGAAACTAGATATGGAGGCGGAAGGATTCTTGGAAGCTTGGCATATGTGTTGAGGATGAACGGACTGAGTGGACTACGTGTCGATCGAGGATGACGTTTATTTTAGTCTTTTCAAATTATGTTTTTGATGTAATTCCGCAACTAGTATTTAAAGTTTATGTTTTATGTTTATCAAACAATGTTTTTATGCTTTATGAAGCAATGGGTACCCATACCATATTTTATATTTTACTTTGTAATTTGCACAACATTTATGTTGGAGTTTTAATAAAGTTATTATTATTGCTTATATATGTTTTCCTCAAAGTAAGTAGTTATGTCTAGTAGTTTTAATGGTCCAAGGTCTTAGAAAAAGTTTGGTCGTTACACTATGATGAACAAAAAACTTAAAAATAGAGTAGCTCACCTTTCTAAAACGAATTCTAAAGTATGCTTGAGAATAATTGCAGCTACTAGCTCCCTTGAATTCCCTAAACTCTTTTAAGATCTTCAAACCTCAGTCAAAAATCACTAAGCCCATTTGTTGTCTTCCAAAACCACACAAAGAAGGTAACCTCTAGAAGAGAGAGAGAGAGAGAGAAAGAAACATGTATGTCCCAAAAAATTCCCCTGCATCAGCTTTTTGTCTAATCTTAAGGTCAAAAGACCAACATGCCCCTCCCTTTAAACCCTTTCCTCAATGCCTCATAAGGGTAGTCTAGTCATTTGGCCCAAAACCCCACTAAACCTCAAATTATATCACTAATATCAAAATTTACCAACTAATTCATCTAATTAAATTATTAATTCCATGTACCACTATATCCCGGTAATTTATAAAATTACCAAAATACCCCTAAGTTCACCCCCGAGCCGTGTATTTAACCCCGTTGGAACTTTTTCTCGAAATAGCTCAAAAGGATCGACTCCTGCCGAATGGCTCAAATATATCTACTTACAATGTGGGCTCAAGCACATAGCACATATAATTATAGATATATCCTTAGCATGAAAAAAATTACGAAAATGCCCTTTCTAACAGAAATAGACCTACATGCACATTTAATACACTTAAACATGCATACACAATCATATCGTAATATAACTCATATAATTCTGCATAATTACATATGCACGTTCATTTAAAGCACAAATATATCTGATTATGCCCTCCCGACACACTAATCAAGGCACTAAGCCTTATTACGAATTTTGGGACGTTACAACCATCCCTTCCTTATAGAAATTTCTTCCTCGAAATTTATTTGAATAGTTCAGAATACTGATTTCGTATAACTATCTCAAATCCCTAGGTCGCTTTCTCAACCTTACTGTTCCTCCATACTATCTTAATCAGAGGAATAATCCTGTTTCCCTAAGACTTTATCTTTTCTATTTAAGATTTGAATCGGTCGTTCCTCATAGGATAAATCTGTTTGTAGTTCTAGATCCTTTCGAGGATCTCAAACGGTCTCACAAACCTAAGGCTCAACTTTCCATTCTTCCCAAAAAACTTCACTTCTTCCAAGGATGAAACTCGAAGGAAGACATAGTTCCCAACTTGGAACTCTATATCCACGCGCTTACGACCAGCGCATCTCTTCTATCTACTCTATGATGCGAGTGTTCGAGCTCTAATCTTTTCAATGGCCTCATTGGTCCTCTAAAATGCTTCAAGATCCAAGTATTTCCTCTCACCTATTTGATCCCAATGAATGGGTGATCTGCACTTCCGACCATACATCATGTAACGCCCCAACTTACCTAATAAGGCTTAGGGACTTGATCAGGGTGCCAGGATAGAAAATTAATTGCATATATGTGATTTACTTATGGAATATGTATTTATGTGATATATATGTGTATCATTATATGATTACGTTAGTTATATTATAATATGACTAGATGTGCACGTTTAGGTATATTAAATATGCATGTGTGCCCGTTTCTTATTAGAAGGGCAATTTTCGTAATTTGGCATGTTACGAGTTTATTTGGAATATATGTCGATATATGTGATATATGTGTGAGACCACATTATTATGTGGATATATTTGGGTTACTCGGCACGAGGCGATCTTAGGGAGCAAGCTAGCAGGAAAGTCACAACGGGACTAAATACCCGACTTGGGGTGAGTCAACGGGTATTTTGGATATTTAGTACATTACTGGGATATCGGGTAATGAAAATAAATATTTGAGGATATATTCGGACTTAGTGAGATTAGGAGGGAATTTTGAGGATTTTGACCATTTTACCCACAGGGACGTTTTTGGTACCCCGAGCCTCGGGATTTACTTAGAGTTACTTGACCTCTAAGTAACCTCACAAAAACACTTTCACTCAGCAAACACTCTCCCTCTCGTTACTCTCTCTCGCTCATACTCTCTTTCTTAATTCCTTGGGAATTTCTTGCGATCTAAGGGGAATCGAAGCTAGCTTAGGCTCGGGATTACTTGGGGAAAGGCTTAGCATCATTTTGGGCAGTAGAGGTATTGATTACTAGCCTTAATCCAATGTGTTTTCTCTAGTTTTACTTAAGTTCTAGAGTTTTGAAAACTCAATTCTGAATTTTGAATTTGGTGAGGTTTTGGCCAAGTTTAAGCTTGGGTTTTGTGGGTATTGAAGTGCTGAGTTGATTGGGAACTTTTTTTTTGGGATTCAGATATGTTTGGACATGTTTTTGGTGATATTTGGCTTAAAGAAATGAGGGGAAAATCTAGGTTTTCATGTCGAGCTGCGACCCAATTCTCGGGGCGTCGCGGCTCTCAAGAACGCTGGGAGAAGGAGGTGTTGAACCTCCATTTGAGCCGCGACGCTTGTGTCCAGAGGAGAGCCCTTGGGCTCTTTGAATTGGGGTGGGTGGCGGCTCTATTGCTTTGGGTCGCGACACTTAAAGGGATTTTGAGCTCCAGGAAGGTTTTGAGTGCGGGAACTCAAACTTAAGGACTCGGGATTGATTCTAGGGTTTATACCTTTTTAGACCCTGTGTTTTGTCTCTTTACCTGTTTGGACCTTGTATTTTGACAAATTAATTTTTTGGACTCTGTGTTTTCTAAAATAGTTCAAATAGACCACTAAACCCGATTTTGATCAAAGTTTTTTGAACTAAAATCACAAATAATTCATCAAACTAACAACTCAGAACAAAAATACAATCATTCTGCCTAAGAACTGTGTTGCAATTCAATTTTTTGTTCATTAAAATTAGGTTTAGGAGCCTATTTGTACCATTTTACAAAACACAAGGTCCAAAAAATAATTTTTCAAAACATGGGGTCCAAACAGGTAATGAGGCAAAACACAGGGTTTAAAAAGGTATAAATCTTGATTCTACTACCCTATTTAGTAGAATTCGACGTCCCAGAGGCTAGGACTCAATCTGAAAGCTTTTATTTGCCCGTAATTGATGGGATTCTATATTATGGTTGTGACTACATTACCGCTAGGGGCTTAGAACCAGGATCGTGCTCGAGGGTCATTCTTATTATACGTTGCACTCGGACCTGAGGTAAGAAAGTTGCACCCAATACATGATATATGTGATTAAGACTTGGCCCGGTTGTTAAATATAATTATGAATAGGGCTCGGGCCCTGAGAATGAATGTGATTAAGGTTATTATTGTGCTCATTGATTAAGCAAGCTTTTATGCTCTGTGTCTGGATAATTGGTCAATGATATATGATTGTTTGCATTATCTGCGTAATTTGGGCTTGTCCCCATTAAGTAACGTGGTTATTACTATTTTTGCATTTAATTGGTTGAGATATATGATTAATATGTATGCATACTTGTATTATCTTAAGTATGCTTATCTGTATTTGGTTATCTATTTATTTGGTTGTCTGAATATCCGGTAATGGCATTGACTAATTAGTCAAGGGAGACAATAGTGTGTTATGTGCTGGTCGAGAGGCTTAGGCCTAATCAGGGACGTACTATTACGTTGGCTGACCCTATGGTCGTTTGGAAAGAAACAAAGCTCTTGGCTAGCTCTATGGCTAGTTTCTCAGAGCTAAGGGCAAAGTGCCCCGGGTGACTCTATGGTCATCTATTCAAAGCAGCGAGCCCCAGAATGATCCTATAATCATTTATTTGTAATTATAGGCATGCATGAGTAGGTTATTACTGCTGGGCATGCTAGATGCATTTGGAATTTGTATTTACTGTTCATGCACATGTTTAAGTTTTCTTGGTGAGCCTTGGCTCACGGGTGCTATGTGGTGCAGGTAAGGGGAAAGGGAAATTGGACAACCATGAGTTGGAGAGCTTCGGTGGCGGTGTGTACATATGTGGCTGCTCGACCACCACGACCGGGGGTTATGTTGGAGGAACTAAGGTTGCATCCCTTATTTTTTCGTCTAGGTCGGCTTGGCTTGTAACTTTTGAACTGTATATAACCCTTTTAAATGTCTGTTTATGTATTTCTGGGATGCCATGTATATACTAAACTTTTAAATGAAAATTCAACTTTCTATTGATTAAATTTTTTAACCTTAACCCTTGTCACTAACCTTAGTTACACATTTATAACCAAGGGACTTGATTAGCAAGTTTGGCACTATTTAAAATACATTGTGTAACTGTCCTGGATAAGGAGGACGTTACACATCATCTCATATGGAGCCACTCTAACGGTCACATGATAGTTGTTGTCTTAGGAATGTTAGGTTCATTTTAGGTTTGTTTTAGAGATTGTTTTAAGTTATGTTTTTAGTTATTTAGGAATGTTTAGTGCAAATTTACACTTGTTTTCTTCTTATTTCAGGTTTTAATGGTCAAGTACATAATATGGAGTGAAATGAGAAGAAACATGTTAAATATTATGAATAATATGGATTTAGTGTTGATTGTGGAGTTTCAAGACATTATGTGTGGAAGATACTACATTAAAGATGCTCAACACACGTCGTTTATGCTCTATAACACAAGTATGTGACTTCAAGCCATATTTTGACTATGATTTCTTCACTTTCTGGAAACACTTTTAGAAATATAAGTTGTAGATATTTTCCTTATCTTTCGATATCTTTTTGAATCATTCAATTCGGAATTATATTGAAGGATTTATGATTAAAATACGATGAGATGACGCTGCAGGTTATTTGAAATGAGTTCAATTTTATTCTGTGCAAAGTAGCACCCCAACGCTAAAAACCAGCACCCCAACGCTGCCGAGAAACAGAGAGCATGATTTGATGTGGGTTGTAGCGCCTAGGCGCTACATTTCAGCACCCCAGCGCTATCAGTTTTCCATAAACGTGTTTTGCGATTTATCTTCAGCGCCTCAACGCTATTTCGCAGCGCCCCAGCGCTAGGGTCCGTACGGAAACAGAATTTAGGGGAATTTTCAGGGGCAATCTTGTCTATTCATGCAAAAATGAATTAGGGTCTATAAAAGCTTCCTTAATGATGTTTTTAGGAGGGGAGATCAGATTAAACAAGCAAGAGGCTAGAGAAGAAACAAAAAACTAGAGTTCTTTTTCTTTATCTTTTGATTTAGACTATGTTAAAGTCCTATGTTTATGTTTGATTTAGTCATGTTTATGATCTAAATTTTTGTTTAGGTTTTCTAATTGACTCTCTTGTAATTCTATTATGATTTAATGCATTTATCTATTTCTTCTTCATCTGAAATTTATTCAGTTTGTGTTTATTGTGTATGTAATTGACTGCACACCTTTTACATACGATTTATGAATTTGAATCAAAATCTTAAAAGTGAGATTTAAATATGCTAAAATTGAATAGACATAGATTTCAATTTAGAACGAGAGTATCAAATTGGTTTATGTGATTTAGGGTTGTCTTCACTGCTTCCTATTGTTTGAATTGACCATAGAAATATAGGGAATTCACATTAGGTCGAGTTTTCTATTTCTTAACTCGAATAGTTAACACTTTTGCATGCCTATCATTTCAGTGAGAAGAGTTTCAATATTAATTGCATTAAAGAATAATAGAGTGGTTAGTAGAGAAGATTAGGATTCCTAATTGTTTCATAGTGAATTTAATCCCCGTGTTCTTGTTATTATTTGATTTTTGCAATTTTCATTTATTTTTGTTTTCTTGCTTTTAAATTTCACAAATCCAGTTTTCATTAGCCAAATAGAAACTAGAAATTAATTATTTGGTAATTGATAGATCAGTCTTCATGGGACGATGTAACGCCCTAAACTCCAAGGACCGTTACAGTGCACATTGCAAACAATGCTAAACTCGCTAATCGAGTCATTTGGCCATAAACGTGTAACTAAGTATGATTAGCGGTTTAGGGATTAAAATTTTTGGTTAAGATATAATGTTTCACTAGAACGTTTACTGTATACATTGGGATCCCAAAAATATAATTTCAAGGTTTATTACAACAAAATATTTACAACCAGCTGATCTAAGTGGCAAAACAGGGTTTAACCCTAGTTCCTCTCCTTCAAACCTCGACCGTGGCGGTCGAGCAGCTGCATATGTACACATCATCACCTAAGCTCTCCAACTAAAGGATGGTCCAGCTTTCTTTTGCCTTTACCTACACCACATAGCACTCGTGAGCCGAAGCCCAGCAAGAAAACTCAATATGCTCATGAACAATCATATTATGATATCAAATCATATCTGGCATGCCTAGAAAACATAGCTTTATTCAATCATGTAAATAAATTCAAACAATGCTGGGGAATCGAGGATAAGAAATCCTGCCCTCCTGATTGGATAACTATCAAGTCAATCCTAATCAGATGAGTGTTTCAACACTTGAGGTTCTGGTAAACCATTCTAAGTGACCAACAAGCAAGTCACTACGGGGCTCAGTACCCAAAGCCATGCAAATGATGATCAGAATGATCATACAGAGCTCATAGCTCTGAATAGATGAGTGAATATCACTTGGAGGTTCTGTTAACCATATTGAGTGACTGACAAGCAAGTCACTATGGGGCTCGGTGCCCATAGCCGTGTAACAAAACCGTTACCTGGGCTTTCCTGCAATGGCTCTAATCAGATGAGTGACTGATGGGTAGTCACTAGCTTAAACAGATGAGTGAGTGATGGGTAAGTCACACAAGCACTTTTAGTTTTCATCGAACTTGAGGTCGGTCTGGCATTAATACTCTTGTTGAGTCATCTAATGCAGATGTCGATTAGATCTAATCTTTATTGGCTTGTGTTGAACACGCTAAGGCCGTCCTGACTTATAAGTCAGCACTGTGTGACCAGTGCCCAGTACCACTGCCGAACTTGACTAATAAGTCCCAGCTTCACAGTTGATACTGACACCTTTGCCAAATCTGACTAATTAGTCAGTACCATGCACAAGTGAGCAAGATTTTCTAAGCATTCAATAATCAATCCATGTCCACATTTACATAATCAATATGCCTAAAGAATAACCATGCATGTCACATATGGGGTGCAGTTTTCTTACCTTTGGTCCAAGCATAGGTTAGCAATAAACGAGCCACAAGCACGATCCCAACTCCAAGCCTCTAGTGATAACCTAGTCACAACCACAAATGGTGATCCAATGAGTTCAAGTTCTTAAACCAATCCCGGAACCAAAACCTAGCCTCCAAGACATTAAACCCCACCAATCCGGGTAGTAGGAATGATCTCGAGGCCTAAAACCAAGTTCCCGAGCTCAAAACACTCAAACGGCCTCAAACCTGCCCAAGGGCTGCGACCCTAACACCTTGAGCCGCGACCCCTAGCCTCATCAGGAGCAAGGGCCATGGCACCCTATACCCAGGGCCGCAGCGCCCAGCAAGGCCAAAGCCCTCCTCCTGCTTCTTCGAGCTAGGGCCGCGGCACCAAAGAACAAGGTCGCGGCCCAACTTCGAGCCAGCCATTTTTCTCCGTTCCAACCTTTTAAAACCTCCCAAAAACATACCTAAACACCCCCAAATCCAAAATCAAAGTTCCCAAACATCCCCATGATCCAAACCCCATAAAACCCAAGCTTCAATTCAATCAAAAACTCATCAAAACACAAAGTCCAATTCAAGCTTAAAAACTTTAAAAACTTAAAACTTGAATTACCTCAAATTGAGTTGTTTCCAACTAAATCCTTCGGCTAATAAGCTTATAATCTTCCATAGGATCGCTATGCCTCGATGCTCGCTTGAATCCGAGTCCTAGAACTCAAATTACCTTCGAAAATGCGATCGGGAGACGAAAAGGAAACTTAGAGGGAGAGAGAACGTACAATACGTTCTTTTTATTCTTTTAAAAGGTTACTTCAAGCTTAAGTAGCCTCAACCAAATCCTAACGCTTGGGGTCCCGAAAACACCCCCTGGGACAAAATAGTCAAAACCTCTAGAATGTCCCCCTGATCTTACTAACTCCCAATTTATCACCAAATATTTATTCCCATTACCCAATAATCTGGTAATGCTCTAAATACCCATTGACTTACTCCAAGTCAAGCCTAAATCCCGTTGTGACTTTCCCACTAGCTTACCTCCTAGGATCGTCTTGTGCTAAGTAATCCTAGTATAACCAAATAATAATAAAGCACCACACACACATATCACATATATGCCAAATATGCCCGAAATGGCCAAAATATGAAAATCACCCAATTAATCAGAAATGGGTTCAAATGCATATTTAATACACCTAAACATGCATATCATCATTTAATAACACAACAAATCAATTATGGCCCTCCCGACCTCCTAATCAAGGTCCTAAACCTTATTAGGAAATTTGGGGCATTACAGACGGTACTCGTTCTTATCGAGATTTATTACAAATTGCGATTACGTATACTTGCGTAGCTATAAAATCCACAACAAGGAAAAACTCAACCAGAGATAAATACTTGTTCCAAGACCCTTCAATGTCCAATATACATGCCCAAAGCATGTTTATCAATATCTGAATCGCCCTTCATACTATCCACTTGTCTGGGGATGATAACTGGTACTAAATTTCAACTACGTACCCATGCCCTTTTGTAAAATTTTCCAAAAATTTGGAAGTAAATGTGGGACCCCGATCTTGCACACAGACTTCGGAGCTCCCAAGAAGAGATAAAATATCTTTCACATGTCGCTCAACATACTAACCTACTGTAAAGTTCATGCTCACCGGGAGAAAGTGAGAAACTGAATCAGGCTAACCCACTATCTTGGGCAGTCCAACTATGAAATCCATATTAATGTCCTCCCATTTCCCATCGGATAACTGCATCAATCAGAACACCGATCTGATCCTTGTACCTTAATGCACCCATCTCTAAAATTGTATATTCCTTAGCCATTCCAACTAGGAAGTCCCCTATATCTCTCATCAATTGAGGATCACTTACCTAACCTTCCCCTATTCTCTCCATAAGAGTAGACCACAAGGTAATGCTGGTTAACTGGCCCACTGCCAACTCAATTTTCCCTTTTAATCATATCCTCTACCAACTCTCTGGATGTATGCTCCAGCCTGAATAAATGTCCCGGATCCCTCTAGTTTAAAGCACCTACCACTACATTGGTCTTCCCCAAATGATAGAAAATTTCACAAGAATAACCTTTTACTAACTCTGACCATAAGTACATAGCCTAAACCCTGCCTCGATGCATCACAATATACTACAAACTTCTCCCTATCTGAAGGAGGACCTCGTACCGAAGCGATGATCAATCCTCGCCTCTACTCCTGGAAGTTGTTCTCACATCTGTCTGACCATACAAACTTCAAATTCTTGCATGTCAACTCCATCAGTGATATATAAATTATTGAGAACCCCTCTACAAGTCACCGACAATACGCAGTCTACCCAAGGAAACTTCTAACCTCTGAAGTACTCCTTGGCCTTGGCCCATCTCTAACCGCCTCACTCTTGGTTGGATCCACCTTAATCCTATCTTTGCTGACAATGTGACCAAGGGATGTCACATGAGGTAACCGAAACTTGCACTTATTGAACTTGGCATACAATTCGTGCTCCCTCAATCTCTGCAACACCAACCAGAGATTCTGCTCCTGCTCTATCTCTAACTGAGAATAAATGAGGATGTCGTTGATGAAGACTACCACAAAATTGTCCAAATAATCCTTGAACACTCTATTCACCAAATCCATAAAAGGTGTCGGGCCTTAGTCAATCCAAATGATATAACTAGGATCTCATAATGCTCTTATCTCGTGCGAGAAGCTATCTTCAGAATATTCTTCTCTTTGATCCTCATATGGTGATAACCAGATCGAAGATCAATCTTTGAGAACACTATTTTTCCTTGGAACTGATCAAATAGGTCATCAATCCTTGGCAGCGGATACATATTCTTGATAATCAACTTGTTCAGTTCTGTGTAGTCGATAGACACTCTCAGTGACCCATCATCACTCTTCACAAATCAAAACCGATACGCCCCATGGCGAGAAACTAGGCCTGTTAAAATCCAAATCGAGTAGCTCCTGTAACTGTATCTTCAGTTTCTTTAATTCTGCAGGAGCCATTCTATATGGTGCTCTAGCCACTGGTTCCATCCATGATGCCAATTCAATAACAGTTTCTATCTTCAAGTCAGACGGCAACCCTAGTAATTCTTTTGGAAATACGTCTAGAAACTCACAGACCAATCTGGTCTCTTCAGGTCCAATGGGTTCGACCTTATTTGAATCTACCACACTAGCTAAGAATCTCATGCAATCACCTCGCAATAGGTCTTTGGCCTTCCATGCTGAAGTCATATGAATGCAGGGTACGTTCACAGTACCTCTAATTACAGATGGGTCCTCACCCTCGGGCCCAAAAGGCACAAGCCTCCTCTTACAATCTATGGTTGCCCCATACCTAGCCACCCAATCTATTCTTAGAATCATATCAAAGTCTCTTATAACTAGCTCAATCGAATCCACTAGTAACTCTCTACTATCAACCTCTACTGGTAAATATCTGACCCATCTCCTAGAGACTACCAGCTACCAGTAGGCAACAGGGTTCCAAACCCCCTATCATAATAATTACATGATCTTTACAATATCTCTCTCCCTCCACTAGATACAAGGGAATACATAACACCAAAATCAATCAACACAATATGAGAGAAACTAAGACTAGAAAGCTAACCTGTCACTACTGAGGGACTAGCCTCAGCCTTAGACTGCGTCAAAGCAAACACTCTAGCTGGAGTCAAGCTGTGTGCCCTCCTTAGTTATTCTTTCCTCAGTCTTGGGAAATCCTTCTTGAGGTGCCCATCCACTCCACATAAGAAGCATGCCTTGGCTCGAAATTCTCCCAGATGGGGCTTCCTGCGCCGAGCGCACTCTGGGTAAGTCTTCCAATTCTCACCCTTGTCCTGGCTGCTAATCTGAGCACCTCAGATCCCTTATCTATTCCAGGGGTGCTAAATATACCCATAGCCTTTTTTTCTGCCCATTGGGGCTTCCGCCCCTGCTTGACCCCGTTAACGGAGGTACCTGAAATCCCTAATGTGGTTTAATGGTTGGATTAGTAGGCCGGGAGGGCCATAATTGATTTATTATGCCATTAAACTGTTATATGCACGTTTATGTGAATTATATTATAATATGATGTTAAATGCATGCATGTGGGTCCACATTTCATGACAGGGGTATTTTGGTAATTTGGCCTATTGAGGGCGTAATTGTATATTTGTATGCATGTTGGTGATATATTTTTGAGGCCACATTATAATGTGGATTTGTTCGAGCTATTCGACATGAGACGATCTTTGAATATTAAGTAGCGGTTTAGTCATAACGGGATTAAGTTCTAGGCTCGGAGTGAGTCTCGGGATGATTAAATGATTAGAACGTTGCCAGGAGTATAAGGGTAATGGGATTTGAATTATTGGTATTTGAGAATATCGAGAATAGCGGGAATCGGAGAGCGTTAATTATGATTAACGAAATAGGTTGGAAATTGCGATTTTACCCTTGGGGAGATTTTAGAAGCTTTAAATGACCTAGGGGCATTAAGGTCATTTGGCTTGGGTTATATATGTTTTTGGTTGGCTGTAGAAACACATAGAACAAAACAGAGCCTCACTTCTTCTTCACGTACATCACCTTCTCTCTATCTCCCTTTGAAGTTTTTGGTCCCAAATTGAATAATCAAGCTAGGAAATCAAAGCTTGGGGGTTATAGACTTAGTTCATCTATTGAGGAGGATTCAAACCAGCTTGAGGTAAGAAATTGTCCATGAATTTTAAGCTATACTCTGTTTTCTTTATAGTTTTCAACTTATAGTTTTGAAGTGGATAGTTGGAATCAATGGGAATTTTTTTGTAAGATTGATTGGGTTTTGATGAGGGTATGATGTAGAAGAAGTTTAGGGGTTGAATTGGGTGTTTTGGTAAGGTTTTGGATTGGTTTGGAAGGTTGGTTTCAAGGGGAATCGCAAGGAGGGAAAACAGAGGTGTTGCTAGTCTGAAGTTGGCGCAGCAGCGCTAGGCAGGGCAGAGAGTTGGGCCTCTCTGACTTGGAAATAGCGCCTCAGCGCCATTTAATAGGGCTGCAGTGCTGGTCCATTTTCGAGCAAGCCTACTTTAGGGCTCGGAATGACCTTTAAGGCTCGGGGTTTGGTTCCTTTGCCCCGTTTGAGTATATTAAGATTCCCGAGAGTGTGGGATTGATCCCAGGAGAGTGGTTTTAGATTGTGAACCATTTATTGATTTAATTTATTAATGGATTATAATTAGTTATGATTAGGTAACCGCTAAGGGACCAAAAAGGTTGATCGTTCTCAGGAGTCGTTCTTATTATATTTCTCGCTCGAACCGGAGGTAAGAAAACTGCACCCTGTGTATGTGACATGCATGATTATTATTGAGGCATGTTGATTGATAAATGTGGACATGGATTGCATATTAAATGCTAGTGAATGTTGTTTACTTGTATATGGCACTGACTAGTCAGGGACACTGACCTAAGTGTCAGATACGGCATAAGCGTCCTGAACGCAGGGCCGAATGAAGATTAGATCTAATCAATATCAGCATTGAATGGCTCTAAGGCATTAATGTTAGACTGACCCTAAGGTCGATGAAACTTGTAAGCGCTTGACTAGTCTAAGACTAGTTACTGAGAGCCAGGGCCAAAGGCCTAGGTGACCGTTCGTCACATGGCTAGGGAACGATGTTCCAGGGTTATGACTATATCGTCATGAGGAAGGTTATGTTGGTAACCAGTCACCATGCACCTATCCTGTTTTAAGCTAGTGAAAGGTCCACTTATCTGTTAAGCCACGGTGACCCTAACGTCACAAGGCTTAAGGGAGCTATACCCAACTTAGTGACTTTTGTGACTATCACTTATCTATTTTGGACTGATAGTCCTGAATGATTATTATGATCATTGTTGATATTATATCATGCTATATTGTGTTTTCTTGCTGGGCCTTGGCTCATGGGTGCTATGTGGTGTAGTTAAAGGGAAAGAGAAGCTCATCCAACCTTGAGTGGAGAGCTTAGGTGGTGATGTGTACATATGCGGTCGCTTGACCACCACGGCCAAGGAGTTGTCAGAGGAACTAGGGGGTTTACCCTATTTTTTCCGCTTAGGTCGGCGAGTTTGTAAATTTGAAACAGTAGTGACCATTTTGAGTTATAAATAACTTGTCAATGTTTTGATGAGCTCATGAACAATTTTATATACTTAATAAAGCATATCGTTTCCTTTTTATTGGTTTTCCACCTTAGCCTGTTAATAACACTTAGAAGCACTTTTTTAATCAAAGGACTCGGGTAGCGAGTTAAATTTTCGGTTCACCGTTCACAGTAACTGTCCTGGGGTAACCAGGGCGTTACAGTACTACTATTCGAGCCTCGTGCCCTACAACGCTCTCCCTCCCTATCTCATTATTTGCGCCTTCAACAGTATGGGCTCTCTCTACTGCCTGAGCATAAGTAGAGATCTTATGTACTGGGGTGATCCAGACACCCTGGGTTATCCCAAAATTCAATCCTCGAATAAATCAATCCTTCCGAGCCACATCCGTCAGCACCAAATCATAAGCGAATTTGGCCAACCCATCAAATCTATTGACATACTATGTCATTGTCATGTTGCCCTGTACCAGATTCCTAAACTCATTCGTCTTCGCAGTACGAACTGCATCACTATAATACCTCTCATTGAACAACTGTCTGAATTCCTCCCAGCCCATTGTCACAACATTCCGGGTCTGGGAGACCACTTCTCACCAAGTTCGAGCGTCATCCTGTAACATACCCGTGGCACAAATCACTCTATCATTGCTTGACACCCTCATAAAATCGAGGATGGAGCTAATCATGCCCATCTATTGCTCAATTCTTAATAGATCTAGGCCTCCCTCAAAAGTTGGAGGGTAATGTTTCTGGAATCTCTCATACAATGATTCTCATCTGTTCTCAACCCTAGGTTGAGTCAAAACTGGTGCCACTACTGGAAAAACTAATGGAGTAGTATTCCCTGGAAAAACCTGGTTTCTCAACCACTTGATCTCTTCCTCTTGCCTTTGCAATCTAGCTTGCATATCAGTTTACACTTGCTGCCAATTCCAGGGGGCAGGCGGAGGGTTCTGGCACTAATTATCATTTTCGGCCTCGATATTATCGCTGCCTGGACCAATTGACTGCCTTGGATGCATAACTTCCGAGTTCATCTGTAGTCAGTGTGTAGAGTCCCAGAATGTTTACTTAGCTAGCTAGATAGTTAGTAGTAGTTTGTAGTATTTTAGATTTTGTGGATTTTGGTTCAAACTGGGACTTAGTAGGACACTCGTTGCAATAGTTATGGATTTTATAAGTTTAACCTATAGTTTAGAAATATTAATTATAACATAAGGTTTGATTAATATTTTTGGTGATAGAAATATTTTAATTATAACCTAAGGTTTAGATAGAACCATTAAGAGCCTGACACTTGTCATAATCATGTTTATTTAAGGATTTAATTATAAGAAAGTTCTAGAAACTCTAGAATCTTCCAGAACCATTAAGAACATGACACTTGTCACAATCTTGTTTATTTGAGGATTTAAGCATTTTAAATGGATAATTCAATAATAGAAGTTTCTAGAAGCTCTAGACCCGTACCTGGCTGGAATCACGTATTACTCAGTCAAACCTGATTAATCAACTCTAATTATTCTAAATTCGTGCAAAAATGCGTTTAAATTATCTACGTATGCCGACATATCGCAGCCTTAAAGGCGATATATCGCAGCACGGGAGATACGGAAAACACGTTGACTTCGCACGAACGAAATCACGAGCACTCGAGATATAGGGTCAAGCGATATATCACCTAGGGTGGGCGATATATCGGCCCTAGGAGTGGTTTTTCGAACTCCGAGAAATCCAAGCTTTGATTCATCCCTTAACCTCTTGACTTGCCTCTGAACGTTTTTGACCAAGTCTTAAGCATCTGTTGACCGAATATTCAAGTATTTTTCATTCAATATTCATTAT
Organism: Humulus lupulus; assembly: GCF_963169125.1. Lineage (NCBI taxonomy): Eukaryota > Viridiplantae > Streptophyta > Magnoliopsida > Rosales > Cannabaceae > Humulus > Humulus lupulus. The sequence continues at coordinate 15,916,201 of NC_084802.1, forward strand.
TTTATTCAAGCCAAAACGGAGATATTTTCATTCCTTGAACTCTATAAATAGGACCTAGTACCTAGCCATTTCTCTCATTCTTCAAGTTGTGTTTAGAGCCTTCAAGCTGCTAAGATTTCTATAGAGTTATACACTTGGGTATTGGGGATAAAAGCTTTATCATCTTAGGCTCTATAAACACTTGGGTAGTGAGATAAAGTATGTTTTCGATATTGAAGTATAGATCGGTTCTAGTTCATCCAAGGTAATACTATTCATAAGTTCTATTCTTTATGATTCCTTAGTTTTCCTTAAGTTTCTTTCAGATCCTAACTTCTGTTTATGGTTTCGTGGTTAGGTGTTTAAGTTCTTTGATCTAAGGTTCTTCTCGGTAAGTTTTCTCTTTGATGGTTTAGTTTCCTTTTCATCTCTTTTCTTTAGAAACTCACCATTCTTACTTTTGGTTTTAGGAGTGGTCTAATCCCGCTCTTATTCTCAAATATTCCGGTTTTGGTAAGGAAAATAGGATAGATTTTATATGTTTATATGATATGTTATGCTTATGTTATGTTATGTTACGTTTATGTTTTGTATAGTATGTTTATAGTCCTTGGGCACATGACTTGTCTAGCTAGCAATCCCCAATAATTTATGGGCAAATGACTTGCTTGGCTAGCAAGCCCCACAAAACAAGCCCCAAGAAGTATGATGGTCATTGTAATCTTATATGATATATGTTTTATAGTATATGTTTATGATATAATCTTATGTATACGATTTATGTTATATGTGGTTAGTAGATTTTCCTTGCTCGGCATTAGGCTCACTCCTTTATTTTTTTAGTGTGATGCAGGAAACTAGATACAGAGGCGAAAGGATTCTTGGTGGCTTGACTTATGTATTGAGGATGAATGGAATGGATGGGCTGCGAGTTAATCGAGGATGACGTTTATTTTAGTTTTCGAATTTTGTCTTCCTTGGTAATTCCGCATTTAGTTTTGAACAAATGATTTAATGTTATGTTTTATGTTTTATTAAACAATGGGTACCCATACCACATTTTATTTTATATTGTAATTTGGTCAACATTTATTTTGAAGTTTTAATAAAGTTATGATTATTTCTTATCTATGTTTTATTCAAAGTAGTAGTTATGTCTATTAGTTTTAATGGTCCAAGGTCTTAGAAATTGTTGGGTCATTACAGTTGGTATCAGAGCAACGGTCCATTTTCATGAAGTTCTCCTTCATACACACGCTCAAGCTCCGAATCTAACCGCCAATGTAAGTGTTTATGTTTTAGTTATTATGTTTATATGTTTAGCTAATGTTTTAAGCCATATGTGTTCAGTTAAGAATGGATGGAGCCTTAACCTGTGACGTATCCGAGCCATTAAGGCCTTAAAAAGGATTAGAGACCCAAGAAATACAGTAGGAGTTCTAGAAAGAATCACTCGGAGATTACTTTTATTCCACAACGAGATAGGTCACCTCCAAACAACTAAACAAATCACGATGAGAGCAACGGAGCAATATGTTTTAGTAATTAGACTTTTTAAAGATTTTCCTATTGTAATTGCAACTGGAGAAGAAATATGGGAGACAATAGATGATGAAGATGAATTACCAGTAGCTATGAGATATTATTTTCTCATACTTAGGTTTACCTCTAAGATGGAATTCCAATTCACAAAAGAACAAAAAAATAGAATTTTTACAAATCTTCCTAGAGGGAATTTTGAGGCTCACAAAAATGATGATTATGAAGAGATAGATGATGATATGTTAGATGAAGGATCAGATGTAGAAGATCTCAATTTTTAGATTAGATTAGTTCTTTATTTATTTTATTTATTTGCATTTATGATTGTACTTAGTGAAAAAATGTTTTACCAAATAAATATCATTGTTATTTTTGAATGACATGTATGAGTTTAATTTTTTTTTACAATCATAATAAATAATGACCAAGTTCGGTGAGGGTGGATAAAAATCAATGAACCGGGTTCTATATTGAGAGTTAGGGGATCATAGTAGTGGGAACAATTTTACTGATCCTAGCCCTCCCTCAATATGGTTAACTTTGGAACAACGACGAGTGTCGAGCCTGAGAATTAAGTCATATATGATGATTAGAAACACACTTAGAAAATAATAAAGATGGCTTATTTTTCTAAGTATAGAAACACACCCTAATTATAAAGAAAGCTTACATAATATTTCATAAGAAGTCATAATTAATAGGTCCGAGTTATGTTTGCTTAGATTAAATTTTTGCCTTAGAGCCTATTAGGGTAAGTTCTAACATGTTTTTCTCAACTGTTAGAACTCTACTGAAGATGTCGCTCAAAAGGTCTGCTCGCACCAATGCCAATGCCTCCAACGCCACTCCTGAGAGCAATGAAGCCCCTCCAGTTTGCAGAAATTGCCTCCAACATGCTACCAATACTTCTACTAACCGAAGTGCGCCGCCGTCGGCGGTTGACAACACCGCAGAAATTGCCAGATTATGATAGCAAGTTAAGGAATTACTGCAGCAACAATAACTACAGGCTCAGACTCAGACTCAGACTCAGCCTCCGCCTTAGTCGCAACCGCAGCAAATGGCTCCAACACCCCATCAAGTATATCCTTATGGGGGATGGCCAATAGCAAACTATGCGCCATACCTAGCTCAGCACATGGAGCTAATCTACGAGCGGTTCCGTAAGAAACACGCTCCAAACTTTGAAGGGACAACAGACCCCTTCGAGGCAGAAGAATGGCTCAGAAATGTAGAGTCGATCCTAGCACACATGAATCTCAGCAACGCAGAATGCATATCCTGCGTTTCGTCTCTACTCAAGAAGGATGCTAGAATATGGTGGGACTTAATTCAGCAGACTCACGATGTCGCCACCATGACTTGGACCAGATTTTTGGAGCTATTCCACAAAAAGTACTACAACTCAGTTGTTATCACTACAAAAGTCGAGGAGTTCGCTGGTCTGAAGCAAGGGAACTTATCAGTAGCAGAGTATGCTCGACAGTTCGACCGACTAGCCAAATTTTCACCAGAGATGGTTCCAACTGACTTTCTGAGGGTTACCAAGTTCGTCAGAGGACTTAGACCAAAGATTGAGTTAGGGGTTAAGCTAGCAAACCCGGGAAATACTACTTATGTCGATGTTCTAGAAACGGCAATAGAAGTAGAAAGGCTTCAGGCGAATGTTAGTAAAGAGGAGGCCAGTAAGCCTGAGCCTAAACAGCAAAGTCAACCTCAGAATGGTCGAACACAACAACCATTAGTCCAGCAACAATAATGGTCAGAAGAGATGGTATCTTGACAACAAGCAGTCCGACAACGATAAAATGGCACGGACGAACAATGGAGGTAATAGGTCAGGTTATGTAGAATACTCGCAATGTGCTAAGTGCCAAAAGAAACATCTTGGTGAGTGTCGTGCAAATACCAATGGATGCTACAATTGTGGTCACGAAGGACACCGGAAGAGAGAATGTCCCCAGCTCAAGACAGAGGAGAAAAGGGACAACAAGATGGTTCCTACCAGGGTCTTTGCCTTAACCCAAGGAGAAGCTAGCGCTAGCAATAAAGTAGTCACAAGTCAGATTCCTATCCTCAATAATGTATGTTCTGTATTATTTTATTTGGGAGCCACTCACTCGTATATCTCGTTAGGAATGATAGAAAAATTATACAAACCTTATGAAAAATTTAGAACTAGGTTTGTAACAGAATTGCCTTTGGGTGAAATAGTCCTATCATCACAGATAGTACGAGGCGCACCGATAAAAATTGAGGACGTAGAACTAGAATGAGACCTAATAGAAGTGGAGATCAAAGACTTCGACGTGATACTGGGAATGGACTGGCTAGCAAGGCATGGCGCAACCATCGACTGCAGACGTAATCAAGTAATGTTCGAGATTCCTGACGGTCAGAGACTATGCTTTATGGGAAAGGTTTCAGGGTTACGCACACCGCTTATTTCATCTCTCAAAGCTCAGAAGATGGTAGAATAAGGATGTCACACATTTTTAGCCAGCGTCACGGATGTGGTAAAGGAAACACCACTAAAGGTTGGAGATGTCTGCATTGTAAAGGAATTTCCAGAAGTATTTCCTGACGACTTACCAGGATTGCCGCGGACTCGGGAAATTGACTTCACAATCGAACTAGTACCGGGCACTGAGCCTATCTCCAAGGCACCATATCGAATGGCACCTACCAAACTCAAGGACTTAAAGACGCAGCTACAAGAACTCTTAGACTTGGGATTCATTAGACCGAGCCATTCGCCATGGGGAGCACCGGTTCTATTTGTGAAGAATAAGGACGGAAGTATGCGGATGTGCATAGATTACCGCGAGCTGAATAAAGTGACGATTAAGAATAAGTACCCGCTACCCTGGATTGACGACTTGTTTGATCAACTTTGAGGAGCAACCGTGTTTTCAAAGATCAATCACGGTCTGGGTATCATCAGCTCATGGTACGGGAAGAGGATGTTCCTAAGACAGCTTTTAGAACTCGTTATGGGCATTACGAGTTTCTAGTTATGTCTTTCGGTCTTACCAACGCTCCAACCGCATTCATGGATTTAATGAACAGGGTCTTCAAGGATTACTTGGACAAATTCGTCGTAGTGTTCATCGACGATATTTTGGTGTACTCAAAGAACGAAGACGAGTACGAGGAACATTTAAGATTGATCTTGTTACGACTAAAGGAGAATCAACTATACGCCAAATTCAAGAAGTGTGAATTTTGGCTTTCACAAGTAGCATTCCTCGGCCACATAGTATCCAAGGAAGGAGTTGTTGTAGACCTAACTAAAGTAGAGGCTGTGAAGGATTGGCCAAGACCAAAGAACGCGTCTGAGGTAAGAAGTTTTCTGGGACTAGCAGGCTATTATCAGAGGTTTGTAGAGGGTATTTCTAAGATAGCCACTCTGCTTACCAGCCTAACCCGAACATGACGAACATGGAGTTGTCACCATTCAACACAATGTTGATGTTTTGCTTCCATTTAAGGAAGTTTTCTTCAGTGAGTTTCTCTATAGAAAGTTGAGAAAGGATGGGAGTAGACACAACCATACTTAAAACTACCAATTATCAATAAAATAGAAATCAATCACATTTGCTCAATAAAACTTCTATTCACACAAATTTAAAGAAATAGCACAACATATACCAAAAATATGTAAGATATTAGAAAAAATACCAAAACCTATCATATATCTATTTCTTTAGGTTTTTAACTCATCTATGATATCCTTGTCTCGGTTGGCGAGAGTACAAAATACCACTAGTTAAATAAAGTTGTAAACTTATTTAATAATGGACACCATCATTAACAACCTACTATTCGATCAAAATAAGAAATCAAAATCTCTTATTTTATGAGCTAGACCCACGGTTTCGATAATCAATAGATTTAGTCCTAGTAGTCCCCGTAGGGGTGAGTCTAGTAGAATTTGACCTATAATTATCTATTTTTCGAAATCTAACATTATCAAAATAACTAATGAACACATTTTGTAAGGGGACGAATCAAAGCATCTCGAGGCCCTATTAAGCTATTGACCTTGTTAAACTAACGGTGGAGATCGAATATAATTTTTAAAACAAGCTCATTATAAAATTAAAAATAGTATTTTTATTATTTATTTATTTTCGAAAATTAATGACTATGGTTCTCCAAAAAAATTGAAAAAGTTAAATTTTTTTAAAACCAAAGTCCTATAATTTTTTATTAATTCTAAAGTGTCACATTGAAACAAATTCAATTAAATTAGAATTAATTTGTCGCTAATCAATATTTAGGTTTAACTATTATAATGAAGCTATACAATTAAGTCCAACTTAGGCAAATAGGCCTTAACAATTGGGCTTGCATCGTTCCCACTACAAATGCCCCCCATACTTCCATACAAAGTCCAAAAAACATGAATTTAAACATTCATTTTATTAATTGTTATTAATTGATTAGGCCACTATAGTCATGCAAAGCAAATGGGCATTCACAAGTGGAACCACGCACAAGAGAGGAATTTAAACTTTACATTTTCTAATAGGCCCAAAAAAAACATATCATTTTATGAATCTTTTATTTGGGAAAATCCATAAATAAAGCAAACATTTGGGCAACTATATGCATCTAAGCCCAATTGCAAAAAATACCACATATAGTGCAAACAGACATGTTATAATTGGATGGGCATAATCATGTTACTGTATGAGCAAGTCTATGAATTTATGCAAAAATACCGCAATTTATTTCATCTGCAAAAATACCACAATTAATTTTCTAGAATTTATCAAAATTTTGAATTAATTAAATTTTTACAAAAAATAAGTCAATTTAAATTAAATTTATCAACAATTAACAATAATTAATTAATTTCATTTGTCAACAATCAACTTGGTTTAGGTTAATTTGAAAAAAAATATATTAATTTAATTTAAATAAGATTTATCAAAAATTAGCCAAAGTTAATTTAAATCTCACTTATAAAAAAAATATTTTATTAATTGGTTGAAAAATGTGATATTTTTCAAAATTTAACCAATTTTAAATTTTAAAATCAATATCATCTGCTATTTTTGAAAAAATATCTTAAACAATTAAACAAATTCAAATATCTATAAAAATATCTTAGTCACAAATTTTCAAATTTCAAATAATTTAAATATTAAAATCCATAGAATAATCAGATATTAATATCTTAAAATATCATATTTAAAAAAAAATATCAAGTATTAAAAAATATCTTATTATCTAACAACTTAATTCTAATATTTTAACATACAAAAATATTTAAAATTAATTAGTTAACTTATTTTTAAATTTGAATTTGAATCTTTGTAGAAAATGTCTATTTTTTAAAAGAACAAACAACAAAAATATCATATTTCAAAAAAGATATTTTTAAATAATAGAAAATATTTGATATTTTTGTATTAACCCATTAAAAAAAATACATTCAAAATTCGAATTTTAAGAAAAAAATTCATCGCAGGACGCAGCCAGTAAAAAAAAAGGGCGCAGACAGAGCCTGAAAATTTAAGAAAAAATATTCGTAAGCCGCGGCCTGAGTCCAAAATTTTAAGAAAAATTAATCACAGGACGCCTCTTGTGAAAAAGTGGTCGCAGCCAGAGCCCGAAATTTTTTTTTAATAAACTTTTGTGTAATTTTTCAATCCAAAAACATTTTTTAAATATTTTTACCATGTTTTATATCAAATAAAACATTTATAAAAATTAATTGCGTAAAAAATACAACAAAATAGCTCAAATTTGCTAATAATCACATAAGAATCAATATGCTTCATAAAAAACATGAGATCCATCCAATTATTCAACACATCAAATAATTGAATTTTTACCATATTCATGCATGAAAATAAAGATTACAAAAGGCTCTGAGGCCAATTATTGGGAAAACTTATACAAGATCTTGTTTATTTTCATGTAAATCATATATTAAACATATTAATATAAAATAACATATAACATGTTTCTAAAATTGAATTCATACAGAGATAATGATAAGAACACTTACATTATTGGGCAGCGGAATGATTGAGTCATTCCTTCAGTTTCTCCAACCCTTGTATCCTTTCTGTCGGAGAGTATTACCAAGAAACTGAACTGTTCTTCAATTTTCTTCACAGCCTTCGAAAGTATCCTTAGAATCACATAGACCAAGGTGGACAATTCTCAACACATGAGATAGATACAGAGAGAAGAAGAGAAAATAATAATAAGACTTAGAAAAGGACTTCCGTTGGACTTAAAGGCCTATATTATTTTCTATTAATTAAATAATTATCAATTAATTAATTATTCAAATCCTTTATCAATTTAATTATTTATAATTTGAACCTTGATTTAAAATTATTTATTAATTTAGATACAAATTTAGCTTAATTAATAAATCTGTCATAATTTCTCTTTTCTTCTCTAAATTACATAACTCTGTGAAACTATCCAAAATTAACCTGGTCAACTTTGATAATTCTAATTGATAAGTAAATCAATTAATTGAGACTATCTAGATGATTTTATCCAAGGTACAGTGGGGACAATGAGACTATGAAATCAAGCTCCAATAAGTTATCATAAATCTAACAAATAAATTTACTAACTTATCCAAAGAACGCTCTATAACAAATATAGATATGTTATCAATTATCCATTGTTACAACCATAATTGTCACTCAATCCTCTATAGACGGTCTACAATGAGATGGGACTAAAATATCATTTTACCTCTCATTGTATTTTATCTTTACAAAATTTAGTTCCTTGTAAATGATATTTCAGTAAACTAATATTAATTACTGAAATGAGATCTTTATCAATTTGCACCTTGAACCAAACTAAAAGGAAACCATCTGTAATGCCCCGAATTCTCCGATGTGGTTTAATGGCGGGATTAGTAGGCCGGGAGGGCCATACTTGTTTAATTAAGCCATTAAATGATATTATGCATGTATATGTGAATTATATTATAACATGATGTTAAATGTATGCATGTGAGTCCACATTTTTAATTACAGGGGTGTGATGGTAACTTGGCCCGTTGAGGGCATAATTGTATATTTGTATGCATGTTGGTGATATATGTTGAGACCACATTATAATGTGGGTTTGTTTGAGCCATTCGGCATGAGACGATCTTGGAATGTTGATTAGCAGTCTAGTCACAACAGGTTTAAGACCGGGGCTCGGGTTGAGTCTCGGGGTGATTTTAATGATTAGAGCGTTACCGGGTATTAAAGGGTAACGGGATGTAAATCATTGGTGTTTGAGATTATCAGGAATAACGGGAATTGGAGAGCGTTAATTATGATTAACGAGATAGGTAGAAAATGGCAGATATGCCCTTGGGAGCCTTTAGAAACTTTAAATTGACCTAGGGGTAAAATGGTCATTTCACCCCTAGGATAGATATAAGCCATTTTTGGCTGAGGTTGAGGTAGAAAAACAGAGCACGTTTGAGAGCTTTCCCGTACCATCTTCCTCTCAGTTTTCTTTGTGATTTTTGAATCAATCTTGAGGATTCAAGCTTGGGAAGCAAGCCTTGGGATTTTGGGAGTATGTTCCTCCATTGAAGGGCTTCATAAGCTGAGTTTTGGGTAAGTTTCTAGCCATAGAATTCCTTGGTTTGCTCTGTTTCAGCTTTGTTTTGTAGCTGTGATTTCTAGGTTGAGACTTTGGCTTTGTTGGGAGTTTTGGCTAGGGTTCCTATGGTTGGGATGTTTGGGGTATGTTAGGATGGTTTTTGGGTTCATTTGGCATCAAAAATGGGTTTTGGAAGCTTTGGAATCAGGTGGGAATCAAAGGAGATGAAGAAGGGCGTTTCAGGGCATTTCAGTGCTGGAGGTAGCGCTATAGCGCCCACCTTAGGGCACTACAACGCTACTCAGGAGGCAAATGGGCATGTTGGGGGTTCTGAGTATAGCGCTGGGGCGCTAGGGGTTGAGTGATGTAGCGCTACTCTGTTCCTTCAAAGTCCTGTTTTGAGTGTTTTTAAGGGTTTTTGACTTGGGGTTTCAATCCTTAAAGCCCGAGATCGAATCTACTCACCGTGTGGGCATGTTTCGAGGTCCCGAGAGTGGTGCTTAGGTTAAAACCCTATCATGTTGATTCTCATTAATTGAGGTTATAATTAGTTGTGATTAGGTGACTGCTAAGGAAGCAAAGGTCGATCGTTCTCAGGAGTCGTTCTTATTATTATTTCTTGCTCGAACCAAAGGTAAGAGAACTGCACCCCATATGTGACATGCATGATGATTCTTGAGGCATGTTGATTGTGTAAATGTGGACATGGATTGATTATCGAATGCTTAGCAAATCTTGCTCACTTGTGTATGGTACTGACTCATTAGTCAGATTTGGCAAAGGTGCTAGTATCAACTGTGAAGCTGTGACTTATTAGTCAGGTTCGGCAGTGGTACTGGGCACTGGTCACATAGTGTTGACTCATTAGTCAGGGCAGCCTTAGCGTGTTCCATGCAAGCCAACAAAGATTAGATCTAATCGACTGTCTGCATTGAATGACTCAAACAGCATTAATGCCGGACCGACCTCAAGTTCGATGAATATAATAAGCGCTTGTGTGGCTTACCCATCAGTCACTCATCTGTTAAGTTAGAGACTTACCCATCAGTCTCTCATCTGTTCAAGGCTAGTGGCTTACCTAGCAGCCACTCTTCTGATTAAATTGGTGACTTGCTTGTCAATCACTCAGTATGGTTTTCTAGAACCTCAAGTAATATTCACTCATCTGTTTAGGAGTTGTAAACTCTATGTGATTATAATGACAATCATTTGATATTGTTTATATACAACACTGTGTTTTCTTGCTGCGCTTTGGCTCATAGGTGCTATGTGGTGCAGGTAAAGGGAAAGAAAAGCTCACCTAGCCTTGAGTGGAGAGCTTAGGTGGTGATGTGTACATATGCGGCCGCTTGACCACCACGGCCAAGGAGTTCTCAGAGGAACTAGGGGGTTTACCCTATTTTTGCCGCTTAGGTCGGCGGGTTTGTAATTTTGGAACATAATGACCTTTTTGAGTTGTAAATAACTTGTAAATGTTCTTGTGGGCCCATGACCAGTTTTATGTATTAAATAAAACATATCCTTTCCTTTTTGTTGGTTTTCACCTTAACCTATTAATGACACTTAGAACACGTTTTTAACCAAAGAACTCGGGTAGCGAGTCAAATTTCTGGTTCATCGTTCACCGTAACGATTCTGGGGTAACCAGGGCGTTACACCATCGCTTCACTTCTTCATCAGAGGTTATAGATGTTCATATCTATGATTAACACTCCCACTCAATTATACTACTGAGTTCCCAAGATGTAAGTATGGGCTAGTCCGTAGGGTAAGCTAGTAACAAACAAGTCAAAGAACTCAAATAATACAATCAGTTAGAATACTAATCACTCAGAATTGAGATTGAATTAACCTATGGTCAACTATATGATATGACTAGAATAGATAATAACGGTATGTTTACTTATCCTACAACTGTCAATATCGGTCCAGTACTATGTAACAAATACATCTGATCTTATCTACTTTGCTAATGTTCTGGAAAGAACATAACAATGCGATGTGTAAGTAGATCATATCGCAGATTGGCAAGTCAGTGTAAATCTTGTGCACTGACCAATCTTAGGACTAACTTATTTTGAACATATAATTATATTTATATTCCACTGTGATTACGTCACTATAAATATGATTAGCCATATGCTCATGATTTAATAGAAGTTTATATTAAACAAATAATCATGAAAATAAAACATGTGAGCAAAGTGATTGCCCAAGTTAAAAAATGATTTATATTCTTTTATTGATAATAAATGAGATTACACAGAAATTGTGCTTTAATTAAGGCATAAAAACCCAACAGTCCCCTGCATCAGCTCTTGGTCTAATCTTAAGGTCAAAAGACCAATATGCCCGTCCCTTTAAACCCTTTCCTCAATGCCTCACAAAGGTAGTATAGTCATTTGGCCCAAAATCCCCTCTACACTTCAAATTATATCGCTAATCTCCAAATTTACCAACTAATTCATCCAATAAAATTATTAATCCCAATTAATTCCATGTACCACTATATCCCGGTAATTTAAAAAATTACCAAAATACCCCCTAAGCTCACCTCAAGCCAGGTATTTAACCCTGTTGTGACTTTTTCGCGATATTGATCAAAATGATCGACTCCTGCTGAATGGCTCAAATATATCCACTTACAATGTGGACTCAAGCACATAGCACATATAATTACATGTATACCCTCAATGAGTTAAAATTACAAACATGCCATTTCTAACAGAAACGAGCCTACAAGCACATTTAATACACTTAAACATGCATACACAGTCATATCATAATATAACTCATATAATTCCACATAATCACATATGAACATTCATTAAAATAAAAAATATATTCGATTATATCCTCCCAGCACATTAATCAACCTTATTAGGAATTTTCGGACGTTACATGATTTCTTCTTCTTCTTCTTCTTCTTCTTCTTCTTCTGAGTAACTTGCAAAGTCTTCCAAGTCACTAAACACAACATTGATGGATTCTATGGCGAAGGCGCTGCTGGTATTGTTGGAGTGCCTTGGCCACCATGAAGTCTGTGTGCAGCTTTGCTTCTATCTGAGACCTCTTCAAGTCTCGGAACGGGGTAAAGACCACAGGACTCACACTTTACCCCACCTGCAGCAGCCCACATTGTTGAAGACGGGCGTCGGTGACGAGATGGGGAAGCTCTAACTCCTCGTCGGAGAGGGAGCCCATCGCCCGAAGCCTCTTGTCGAAGGATTCCACGAACGGGGTACAACGATATGGACTTGATCGGGAAAATAGATATGGATGTAATTTAAAAGCTAAGGGCTCGGGCTAGCTTACGAAGTTTCAGTACTTACCGACGGTGGTGAAGTCCAGGAGTAAGGTAGGATTAGTCCTCGTATGGAAGCCATCCGCCCAAAAGAATTGATCTTTATAGGCCCGAGTGTGATTTTCATTACCGCACTGAGCTTTATAACCTCTTTTCCCCAGACTTGCGTATTTCATCAGGGTGTAATACCCTCCCTTCTCCCCTTTCTTCGAGCAATGCCGAAAACTGTAGATATACAATATTTCGGCGGGAGAAGGGGTAGGCCAGTCCTTACTTTTGTATAGGACGTAAAGTTCGGCCAACACCCAATAATCGTTCGGGGATAGTTGGAATGGGGCTATGCCGACATACTTGAGGAAGTCGACGTAATATTGGTGTAGCAGTAGTGTTGCTCCCGCCTGAAGGTGTGAGGAGCTCCAACGCCTAAGTCCGTGGACACTTTCATGCGCCCTCTCATCCTCCCGAGCAAGTCACACCAGTATCTCGCTGTCGTCCACCCCGTAGTTGGTGATTATTTTATTCAAGGCCCCTCGATGCCGAAGTTTGCTCGGAACGTCCTCTGCTTCGAATCTGATGTCGGGATATAGGGTGTTCGACAACATCGGGCTAATGTTGGCCTCTTCTTCCAAGAAGCCAGCTCCATTGGGCCTCTCCCCTGCTGGCTCCGAATTCTCCCGAACGGTAAAAGCCTAGCTACTACGAGGCACATGCTCTCGAGCAAGTCACACCAGTATCTCGCTGTCGTCCACCCCGTAGTTGGTGATTATTTTATTCAAGGCCCCTCGATGCCGAAGTTTGCTCGGAACGTCCTCTGCTTCGAATCTGATGTCGGGATATAGGGTGTTCGACAACATCGGGCTAATGTTGGCCTCTTCTTCCAAGAAGCCAGCTCCGTTGGGCCTCTCCCCTGCTGGCTCCGAATTCTCCCGAACGGTAAAAGCCTAGCTACTACGAGGCACATGCTTCCCCTTCTCGTAACGTTGTTCTACCTCTCGAGCCATCTGGGGGATTTTGTCGTCGAAGGCGTAGAATCCTTGTTGGTGGTGCTGATGAAGCTCCTCGGACATCTGAAAACAAACACCAAGCAGTTAGCGCCTTGACCCGAAAGAGGTTGGGTCAAAACGGGAGCCCCTAAGACAACTGCTCGGGGAAGAAGAAGGGAAAAGAAAACACAGTCTAGTGGTTCTGGGATGTCCTCGGAGCTAAGTACTTGACACCGGAGACACCACCGGAAAAGATGAACACCATTGGAGATGATGAACATCACCGGAATCTAGAAATTTTCCAAATTCCGGCCAAGGATGCAGACTAAGGAAAAACGCTCCAAAACACTACAGATTTGTTAAATGGGCCAATTAGGCCATTTATGGTCACAAATAAGGCAAAAACAACCTCAGAAAGGTTTAAAAAAAATAACTTCTAAGCATGCATCCTAAACTCTCAAATACGCATGAAAACAAAAACTCATTGTTTGGGGGTACTGTTGACTGTGTTTTTAGCCAACGACGTGAGAATGTCAAAAACGATAAACCTTCAAGAGAATTTAAACGACACAGACAGTTTAATCAAGAAAAGTAAATAACATAGGAGATTTTATAGTGGTTCAGCCCCGATCAGTCGGTAATAGCCTAATCCACTTAGAGTTGTGATTATAGATCTGTACTCAAGATCAGATGAACTGAGCCAACTGAGTTTCTTCAGTACATATTGCAAAAATACAAGAATTCTTTCAAATGCCAGCACTTTCTCTCTCTAGAATACTCAGACCCAAATTTTCCCAAAAAGTCTCAAAAGAAGAAGAAGCCCCTTTCTAATCCCCTCAGCCCCATATTTATATGCTTAGGATCATATATCTGATATCCCCTAGAATTGGGATATTTTATTATATTTATTACATTTAAATTACAAAAAACATTCAAAATGTAACAAAACCCCCTATTTGTGGGAAGAATGAGAGATTCCCGCGTATCTTGTTGAAGCTGTTTCTGGGAATCTTGACTTAGTCCTCCTCTAGTAAGTTGATCCACCTCACCTCCACTCTGGTCGATCATACACATGCTGGTCGGACATACACTTGCTGGTAGGACATGCAAGTGCTAGACATGCACTTCTCTCCTCTAACATGACACTCTCCTCTAGCATGCCATTTCTTTATTTGGACAACCATGCACTGGTTGGACATATGCATAAAGACCAAATTCTTGGGCTCTCCTCGGACCACATCCTTGGGGTCTCCTAGGATCACTCTCTTGGGCTCTCCTAGGATGCACTCTCCTTAGCTCTCCTCGGACCACACCCTTGGGATCTCCTAGGATGCACTCTCCTTAGCTCTCCTAGGATGCACTCTCCTTAGCTCTCCTCGGACTAAGGTCCGAACACACTCTCCTTGGCTTCTCCTCGGACCAAGGTCCGACCCTATCTCTTAGGGCTCTCCTCGGACTAAGGTCTGAGCACATCACTTGGACCCCTCGGACTAAGGTCCGACCGGACCTCTTGGGGCCTTCTCCTCGGACCAAGGTCCGAGCACATGCTCTGCCACTTGTCACCTTTATTGCCACGTCATTGGTCTCCAATTTTTGGGGATAACAGGTACTTACTCGAAATGAAGCGTAGAATTGTGTTGAACCGAGTGCGAACTTTGAAGAACAATTGGTCGCTCGTGCCAATCGTCCAGAATGATAAAAGGAACTAGAGAAGAGGCAATGCCGGAGAAGGGTTTTAGAAAGTTTGAAGAGTTAGAAGGCACAAAATATTTGAAATGAGCTAAAGTAACGTTGGGGAATTTGGTTCTCGGCCTTTTATAGACTCAGTGCTTGGGGGCGAAGTAAAGTCACCCCAGTCGTTGGATTATCTAGGAATTGAGTACTCAAGTACGATCCAAGGGCCTACAATTGTAGCGGTGTGGATCGTGGCCATTGGCATTGGAAAAGGGAAATCTCGAATGTAAACTTAAAGGACGCCTAGGGTACGAAAAAGACATTTTGGGCTGTGAAATTAACCTTACATTAATTGCACAGATTTATGGGCCCAACAATGGGGTTGCGACACATGGCAGGAAATCTTGCAATGACATTAGCGGAAGTCCAAGCGTTTCCTCCCGAGGACCTTTTGAAACCCTCATCAGTTTTAAGTCTCCACTGCCCGAGGACAGTTAGAGACTTGGGGGGCAAATATTGTCTCCACAACTCGCACTCCCACTACGTCGCCTAACACGGAAATACGTACAGCATGCCCTGACAATCCCAGGGGCGTGTTCCCCGCAAAGTGGTTACCTTTCTGCTGTGGTCTCTATTCAATACAGCCCAATGCATTGAAGTATATTAATCCCCCATTTATGAGAAGTATGTGTATTGATTACTTATGATTAATATTAATGACTCCAGCCTCTATAAATAGGGCTGGGAACGTCATTATAAGGGGTTGGGTTTTCTTTAGAGAAAACTATTTGTACTCAGAGCAATCTAAACGTTACCTAAGAAGACAATTTAAAAGCTTGCAATCTCCCTAATAATAGAGACTCGTGGACTAGGGTTTCTTTTACAACCTGAATCACGTAAAAATCTTTGTGTTCTCACAGATATTTCTTTAACCTCTCTTAAAATAGTTGACAGTAAAAAAGATGGTCAACAACGTGGAAAATAGACTATTTGAACTCTGATTTCGGCACTGTAAATTATTCAGAATTTTTCGAAAATTAGTTGGATACTTATTATAACTATCATGTACGTTGTCATACAATGTGTTATAATTTCTCCAAGTATCAAAAATAGAAAATGCTCGCTATTTTTATATATATATATATTTATCTCTAACAAAATAAAATTGTGGCGTAGAGGAAATGAGGACACTGCTGTAAAGTTGGTGTGGAATGAACTTCTATAATAGCTTTCTTCGTCTTTCTTTCTCTTCACAAAGAAAATATATTAATGGGAAACATGAAATAATGGACACTAAATAATAATGTCTAAATCTAATATATAATACATGGAAAGGTGTATATAACAATAGATTAGATGAAACCCTTAACTTGGGGCAGAGGAAAAGTTCCACGATTGAAGGGAAGCCAAAACCAGCTGACCAATATAGTGAGTCTCTATAGCGTTTCTGACCTTTCAACAAGGTATAACGTTCTTATTATAATTTATTGCTTGAAAATTGTAGTGGTACAATAGTGGACAAACACAACTAGTTATTTATTGAGTTCATATTATATATATATATATATGGTCCACTAGTATAGGGTAAAATTTGAAAAGTCAATGAATGTCTGGTCTGAACTGAAGTTGACAGAGATTTATTTAGGGTTAGAAAAAAAAAACAACAACAACACCGCCAACCCTCTACTTAATTAATTATCTCTAAACTTTTAGTTAATGTCAACTACAAACACAGCCGTACAGCCTCTCAAATTATGTATATATATATAGGTTAAAATTATTGACCAACTTAATTACTAGTTTAGAGTATAGCTAATTATTTAAGGAAAGTATAATATAATAAATAAAGATACAACACAATTAAGTAATGACTAACTTTGTACTTTCATGTATTCATTATCCGTAATTTATGCGTATAATATATGTTCAAGTTTCGTGCTAATATAGAGAAGTCATTTAATACTCGTAAACTTTAACAAAACAGATTAATTAAATTCAACAGCTGTATTCTTTGTGCTGCCTTGAAGGAGACTAATTGTTAGAGAAAAATATCCCTATAGAAAGTGGGTAGGTACATTCAACAATATATAAGAGCATAAGTTACTCACTCATCACGAATTGATTTTGAGATGGAACCTCATGCTTCTTATCATGCATTTTTATTTTAGCTTATCATAAAAATAATATTTTTGTCACCCTTAATTTTCTAGATAATTTTTTACTCTTTGTTATTGTCTAGAATAATACATTGTTAAAATTCTTATATGAAGGAATACTGATGTTCTTCTATACTACAAGAGACTTGTTCGCTAAGACCTGAGACGTCATTAGATTGCTAGTAGAAAAGTCTATATATTGTTTTTCTTCTTTTTTTTTTTTTCTTCCATTTTTTACATTTTTAAACAATTCAAACGTGTAAAGAACTTTGTCCCATCGAGCATTTAATTAATAAGAAGTGTCGTTCGGTTTATTTTCTAGGGCATCTAGAATTGTTTTGTGCATTGGCGTCCTCATCTTCTAAATTTGGTGAAATGTCAAATACCAATGGCAATTTTTAGGGGGCAACCTTATCCTTCTTCTTGTGATTATTTATACATATAATTTCAATAATTAATGTGATTGTTTTTATTAAGCTAAATTAGTGCTAATGATGGCTACTTTTGTTAGAGGTTAATTGGTTCAATATTGATTTGGATTAAATCCTGATTTTATTAATCTGGTTGGTACTTTGTAGTTTTCCTACTACTTTTTCAACTATATGTTCGTTGGAACCATTTAAAGAACTCATTGGGGGTTCATGTCATGATGCATATACATTAGTTTTATGTAAAAAAATATATATACTTAGTGGTGTGAAGTGAACGATATAACTACCAATATTGATCACATAAACAACACATATATACAAAAACAAGAAAAGAGTATTGAAATAGAATACATTCTGATTGTAATATAATGAACTATGTATGAACATTCATTTCGTTGTTTTACTCAATTACACAATTCATAACTCAAACATGCAATTTTAGTAACTTTTCTTACACTTTTATAATTTAATTAATACTAAAGTACCACCCTTTTATTTTAATATTAGTATAAAAACATACTTTGAACATGATCAAATTTAATTTTAATATTACAAAATATTTTTATTTTAATTATATATTAAAAAATTATTTATGTTTAATCAATTGAAATAATAAATTAGACACTAAAAAATAGTTGATTTTCTAAAAAAACATTTTTGGAAATTTTAAAAAATTAATATTTCAAGTAATTTAAAACTTAAGAGGAAAAAAGAAACAATTTTTTTAATTTTAGGTTTTACTTAAATAAAATTATTTATATATATTTTTCGGAAATTAGTATTAATTTTTTTATAGTATATTAGATATATTATGTAATTATATTTTGGTAATATTGAAAAAAAAAAGTTTGATCAAAATTGTGTTGAAGCTACATATTTATATACTTATTTGTAAAATAGTGGGTAATATTTGATATTAATTAAACTAGAAAATTTTAAATTGTTACTGAAACAAACAATAAAATACTAAAAATAGTATAATCCCATAACAAAATATGGATCAATTTACAACCATAGGAACATCATATGTATTATTTGTTATCATGTGATTAAAATTTTATTAACAGTGAATGAAATAATTTTTAAATTATCATATTAAAAAACATAAATGCTTAAATATTGGACAATTCTACTTTTGTCCCTCCCAATAAAAATACACGTATCGAAAATAAAGGCATACCTTGAGAGGTGTTTGGTATGGGAGCTTGATTTGGTAGAAATGAGAATATCAAATATAACTCATATTTAATAAATTTATTTTTAATAACTTCAAGATTTATATTTCCAAGAAGTTCTCATTTTTTAGCTTAATTTAAAAATAATCTTAACTTATTTAATGACTTGAATTTCATACTCTCTTGATATAAATCTCATCTAACTCTATGTCAAAAGTTGCACCACACTGTATAAAATTCCCCCTTAACCATTAACAAACTTATACCACATTCTTCACATAATACCTAATTCTAAAAAGTAGCCTACGTTATCTTTGAACTCAACTTTAATCAGAAAAGTAAACAATATTAAACAATGTTAGGAATATGCTTGAGTCATGTCAATGTGGAAAGTTGTGCCTAAAATAGCTATCTCAATTATTCTCTTCAAATATCTTGAATTATCTTTATATAAAATGAATGAGTTATTTTTTTATTTCTTCAAGTTGAAATTATACAGTAGTCTTGAGTAGAAATCAGAAATATAATTGGCTACTTGGACAATAAAACTATGCTATCTAATTGGTCTTCTTGTTTTCAATCTATTACTCACTACAATCTTGGTAGCTTACAAAAATATGACATTTGTGAAACAAATAAGTCAATATGATACAAGTCATCCAAAATATACACAAATATCATCCAGTAAATATAGACTAAATTTGCACTTTTCAACCCTAACTAGTGCTCTATATTTTAGTGGAATTTACATCCTATATGCATTTTCTTTTTTGTCATCTTTTGAAAAATATAGAATTTCCTTTTTATTTAATTTTTCATGGTTTTTTTCTTCTTTCAATTAAATATATGATATTTCGTCTCCCACATAAATATAACTTTAAAGAAAATGAATCATATGAGAAAATCTAAAAGTTAATTGGTAAAAAAAAAAAAGCAATATATAATATGCCTTTTTGAAACTTATGTTATAAAAAGTAATTAGTGTAGAAAAGTCATATTTATTAAAATTTGTTATTAAAAAACAATATTTTAAAAAAATTCTTTATATTTTATTACTATTTTTAAGGCCTTGATTTTATAGGTTTTGATAGTCTCGTATAATACTTTACTCTTTTCTCAAATTTTTTGCCGCTGAGTGTTACATGATGTTGTCGGATTATTTATCAAGTGGGATTGTTAAGAAAATATTAAGCCTTAATAAAATTGTAATTTTTTTCCTTTATTTTATAATTTTTTTAAAATTATATTTTTAATAAAAAAAATATATTATTTGGGAGTCCTACACTTAGACCTAGTCCTCCTTAGCCCAAGATTTTAAAATTCATACCCCAAATGAAGTTATTTTATTGGGACTTTGTACAAAATGGCCATTGATAGTACGTGAAAGTAAGTTAATGTTAATATTTTTAATTAGACAGTAAAATAGCCTAATTACATTTTTAATATTACATATTACCAAATATATCTTTTAATCAATTACTATTTTATTCTAAATATTTTAATATTATAGTATATGTATATTAGTTCTTTATTTTAAATTTATTTTGATTTTTTTCAATTTTTATAGATTTTTGAATTATATATTATACCACAAAATACATATGCTGAGCTGAAAATAATATATCAACAAAATTTACAAAATTATTACTCAAATATATATATATATTATACTAACAAATTTATATATACAAAATTATATACTATCATTATGTATAATAAGATAGAAACTAAATATCATAAAAAAAATGACATATCATACCACAAAAAACATATACATTAATTGAAAAAGAATAACCCAACAACCTATAAAAAACTAGTATAACTTTAAAATAAATAAAAAAACCAAATTAATATACATATACCACTATATTAAAGTCACACGCTTCTAAATAGATAAAAAAATTATAAAATATGACAATTTAAGCTATCAACTTATGATTGATTTATATGTAATACCTTACCTTTTTTTAAAGTTTAATTAGGGTCGTGAGGGGGTGATATCCTGTTAGATGTGTGCCAACATACATAGTTGGGATGCACTTCTAGTTTTTTTTTTTTAAAGTCTCTTCTGTTTGTATAATAACAATAATAATTCAAAGTTTGAATGTGATTATTTATTCAAATTTTGGTGTTAAAATTTAACCTGTAGTTATGTTAGAGCTTAATGATTTATGACTTAATAAATTACTTTACATGTAAGAAAAAAAATTGCATGTGTATTATCATACAAGTATAGGGGGTGCTACACGTACACGCTCAATTTTATTAATCGTAGTGTGCTCCGCCAATATAGTTTCTGGTTTATACTCGTTTTGGCTCATTAATTTGAGGGAAATTCAATAAAATAAATATGTAAAAAACTCTCAACTCTTATCTGTAAAAAATAATAATACAACAATGATTCTCAATAAAATTGGCCAACAAGGAAAAATAGGCATTAAACAACTGAAACTCTTCTAAACTGTAAGCCCTAGATACAAAATGCATCTTCAAAAGTGTTCAGTATCATCAGTGTGTCACCGATCAAGGCCTGCACAAATGAATTTGCTAGAGTTTGGGTTCAAGTACAATGTGCTATATGAAACTTCCAAAAAAAAGGAGGATACATAATAAAAGTGTATCGCAAAACCAGTGATCAGTATATCTAGTGGTCTCTCACTACCTAAAAGTCTGTTCACCTGGCATTATTACCACGCTGTGCAGCGGCACCAGACCTCGGTCCAGGGAACCGAGAAAACTGCAGCTTCAAAAAACTTGATTCTGGATTGTGTTCATCCACTTTGTAACCTGTGTGCCCAAAAATAAGATCAGCACCTCCAGCATTTCCAGAAACAGTAGCAATGTAAAGTGTTTCTCTTAATGAGATACCATTACTAATGCTGCAGCTACTACGATTTACTACTATCAAGATGCGAGGGCAGATAACTGATGTGTGTGTGAGAGAGAGAGAGAGAGAGTTTAAGATTGCCCTAGTGATTTAGGAACACCCAACCCAGCAGGTAGGTTCAATGAGCTAAGTATTTAAGTCATGACATTTGGTTGAAGTAATTGAAAGCATTAAAAAGAGCATATAACCTTGTAAGGCACTCATGGCAGTTGCTGCACATGCTGGATTTGCAAAATCAACAAAACAGAGGATGATAGGATCTCCACCACGCTGCATTACAATAAAGCATAGTATCGGTATTAAATCATCTCTAAAATGAGTCAACCACAATGTTGGACTGACAAAACAAGTTAAGCTAACCATGAACCGGAAGATTCAACAGTGACCCATAATCTACTTACATGTCTGGACTCTTTGCTGACTATTCTCACTTCTTTATATCCCACAAAAGGCCGAAAGATATCTTTGCTAATGTTAAGGTTTCAGAGAATAATACTAAAGAGACGTGAAGATTATTGCAATGAGAAAATACTGTAAAAATAAATGTAAGAGTATCATAACCACATCAAAAAAGGATACGGGATACTTCTCTCCTAGTGCTGTCAGAAGGAAGTCCTTCAACATATAAAGTGCTTGAAGCATCTGGAGGTAAAGGGGCTAATGCCTGTCCTTGCCTAGCTACTGCCTCCATTGGGAGTTGATCTTCAAAACTAGCACTTCGATCATTCCGTGCAAAATCAGGAATAACAGCCCCATGACGTGCCATAACAGCATGATCAGTTGTTGGAATATTTTGCATACCACCAGCAAAACCCCTTCCTAATCCACCAAGCGTATTAGGTTCTCCAGAAGCAAATGAAGGATTTTGCTTTAGAAACAACAAGCATAATTGATTTAGCATGAAAATAGGTAGAAGAATCACATAGGAAATAATCACGGTTTCAAGGACTTGAGTAATTACCGCACTCTGGAGATAGCGGTCATATGCTGATCCAATTGTCTTTGTGTCCTTTACAACCCTATTACCACCACGGTCATCATCATGTGCAAAGTAACTGTGCATCTCATGGCCTGAAGGCTGGCCAGAAATGGAAAGATCTGCAAAAAAAAGTGCGCATGAAAAAGTACAGTTATAATTCCATATGCACATTGTGATTATTTTCATTAAGAACATGGTGCAATTTTTGAACTATAGCAATATAGGACCATTGGACAATATCAAACATGCTATGAGATGACACAATGAACAATGAAAGTAACACTGTACAATAATGACTATCAAAGGGTACTTATCATTCCCTCTAAAAAAAAGGGTACTTATGTAATAGTTAGGTGTTACATATTTCTTTATGTGGCACTATCTAAAGAAATTCCATGTGAAACTTATCTATTTTTTTTTTTGAAAAAGAGACAGAGGTCAATGAAAGTTGACCTCCTCCCAATAAATTTGAGAGCCCTCACTTATGGCGGAGGAAAACCGTGGTTACAAATAGGAAAAAATAAAACCCCACAACAAACCCACCCCGAAAAGTTAAGTCCAAAAATTTCCCCAATCCCTAGAAAGATCAGAAAAGGCGACTCCAGCAAAACATTTGTTTCTATACACCCAAGTAGCCACCCAAAATTGGATCTTTTCCCAAATATTCTCTGCTGAGTTGGAAATATCTTCGAAGATTCTGTTATTTCTCTCTAGCCATAATGCCCAAAAAGTTGCCAACACAGTAGTTTGCCAAAGACAAGAAACTCTTTTTCCGCCCCCTAACCTAGTTTGAAACAATTGAGAATAGTTAGAGGGCATACACCAAAGAATACCAAACTCATCGAAGACTTTCCCCCCACCTCTCTAGAAAGAAGACACTCCAAAAATAAATGGCTAGTGGATTCCCCTGCCTGCTTACAACAAACGCACCACCCAGGAGACAAACAATGGTAAGGTCTTCTTCGTTGCAAATTGTCGTGGACATTTAATTTGTCGTTGAAAACCAACCAACCAAACACTTTGACTTTAGAGGGAGAGACACTTTTCCACAGAGGTTTTGCCCACTCCCGAACTGAACCCAACTGAGCATAACTAAGCCTCCAAAAGGCCGACTTGCAAGAGAAAACTTCATTAACGTCTGGTATCCAAGCCCTCCGATCCTCCAAAATTCCTGGCAGGGCCACCCTCTCTAACAAAAGTAATAACTGAGTAAGACTAGTGACCTCCCTATCGAACAAATTCCTTCTAAAGCGCAAATCCCAACCCTGAGTTTCCAAGCCCGAATCTCCACCAAAAACCATCACATCCTTAACCAAACATTAACCAAACAGTTTCTGGATGTAGATATCAAAAATAAATCTGGGAATTGATTCTTTAAAGGAGCCCTGCTAATCCACGTGTCTTCCCAGGAATTAATTTACGTTGGCTCTACATGTTACCCTTTAACTTCCATTTATTTGTTTATTAATATTTTCATCAATAAAAGAGGGGAAAAAACAAATTATGTGTACATCCATTTCTACACTATAACTAGTATATGAGTGGTAATAGAAGATTTCACAAATCTGTTTTGCTGCTTGGAATATCCAGTCACTTATGTAATGAAGAAAAACCAACAGATAGCCCTGTTGGTCTTTTGGGCATCTCAAATTCTCCATGAGCTCTTACCTAAGAAATATCAACCTTTGACTACGTGGAATTTCAAACTTCCCTTATATTTGCTTGAGACTCGTAAATCAAAGATAAAACAACAATGTGTTTAGATGTTCTACAATACCAGGGATTTCATTCCAGATTTTCTATTAAAAATCTGACTTCTCGTTTTCATTTAATTTTCCTGTTTATTCATTACTATTTCTTAATTGATGCAGCATATCACTAAGATGAGAAATCATAAATAGCAAATTGTTTAAACTATTATAATAAAAGGTATCTAGAAAATAGTTTCCAGAAAACAGGAAGCTCCTGCTCTGCTGCCTATGCATCTATCAGTGCTTCACTGATCCAGTGCTCTTACATTTTTGCAACAAACTCAGTAAAATTTCAAAAATCTCAAGTATTTGTGTAATACTAATAAAATGGGTTCAATGTTTGAATAAAGCTAAACTAAAATGGGAATTACCACAAAACATTCTCATTTAAGAAAACTAAATGTGATGTGAGGTTAATATGTATAGGAAAAAGGCGGATTGAGGGTAAAGAAATGCCCATCCTAGCGTTAGAGAATGGTGTTCCAATGGTCATAAGAAATATATTTTCCTTACACTTAACAGCTGGTAAGAATGGTGCAAATTATTCCTGCACTAAGAACCTGAATGTACAGCCTAAAATCAGCACTCTCTCACCCTTCTGCTACTCTGATTTGATCAACAATGTAGTTTTATCAATGTAAGTTCATGCAAGCACAATAAATAGGATAGAACTGAAGATGTTTAATGTTCAAGGTGTTCCTTCGAAATCATCAAAGAGAAGTTGCAAAGTGTTTCTTTTTAAAAAAAGAGACAAAGGTCAAATGTCCATGAGTGACCTCCTCCCAAGTTTATTAAAAGCCCTCACTTAGAGCAGAGGAAACCTTGATAAAGACGTTGCAAAGTGTTTAAGGGTTGTATAGCTTGACCAAGTCCAGTTCTAAGTTAACATGATACAATTAGAGGGATAACATCAAACGCTTGTGACAAGATAATATCAAAGAAAAAAAACAAAAGCAAAAAAGTGTTAAAAAATGAAGAAGCAGAAATACAAAACCTAAATGAATTGAATAAATCTACCACTTGAAATTTTCTCGCAGGCCACCCATGCCAACACAATCGACAGAGCCATAATGAAAGGATAGGGTAACAGACATACATTTTTTATAATCTGAACAAGAGTTGTATATATAAGAGATGATGGGTTACCATTTGTACTACAACCTGCCATAACTGACATTAATATGCCATAAGAGCAGAGCAGCTATGTCATGTTGCTCACTTTTAACACTGATATAAATTTTCAATAGAAAGCCATAATATACTGCCTTAAAAAGGTAAGATCTGAAAATATTTGAGAAGAGAATTAACAAAATTTGAAGGCATGGAAGTATTAAAACAGAAAGGGAAGGAACATTTCCAAATAACACTGTACAATTATGCCTAAAGCAATGGACAATGGAAAGTGAGCATGCCACTTGATTTCACAAAACAATATATGTATACATATATAATCTGGCTACAGTCTTCTATGAAAGACTTCCCACAGCCTAAAAAAATCTACACAAATCCTCATATTTTCACGCTTTCAAAAAATGTCAAGCCACATTTGTCCAACAAACAAAATCATACGCCCGCAACATTTTTTACCTTGGGACACGATTCTGAGTGACATTACTATTTACTATAGAAATGACAAACCTTTTAAAGCCAACACCCAATTCTCCCTAAGACTATTCAGTGTGATCAAACTAAATTAGCTATCTCTTTTAAATTGGAACTACTCCAAACAATAGTATGATAAATTGGTAAAAGTTGGCAACTTTAACTTTAACTCAGTTAACATGGTTTATCAAACCAACTTGATCACAATGACATTAAGCAAAAACGAATCAAGTAACAAATCAGATTAATCAAAATTTATCCCTTCAAATTTCTAGTGATCTTCAATCAAAAGAGGATCAAAACAAAACCAATTGGGTTGAGAAAAAGGGGCATTACCGTAATCCATACGAGGCCGTTTAAGCACACCCCCAGAGGGATGCATCATCGGTTGCTGCTGTCGATTCCAGTACCCGTCCGCCATGCCAATTCTTTCTCCACCAACCCTAATCCAAATTCTGAAGAGAGAAATTAAAATTAGTGAAAATTTTAATTATTTTATTGAAAAGCAAGACGAGAACAACAAGGCGCAGAAAAATGAAAGGTACCTAATTTCGACGAAGCTTGAAATCACGATCGGGACATGTTAATGGAAACACTAAAACCTAATCTTGCGATTGAGATTATTTTTTTCTTTTCTTGAATTCTTGTGAATTTTCCGGGACAGAACCGAGTTGTCGGGCTGAGTTAGCTGCTCGCCGGACACACTGAGTTAACGTGGGAGACTTAAATCTGGTGCATGAGAGCTCACGCTTCTCTCTTGGACTGCTAATATATGGATGCCACGTGTCTTTTTTTTTTAATTTTAGGGAATTTCTGTATGTGTTTTTGCTTTTTTGGCAATAAAAATCCTTTTTCTTTCTTTTTTTTAGCAAAAAATAAATAAAAAAATCATTTTTCTTCCTAATCTAGATAATATACCACACTTTTAAAAAAAATGAAAAGCATCAAGCATATCACACCTAAACAGAACCCCAGAGATAGACTCATTAGCCATTTATTCAGGGAGCAGAACCCCAAAGATAGAATCATTAGTCATCTATTCAGGAAGCAAATCCCCAGAGATAGACTCATTAGTCATCTATGCAGGGCGCAGAACCCCATAATCATTTATTTGTACTTGCCTGCATGCATGAATAAGGTTATTACTACTATGCATGCTTATTATGAGTTAGTAACATGTTATTATCTGTTTATGAGCGTGTTGAGTTTTTTTGCTGAGCCTTGGCTCACAGGTGCTATGTGGTGCAGGTAAAGGTAAAAGAAAGCTGGACCATCATTAAGTTGGAGAGCTTAGGTGACGATGTGTACAGATGCAACTGCTCGACCACCACTGCCGAGGGTTTAAAGAGGAACTAGGGTTAAACCCTATTTTGTCGCTTATGTTGGCTGGTTGTAAATCTTTTATTGTAATTAACTTTTTAAATGTATTTTGGGATCCCAATGTATACAGTAAATGTTTTAGTGAAACATTGTATCTTTGACCAAAATTTTTAACCCTAAACCATTAATCACATTTAGTTTCACGATTATGGCCAAATGACTCGTTTAGCGAGTTTAGCACTGTTTAAAATGCACAGAGTAACGATCCTTGGGTGGTAGGGCACTACAACACGTGTAAAACCTAGAACATTTTATAGGGCCCATAGCCCACCAAGAGACTATATAATTAGGAATCTCTTACAATCATTAAGGGGTTCATGTTCAAAAATTCGCGTTTTACATACAAAGTCCATATCGAATTGTATTTTCTATCAGGCTTAGGAAACTTAGTTGAACCTTTTTCTTCGTGATCTTGAGTCTGAGACTTTCTTGATTAATATAAGTGTAAGTAGACGTAGGTCATTACCAACTCTTGGGGTTGAACCACTATAAATTTCTCGTGTCATTTTACTTGATTTCAACTCATTAAATTATTTACTATCGTTCAAATTGACTGAGTGTTGTTGACCAAAATGCTGGTCAATACTAATTGTTTTGCCAAACATGACAAGAGGAATTCATAAGTAATTACCATTTGACATCCAAACACACCTTGTACTTTAAAATATAATGTAATTACACATATATGTAATTACTACCCTAGTAATTACACAATTGTTTCCAAACACACCCTTAATACATCAATGTAATTCAGAGTAATTACTCAATTTGACGTGTTTGTCTAACCATGTAATTACACAGTAACCATATAATTGGAGGTAATTGAGGGGTCCCAATTACAGTATCTAATTCTCATAGTTCCCTATAAGAATTGAGTGTAATTACATTGTCCTGGACATATTATACATTGGAGATTACAAATTTGTGTAATTACTAATTACTATCAATTTTAAATAATATTTATTACATTTTTTTTTGTAATTACTAACTGTGTTTTCAAACATGACAATAGTTTTTCATAAGTAATTATCACTTGACATCCAAATACACCTTGCATTTTAATATATAGTGTAATTACTCAGATATATAATTACTACCCTGGTAATTATACGACCTAATAATTACATAGTTATTTCCAAACACGCCCTAAAAATATGTATATTTAAATTTGTACGCCCTGATTTTCCCACGGGCTGATTAGCGAGCTGAGTTGCGGCCTAATCATGATTATCTCGTGGACATCCCTAAAACCGGAGCTGCCGTCATTAGGTCGTACCTCCTTAGCTCGAGGTAACCCAAGGGTTCGCCAAGATTTCCTAAGAGCTGAGTCCGACTATGAAGGCCAAAGGTCGAGTTAAGTATCCAGCTCGTGGTACGAGCTGGATCTGGAGGCTATGACCCTTTGTAAAGTCAACACACGCAAGGTAAACGTGCATATATCAGACATCACGTGTCTGATATGCCCCTGACTTCTCGGACACGCAGCAGGAACGTGCGTATTCAAACACCCACGACTGGGTTGGGCCGTGCGGCCCACTATCTCCTTACCTATTGATTTGACCACACTTATGTGTTAGGTTTAGGAATTAATCATGAATGTCACAGAGTTTATACGATAGGTAAGAAGGTCACGGGATGACCTTCTTACCACTTCCCAGGTGCCTTCTCCTATAAATTTGGAGACCCTGGGAGTTAATAAGGGTTGGATTCTCTCTTGTAAGAAATACCCTGTAATCAAATATCCAGTATATATCAATAATACTGACTAGTGGAGTAGAAGGATTTTAACCTTTGAACCACTTAAAAAACGTGTCTTGAGTCACATTTTCATTTTCTAAGATCATATATCTGTTTCGGTTCAACATTAGCACTAATCCCTTTCTCTTCTTTTCTTAATTACCTGTTGGCGAAGAACCGCGTCAACAGTTTGGTGCTTTCATTGAGAGCAAGTTCAATTAGTGTTGTCGCAAACATCCAACTATGGTGACTACTCGATCCAGGCACGGTGACGAGGCAGAACAGCATGATGGGCAGGAGGCTCATCATACTGCCACCCCTGGTGAACAAGTTCCTGAAGCCCAGCAGCAGCCAGGAAAGCAGCCGGCGGGCCAAGATGACACCGGAAGTTTGGCACCCCGGCCACCTAATCCGAACCCATGTTATTACACGGCGGTGGATATGGAGAACGCTCAGCTGAGGAGCCAGCTAGCAATAGCTAACCAGCAGATCAAGGATGTGCTGGCCCGACTACCCCCTCTCACAACCGACGCTAACTTCGGAGAGAGGCAAGGCGAGGCTCCTAAGTCTCGCCGGGGTAACCGGTCCAGGCATAGCCGCTCGGATAGACTTCCGATAGCCAACTCCACTCCTTCGTCATACCATCGAGAGGCAAACTTCGAAGAAGTGCCTGGAGCCAGGCAACAGCAATACAGCCATTCGGTCAGAACATCAACTCCTAGCTCCTAACCATCCTCGAGAGCGCCCGGGGGAGCTCGAGGAAATTCCCGAAGGAGATCCGGGGAGGGCTCGCAGCATCAGCCCGTCCCCAACAACCGTCCTGCGCCTCGTCCAGATCGTCAGGCGCAGGACCAGCAGGTTGGCAAGGCCGAAAGGCCCCCACCAAACCTGATTCATCCTGACGGAACTAGGATCGCCTCTCCAGTCAAGCATCCTCCTTCTCCAATCAGATATCCGTCTCCTCCTCGACCTGTCCGAGATATCCCAGCCTATGGGAGTAGTAGGAGAAACCCGCCATCAGCTGGGCCTTCCCGGCATAGCAGGGCGCCGAGGGAAAACCCAGATCCTCACCATCAAAGGCGGACTTTAAGCCTATCTAGCAGGAGCCACTGGACCGGCAGTCGCCAGAGTGATCTCTCTGGGGGAGACCTGCGTCAGGGTTTAAGTTCGGCACAAAGTCATCAAACCACCCAGGGAGGCGACCTGCGAGATCGCCTCAACTCTCATAGAGGGGAGCAAGCAGGAGGAGATGGCCATGCTCGCTCAGGGGGGCCTTGTCCGAGGTACATAACAGAGGGAATGCCCCAAATAACCTATCTCAAGATAGGAGGGGCAATAACTGTAATGCCCCAAATTTCCTAATAAGGTTTAGGACCTTGATTAGGAGGCCGGGAGGGCCATAATTGATTTATTATAGTATTTAATGATTATATGCATGTTTACGTGAATTATATTATTATATGATGGTGAATGCATGCATATGGGCTCATATGTTAATTATGAGGGTAATTTGGTAATTTGGCCACTGTGGGCGTAATTGTATATTTTGGGTGCATGATTGTGATTAATTAATATAGCCACACTATAAGGTGGATTGGTTCGAGCTAATCGACATGAGACGATCATGAGATGTAAGTGTTCGGTCTAGTTATAACGGGTTTAAGTTCGGGGCTCGGGGTGAGTCTCGGGGTGAATTTAATGATTAGAGCGTTACTGGGGATTTTAGGGTAACGGGATATGAATTATTGGAATTTGAGGATATTGAGAATAGCGGGAATTAGAGAGCGTTAATTATAATTAACGAGATAAACGGGAAAGGACGATTTTACCCTCGGAAGCTTTTAGAGGGGTTTATTTGGCTTAGGGGTATTTTGGTCTTTTGACCCTAAGGATATATATGACATAAAGGGCTGTAGATTGATACTAAAACAGAGCCTATCCTCTCTTTTTCCCTTCCATCCCGTACAAACTTCCTCCCTCACCTTTCTTTGAATTTTGAGAGCTCAAATGGAGGTGTTGAGCTAGGGGATTAAAGGTGGCAGCTAGGGAACCTATAACAACCATCAAAGGGGATTCAAAGCTGTGTTTGAGGTGAGTTTTAGCCTTTGAACTCAGGTGTGCTCTGTTTTTTTTTAGTTAAGTTTTGAGTTTCTTAAGTTTTTAAGCTTAGGATTGGACTTTGTGAATTGTTGAGTTTTTGGTTGGTTTAAGCTTCAGGTTTTGGTGGTTTTGGACCATTGAGAAGTTTGGTAATGTTGATTTGATGATTTGGAGATGTTTAGATGGGTTTTTGGAAGGTTTTAGAAGTGGAAAAACGAAGAAAAATGGCTGGTGCGAAGTTGGGCCGCGGCCCTGTTCTTGGGCGTCGCGGCCCTAGCTTGAAGAAGGTGGTGGAGGCTCTGTCAGGGGGGCGCGCCGCGGCATGGTCCATGTAGGGCCGCGGCCCTTAAGGGAAAAAAAAATACTAAATGGTGGTTTTGTGATGGGAACTTAACTCTAAGGGCCTAGGATCGATCCTACTACCTAGTTGAGTGGGATTTGATATTCCGGAGGCTTGGGTTGGGTTTGGAAGTATTTAATTACTCATTTTGATGAGGTTTTATATTTGGTTATGACTAGGTGACCGCTAATGGACTAGAAGTTGATCGTTCTCAAGGGTCGTTCTTTTAATCGTTCTAGCTTGACTTTGAGGTAAGAAAATTGCACCCTATGTATATGTGACATGCATGGCTATTAATGATGCATGTTAGTTGATTATTGAGTATGACATGCATGGCTATTAATGATGCATGTTGGTTGATTATTGAGTATGACATGCATGGCTATTATCGATGCATGTTGGTTGATTATTGAGTATGACATGCATGGTTATTATTGATGCATGTCGGTTGATTATTATGTGTGACATGCATGGCTATTCTTGTTGCATGTTGGTTGACTATTAAACGTGACATGCATGGCTATTATTGATGCATGTTGGACTGTTGGATATATTGCATATGATGCGCGAGAAACCTGTGATTAGGACATGCTTTGTATACTGGGTGTGATATCGTTCAGAGCTTGAGCCTCTGTGTTAATGCATAGTCCTAATTGTACTAATATCTGTTAAGTAAGCATGCTGAATACCTTGTTTATGGTTATTGGACATGTGGTATATGTTTGGTGGCATGGCTTACCTGTGTATGGCGCTGACTTATTAGTCAGAATCGACAATGGTGTCAGATCCGTCTGTGAAGCTGTGACTTATTAGTTAAGTTCACCACGGGCTGAGCACTGGTCGTGTTTTACCGACCCAAGGGTCAGAGGTGGCAGTGCGTTGTAAACGCTGGGCCAAATAAAGATTAGATCTAATCAAGGTCGGCATTGAATGACTCATATGGGGTCTTAATGCTAAATCGACCGGAAGGTCAATGAGAACTATAAGCGCTTGCCTGGTCTATGATCAGATGACTATAGCCAAGGTATATGACCCCGGTGACCGTTTGTCACATGGCTAAGGGACGTTGTCCATAGTTTCGACTCTAGAGTCGTGAGGAAGGTTATGTTGGTGACTAATCACCTTGCACCTGTCCTAATCAAACTTAAGAAAGAATCACTTATCAGTTAAGCCCTGGTGACCCTATCGTCACATGGCTAGAAGGAGCGATGCTCATTATTGTGACTTTTGGCTATTGTCACCTATTTTCTTGGACTGATAGTCCTGAATGGTTGTTGTTGATATTATATCATGCTTTATTGTGTTTTCTTGCTGGGCTTTGGCTCACGGGTGCTACGTGGTGCAGGTAAAGGCAAGAGGAAGCTGGACCATCCTTGAGTTGAAGAGCTTAGGTGATGATGTGTACATATGCAGCTGCTCGTCCGCCACGGCCGAGGTTTAAAGTGGAACTAGGGTTGAACCCTGTTTTGCCGCTTAGAACGGCCTGTTGTAAATATTTTCTGTAATAAACTCTGAAACTTTATTTTCGGGATCCCAATGTATAAATTAAACGTTCTAGTGAGACGTTACATCTTAACCAAAGTTTTAATCCCTAAACCGCTAATCATACTTAGTTCACGATTTTGGCCAAATGACTCGGTTAGCGAGTTTAGCACTATTTACAAGGCACACCGTAACGGTCCCTGGGGTTTGGGGCGTTACAATAACCCACCAAATATGTACAATGGGTCCGGAGTTGTTGAACAGCCCCGGAATAACGAAGGACATCAGGACCAAACCCTCGAGCGCCTATCTCAGGTGGAGGAGCTGATGAGGAAGCTCCTGTCAGAAAAAGAAAAAGATGAGTATGATTCAGGGGACGAGATGGAGCTCTTCGCCCCCAGCATAGCAGCCACGGCTTACCCGTCTGGTTTCCGTATGCCGCACTTGTCAAAGTTCAATGGGGACGGAGACCCATCGGATCATCTAGGGATGTTCAACACCCTAATGATGGCCCACAACATTGGCCCCGAGCTGAGATGTTTAATCTTCCCTTCCACACTGACTGGACCTACCAGGCAATGGTTCAAGCAAGGTAAAAGACAGTCAATAAGCTCCTAGAAGACTTTCTCGGCAGATTTCAAAAGGGCATTCCGAGCCTCCCAGGGCGCCCGTGTTCAGGCCGACTCCCTGGCTAACGTGAGGCAGCAGCCCGGTGAGACTCTGAAGGCCTACCTGAGCAGATTTGCGAACGTCGCTGCTCGAGCTAGAGACGCGGATGATAGCTCCAAGCTCATGGTCATGAGAACTGGAATCCTCGTCGGAGGAGACCTCTAGAAGGATATACAAAGGAAGAGAGTCAGCTCGGTTAACGAATTCCTTAACAGGGCCCAAGAATGGATAAACTTGGAGGAAGCCGAAGCCTCAGCTACGGGAACCAGCCAGGTCCCCGAACAGCCCGCTAGAGTGGGGACGGAGGTCGTGGCAACGACCCAAAACGTCACACAGAACAACCAGCCCGGTGGAGGCAAGAGAAAGGGGAATGGCGAAAACAGTCAGCACGGCCAAAAGAAAAATAAGTCCGTAGACAAATTCAAGCCCGTCTTCGCGACTTATACAGAGCTCACCCAATCTAGGGAGAATATCTTCCTAGCCAACTCTACTCGAGTCCCCTGGAAGAGGCCGGAGCCATTAAAGCACCACAAGGGGAAGAGAGACACCTCCAAGTTTTGCCGTTTTCATAACGATGTTGGCCAAAATACCGACGATTGTAAGCATCTAAAAGATGAGATCGAGACTCTCATCCGAGCCGGCCCCTTGGCTCAATACGCACGGAACAGGGTTCCAGCAAGCCGACCTGCTCCAGAAGTCCCGGCCATTCAGCCTGGGCCTCGGGTAAATCAGGATGTCCCTCCTCTTGTGGTAGGAGGAGAGATATCCACCATCTCTGGAGGTCCGCACATGGCAGGCACGAGCAGGGGCGCCCAGAAGAGATACGTGAACGAACTAAAGGCTCATAACGAAGTAGAGTTTGTCCCGGAGCAGCGTCAGTCAAAGCAGCAGTGATTGGAGAGGCAACTGATCATTTTTACGGAGGAAGATGCGGGCCATGTCCAGTTCCCTCACAATGACCCTTTGGTCGTGGCAGTTCAGCTCGCCAATCGGAGGGTGAGGAGGGTGCTGATTGACAATGGGAGCTCGGTGAAACTCCTATTCCGCTCCACGTTGGAGAAGATGGGTTTGACTGTCGCCGAGCTAAAGGCGACCTCCATGATGCTGTATGGTTTTTCGGGAAAGGGATCAGCACCAATAGGGACGATCGAGCTGGTGATCACCCTAGGAGAAGGATCTCGGACAGTCTCCAAACTCCTCGAGTTCATGGTCATTGACTGCTCCGCTGCCTACAACGCCATTTTGGGACGACCTATGCTCATGGCTTTCGAGGCCGTCACTTCCATTCGCCACCTCGCGATGAAATTCCCTACTTCCACGGGAATCTGCACTGTCCATGGCGATCAACTCGCTGCCAGGGAATGCTACAGCATTTCCATGAAGGGAAAACCTAAACCCGGGCAACTGGCAATGGTCATTCAAGGTGAAGAGGAATCTCAGGAATCCTTGGCTGATCCTGAAATTGAAAAACCTAAAAGCGCCGAAGGGGAAGATGTCGTCTTAAGTGAGGATATTGACCCCTAAATAAGCGAGGACAGATCTGAGCTCCAGGCTATTGAGGAGCTTGAGGAAGTGAGTATCGATCCGCAGAACCCTTCTCGGAAGGTCAAGCTCGAGGAAAAACCTCTGTAGCAAGAGGAAGGCGGAGCTGATTAAGTTTCTGCGGGATAACCTGGACGTATTTGCATGGTCACACGAGGACATGGTGGGAATCAGCCCGAGCGTCATCATGCACACACTCCATCTGGATAAAAGCATTCCCGCCAAGTCCCAGAAGCAAAGACGCCTAGGAACAACCCGGGCTGAAGCCCTAGAAGAAGAAGTAGCCCGGCTCAAGAAATGCGGCTTTATCCGTGAAGCCAAGTTTCCGATCTGGGTCGCCAACCCCGTGTTAGTCCCAAAGCCCAACGGGAAATGGCGGACCTGCATCGACTTCTCCGACCTGAATAAAGCTTGTCCCAAGGATTGTTTTCCATTGCCAAGGATTGTTTTCCATTGCCAAGGATTGACCAGTTGGTGGACGTCACAGCGGGGCACGAGCTCATGTCCTTTATGGACGCGTACTCAGGCTACAACCAGATCGCCATGAATCCGGCGGACCAGGAACACACCAGCTTCATGACCCCGACTAACGTTTATTGTTACAAGGTCATGCCGTTCGGTCTGAAGAACGCCGGAGCTACCTACCAAAGGTTAGTGAACAGGATGTTCGCAAGCCAGATCGGGAAAAACATGGAAGTGTACGTTGATGACATGCTGGTCAAGTCAAAGACTGCCGATAACCATGTTTCCGACCTGGTAGAATGTTTTAAGATACTACGGGAATATGGCATGAGGCTCAATCAACAGAAGTGCACTTTTGGAGTTGCATCAGGGAAGTTCCTGGGTTTCATAGTCAATACTCGAGGAATTGAGGCGAACCCCGACAAGATCAGATCACTGCTCGAGCTTCCCTCGCCCGGGTCGCGAAAAGATGTCCAAGGCCTGACAGGTAAAGTGGCAGCCCTCAATCGGTTTATTTCCAAGTCCACCGATAAGTGTTTGCCATTCTATAACCTGCTCCGAGGAAACAAGAAGTTTGAATGGACAGAAGAGTGCGAAAGCGCATTCCTCGACTTGAAGGCACATCTAGCCGAGCCACCCGTACTATCCAAACCAAAAGCAGGAGAGCCTCTTTTTCTCTACCTGGCTGTCACTGAGGATGTAGCTAATGCCGTATTGGTACGGGAAGAGGACCGAGTTCAGAGACCAGTCTACTACATTAGCAAGAGACTTCTCGAGGCTGAATCCCGATACCCGTTGATGGAGAAATTGGCGTTCTGCCTTATCACGGCCTCGCGAAAGCTCAGGCCGTACTTCTAGTCCCACTCGATACACGTCATGACCGATCAGCCTCTAAGGCAGGTTTTGCAAAAACCTGAAGCATCGGGATGTTTGCTAAAATGGGCAATCGAACTCAGTCAGTTCGAGATTTTGTACACTCCGCGAACTGCTATAAAAAGTCAGGCCCTGGCCGATTTTATGGCAGAGTGCACGGGATTCCAGGAGG
The DNA here is from genome assembly GCF_963169125.1 of Humulus lupulus. Taxonomy (NCBI): domain Eukaryota; kingdom Viridiplantae; phylum Streptophyta; class Magnoliopsida; order Rosales; family Cannabaceae; genus Humulus; species Humulus lupulus. The sequence goes on from NC_084802.1 coordinate 15,953,008, forward strand.
ATCCCGCAGAAAACTCACCCCGAGTCACCTCACCCTAGTCGTCGTGGAGGATCTTTGTGGATGGTTCATCCAACGAGGGCGGCTCTGGAGCTGGAATCATTTTGGTATCCCCCGAGGGACATAGATTCCACTCGGCGCTGAGATTCGGATTCAAGGCCTCCAACAACGAGGCCGAATACAAAGCTTTACTGGTCGTGCTGAGGATAGCCCAAGAGTTGAAGGCGAGCTTTGTCCAGTGCTTTAGTGACTCCCAGCTCGTGGTAAATCAGGTTCTGGGAGAATATCAAGCACAGGGACCCAAGATGGCTGCCTATCTGGCAAAGGTAAAAGTTGAGCTGTTCGCGTTTGAGCGAGGCTCGGTTGAGCAGATACCTCGGGAGCAGAACGCTAACGCAGACACTCTTGCCAAGCTCGCCACCTCTGGGGAAACGAAGACACTGGGGTTAGTACCAGTAGAATTCTTGGAGAAACCAAGCATAGAAGATGTCAGGACGGAGGTCGAGATGATCAATGCCAGGCCAACCTGGATGACCCCCATCCTTGAGTATCTCGTCGAAGGAAAGCTGCCTGAAGGGCGTAATGATGCACGGCGAGTCCTGTATCAAGCTCCTAGGTATACGATAGTCGATGGGATGTTGTACCGACGTGGGCACTCCCTACCTCTCCTCCGATGTGTTCTCCCGGGTGAAGCAAAGGCCATCCTGCAGGAGGTGCACGAGGGTTTTTGCGGAGACCACACTGGGGGGCAGAGCTTGGCCTCAAAGGTCCTGAGGCAAGGGTATTACTGGCCAACGCTGTCCAAAGACTCGATTTCATACGTGAAGAAGTGCGACAAGTGCCAGCAATTCGCCACAGTTACCTGAGCTCCTCCAGTCGAGCTAAAAATGATCTCGTCCCCATGGCCATTTGCCGTTTGGGGGATAGACTTGGTTGGCGCCCTCCCTACTGGAAAAGGCGGGGTCAGTTACGCTGTGGTAGCCATCGACTACTTTACGAAGTGGGCTGAGGCAGAACCATTGGCAATGATAACGTCCAAAAAAGTGCTTGACTTCGTGGTTAAAAGCATTATCTGTCGATTCGGCCTGCCCAAGAAGATCGTTTCCGATAATGGTACTCAGTTCGACAACGATCTGTTCACCGAGTTTTGTGAAAGGAACGGAATAGTGAAAAGTTTCTCCTCCGTGGCCTACCCTCAGGCGAATGGCCAGGTCGAAGCTGTCAACAAAACTCTAAAGGCGAGCCTCAAAAAGAGATTAGATGAAGCGAAGGGGGTCTGGCCGGAACAACTCCCCCAGGTCCTATGGGCATACCGGACCTTGCATCGGACTCCTACGGGTCATACTCCTTTTTCCCTAAGGGAGGCAGTCCTCCCCGTGGAGGTTAAGGTGCTTTCGCATAGGGTCCATTCTTATGACCAGGACCGCAACCACGAGCTACTGTGCAATTCCCTTGACCTAGTTGATGAAAGGCGAGAGGATTCGCAACTCCAGCTCGGCCATTATCAGCAGATAATCACTCGCTATTTCAACTCCAAAGTCAAAAATCGCGCCTTTAGCGTTGGCGACCTGGTCCTAAGGAGAATTTTCTTAGCCGGTAAGGATCCCAAAGATGGAGTCTTGGGACCGTATCAGGTCGTCGAAATCATTAAGGAGGGAACTTATAAGTTATCTTGACTTGATGGAGGGGCAATCCTGTAGACTTGGAACGCCATCCATTTAAAGAAATATTAGCAATGATTCACTTGTAAGGCCTAGAAGGCCATTTTTTATGTAATAAGCAACGAGAATCATCTTTTTGTGCATGTTTTCAAGTGTAATCTAAAGTAACCACGAAAGACCATTTCCCAGTTACTTGGGGGGGCATATGGTACCTGGATATAACCAGGTCTCCTTAATGACTTAGAAGTTGATTCATATCGATTGACCGTTATTTTTCTTAAAAAACGCGAGATATTGATAAGGATTAACGCTAACTAAGTCCTATCCTGGATATAACCGGGTCATAAAACTTAGAAGTTGATTTAAATCTATTGATCGTTGTTCTTCCTAAAGAGCTCAAGATATGGATAAAGATTAACGCGAACTAAGTTTTCAAATTAAGTTCCTGGTCATAACCGGGTCATAAAACTTAGAAGTTTATTTAAATCTATTGATCGTTGTTCTTCCTAAAGAGCTCGAGATATGGATAAAGATTAACGCGAACTAAGTTTTCAAATTAAGTTCCTGGTCATAACCGAGTCATAAAACTTAGAAGTTGATTTAAATCTATTGATCGTTGTTCTTCCTAAAGAGCTCGAGATATGGATAAAGATTAACGCGAACTAAGTTTTCAAATTAAGTTCCCGGTCATAACCGGGTCATAAAACTTAGAAGCTTATTTAAATCTATTGATCGTTGTTCTTCCTAAAGAGCTCGAGATATGGATAAGGATTAACGCGAACTAAGCTTTTCAAAAAAAAAAATTGTAACCAAAATGCGTAAGGGCAAGAAAGATGATCAATTAAAAACATTGAGTCAAATTGTCTCGAGGTGGAAGCACCTCATGAAAAGGTTACATAAAAATATATATATATTAAACAGTGAAGGAAAGGGCACAAGAGAAGAATGCCCTAAGCTCCGCCAGGTGGCCCCTTGGAGGTCGTCGTCTCGCCTTGCTCAGTTACGCCAGAGCCTTCTCCGGCCTCGGAGGGCGCTTCTTTGTCAAGGCGAGCTTGGAACTTCACCAGCAAGCGTTCCCAGAGGCTCGCTGACAGGAAGGAGAAGTCAACGTCTGGATTGTAGGTCCAGCAGTGGTAGAACAGGTCTTCCAGGGACTTTTCCGAAGGTGTCCACTCGGCCTCTAGTGTAACGTCCCTAAGGTAGGGTACGTTCGCCACATACTCGTAATTCTAGAGTTTACGAGTATGTTAGGCACTTGACCAAAAGAATTAAATAAAATGATTCGAAGAAATACAGAAAAATTTAAAACTTTTATATAAACTTATTAGTAGAAATTATTACACGTATGAATACTTTAAATTTAAGGCAGCCATATGAAAACTCTAAACCATTATTGCATTGCTACTGAGTCCGTGCTCCACAAGTTGCTCAACAGCTAAAGCCACACCTGGAAAAATGTTGGAAAATAACATAATGAGCTAACGCTTAGTAAGCAAATCTCATGCATACACATACACATGAATGTCGTGAGTTTGTAGTGCACATATACTAATATGCTGACTTATATACTTATGCATTTCATTTATTGCTCATGCACTTTCAAACTTTACTTTTATGCTCTTTCTTTTAGTTTCACATTTTTATGGGCCCAATATCACTTGTGCACACTGTTTGATTCAGCCAATGCTTGCAGGGCTTGTTACACATATCATATAGAATCTCATGGGTTCTCCTCCGGCTAGCCAGCATCGCAGCTAGGCTCATCATAACACTCATTTCATCGTTGCCATAGTTGCCATACTTATTACACATATGGAGGAGAAAGACGGAAAATGGCAAACATATCTGAATGGTCAACTCTGACCTAGCCCACACTAGTGGGCAGCCACTATAAGTCTTATAGACTTCCGTCTTCTTTACTGAACTTACTTAATTGCTTCATCAAAACAATGGCACCCTTTTTAAACATCTTATTATCACTTTGCTTAAGCCTTGTGTCATTAAAATGTTTAACTTTACATAAGACTTTTCAAGGCATTTCATAACTTTTCTCATATTCTTATGCATGGTCTTATATCACATAACTGTACATGCCATGCATACATGTAGATGCTTAAATGCCAATGTTCATGTTCATGATTCATGTTTGATGGTATTCAATCAAGGCATTGTATCACATCTCATATAACTCAAAACATCATTAGTCATAATACATGAAGCTTTGGGTTGGTGGCGTTGTTATACCTTAACGTAGAGCTAAGGCTCAGGTCTAAGGTTTCCAGCCTAAAAACTTAAACGCTTCATATATCATAACATATAACAAAATCATGAACATAACAGTAATCCACATATTCATCAACATAAGAACACATACTTGCACATAATTCATATCAATCTTAACCCTGTAAGACATCTTTCACATATCACGAAATTCATCAATATCATATCACACAACATTATCATGATATTCATATAACCATTCTTCACATACTTATCATATGCATCATCATCATCCCATACTTAACTCATCAGATATACACAATCAATGTAGTCATGCATCTTACACTTAAGCACAAAATGTGAGATTCACTTACCTTAGGTCCTTAGCTTATTTTAAAATTGCTCACCAAGAGTCAATCAATCAAATCCATACAAATCCTATTCAAGGCACATCATTTATTAAATTCTATCAAAATCGTAAATATACATTATTGATAGTGAATATTAACAATACCAGAAACTATATAAATAATAATAATTATTATTATCAACGTAATGCAAATAACTCTTCATATAAAACCATGCTTTAAACCTTGCTCATAAGATAATGTACTCTTATGATAATAATAATAATAATCCCAACAACAATAATAATTATCGTCTATAAATAAACTTATTTCGATATTAATAACAAAATACTTCAATAGCAATACGTATATGGATGTATATATTCAAATAGTCATTTTATAAAAGAAATCATATTTTTAACATAAAGTTGTAATAATCAATATAATGATAATAATATAAATATAAATATTTATATTATTATTAATTAGTCATAATATCAATTCCAGTGATATAATAAATATACTTTCTCCAAAATTCACTGGTCTTACAAATATCAATAACTGTAAGAAACTAATATTTGATATTATTTTAATATTCAAATATTAACAAAAATATTAATATACAATAATAATGGTTAAATAATAGGTTTACTATAAATCACACTTTTCATATATATATATATATACATGAATCTGTATTCTTGATTTACTTAACAAAATAATAATAATAATAATTAAAATTACTTAATCATAATAATTTCCATATTAATATAAAATCAATTAAATATGTATTTTTATACTTTATTTAATATCTAATATTTTCTAGAAAATTGGACAGCACAACGGCTATAAAGTGGACAATTCCAAAATCAAAACTTGTATCAAAAATACATATAATCCCAGACAGCCAGTATAATTACAGAAAAATATTTCATATATCAAGAATATATAATTATATACTATAAATACACATAATAACAATTATTCTAATCAATCACAAATAAATCAAAATATATAGGTCAAAGAAATTATATCAAAGTGATCGGGTTCCACAACAAGTCAAACGATGATTTTCTGAGACTCAAAACGTACTTCAAAACCTCGAACACTAAGTTTCGACCGTCGGTCTACGGTGGATCGCGGTGGCTCGTGGTGGGCCCACCACCCAACTATGGTAGATGTAGGAACCAGTTATTGGGTTTTGAAGCCCACAACACGAGGAACCCGATGGTGGTGACGGATCGGCAAACGGATGCCCGAGGTGGCCGAATCGCAACTTTGAAGTCGCGGGGTGGCCGAACTTAAATCGACCAGTTGAGGTGTTTAATCGGCGAGTGAGCTCTAGATTCCCGAGTGGTCGATAGTTCGGAGGCCTCTGAATCCAACGGTCCGGCGCGTGGCTATAAACGGTGATCGCCGGTGGACGTTTGGTGGTCGGGCAGACGCACACACGCGAGAGAGAGAGAGAGAGAGAGAGGGGCTCGGGTAAAAAAAGAAAGGCTGAAGCCTTTTTTTTATTTTTTTTTTAAATTTATTTTTAAAATTACACTTGGACCCAAAATACTAAAATTCTTTTCAAATAAGCCCTTTAGCAAAACTTTCTTAATTTTATAAAAATCCCCAATTAAAATTATATGATATTTGGGTCCAATACTTGACTACTCAAGTTTCTCTCTCTTTAATCTCATTAAAAACATAAAATCATATTTTAAACACTATTTTTCCATTACTATTTCTTAAATTTGTAAACTTGTACATTTTATGTATTAAAACTCTGATTTATAATAAATAAATGTATTATGAAAATGTTGGATATTACATCTAGGGTGGCCTGGGCGGCCTGGGTCTCAGCCTTCGCGGCATCTAGGTCTGTCCGCGAGGTGGCGAGGGAGGTCTCGAGCTCTTGGACCTTCGAGCGGGTTTTTCCCAACTCGACCTGCGAGGCTGCCAAGGCATCCTTAACCGCCTGCAGAGTAGTCTGGTGCTCGCTCCTCATGTCCTCGAGCTGAGTTTTGGTCCTGGAAATGCTCCGGTGAAGGGCAACGGCGCTCTGCGAAGGTGAAAAGGCAATTGCCTTAGGAAAAAGAGAGAAAAAACAGGGCAAAATGCAATAATAAAAACCACGAAAAGGTTGAAGTTAGCTTACCTTCATGGCCATGCCCAGTGAAGACTCCAGCACGCCTACCGGGTTCATTGTCTCGATGGCCCAGAGCTCCTTCTCGGTGAACTTGTATATATGGCTGACGGCGTAGTTCGCCGACTCATACACCGTTCCCCGGAAGGCCTTGGGGATCTTCCCCAGGTCCTGGGGGTTGACCGGGATGCGTACCTCGGAGGGTACAATTGCTGAAGCCTCGAGCTCCGTTCCTGTGTCCCGGGCAGCGGCCGGAGCTTGCGGAGGGGGTGGAGGCATGTTGCTTCCCCCTGCAGCAGGAGGAATCGCTCCCACGACCTGGGCAGCTGGGACTTGCTCTTTCTCCTTTGCAGAAGACTTGGTGGGGGTCTCGGCAGCGTGCTTGGACATCCGGAGCCTCTTCATTCTTGGCCCAGCAGCCCCAGCTGGGGGGTTCCCCCCGAAGAACACACCTCGCAGGCTCTCCTCGGGCTGAGACATCTCTTCTGTCAAAACAAAAACATGGTTAGTACGAGTTAGCAACCATACAGAAACAAAAGCAAAGGGGTAAAAAGAGAAATTCAAGTATATGTATACTAAAGGGAATCCTACCCCCCGAGCTAGAAGAAGAATCTAAGTCGATTACTTCCCGAGCTGGCGCAAGTTCTGGGTCCGAGGCTGACTCAGGGCTAGATTCCTCTACATATTGCCTAAGCCCCGGAGCTACGGCACCCCTCCAGAGTGATGGCCATGTCCGAAGGTTGGTCCCATACTCCTCGAATAGGATCGACCTAAAGGCTAGGGTGTTATCTACTACTACGGTACCCCTAGGCCGGCTATCTTGGTAGTCCAGCACAAGCCGGTCGACACAATGGAGCAGGGATGTGTTCAGGTCCGGATCACTTCGGTGATGATGGACGAGCTGCCTAGGATTGAACCTAGCCAGCCGGGGGTCTGCTATGGCCCTATCTAGACTCCTAAACATGTAAGGGTTACCTTGGCCAGAAGGACCCACGACTGCTCCGGACTGGGTCCTCTCCTCGCCCGTCCCCGGGCGGCCTCCAAAGCCCGCTTCCTGTTCCTCACGAGGGGAACTTCGTCGTCCTCGTCCTCCTCATCTTCGTCTCCCGCGACCTCCTCCACGATGATGGGCCTGGTGTCGCGGGTCGGGGGAAGCCCCCGGGGCCTCTTTAGGTTCAAAGTCTGATTTGGGAAAATCAGCTTGCAGGCCACCATCGTCTCGTCTGTCACGAGCACGCGATAATCCTTCTCACTGGGGGGCAAGCCCGCCAGTGTCTCATATTGGGCCCCGAGGGTCACAGATTTCTCTGTCCTCGCGAAGATGCCTGCAAGATTAGTCTAAGTCAGAAAGGGATACATGAGGAGCTGTATGATACTTAACGTACGAGCTAAGGTTGAAGAAAACTTACGAGGGCGATTGAAGTAGTGGAGCTCGCAGTTCTGAAACCCTGTTGACATAAAGAATTGATCTTTGAAGTCATTGGGGTGGCTGGACAGCTCGATGGCCGCAGCCGTATTGGGAAACCGGGTTAAGTAATAAAACCCGTCGCCTCGCCCTCGCTGATCCGGGCTGGCCTTGAGGCAGAATAAGTACAAAATGTCCACTGGAGTGGGGACCTCCCACTCGTGCTTCAAAAATAAATATCTCAACCCCGCCAACAACCGATAAGAGTTGGGGGGGAGTTGAAATGGGGCCAACCTCACGTAATTCAGGAAGTCAGCAAAATACTGATCCAACGGGAGGAAGGCCCCCGCCTTGAAATGCTCGCCGCTCCAGGCCGCGAACGATTCGTCGAGTGGCGCGCAGCTCCGCTCGCCCTCTGCGGGAGGTCGGGCAATCACTGATGCTCTCCCCAGCCCGATGTTGTGGGAGAGGAATATTTTGTTGATCTTCGTCTGGTCGGTAATCTTTGAGACGATCCTCTCCGCCTCAAAAAACGCATCAGGAGCCACCTCGAGCTCCTTCTCCACTTCCGGCCCAAAGCAGGGGATCGGGGAGTCAGGCATCACCACTTTTCCTTTGTCCTGCTGGGAGGCCGAGCTGCCGACGGTCTTTTGTGGGGCGTTCCTCTTTGGTGCCATCTGGTCGCCTTGAACAAAAGAAAAGATTTTAGAAAAGGCGACCTAAGCATGAGGAAGAATCAAAGTGTTATTTGCACGAGCTGAGGTAAGCCCAGCCCGTGGAGAGTGAGACCACGCGGTTCTATGAGCATGCGCCTGTGCTCCCAACGGATCCCAGATTACTCGGAATTCGTGTGTCAGAAGGGTCAGGATAGAATTTTCCTTGGGGGGAAAGTTTCAGTAGGCAAGGAAGGCAAAACCGCCTGTGAAGCGTGTCCCCTAAACTACCCTGTTTTGCACCCAAAATACCAAAACTTCTACCCAGAAATTTCCCCCAGAAAATGCATCCTGTAAACCATACTCCCAAACGTTTTCCTACAGCAAAAATACCCTAACCTAAAAGGCTTTCACCCTTCATACCCTCAAAAACCAGTAAACCCTTGCATGTGGCTACAGTAAATATTTACCTAAGCTACAGTGAAAAATATTTTCAAAACCTGCATAGTCAGGAGACTTACAGTATTTGGCTGGGAGGTGGATGAAGGTGTCGCCTAGGTGGGAGCTTTGTCGGAGTGTTTGTTTCCAAAGCTTTGAAGGAGTCCTTACGCCTGATGTAACGCCCCACGTCACTATGGCTGCTTTCTGGAATGACGACTGGCCCTACAAACCAAGACAAGTCTTTCCAGCGTGCTTGGTCCTCACTCACACACTTCCTAGGAAAACTTCCCAAGAAGTCACCCATCCCTAGATTACTCCAGGCCAAGCACGTTTAACCATGGAGTTCTCAAGTGATGGGCCACCGAAAAGAAGATGCACCTTCCTGATATAGGTAGTACCCATCAATCCATTTAAGCCCTCTTCAACTGTGTAGTCCCATACCTACACAGTCTTAGAATCATCACACTTGACCTTCCCCAGGCTGTGTGGGATTGCACAGCTTACCCGGTCTTTCCCTTTACGGATCACGGGATTCTGACTGTCACACCTGAGCTTCTTGAACAAATGAGAATGGCAGTCGTAGAGAAGAGGGTTTCTTTTTCTTCTGAGATGAAGAGAGAAGAAGGAAAGAAGTTCTGAGAAATTTCAAATGAAAGGGTGGCCCATGCGTAGGGTGGCCACCCCTTTTATATACGTGAAGGGTCACGTATAAAGGGCCGTTGGATGGCCCTGATGTGGGATCTAAGGCCCTCCACTCGAAATACGAAACGACGGCTGGGCATAGGCTAGGCCATTAAATGCGGTTCTCGTAAGACGTAACGTCACCAACCACGATGTTCCATGTATCAAGCGCCTACGTAAGATGTGGAATGTGAAGAGTTCATGGGGAAGCCTAAAAGCCCCTACTGTGGCCTTATACGACGTAGTATACCACAAGCAGGGGCTTGGGGGGCAGATGTATGCCCTGATTTTCCCACGGGCTGATTAGCGAGCTGAGCTGCGGCCTAATCATGATTATCTCGTGGACATCCCCAAAACTAGAGCTGCCGTCATAAGGTCGTACCTCCTTAGCTCGAGGTAACCCAAGGGTTCGCCAAGATTGCCTAAGAACTGAGTCCGGCTCTGAAGGCAGAAGGTTGAGTTAAGTATCCAGCTCGTGGTGCGAGCTGGATCTGGAGGCTATGACCCTTTGTAAAGTCAACACACGCAAGGTAAACGTGCATATATCAGACATCACATGTCTAATATGCCCCTGACTTCTCGGACACGCAGCAGGAACGTGCGTATTCAGACACCCACGACTGGGTTGGGCCGTGCGGCCCATTATCTCCTTACCTATTGATTTGACCACACTTATGTGTCAGGTTTAGGAATTAATCATGAATGTCACAGAGTTGATACGATAGGTAAGAAGGTCACGGGATGACCTTCTTACCACTTCCCAGGTGCCTTCTCCTATAAATATGGAGACCCTGGGAGTTAATAAGGGTTGGATTCTCTCTTGAAAGAAATACCCTGTAATCAAATATCCAGTATATATCAATAATACTGACTAGTGGAGTAGAAGGATTTTAACCTTTGAACCACTTAAAAAACGTGTCTTGAGTCACCTTTTCATTTTCTAAGATCATATATATGTTTCGGTTCAACATTAGCACTAATCCCTTTCTCTTCTTTTCTTAATTACCTGTTGGTGAAGAACCGCATCAACAAAATTATTGAGAGGTTATTTTAAGTCATATAACTCATTTTCTACTATTTAATTTTCTTTACATATATAAGTTGTAAGGGCAATTCTTCAATTCTTTAGTTGCATTTCAGAGACTAAGTCCATCATTGAATATGAGCCAATAGATTTTCTTTTAGTCATAGTGGATGGCTGGATGAGCATGTATTGTTTAAAAATTGTTAAAATACCCAATTTACCCCCCAACAACCTGCAACTGGTTAGCTTTTCATTTTGGGATTTTGTTTCCATTCATGTGGATTTTTTTATACATTTTTACATACCATTGTCACTCTTCCAATCTGCTCACAACCTCACCACCAAGAAAGTCAGCGTCTATTTCTTCTTCGGGCTTGACACCCTTTGCGAGGAATATGAAGTTTGTTGCATTAAAATCTCTGATCTGAATTTTGCTTGTTCGACCTAAACTTTGCTGCTTAAACTTCAATCTGCCATGTATGTACTCTGACAATGAGATTTCTTTTAATTTTAATTGGGTTATAAAATTAGTTGTTCTCCCTTGTTATTAACTTAAATTAGATCAATACCTATAATAACCAAAAAAAACATTTATATACAAAATGATCATTTTTTCTACTGAAGCTTCCGTTTGTGCTTCCAACAACAAAACCTCATAACCTTTATCTTATCAAACATGATTTTTTTGTTTTTTGTTTTTGTTTTGGTTTAAGCGCATTAAACATTATTATTTGTTTGTTTTTATTTTAAAATCTATGAAATTAAAAGAATAACTGATATATGTTGTATATATTATGTTCATAAGCTATTTGACAAAATTATATTTACAAGGTATATAATTGTTGTGAAAATTCAACACACAAGTATACATATCGTCTTTACAAGTAATAACTCATGTAAGTGAGATCGTTCCCACAAGGACTGTAGCTAAGTACCAATCAATTGAATTTTTGTTTCTATTTGGCTATCGAAAAATGGATTGTTTAAACTAAATAATCTAAGCAATAAATAAATAGTGACAATAAACAAGATTCAATCAAGAAATGAAATATAGGGAAATTAATATCAATTGCTTCCACTTCCTATTTCAATAATGCAAACCAATTCTTCTTCTTCTACCTAATGTGATAGCGGATTATAAAATAACCTATATTCTGATTAAGACATATAGATTCTAAATTATATGGCACTATCCTACATTTCTGAGGCATAACACACACATAATCAGCATTAAGCAACAATCCTAAAGCTACACAAGCCACACAAATACTCTCGTTTTATGTCGAAACCTGTGTTTATTCAATTAGAGCATTCTCAACACTCACTTTTTCAGATTTTGTATTGAAATCATAAATCATGCATAAGGTGGCCAATCAAATACATGTAATAAGCACAAATATGAATAAATCACACATCAATAGAAGAAAAATATTGAAATTGCATTAATCCATAGAAAACTTCAGACAATCTCCATTAAAAACCCTAAATTAGAGTTTAGTTCATAATCTCCATTAAAATGTTCATAATCAAACCCATGAAAGACATAGTAAAATTCAAAAAATAAAAAGAGTAGAGAAGAAACTAGATTCGAGGTTGTCACAATTGCTCCCAAGCTTGATCTCCAATTCTCTCTTTGTTGTTTTCTAAGTTCTCCCAGAGGTCTCTTCTAAAAATCGTGATTTTTCTTATTAAAAACGATGATCTCCTAATTTTTCTGCCCTAATTCCAAAAACGCCCTTCAATAAGTGAAAAATTCAAAACTCGTACAGAAGACAGCGTCGCGGCGCCACTCTGAAATTGGAACACCTCGGCTTTCTGGAAAACGGGCTCGTCGCGGCCCTAATTCACCCAAGCGTCGCGACGCTAATGCGATTTGAGATTTCCATTTCCAATCTGACTTTGGACCTCGCCGCGACCATAATTAATACCAGCGTCACGGCGCAAATTCTAGCACCACGACCCTAAAGAAATTTTCAGCATCAAAATGCCTATGAGCTCGGTTTAGCACTTTATCTCCACATTTCATTCATTTGCCCAATTCTTGTGCATAAACCTGAAATCAAGTAAAACATGTGTAATTCTGCTCCAAAAACACTAAAACAAACACAATAAAACTAGAATCAAGACACTTAAGAGATATGCTAAAAATAGCCTAACAATAATTGTTTATCAATTACTTGTCTTTCCCACCAAGTTGAGTCGGTGAAACTAGTCCAAAAATCAAGTTTTTTGGTCCAAGCTGCAAACCATTGAACTTTTTCTCTTAAGTTTTGAAAATTGACATCCAATATTTTTCTTATATATACTTCACTTTTGCCTGGTATTTCTGAAAGGAAAATGGCTAAAGATCTTATGGTTGATTCTCCAAGTAAGCCGATCCTTATAGGGTACTGTGTCTTAGGTTGAGGGTTATAGGGTACTGTGTCTTAGGTTGAGGGTCATTGAGTGTGGTTGTAAAAGGGTGTTTGGCCTAAGTTATAGGGTACTGCATTGTGAGTTTAGTGAGAGTATTTTGTAGAGTATAAGAGTGATCTTTGATGTAAAATATTGCTATTTAATAGAAGAATTCAACATGAAACTAAAACTGGATGTAGGCTATTTTTATATCAGAACCAATATAAAATTATGATGTCTTTCTCTATTTTGTGCACTTTAAAGTTCTTTGTTGATTACTACTGTAATGTTCTTGCTTTTTGTGATGTGTGTTCATTATCTTTACAAGTTAATGAAATCTTGAATTGGTTTAATTTCTTACAATTCTTATACTAATAGAACAAAGGAAGAGGAAGATTGTTGAAGACAATGGATAAAAATAAGCTATAACAAAAAATTGAAAAGCCAAATGATTTGTAGAAGTGTTGCATAATTCACTAATTTTGTTCACTATTTAGAGTGTCTATAAAATTATATGACATGTCTTCCTCTTATTATATGTGGATCCTTGACCCATATTTGCCAATGCAAAAGTTAACTCATATTATATAATTAACAAGGTCTCTTCTTTATAGTTTTAGTTCTTTTATTTTTGTTTGACAATGTTATATCTATATTTTTTTGGATCTGACAATGTTATAACTATTTGGTTGAATTAATTGCAGGATATTTGCATCTACAAAGCAAAAAACAATATTGGCTTGCTAGAAGCGTTTTTAAGCTTCTCTATAAAGATGAAAAATTCAAATTAAAAAATGATTATTTTAATACAAGTATTTACTTATTTTCTGAAAGGAGAATTTTGTGTTTCACTGCCATTTAAAAAAAAATATATACATATTGGGTTACAAAATTTGTGTTTGATTGTACTACTAATTGATTAGAAAAATTATTAATGAGATTCTAACAATAAAAAAAATTGTTATTATTTACTATATGCTAGAATATTATTAAAAAAGGAAAAAAAAAAAAAAACTTAGTATTTCTTATCACATTAAGAAATAATTTGGGAATGGAAGGCATTGAGCTGACTCAAGTTACCATATCTTTTTAATGTCAATGGAACCAAACAATTTTCTTTTTATTAATTTAATCTTTTTTGCTAATTAATTTTAAAATTTATTAAAGTATATACATATATAATGATAAGCATTAAAAATAAAATTACTAGTTTTAAATTTGTGGATATTCAATTTTACAAATATATATAAAAATTAATCAAACATAATTAAATTTTTGTATTTTTATTATGAGAATTGAAGTGATATATTTAAAAATAATTTAATTTAATCTACATTAATAGATTTTTATTATTTATGTTAAAAGGCTACAATGCGTTAATTTCACCCTCATGTAATAGTTCATGGCGACCTTAACTTATTATGTATTATTTTCGACGTAATCAACGGTCGGATTACCTTCCGCGGTGTTCTAAGATCAACAACCACACGTGTAAAGAGTGTTCTTGTTGACTTTAGTAGTAAGGATCGACGTTGATCACACCCCGATTTAGTAGTTAATGGAAAACTTAGCCAAATATAGGATATTTTGGACCTAAACAACGATTGAATTGCCACCTATGGTGTTTCAATATAAAGAATCACACTAATAAAGAATGTTCAAATTGACTTAAGTGGTTAAAATGCTCAAATCAGTGTCGATCGCCACTGATCTCACCCGAGATAGTAGTTTATAGCAACCTTGATTAATTATAGGGTATTTTAGACATACTTAATTGTTGGATCCACACGTGTTGTTCCAAGAACAACAATTACACTTATAAAGAGTGTTTATGTTGACTTTAGTGGTCAAAAGTCTTCGATTTGTGTTAATCGACACCAATCTTACCCCAAGGTAGTTGTTTATGGCAATCTTGGCTAATTATGTGGTATTTTGAACTTAATCAACAATCAACTTTTCAATTACGATGAAAATATATCATCACCATGATTGCATTGTGCAATTAATGTTATATTAGCAACAAGGAGTATGTTTGTAAAAAAAATTATCAATCACAAAAAAACTACAACTAATTAATGCTAAATATTCAACCATCTAATTAATCTGATGGTCAAATGCATTGGGAAAAATGATTGATGCTAAACATTCTACCATCTATTTTTTTTAAATATATAATTAATCTTATTATCATATATATTTGGAAAAATTAATTAATATTAAATATTTGACCATTTATAATTTTTTTGTTAAATAAACATCTAATTAGTCTTATTATCACATGCATTGGAAAAAATTTAATAAACATTGTACCATCTATAATTTAAAAAAAAAATCTAATTAATTTTATTCTACTTTTTACCTTTTTTTAACATCTAATTAATTTTATTGTAAATACATTAACAAAATTAATTAATGTTAAACATCCTACCATTTATAAAAAAAAATGTTAAATGAACATCTAATTAATCTTATGAGAAGTTTACATAAATATGAGAAAAATATATATAGTTTCTAAATTTATGGGAAAAAAAATAATTGTACAAAATATGGTAAGTTTTGGAAAAAAAGTTTAAAATATGGTAAATAAATTACCATAAACTTAATTATCTTATTTTCTCTTTCTCCTCACGATCTCTCTCTCTTCTCATTTCTTTCTTTCTCTTCCCCAATTCAATGGCCATCTCAGTTTCTTCCGGCGATCCTACCTCCGCTGCTGCCTCCGACGACGACGAACTGATTTTCTTCTTCTTCTTCTTCTTTCTTTCTTTCTTCTTTTTCTTCGTCTTCTTTCTTTCTTTCTTCTTCTTCTTCTTCTTCTTATTTGGTCTTTCTTATTCTTCTTTTTCTTTCTTCAAATCTAGTTTTCTTCTTTTTCACATCTGATTTTGAACTTCATATTTGATTTTTCTGGGTTTTTTTTTTCTAAATCTGTTTAAGTAACCAGGTACTTGACTTCATATTTGATTTTTCTGGGTTTTTTTTTTCGAAATCTGTTTAAGTAACCAGGTACTTGATTTCATATTTGATTTGATTTAAGAAATGTACTTAAGAAAAGTTGACTGCTATTATTTAGTGTAGACTAGGGTAGTATAAGAAGCTAGGTAGTTGAATATTTTAGGGTACTTTTAATATATAAAAGCTTAGGTTAAGTGATTAGTTTTTTTGGTTGAAAATGGCAAAATTTGTCAAAAGGTTCTTCTCTGTCATGTTTAGATCAATAGGTTTAGCAGCCAAACATTCATCAAATAAGGTTCTAACATAAATATTTATGTGTTTATTAATTATTTAAAGAAATAGAACTAGAACGTTTGCTCAAAAAATGTATCGATAGGTTTACAAAATTTATTCAGAATACAAGTACAAGAAATAAAAAAACAAGCAAACAAAACTTTTGATTTTTCTGAGTTTTTTTTTTCCAAATCTGTTTAAGTAACCAGGTACCATGACGCCTGAGTCATTTTATTCATATCAGATTTTTTTTAGACCTAGGTGTAACCAGTTACAGTAGCGATTAATTTAGATTTTTTTGTTTAGATTTGATTTTGTTTTCAAACCTGACTAAGTAACCAGGTACCATAGCAATTGGTTATTTTTTTTATATTTGATTTTTTTTTTCAAACCTCGCTGTAACCAGTTACGATTATCAATTTAGATTTTTTAGTAATGTGGCAGTAACCGGTTACTACTATCAATTTTAACTGTCATGGCAAGTACTCGAGTGAATTGTAACTAGTTACTGACAGATTTGGAAGAAAAAAAAAACAGATCAGAATACATCCAGTAAAGAAGAAGAAGAAGAAGAAGAAGAAGAAGAAGGTAACCGGTTACCCCTATTAAAATAACTGATTGATAACTAGTTACTGAGCCAAACCTAAAAAAAACTCTGAGAAAATAAAAAATTAATCTAAGAAGTAGTAGTAGAAGAAGAAGGTAGTAACTGGTTACCTGTAAAAAAATAAAATAAGGGAATCAATTGAATAGTCTAAAACAGTAGTAGTATACTTAGAAAAAGCGAGGTTAGTTTGGTCGTACAACAACTTACATAGTTTCCAGTTATAATGCATTTTTGGAAACAATGAGAGGGCAGTCAAAGAAAGCAACAATAACATCAGGCAGCATCTACATTCCACAATCTCACACTGATTCATATTTCATAACTTAAACTGTTTGTCTCCTCACTCTTATTTATTATTCACAACTTTAAATTAATATATTACTTACTATACACCTATTAATACTACCTTAACCACCACTTTCAAACTCTTCCATAAACATCAAACTTTATATATTATTAAAAAAAAATATTGTAATAAATATAAATAAATAGTTGCTAATAACTATTATTCACGACCCCAAGAAAAGGCAAAGAGAGTCAAAACAAAAATAAAAAGCTCTCCCTGTCCTCCATTTTCACAACTCTGAGCTTTTTTCTTTCTCTCTCGCGAGCTAGAAATGGAGAACTTCAGATCCCGGTCGTGCAGAGATGGCGGCGGAGGGGGGATGCAGATGGCGGCGGCGTCGAAATTGCGTTCCCTCGAGCTTCCTGATACAGGTTCAGCTAAGTCATCGAAACTTTCTCTTCGAGCGGCCACTGAAGAGGAAAATGAAGACGAAAAGAATAGAGACCATACGAATACGAAGCAGAGACCCAAGACGGCCACTGCGCAGAACCCAAGGTCGGTTCTGGTTTTTTTAGCTGAGAATAGGAAAAAAAAAAAAGGGAAAACAAAAGTAATGATTACCCAAAAAAATTTATAATTATATATGTTTTTATATTATATTTGAGGAATACGTGTGAGGTTGGTTTCTGTTTCATTTTTTTCTTCTGTTGGTGTTTCAAATAATTGTGCCACAAGTATGCAATTTAGTCAAAAGAAATGATAAAAATTAACACAAATAAATTAATATTATAAAAAATAATCTCAAAATAATAAAAAATAGGTACCAAAAAAAGTATAAAAGATAAAATATGGTCTACAAATAAAGTTTTACAAATATATGGGAAAAAAACTCCCACAAAAATGTAAATAAAAAAAATATGCCATAAAAAACTTAAAAAAAAAAACTGCCATATATTTCAAAGTTTATAAAAAATTTCCATATTTGGTGTAATTTCCTCTAATCTTATTATCACTTATATTGGCAAAATTAATTAATGCTAAATATTCTACCATCTATAAAAGTTTTTTTTTTTTAAAATCTAATTAATCTTATTATCAAATACATTGGCAAAACTAATCAATGCCAAACATTCTACTATCTGATTTTTTTATTAAAAAATCTAATTAATATTATTATTAAATACATTTGTAAAATTAATTTTTTTTTGTTAAAAAAAATCTAATTAACCTTATTATAAAAAATATTAGCAAAATTAATTAATACTAAACATTCTACCATCCACATGTTTCTTTTTTTTTTAAAAAAAAAAAACCACTTAAAAGAATTAGAATACACCATTCATAGGACTCTTTCTACCATATAATATATCATCAAACCTTCTGAATAATATATATTCTCAAACCTAATTAATGGTACTTGAATCATTCCAAAATTAACAAAGATAAAAATAAAAATCTAATTTGTCCAAAAAAAATTAATACAAAACTCACATACTTCATTCATAATAAATATCCGTTTTTGTTACATTTTACGCATTTTATATTACATAATATATAATTTTAATTACATAGCTCCAGATAAATTTTTACATTGCTAATATCGTAAATAAGTCTTAACTTCATACTAAAATGACCATACAACCCATAACTCATCATTTTTTTGGACCGACATTTACAGTTATACCCCTTATTTTATTGAATCACACAAACTACTTTAATTCAACCAGATATGGCAACCGGATACACCAAGTAAAAAATTCTACTATATTTTAGAATATGACACTTGGAATAAAAATGAGACCCACCATGAATGACTTAGTCTAGTGAGAGACTAAAGAAATTGCCAAGTTGTAATTAGTTAAATTAAATAAAAAAAATTGTAAAAATCATAACTAGTAAATACAATTAATGAAGTTATAAATTTGTGTACCAAACATTACCTACGTTATTATTAAATATAAATATATAATTATTTCTTAAATCAAATTTTACTTTATTAAATTACTTACATTTTTTGTTTTGAAAGAGAAAAGTGTAACGAGAGCATTATAAAAATATTATATAAATATGAATGTAAATTATATAAAAGTGGAATAACACAATTCACGAGGGAAGACTAGACTAAAAAAAGATGAAGATGATAGTCTAGTCTAAAAAAAGATGATACGATGGAAGTATGCATGTATGTAAATATAATACAAGGGAGGCTGTCAAGCATATATTAAGTGTCTGAAATAGAGGTTGAAGATTGGTCTGTACATACCACTTCTCCATATTTTTTAGTACTTTAAGTCACACTTACGGGATACTCTTTTAACACATTTTGCTACAAATATAGACACATTCAAGGGACCCAACGTCGGTTCATTACCCGACTTAAAGAAGCTAGAAAATTTAGTTTTATGTTTGGTTTTGGGCTTAAGCAATAGCAAATAATGTGTTGCAACCTCTAATCTTCTATTTATTTAGAGTAGTTGTATCCTTTAGTTGTGTAACCTCATTGCCTTTAACGAACTCCCACGTGTCTTAACCTCTATATGCAACAACTATGTGTTGTAATTTTGACTTCTTAATTTCACTAACTATTTGAAAGTCACTCATTGTGACTTGACAAAAATTCTATCTTTTCAAAACAAGTAAGTGTTATAGTAGTAAACCACACACGATATCTAAAGGAAACTTAACAAACAACTATAATACAACTTTCTTAGTGACAATCTCAAAAAATCTTTTATGATGTGAAAGATCAGTCAAAGCTGTAAGCCTGCAATCATAGAGCATACTTAGAGCATCTCCAACCTTGACACTTTATTTGGTGTCACACCAACATCAAATTTGGTGTCAAAAACTATGTTCACTCCAATCACAACACTAAAAACTACAAAAAAAAATATTATTTATTATTATATTATTTTTTTAAATAAATTAAGTATTCTTTTTATTATTATATTAATTTATCAAAATCATCACAATTATTATATCTAATTAATATTTTAAATAAAACTACGCATTAATTACATGACAATAATACTATATAAATAATTAAAACTCGATAAATTAAAAAATCATATTGCATGTAGTAACATAAAGATTACATCACTAGAGAAAAAAATATTACATTCATGGAAATAAAAATATTGACTATGTTTAAGTTTGTAACGTTTTTATTGTGTAATATTGACTATGATTTAAGTTTATAATGTTTTATTGTATAATTTTGAGTATGTTTCGTATGCATTACTATGATTAATATTAAAAAAAATTGTAATGTGATTGTGACTGTTGAGAATGTGTATTATTGATTATAATGATGTTTAATATGTTCAATTTTAGTTTTTTTAATGTGTCTTTAAATTTGTAATGTTTGTATTGTGTAATATTAAAAAAATACAAATATTTAATAATTTTTTATTTAAATTATAATTAAAAAAAATAATTTGTGTATATACAATTTAATCTCCACATAATAAACTAAATTCTAAATTATATATGTAATAATATAAATATATATAAATAATAATATAAATATATATAATAATAATTATATATAATAAAATAATGAATGAAAAATAAAAGGAGAATACTGATAACTCTACAAAATAGAGTTATTTTACCATCTTTTATGTGCTAATTGTTGCTTAATTCTTGAGTTTTTAATTGATTTATTAAGTTTTTAAGTAATTTTGAATTTATTAGGTTTATTTTGATTTTATATATTTTTGTGTGTTTTTATAGTTATTTTATTGTAATATATTATAGTTTAATTATTTAAATTATTGTAGTTTAATTTGTGGTAAAAAAAATGTTATATTATTGAGCTTAAGTGTTAAATATAATTAAGTTATAATTAATATTTTCAAAAAATTAAATTGATTTATTTTATAATTGAAAATATTGTATTATGATTTATTTTATATTTATTTTGTAGGGAATTTATGCTCTTGAAAAGCAATGAAAATGATGAAAAAAGATGGCATTTTTGTGAAGAATAGCAAAGGAAATTGGTATTTTCCCAAGCAATTTGGGCCCATCAGCACAAGGCCCAATGCCAAGCTTCATCAAGCATCTCACATGAGCATTTCCTTCTCTCCAACGTGACATGAGCATTTTCATCAGCCTCCACCTTCAACTCTCCCACTGCTGCCACGTGTCCACCAAAGTCACCCAAGCTTCAGTCATCAACACAACATTCAGCACCTCACATATGCACTCAACCCTCCAGCATCAATGCATCCTTCGGCCCTGCCTCCAACGCCCAGCAGCCCATTTAGGCCGAAGACACCTGCAAGCCCAAACCGTGGGCCTGCTTTCTCCTCTGCCTTCTGCTGCAGCTCACTTACAGCTCCCACCTGCCACAAATCAGCCAGCCACTTTGCCATGCATGCCATTTTTTTTTTGAGCCCATAATTTGTACTCTTGTCCTTTATATTCAAAAATGTCATTTTTTACCCCACTTTTTACACATTTTACCCCAAAACATAATTATTATACCCTATAATTTACCCCTATTTGCCATATTATAATTAATTAAAATAATTTAATCAATTTAATTAATTTAAATTGATTATTTTAATACCTCATTTTTTTTTACTATAAATAAGGGATTTGGGGTGTCCATTTTGAAAAGAGGGAGATTACTATACCATAATGTACGCCCTGGTTTTCCCACGGGCTGTTTAGCAGGACGAGCCTCGGACTAATCAGGTTTAGTCCGAGGCTCCCGCAGGCCGGAGGTTCTATTTCCAGGACGGGCCCTTGTCAGCTCGAGGGGGTCCTGTTTCCAGCTCGCATTTGTTGCCCAGGAGCTGAGAGTGACACCCGAAGGCCACGGACGGGAGCAGCTCGGGTTACGAACTGCTTAGGTCACGAGCTTCTCAGGAAGCTCCGACCCTATGGGAAGTCAACACGCAAGATAAACGTGCATATTCCTGCCATCACGTGCCCGATATCCCCCTGACTTCTCGGACACGCAGCAGGAACGTGCGTATTCAGACACCCACGGACGGGTTGGGCCGTGCGGCCCATTATCTCCTTCCATGCTGATAAGACCACACTTGTGTGTCAGGTTTAGGAATTAATCATGAATGTCACATATTTGATATGACAAATGGTAAGGTCACGGGATGACCTCCCTACCAACTTCCAGGTGCCTTCTCCTATAAATAGGGAGACCCTGGGAGTTGATAGGGGTTGGAAAAAATAGTCTTTGAAGAACTATACACTTTGTAAACCAAATACCCAGAGAAGATCAATAATATTAACTAGTGGAGTAGAGGGATTTTAACCTTCGAACCACTTAAAAACGTGTCTTGAGTCACCTAGTTCTTTCCAAAAGATTTCATATCTGTGACGATTCTACTTTTAGTACTAATCTCTTTCTCTTCTTCTCGTAATTATCTGTTGCCGAAGAACCGCGTCAACAGTTTGGTGCTTTCATTGAGAGCAAGTTCGATTAGTACTACCACAAACATCCAACTATGGTGACCACTCGATCCAGGCATGGCAACGAGACAGAGCAGCATGATGGGCAGGAAGCCCACCAGGTTGCCCTCCCTGATGAGCAAGATCCTGAAGTCCAGCAGAGACCAGGGAAGCAGCCGGCGGGCCAAGACGACACTGGTAGTTCAGCGCCCCGGCCGCCTAATCCGAATCCATGTTATTACACTGCGGTGGAGATGGAGAATGCTCAGCTGAGGAGCCAGTTAGCAGCAGCTGGTCAGCAACTCCAGGATATTCTGAGCCGACTACCCCCTCTCACAACCAACGGTAACGTTGGAGAGAGGCAAGGCGAGGCTCCTAAGTCTCGCCGGAGTAATCGGTCCAGACGTAGTCGTTCGGGTCGACTTCCTGCAGCTAACTCCGCCCCTTCATCACACCATCAAGAGGCGAACTTCAGGGAAATGCCTCGGACCGGACAGCAGCAGTACAGCCGTTCGGTTAGGACGTCAACCCCCAGCTCTCAGCCTTCCTCGAGGACGCCCAGAAGAGATCGAGGAAATTCTCGGAGAAGGGCCGAGGAGAGCCAGAGGCGTCAGCCCGTCCCCGAAGAACGTCCAGTTCCTCGTCCAGCTCGCCCAGCGCGGGACCAGCAAGCTGGCAGGGCCGAGAGGGTCCCACCGAGTTTAGTCCGACCGGACGGAACTAGGATCGCCTCCCCGGTCAGGCATCCTCCTTCTCCCATCAGATATCCGTCTCCTCAACCCGTCCGAGACATCCCGACCTACGGAAATAGTAGGAGGGACCCGCCATCAGCCGGGCCCTCCCGGCGCAGCAGGGTGCCGGGGGAAGGATCAGGTCGGAGCCGCCAAAGACACACCCCGAGCCTGTCCAGTAGGAGTCACTGGACCGGCAGTGCACGGAGTGATCTCTCAGGAGGAGACCTGCGCCAGCGACTAAGTTCAGCACAAAGTCACCGTACTACCCAGGGAGGCGACCTTCGAGATCGACTCAATTCTCACAGAGAGGGTCGAGTTAGGGATGGTAGCCAGGCCCGCTCAGTAGGGGTCCGATCCGGAGTACGTAACGGTGGAAATGCCCCAAATGATCTATCTCAAGATAGGAGGGGCAACAACCCGCCTAATATGTACAACGGGTCCGGAGCTGTTGAACAGCCCCGGAATAACCCAGGATCTCAGGACAAAACCGTAGAGCGCCTAACTCAGATGGAGGAGTTGATGAAGAAGCTCCTATCGGAAAAAGAAAAAGACGAATATGATTCAGGGGATGAGATGGAACTCTTCGCCCCCAATATAGCAGCGACGGCATACCCTTCTGGCTTTCGTATGCCCCACTTGTCAAAGTTCAACGGGGATGGAGACCCGTCTGACCACTTAGGGATGTTCAACACCCTAATGATGGCCCATAACATCGGCCCGGAGCTGCGTTGCTTGATCTTTCCCTCCACCCTAACTGGGCCCGCCAGGCAGTGGTTCAAGCAGAGTAAAAGGCAGTCAATCAGCTCCTGGAAGACATTTTCGGCTGACTTCAAGAGGGCATTCAGAGCCTCTCAGGCCGCCCGAGTCCAGGCCGACTCCCTAGCTAACGTGAGACAGCAACCTGGTGAGACGCTGAAAGCCTACTTGAGCAGATTTGCAAATGTCGCTGCTCGAGCCAGAGACGCTGACGATAGCTCCAAACTCATGGCCATGAGGATCGGGATCCTAGTCAGCGGAGACCTGTGGAAGGATATTCAAAGGAGGGGGGTCAGTTCGGTTAGTGAATTCCTTAACAGAGCCCAAGAGTGGATAAACTTGGAAGAAGCTGAAGCTTCAGCCGCAGGGACCAGCCAGGCCCCCGAGAAGCCCGCTGGGACGGGAACAGAGATCGTAGTGGCGGTTCCCGACGTTGCGCAGAATAACCAGCCTGGTGGTGGCAAAAGAAAAGGAAATGGTGAAAACAGCCAGCACGGTCAAAAGAAGAATAAGTCTGTGGATAAATTCAAGCCCGTGTTCACAACATATACCGAGCTCACCCAGACCAGGGAAAATATTTTCCTGGCCAACGCTACTCGAGTCCCCTGGAGGAGGCCGGAGCCATTGAAACACCCTAAGGGAAAGAGAGACGCTTCCAAATTCTGCCGTTTTCATAACGACGTTGGGCACAACACCGACGACTACAGGCACCTCAAAGATGAAATCGAGACTCTCATCCGAGCAAGTCCATTGGCGCAATACTCGCGGAACAGGGTCCCGACAAGTCGACCCGCTCCGGAGGTCCCAGCCAGTCAGCCTGGACCTCGGGTAGATCAGAACGTCCTTCCCCCCGTGGTCGAGGGAGAGATATCCACCATCTCTGGAGGACCGCGCATGGCCGGCACGAGTAGGGGCGCCCAAAAGAGGTATGTGAATGAATTAAAGGCCCACAACGGAGCGGAGTTCGTCCCAGAACAGCGTCAATCAAAACAGCAACGACTAGAGAAACAACCGATAACTTTCACGGAGGAAGACGCAGGCCATGTCCAATTCCCTCATAACGATCCCTTGGTCGTAACAGTCCAGCTCGCCAACCGAAAAGTAAGGAGAGTATTGGTGGAAAATGGGAGCTCGGTGAACCTCCTGTTCCGATCCACCTTAGAAAAAATGGGTCTGACTGTTGCCGAGCTTAAGGCAACCTCGATGATGCTGTATGGTTTTTCAGGAGAAGGATCAGCAGCGATAGGAACAATCGAGCTGGTGATCACCCTAGGAGAGGAGTCCCGGACAGTGTCTAAACTACTCGAATTCGTGGTCATTGACTGCTCCGCTGCCTACAATGCCATTTTGGGCCGACCTACACTCATAGCCTTCGAGGCTATCACTTCCATCCGGCACCTCGCCATGAAGTTCCCCACTTCAACAGGGGTCTGTACTATCAAGGGCGATCAGCTCGCTGCCAGGGAATGCTACAGCATCTCCATGAAGGGAATATCTAAACCCGGGCAGATGACGATGGCCATTCAGGACGAAGGGGAATCTCAGGGACCCAAGGCGGCTCCCGAGATTGAAAAACCTCAGATTCCCGAAGGCGAAAAGCTCGCCCTAAGCGAGGACATTGACCCCCGAGTAGGCGAGGACAAGTCCGAGCTCCAAGCTATTGAAGAGCTCGAGGAGGTAAGCATCGATAAACAAAACCCGCCACGGACGGTTAAGCTCGGAAAGAACCTCTGCGATAAAAGAAAGGCGGAGCTGACTACGTTTCTGCAGAAGAACCTAGACGTATTCGCGTGGTCGCACGAGGATATGACAGGGATCAGTCCGAACGTCATCATGCACACGCTCCACCTAGATAAAAGCGTCCCTGCCAAGTCTCAAAAGCAGAGACGTTTAGGGACAACCCGAGCCGAAGCCCTTGAAGAAGAAGTGGCCCGGCTCAAAAAGTGTGGCTTTATCCGCGAAGCCAAATTTCCCATTTGGGTTGCCAATCCTGTGTTAGTTCCAAAGCCCAACGGGAAGTGGCGAACCTATATTGACTTCTCCGACCTGAATAAAGCCTGCCCTAAGGATTGCTTTCCATTGCCGAGGATCGATCAATTGGTGGATGCCACGGCAGGGCACGAGCTCATGTCCTTCATTGACGCGTACTCGGGCTACAATCAGATCGCGATGAATCCAGCAGACCAGGAACATACCAGCTTCATGACCCCGACTAATGTCTATTGCTATAAGGTCATGTCGTTCGGTCTGAAGAATGCGGGAGCTACCTACCAAAGGCTAGTTAACAGAATGTTCACGGATCAGATCGGGAAAAGCATGGAAGTGTACGTCGATGATATGCTCGTCAAGTCAAAGACTGCCAGCAACCACGTTGCCGACCTGGAAGGATGTTTTAACATACTGCGAGAATATGGCATGAGGCTCAATCCTCATAAGTGCACTTTCGGTGTCGCATCGGGGAAATTCTTGGGTTTCATAGTCAATACCCGAGGAATCGAGGCAAACCCCGACAAGATCAGGTCACTGCTCGAGCTTCCTTCCCCCAGGTCGCGGAAAGATGTCCAAGGCCTCACAGGAAGAGTGGCAGCACTGAACCAGTTCATTTCCAAATCGACCGATAAGTGTTTGCCCTTTTACAACCTGCTCCGGGGAAATAAGAAGTTCGAATGGACAGTAGAGTGCGAAAGCGCATTCCTCGATCTGAAGGCGCATCTGGCTGAACCGCCTGTGCTATCAAAGCCCAAGGTAGGAGAACCTCTTTTCCTCTACATGGCCGTCACTGAGGACGCAGCTAGTGCCGTTCTTGTGCGAGAAGAGGACCAGGCTCAGAAACCGGTATATTACATCAGCAAGAGACTCCTCGGAGCTGAATCAAGGTACCCAATGATGGAAAAACTGGCGTTCTGCCTAATCACGGCCTCGCGAAAACTCAGGCCGTACTTCTAGTCCCACTCTGTACACGTCATGACCGATCAGCCTTTAAGGCAGGTTTTGCAAAAGCCTGAAGCATCGGGACACTTGCTAAAGTGGGCGGTCGAACTCAGTCAGTTCGAGATTTTCTATACTCCCCGAACTACCATAAAAAGTCAGGCCTTGGCCGACTTCGTGGCTGAATGCGCAGGATTCCAGGAGATTCCATCAGAAGACTCACCTCAGGTCGCCCCCTCATGCTCATCGTGGAAGATCTTCGTTGATGGCTCATCTAAAGAGAACGGCTCCGGGGCCGGAATCATTCTGATATCCCCAGAGGGGCATAGATTCCACTCGGCGCTAAGGTTCGGGTTCAAGGCGTCTAACAACGAGGCAGAGTACGAGGCCTTGTTGGCTGGACTTAGGATAGCTAGTGAGCTAAAGGCGAGCTCTGTCCAATGCTTCAGCGATTCGCAGCTCGTGGTGAATCAGGTTCTAGGCGAATATCAGGCGCGAGGACCCAAGATGGCCGCCTATTTGGCAAAGGTAAAGTCCGAGCTATCTGCGTTTGGGCGAGGGTCAATGGAACAGATACCTCGGGAGCAGAACGCCAACGCAGATGCTCTCGCCAAGCTCGCCACCTCAGGAGAGACAGAAACCCTGGGGTTGGTGCCAGTTGAGTTCTTGGAGAAACCTAGCATAGACGGGGATCGGGAAAAAATTGAAATGATTGACATCAGGCCGACCTGGATGACTCCCATTCTTGAGTATCTCATCGAGGGCAAGTTACCCGAAGGGCGCAACGACGCACGGTGAGTCCTTTATCAAGCTCCGAGATACACGCTAGTCGAAGGGGTGCTGTACCGACGTGGGTATTCCCTACCTCTCCTCCGATGCGTTCTTCCAAGTGAAGCGAAGGCCATCCTGCAAGAAGTTCATGAAGGATTCTGCGGAGACTACGCTGGGGGGCAAAGTCTGGCCTTGAAGGTTCTCCGGCAAGGTTATTACTGGCCGACTCTGTCCAAAGACTCGATCTCATATGTAAAAAGGTGCGACAAGTGTCTGCGATTCGCTGCGGTTGCCCGAGCTCCTCCGGTCGAGCTAAAAATGATTTCGTCTCCTTGGCCATTTGCTGTTTGGGGGATAGATCTGGTAGGCGCCCTGCCTACCGGAAAGGACGCGGTCCGTTACGCCGTAGTAGCCATTGACTACTTCACCAAGTGGGCCGAAGCAGAGCCGTTGGCGACAATAACATCGAAAAAGGTGCTAGACTTCATGGTTAAAAGCATCATATGTCGATTTGGCCTACTTAAAAAGATCGTCTCCGACAATGGCACTCAATTTGACAGCGATCTGTTCACCGAATTTTGCGAAAGGCACGGGATTGTGAAAAGCTTCTCGTCCGTGGCCTATCCCCAGGCGAACGGCCAGGTCGAGGCTGTCAATAAAACTCTGAAGGCGAGCCTCAAGAAGAGGCTAGATGAGGCAAAGGGGGTCTGGCCAGAACAGCTCCCCCAAGTCCTGTGGGCATATAGGACCTCACATCGGACTCCCACGGGTCACACTCCTTTCTCCCTAACCTTTGGGAGTGAAGCAGTCCTCCCCGTGGAGGTTAAAGTTCTGTCACATAGGGTCCAGTCCTACGACCAAGACAGGAACCACGAGCTCCTATGCCATTCCCTAGACATAGTAGATGAAAGGCGAGAAGATTCACAACTCCAGCTCGCCCATTATCAACAGAAGATCACTCGCTACTTCAACACTAAGGTCAAAAGACGTGCCTTTAGCGTCGGTGATTTGGTCTTAAGGAGAGTTTCTGGGCCGGGAAAGATCCCAAAGATGGGGTTTTGGGACCAAGCTAGGAAGGACCATACCAGGTCATCGAAGTCATCAAAGAGGGAACTTATAAGTTAGCTCGACTTGGTGGAGGGGCGGTCCCGCGGACTTGGAATGCTATCCACCTAAAGAAATACTATCAATGATCCACTTGTAAGGCCTAGAAGGTCACCTTCCATGTATAAATAAAAATCAAATGTTTCTCTTTATTTGCAAGTGTGATTTTAAAGTAACCACGAAAGACCCTTTCCCAGTTACTTGGGGGGCATATGGTACCTGGATATAACCAGGTCTCCTTAACGACTTAGGTGTTAATTTTTATCCATGGATAAGAGTTATCACAAACTAAGCCTTATCCTGGTCTTAACCAGGTCATAAAACTTGGAAGTTAACTAAAATTTATTGACCGCGGTTCTTCTTTAAAGAGCCCGGGATATGGATAAAAGTTGACGCGAACTAAGTTTTCAAAATAAGTTCCTGGTTTTAACCGGGTCATAAAACTTAGAAGTTAACTAAAATTTATTGACCGCGGTTCTTCTTTAAAGAGCCCGGGATATGGATAAAAGTTGACGCGAACTAAGTTTTCAAAATAAGTTCCTGGTCTTAACCAGGTCATAAAACTTGGAAGTTAACTAAAAATTATTGACCGCGGTTCTTCTTTAAAGAGCCCGGGATATGGATAAAAGTTGACGCGAACTAAGTTTTCAAAATAAGTTCCTGGTCTTAACCAGGTCATAAAACTTGGAAGTTAACTAAAATTTATTGACCGCGGTTCTTCTTTAAAGAGCCCGGGATATGGATAAAAGTTGACGCGAACTAAGTTTTCAAAATAAGTTCCTGGTCTTAACCAGGTCACAAAACTTGGAAGTTAACTAAAATTTATTGACCGCGGTTCTTCTTTAAAGAGCCCGGGATATGGATAAAAGTTGACGCGAACTAAGTTTTCAAAATAAGTTCCTGGTTTTAACCGGGTCATAAAACTTAGGAGTTAACTAAAATTTATTGACCGCGGTTCTTCTTTAAAGAGCCCGGGATATGGATAAAAGTTGACGCGAACTAAGTTTTCAAAATAAGTTCCTGGTTTTAACCAGGTCATAAAACTCAGGGGTTAACTATTATTTTGATCGTGGCTCTTCTTTAAAAGCCCGGGATATAAATAACGGTTAACCCGAACTGAGTTCATAAAAATAAAGAGATGAATTGCAGCCAAAAGCATAAAAAAAATATATATATTTGTTAAAGTTGCTGAGCAAATTGTCTCAAGGAGGAAACACCTCATGAAAAATTACAATGGAAAATAAAATAGTTCAAAATACTTAAAGAGAAGTCTCCTAAGCCCCATCAGTTGGCCCTTTGGAGGTCGCGGTCTCGTCCTGCTCCGCCGCGACAGAGGCCTCTCCAGTCTCCGAGGGAGGTACCTCTTTATTTAGGCGGGCTTGGAGCTTCGGTAGCAAGAATGCCCAGAGGTCCGGCGGCATGAAAGAAAAGTCCGCATCTGGGTTGTGGGACCAGCAGTGATAAAACAGGTCCTGCAAGGACTGCTCTGAAACGGCCCGCTCGGCTTTCATGGCGGCCTGGGCCTCGGTCTTGGCTACCTCGAGATCTGTCCGCGATGCGGCCAGGGAGTTTTTAAGCTCTCGGTTCTCGGAGCGGATCTTCTCTAGCTCGGCTTTAGAGGCCGCCAGCGCGTCTCTCGCCTCCTGAGCCTCCTGGAGGGTGGTCTGGCGCTCAGCTTCCAAACCCTCGAGCGGACCTTGGTCCTAGCAATGCCTCTGTATGCGGCAGCAATGCCCTGCAAGAAAGGAAGGATAAATTAACTAACTGGAAGAAAAAAAAAGGCGGCGTGTGAATGTTAAAGCTCTAAAAGAATGGGGCAGTTTACCGTTACGGTCATGTCCATCGAAGACTCCATAACTCGGACCGGGCTCGTT
Organism: Humulus lupulus; assembly: GCF_963169125.1. NCBI lineage: Eukaryota > Viridiplantae > Streptophyta > Magnoliopsida > Rosales > Cannabaceae > Humulus > Humulus lupulus. The sequence goes on from NC_084802.1 coordinate 15,983,674, forward strand.
GTTTCGATGGCCCGGAGCTCCCTCTCCCTGAGATTGTAGAAATGGCTGACGGCATAGCTAGCCGACTCATACACCGTACCCCGGAATGCTTCGGGCATCTTCTCCAGAGCCTGGGGGTCGACCGGGATACGCACATCCGGGGCTGCCGCGGCCAGATTCCCGATCTCTATTACCCCGTCCTGGGCGGCTAATGGAGATCGTTGGGGTGGTGGAGGCATGGGCCCTGTCCTGGCAACAGGAAGGATCGCCCCTGCGACCTGGGATGGAGGGGCTTTCTCCTTCTCCTTAGCCGGGGATTTGGTGGAGGTCCCAGCCGAGCTCTTGGACTCCCGAAGCCTTTTCAACCTTGGCCCCGCTGGGGGGTTCCCGCCGAAGACCACGCCCCGCAGGTTTCCTCCGGGCTGAGACATCTCTTCTGCCAAGAACAAAAAACATGGTTATTACAAGGTAGCAATCATGCAGAAATAGAGGCAAAAGGTTTAAAGGCAATGAGTAAGCGAATACTAAGGGAGCCCTACCCCCCGAGCTGGAAGAGTCTAAGACGATTGTCTCACGAACTGGCGCAGGTTCTAGGTCCGGTTCCGACTCGGGGCTGGACTCTTCTACATACTGCCTAATCCCCGGGGCATAGATGCCCCTCTGAAGCGCCGGCCACGTGCGTAAGTTGGTCCCATACTCCTAAAAAAGGATCGACCTAAAAGCTAGGGTGTTATCTACTACTACGGTACCCCTAGGCCGACTCTCTTGGTTGTCCAGCACGAGCTGGTCAACACAATGGAGCAAGAGCGTGTCCAGGTCCGGATTCCTCGGGTGACGATGGACGAGCTGCCTAGGATTGAACCTAACCAGCCGGGGGTCTGCAGTGGCCCTATCTACATTCTTAAATAAGTAAGGGTTACCTTGGCCTGAAGGACCCGCGGCTGCTCCGGATTGGACCCTCTCCTCGCCCATACCCTGGGCGACCTCCAAGGTCCTCTTCCTGTTCATCACGATGGGAACTTCATCACCCTCCTCCTCGCCTTCGTCGTCGGCGCTCCCCTCCGCGACGATCGGTCTGTTGTCGCGGGCTAGGGGAGGCCCCCGGGGCCTCTTCAAATTCAAAGTCTGATTTGGGAAAATCAGCTTGCAGAATACCATCATCTCGTCCGTCACGAGCACGCGGTAATCTTTCTCACTGGGAGGCAAGTTCGCCAGTGTGTCGTATTGACCCCCGAGGGTCGCAGACTTTTCGGTCCTCGCGTAGATGGCTGCAAGGTTGGTTGAAGTCAGAAGTGGAATAAGGGAAGAGCTAAAATAAGATAACCTTTAAAAGGCGGGCTAAATCAAGGATCACTTACGAGGACGGTTGAAGTAGTGATGATCGCAGTTGCGGAACCCAGTTGACATAAAAAACTGGTCCTTGAAGTCGTTCGGATGGCTCGGCACCTCGATGACCGCTGCTGTATTAGGGAAGCGGGTTAAGTAATAGAACCCGTCGCCTCGCCCCCGCTGGTCTGGGCTGGCTTTGAGGCAAAAGAAGTATAGAATATCAGCAGGAGTGGGGACCTCCCACTCATGCTTTTGAAAAAAATACCTCAACCCCGCCAACAGACGGTACGAGTTGGGAGGGAGCTGGAATGGGGCCAACCCCACATAGTTCAGAAAATCAGCAAAATACTGGTCTAGGGGGAGGAAGGCCCCTGCCTTGAAGTGTTCACCACTCCAGGCCGCGAACGACTCGTCGAGCGGCGTGCAGCTCCGCTCACCCTCCACAGCAGGTCGGGCAATCACTGAGGCTTTCCCCAAGGGAATGTTGTGGGTGATGAAGAGTTTGGTGATCTTGGCCTGCTCGGTTATCTTCGAGACGATTCTCTCTACCTCGAAAAACGCGTCAGGGGCCACCTCGGCCTGTTTCTCCACGGCCGGGCCAAAGTGGGGAATCGGCGAGCTGGTCATCACCGCCTTTCCTTTATCTTGTTGAGAGGCCGAGCTTCCCACGTTCTTCTGGGGCAAGTTCTTCTTCGGGGCCATCTGGTCGCCTATCGAACAAAAGAAAACACTTCAGAAAAGGCGACCCAAGCAAAAGGCTGAGGCAAATGTTAATTACACGAGCTGGGGTAAGCCCAGCCCGCGGAGAGTGGAACCACGCGGTTCAATGAACACGCGCCTAGGCCCTCAACAGATCCCAGATTACTCGGAATTCGTGTGTTAGGGGGGCTCAGAGTAAAAATTTGCCTTGGGGGGAAAGTTTCAACAGGCAAAACGTGCAAAACCGCTTTTGAGGCGTATTCCCTAAGCTACCCAGTTTTGTACCCAAAATTCCTAAAGGTCCTACCCAGAAATTGTCCCTGAAGAAGCACCATGAACCCATACTCTAAGACGGTGTCCCATGGCAGGCGTGCCCTAACCTAAGAAGGGCTGTCACCCTCTGTATTCACGCAACTCAGAAAACCCCTGCATGTGACTACAGTAATATTTTTTACCTAAGCTACAGTGGCATGCTTTCAAAGTGAACAGGGTCAGAAGAACTTACAGTATGTGGCTGGATGGTGAGCGAGATTGCTGCGCTGGTAGGAGCTTCGTTGGTACAGTGACCTCCAAGGCTTTGAAGAAACTCGTAAGCTTAAGCTTCGTGAACGGAGAAGATGAGAACAGCAGAGATGAGGGTTTCGTTCTTTGGAAGGTCAGAGAAAGAAGAAGGAAATTTGGGAATTGTTTGAATGATAAGGTGGCCCGTGCGTGGGATGACCACCCCCTTTTATACAAGGGAAGGATCACGTGTAAAAGGCTCTTGGGAGACCCTCCACTCGAAATGTGAAACGACGGCTGGACAGTAGGCTAGGCCATTTAATGCGGTTCTCGTAGAGTGTACCGTCGCCACCCACGGCGTTCCACGTATCAGACGCCTGCTAAAAGAATGGAATGCGAAGGGTTGTGGGGGAAGTCTAAAAGCCCCTACTGTGGTCTCCTGTATATGACGTCATAGACCACGAGCAGGAGCTTGGGGGGCAGATGTACGCCCTGGTTTTCCCACGGGCTGTTTAGCAGGACGAGCCTCGGACTAATCAGGTTTAGTCCGAGGCTCCCGCAGGCCGGAGGTTCTATTTCCAGGACGGACCCTTGTCAGCTCGAGGGGGTCCTGTTTCCAGCTCGCATTTGTTGCCCAGGAGCTGAGAGTGACACCCGAAGGCCACAGACGGGAGCAGCTCGGGTTACGAACTGCTCAGGTCACGAGCTTCTCAGGAAGCTCCGACCCTATGGGAAGTCAACACGCAAGATAAACGTGCATATTCCTGCCATCACGTGCCCGATATCCCCCTGACTTCTCGGACACGCAGCAGGAACGTGCGTATTCAGACACCCACGGACGGGTTGGGCCGTGCGGCCCATTATCTCCTTCCATGCTGATAAGACCACACTTGTGTGTCAGGTTTAGGAATTAATCATGAATGTCACATATTTGATATGACAAATGGTAAGGTCACGGGATGACCTCCCTACCAACTTCCAGGTGCCTTCTCCTATAAATAGGGAGACCCTGGGAGTTGATAGGGGTTGGAAAAAATAGTCTTTGAAGAACTGTACACTTTGTAAACCAAATACCCAGAGAAGATCAATAATATTGACTAGTGGAGTAGAGGGATTTTAACCTTCGAACCACTTAAAAACGTGTCTTGAGTCACCTAGTTCTTTCCAAAAGATTTCATATCTGTGACGGTTCTACTTTTAGTACTAATCTCTTTCTCTTCTTCTCTTAATTATCTGTTGCCGAAGAACCGCGTCAACACATAATTTCTACACATTCAAAACCTCTCAATTCTCTTCATCTTCTTCTTCTTTTTATTTTTTTTTCTATGTATTTTTAGATGAAAAATTTGGGGGTTTCTCCTCCAAATTTTCCTATTTATGTTTATAATTTTTAGTTTGTATTTGCTACTCTAGTTATGTGCTTTTAATCTTTTTCATAAGATTATTAAGATCATGATGAAGCAACTTGTAACTAGGTAATATTTATGTTGTATGTTGATTTCCCCTGTAATACAACAAAGTTTATGGATTTTTCTTCTTCATATATTTCTTTCATCTTAAATATCTTGTATTTTAGATTGTTAGAACATATTTACACTTTGTTCTTCATTAGTGCATAAACATAATATTCTTTGTGTAAGATGTGTCATTAAATTGTACACATCCATGCTTAGAACAAAAATATTATGTTTTGCCTTATAAATAATGTTCATTGATTTATTTGTTATTTCATTAGATTGATTTACACTAAATGCTTTGAAATTATAATTTTGAAACTTTTTATAAGAAATTTGTGCTTAAAATTATAAATCTTTTTGGAAAATGATAGTTTAAATTATTTTAACTATCACTAAAACTTGGGAATCAATATACTAATAAATATTATTAAACTTACATTTTGTGGATTCTAGTATCTTAATAATCTTTTCTTTTAACACTTATTGTCAAATCATTATTGGTTTATTTTCATTATCTTAAATAGCTTTATTTTACAATCTTTTAGTTTATGTTCATAATATTAAAACTCATCAATCTTTGGAACTAGGTTAGAATTTATTACTTTTGATTTAAAATAGTTTTCTTTTTTATTTTAGACAACTCCTTTGGGTTCGACCTCGTGCTTACACGAAAACTATTCTATAAATACGATTCGTGCACTTGCGAGTTATAAATTTTTAAAACATACCCGTTTTGGGTCCATCAAATACCATGTGCTACAGTACACGGCATATATGCTGTGTACTGTAGCAAACACAACAAATTAGATATAAATAAATATACTGCTACATTGGAGTGTCTCCTACACCATATATACCTTTTTTGTGATACATTGGAGATGCTCTTAGAACAGAAAATCTCACAACCTAGCTCTGATACCACTTGTTGAACACCACAACACGCGAAAAACGTAATTACTTTATTATTACAAAAATAATTACACCAAGATTTAGATACAATATTTAACCACAATACACACTTTATTTTGGAGTACTTACTTATAACTTATCTCACACTATTTTTAGGCACACTTATATATCAATCACACTTACACTTATTTAGCACTTACTTAGACTCACACTTTGTGATACTCTTTTGAGACACTTTGCTACAAACATGGACACACATTAACCGACTTAAAGAAGCTAGAAAATTCTAATTTTGTGTTAGGTTTTCAGCTTAAGCCCAATAGCTAGAAAAATCTAGACTTTATATTTGGGGGTGTACACATGATTTGATTTGGTGTGCTTTAGAATAATTTTGAAACCAAACCGCTCATGTAGTTTGAATGGTTTTTTCAAAATGGAAAATTAAATCAAACCATTAAAAATTATAAAACCAAACCATAAATAAAGAATTTGGTACGGTTTGATTTTGTTATAACCATATAACCAAATTATTAAAATTAATTTTTTTTATTATAAAATAATTAACTAAATAATTGTATTTAAAAAATAATAACAATTTTAGTTTTACTTTTAAGACCATAAAAAAGTATACAAGAAGCTTAGTGTCTTTGTTATTAAAAGTGTATGTATTTTGAATCATTTTATAGGATAAGGAAAAATAAATGTTTATTTTCTAAATAATGTAAGACTTTATAATTCTCTTTTCTTAGTTTTGGAAACTTGTGCATGTATTAAATACTAATAAAAATATATTCTTAACAATTAAATTACTTGGTTTGGATGGTTGGGTGGACTTTATATTAACTTGAGTAGAAGGGTTCAAACTTTTATACTCTCATTTCTAAAAAAATATTATTTTAGAAAGAATCACGGTTCGATCCAGTTTAATAGGTTTTGGAGAGTTAAAAATCATGACCGAACCATTTAAAATTGAACGGTTCGATTAAACCAAATCATAGAGTTAAAAATTATGACCGAACCATTTAAAATTGAGCGGCTTGATTAAACCAAACTATAAAAATAATTTTATCAATCGTTATTTTTTATAGTTTGGCGCGATACGATTTGAGTTTTAAACCGCAGTTTGTAGGTTTATATGAACACCCTACTTTATTTACTAAGTTGGGCATGATTCAATTCTAGAGAAATCTAAAATTTAATTGAGGCTGTGATGACTTGTTACAATTTTATTATTTTTAATATAATTAAAATTTTTGATGTTAAAAATAGAATTAAAACATTTAAGACTTAACCATGGTTCAGTATATTTTAAAACTTTTTACATAAAAAGTTTAGTTTACGATGAAAACGACAACAGCCAACAACAGTATGAGAAGTTGAAAACGACACGTCGTAAACTCAACTCATCTCTGCCATTTGGGGGCGAGAAAAGGCAGCAAACAGTGAGAAAGAAGAGCAAACATGAGAGGCTTCAACTTGTTTCAGAGAAGCTCATCGCTATGGAGGAGAGAAAGAAATGCACTTCGCTCCATATCATCATCTAGGTCATTTTGTACGGAAAATGGCGATGGTCTTCAGAGCTCTAGGGTTAAGATCTTCGATCGCGACCTCAAACGCAAACAAGTAATACGTCTTTTTCTTCTTCTTTAGGTATAATCTTGTGTCAATTTCTTCTTTGATGTCTTAATATTCATCAAAAAAAAAAAAATTATGGCTTTACAGCGTGATCGAGCTAGATGGTTGATGGGTCAGACTCAAAATGACTCCTTTGTCGACGCTGTTGTTGAGAATGTATTGGATCGTTTGGAGGTACTGTTTAAAGCTTTCTTCATTGAGCTTGAGAGTGATATCTTTCTTGTGTTGGATTGACATTATTGTCATTCATTTGGGCTCACAGGACTGCAAAAAATCATTTCCTACTACATTATGCTTAGGGGGTTCAATACTACCTATCAAGCGTTTGTTACGTGGCCGGGGTGAGAAATTAGCTTTGTATTCTTTAAATTGAAATTAAAGTACTGTATGTCTCGACTAATTGTCTTAATGTTTCAATTTAGGTAACAATTAAGGTTGAGAATGAAAAAGTATGTGTAATATTTTTTATATTAGCAAATGATAGTATGCCAGATTAGTCAAAATTTTATCTTTTCATGACAATTTGTCAAGATGTGTTGTATTGCACCATTTGAAATTAGTTCACGCATGTACGGATTCAAAATCCTTTTATATTTATTTTTAGGTGGCATTGAGAAGCTTATTATGATGGACACATCGTATGACATGGTAAAGTTGTGTAAAGATGCTGAGCTTGATGATGCACAGAATGAAAAGATTGAGACCTCCTTTATTGTTGGCGATGAGGAATTTTTGCCTGTTAAAGAAAAGTAGGCTTAAAAGTTTTAGAATTATTTATTTGTTTTTATTTAAAAAAAATTATGTGAAATTCATTCATTTGAGGAACTCTTGATTGCCAATTGTCAATGTCAACCCTCTAATTGTATTTTGTAAAGCTCTCTAGATCTGGTAATAAGTTGCTTGGGCCTTCATTGGACTAATGATCTTCCAGGAGCTATGATACAGGTATATGCTTCTTTATATTTATAATTAGTTAGATTTATGGTGTTAGTTAGATTTCGCATTTGGATCCCATTACGAAAAAGTTGAAGCTGTATGAGAAGGCAAGATAGACATGTTGTGGATGCATTTTAAATTTGGTAGAAAAGAGAGTCAGCGGTCTTTGTTAATACTCAAGCTGTGAATATCTTTAACCGTAAAACATAAAGGAGAGATTTTGAATTTTTCTAGTGCATGCATTTGAATTATCTGTATTTTTTCCTTATAGAAAATTTTATAATTGGTAAAACTTAATAAACATGCAGTGCAAATTATTATGGAAGCATCCATGACACATGATTATATTTTACAGAGTAGATTGGCATTGAAGCCTGATGGCCTATTTTTGGGAGCTATTCTTGGAGGAGAAACCTTGAAGTTGGCATTCTTGATTAATTAAATGATATTTTTCCTATTTCTGCTATGGTTGGATTACCAAGAAATATAATTAAGTACCTGATTTGATTTTTTATTTGTTTTTTCTTTGTGGCTAGGGAGCTGAGAATTGCTTGCACAGTGGCACAAATGGAGCGTGAAGGGGGCATCAGTCCACGAATTTCACCTTTGGCACAAGTATAAAGTTTGTCGCATAACTTGTCTCAATTTATTTACTGAAGATGATGGCAACTAGGCCCTTCTGTATTACCCCTTTCGAATTGGCTTTTGCTTGGTTTTCAAAGTATAAACTAAAGTTTGTTTTCAAGATGTTTTTCTTATATCTCTACTTTTTTTTTCTTTCTCTAATGATACTTTCAGTAGCAATCTCATAGATTTGCTAGAAAAATGAATGTTTTGATGATGAAAGTAGGATTTTTTCAAGTATCCTCTCTCCTTGATCTAATAGTCTCCAGTTTGATCTTACATTACAACTTGCTGGCAATGATGGATTCATTTGGTGCCACTTTGTATTACATATCTAGTTCATTGTTGAATATGAATCAATATCAACCTAGAGTTTCTTAGGCCAAAATGATCACCAACAATGGTGGTACCATCTGTGGATGTATTATATATGTTGCTTTTTTTTTTATTGCATTCCAAGATTTTCTAAGTTATTTGTTTATTTGTTGTTGTTCTTGTCATGCTTCTATTAACGAGGCTGTTAAAATGTTGGGTTTATTTATTTATTTTTTATTCTTTTGAAAGGTGGATGAACATGTTTCTTTTCCTTTTTGGTTGAGAAATAGTTTTTCATACTAACATTTGGTGATTGGTTATTGAGTCCCCTAAATGGTTCTTTTGTCTAGGTGCGAGATGCAGGAAATCTTTTGACCAGAGCAGGTTTTACTCTTCCAGGTGTTGATGTCGATGAATACGTAGTTAAATATCAAAGTGGTGAGCATTTCTTATACCATTTTTTGCACATAATTATGCAGTCTCTGCCTACTAGATTAGTTATGTCATCTCGTATTTTGAAGCCTTTCCACTCGAGTAAAATAGAAATTGTGTCCTACAACATTGATGCATCAATCATCTATGTTGTGTGAGCTGGATTTTTAGTTATATATTCTGAGGTAGTTAAGAATTTAATGATTTTAAAACTAGAGTAATTGGTGAAAATAGATTTTTTTTTCTTGATGTCACTATGCAAAATGACATTCTTTTGATAATTTTTTCAAAATGACCTTGTTTTTCTTCACAAAATGGGGTATTGAGAGTGTCTGGAAGACTACTTTTGCAAAGAATTATCAGAAAAAGGCTACTGTGCAAAATGACTATTTTTTGCCAAATACTCCTTTTAACTGCTAAGTTGATAATACATCTTGGAAAACATGATATATTTTTTTATTAATTGTTCAAGATGAATGCTCATGCTGAATATTAGACCAAAAACCACTCTTTGGCTGGACCAACTTTTTATAAATTTCCAGGACACACTTACTTGAAATGACCTCATTAGATACCTTTTACCTTTTCACCATTTTCACAGTTAATTTATTTCTCTGGTTGCTGCAGCTCTTGAGCTAATAGAACATCTGCGAACAATGGGTGAAACTAATGCTCTTCTACAAAGAAACAAGGTTAAACTCATCACATATTTCTCTTGGATTAACTAAAATTGTAGAACATGATTTGAAAAATTGACGGGATTCTGAATTAAGCAGATTCTGAAGAGAGAAACAGCCCTTGCAACTGCAGCTATATACCAGTCAATGTTTGGCGCAGAAGATGGCACGGTCCCGGCTACTTATCAGGTAGAGCAAGATAGAGTTTCTCTCAAAATGATTCATTTTGGAGAAAAACTTCAATTTATGTTCTCTTTCTTGTTGTGGTTTTGTAGGTTATTTACATGACAGGGTGGAAGGAGCATGAATCTCAACCAAAGGCCAAAAGGAGAGGTTCTGCCACTGTGTCCTTCATGGACATTAAGAAGCAGTTTGGAAATACTGGAAGTTGATTTGCGTATGTGCAATTTTCAAATGACTTTCATTTTCTTTTATTTGAACAAAAATAAAATAAAGTAGAATAGAGCATTGATGCTGATTAATTATTTTGTCCAATTTTGTAATAGTTTGTAATCTTTACAAAACAATGCTATTTATCACACATTCAGTTCACTACCATTCAAATTAATGTAGTGACAAGATCCATGTTTATAATATTTTGGGTTATTAGTAAGGAATTACAGCAATTTTTACTTTTAGTTGAAAAATATTTGCAAATGTATAAGAAAAATAAAACAGCACATTCACACACACAACTCTCTTAGTCAAATATTTAAACGTTCTCATTCACTCCAAATAACTATAAAAAACTGTTTGATTCTAAATTAATTGAAAATAATTAGTATATAAATCTACAACTCTGTTCCGTTGATTGAAATCACTGATTCTGCTGTTAATCAACGCCAAAACACAATTTTTACATAGAATAAAGTCGACAATTTTTTTTAAAAGAATCTTCAAAGTTCTAACATACAATTTACAATTCTCATAATCATATATGCCAAAATTATCTAACCAGAAGATGACTTGGATGGGGTTAGATTAGGAGGAGCAGGAACGTCTATGATACCTTCCAACATAAGACAAACTTTCTTCATAGAAGGTCTCAAAGTTGGTTCCTCTTGAATGCACCAAAGTCCCAACTTAATCATCTTCTCCACTTCACTCTTCTCCACATGATCATCTTCAACCAGTTTTTCCAGTTGACCAAACATGAAACAGTCATAAACCCAGTTGGCAAGAACAGCTTTCTCTTCAGGAACATCCATTTGCACACTCCTTCTACAACAAACAATCTCCAAAACCATGATTCCAAAACTATAAACATCAGCTTTCACTGTTATCGCCATGTTTCGATGCCATTCCGGTGCCAAATATCCTCTCGTTCCTCGCAAACCAGTGTAAGTTCTGGTTTGATCAGGCATTAGTAGTTTAGCCAGCCCGAAATCTGCAATTTTCGCCGAGTTTTGATCGTCCATTAGTATGTTTTCTGGTTTGATATCACAGTGGATTATCTGAGTTTCACACTCTTCATGTAAGTAGACTATGCCTTTAGCTATATCTAATGCTATTCCAACTCTTTCCTCCCAATTAGGCTTTCTTGTCTTGGACTTGAAGAGAAAATCAGCTAAAGAACCGTTTTTCATGTACTCATAAACCAGTAGCCTGTTTGGTCCTTCATGGCAGTAACCATGGAGTTTGACCAAGTTTCTGTGATGGGTTTTGCCTATTACTCGCATTTCGTTCCTGAACTCTTGTTCTCCGTCCGCGATTACTCTCTCTAGTCTCTTAATGGCCACAACTTTACTAGTCCTCCAGCTGTTTGATAAAATCACTCCTTTGAAAACTGTCCCAAATGCTCCTTTTCCCACTTGATCTTGGAAACCATTTGTGGCCTTTTCTAACTCACCAAACGTGTATGGTCTTACAGACATATCTTCAAGAAACTTGTCATGATCCAGATTCACAATTCTTTTGTAATACAAAGCACGGAATCTGTAGATAAGAGCACCCGAAATCACTAAGCCAATGATTCCCAAACTCGAAACGACCATGCTGGTGATGAAGATTCCACTTTGAACTACTTGTTGATGATGATCACTGGTTTTTTCTTTGCCGCTCAAACTTGTTGTACAGACTTTTATAATGGTTGTAACGAAGCCTTTTCTCCCAATTCTCGAATATCTCAATGGAGTGGTTAGTTTACGACACCTCATGTTGTTCCGGAACATAGCAGCTTGGCAATTACGGTCTTTCAAGCATTCATCTATGCAAGCTGACTTGTTCATCACCGAAACGATAGAATACAAGTCTTCGTTGTTCCACGCAATTCCATCAAGTTCGACAGAAGAAAGATGAGAGTCTCCCTCAAGATTATGATCACTTTGGTTTTGAGCAATGCAATCTATGCTTGTATTTCTCTGGCAGCCTAAGTTTCTCCTGTGCTCATCGACAAAATCAAAGCCTGGTAGGCATGCGTAATCCGGTTCTTCATCATGATCTGTAAGACAATATGAATTCAAGCCGCATAGTCCAACTGGGGCACACTTGTTTGCAACTGAAGCCCACTCGACCACCCAACTGCTGTTTATATTTACTGAACTATGAGAATACAATCGTAATATTCCATCTACATCTAGTGTTAACCGATACAGAACTTTCTCACTGAGACTTTTCCCAGTACGAAAAATCGGCTTTGTATTGAGACCAGTGGCATTAAGAAGGTAAAGATGGCCATCAAGATCAAGATTTAGACTCACATTGTTACCTGTCCTAATGTTGATGTTCCTTGCCCAGTAAGAAAAAAAGGCTTTGTTTGGACTTATTGCAGGGTATTGGACCAAATTCCCATCTCCCTGCATAGCAAGCCGGAACCTTTTGTTGGCTGAAACAAGTTGATTTCCTGGAAGCAGATGCTGTCCTGGCAAAAGGGTATCTGTTTGATGATCGAAACTCTGCCATGTGATCATCGAGTTCAAGTTGTAGAGGACGAAGTTGCCCGAATCGAGCATGGAAGCTGAGGCTGCAGGCTGAGAGGAATTGGTAATGGTGGCTTTTTGTAGACCTTGCTTATCTCGCAAGACAATGTTCCCATCTTTATTGAAAAACAGTGTAGCATCTTGGGACAATGGGGGGTCATCTGGATTTGCTGTCCATACGACTGTCTTCTGGTTTAGTTTCTCATACCAGATTCCAACTGCAAAACCATTGTCTTGTGTTTGGTAGAAGCCAAATGCAAAGTGGCCAGAGCTAGATAACCAATGTGAGTTACTGGTATTGGAAGAGAGAGAAGAGCGTAAGCTGATTAGTGTGTTATTGATCTTTTGTTGAGCTGTTGATATTGAGAACTTGGTAGTAATCAGAAGCAACACAAAATAGATTGCAGCCATAATTTTTCTGGGTTCTTCTACTGCTTACTGCTTTTAAAACCAAAGTATTGTTTTGAACTTTTGATGAAAGAAATTTTCTGATCCATAAGCAATACTTAATACATGTCGTTACAGCTCTTTGGTTTGATTCAGACTTGGTCAATATAAGAATTCTAATGCACGCAAAGCTCATAATGTATGGTTTAGATTTTTATAGATTTGACTTTGAAGCTTAATTACAAGGAGTCAAAACTCCTTTTAATTTTAAACAATAATAATAATAACACAATTTAGTTTCATTAAAAAAATGACCAAAATTAAGCAGAAAATTAATTTTGATGCAGTATGTAAAACAAAAGATTAACAAATGAACAAAACAGTTGTTTAGGACCAAAATAGTATTATTTTTTTTATGCAAATATTACTTGGACAATAAGTATTAATGGCTCATGAGTGACAAGATAACAAAATTTGAATAAGAGTGGTTTTTATATAAATATATATATATATATATATTTATAATATGTTTATGAAATAAACAAGGACCAGTGACTCAAATTTAGTCAACTTTAGAAAGAGGGAAAATTAGCCTATTTTGCTTAAAAGAATGGCAAGAGTATCGCAGGCAGCCTTGTCCCATGATCTCAAAGATAGATTCTCAAATCTCATATTGCTTATGATGAAGCAAAGAAAGCTTATTATTTGAGGTTTGAACCTTCAACAACGGCATTGCAAAATGTTGACTACATACTATTCAGAAATCATTCAATAAATTACTCATTTTTATTGTTTCTACTCAAAATGATAGGAGGTTTCTAGTCAAAATTGGACAACAAAGAACAAACCCTTCTAAAATATATCAAGTGTAATACGACATCACCAATTAAATTATTTTTCAAACCAAAAAAAAAAAAAAAAAAAGTTTTTATATCGATATAGGTGCATTTGTTCAAGTGCAAATAATATATAATTAGGATGACAAGAAAAAATTATTATTTATATAAGGGTGTGACTATTGACACTTTTTTTCTCCCCTCCCTTTTATAATTGATGAGTAATTAATTAGCCATTTACATACATAATTATATGTAAATTGACATAAATATCCTCAAACAATTATAATTATAAACTATAATTCTTAACACACACCCTCCCAACATATTAGGTATAAACATTAAAAAAATGTTAGATTATCAATTTAAAAAAATTAAAACTCTAAAAAAAAGTAATGGATGAACAAATATAGATATGAATGTGATGTGGATGCTAAAGATTTTAAATCTAATGAGTTTTTTTTTTTTTTATCATATGTATGAATTTTTTTTATTGTATTTTATTCTTAAAATTGTGTATAATAACAACAAGTCACTCAATATTGACATAATTAAAAAGACTAAATAAAAACATAAAAGCGAAATAAAGATTATTAAGCCATGAAAATGAGATGTAAAAGACATAACATTTATCATGATAAGAGTCATTGATCATACCATTTACATTAGTGACAATGATTTAAGTTTTAGTTTTGTTTAGGAGAGAGTGGTTTTAACAATATTTGTATTAATAATTGTTATACTCATTTTTCAAGCATTTATGACATTTCAAAAAATAACAATTATAAAGGGATGATGAACAAAACCTATAACCTTTCTATTCTCACAAAGCACAAAACAGATCCTGTTCTCACAAAACACAAAACAATTCTTGTTATCACAAAGCACAAAGTACTTCATGTTCTCACAAAGTACAATTACTTCATGTTCTTATGAAGTACAAAACAAACTACCAAGCGCTAACAGAATGGATTGGGTCGCGTAGCCGCATTCGTCATTCTCTGTTCGCACAAGGCAAACCATTACACACTAACAGGAGGATCCTGATCGTTCAACACACAAAATCTGCGCTAACAGAATTAACAAAGGAGTACATAGTTGCTATTTATCAAATATAATTGTATTTGTATTATTTTTGGGCCAAGTCCAATAACTTAGGCTTATGATCCAATTGTAACCCTAAACTCCTCACTATAAATAAGATGAGATGTGATAGAAATAAAGGGGAGGCAATTCATAATGTCGAAACTCCATGATGGTAGAAACAAGTCATTATGTAATGTAAAAGCAAATGAGGACTATAGAACAATCGACGACGTAAGTTCACTGGAAACTATGACTTTTTAAGCTTAAATATTAATAAAAGTAACTAAGTGGATATATGTCATTTTTTTGGGATCGAACCACTTTAAAATATGGTGTTATTTATTTGATTATACATCTATTCTTGAATTCATGCTTTTATGTTCTCAAGTTGATGAAAAATAGTGTCAACAATGATATAAATGGGTGTGAGATGAAAGTTTTATGAATAATATTGTACTTAACAAGAGGGGGAGTGAAAATAAATTCTTTTAACTTTTAAAAGGAGTGTAATTAGAAAATGTGTAAGAGAAGAAAAAAAGTGCGTGCCATAGTCACATAATCCAATTACTCAAATTAATTATATATGGTCACATAATCCAATTACTCAAATTAATTGTATATTATTTGCACTTGTCAACCTTGCTATCCTCCTTGTATTGGCTTGCCAATAGTAAGTTTCCATTCAATATATATCCATCCCCACAATTGCTCCATACATTTTGTACCGGAAAAAGTTGAGAACTACTCAATTTTAGGAGTAGTTAACTAAAATTAGACACTTAATATATTTACTTGAATTTTACCTATAATTATGACGAGACTTCCCAAATTACCCTTATTTGAGCACATGGTTCTAAGTGTTGTTGTAATATGTATTATATGTGTCATATTATAGTTAAATTGAAAATGCATTTTAATTATAATGTGTCATATATATGTGTGACAACTATATTTATAGGAATGTATTCAATCTATGAAAAATTATTCTTTAAAATGTAAAAATCAAGGCTTAAAATATAAATCATAAATCTTAAAATGTAAAGAACAATCATTTAAAATATAAATCTCAAGACATAAAATCTAAACCACAATTCTTCAAAATATAAACCACAAAGCTTAAAATATAAACCATCACTTTTTAAAATTTAAACCACAAGCCTTAAAATTTAAATCGCGGTTTGTAAAAATTTAAATCATAATGCTTAAAGTTAAACTACTAGACTTAAAATCTAAACTACGATCATATAAAATATAAATCATATTCTTTTAAAATTTAAGCCATGATTCTTTAAAATTTAAACCATTAGTTTTTAAAATTTAAACTACCATATAACTTAAAATTTAAACATCTCTTTAAAATTTAAATCACAAGACTTAAAATTTAAATAACAACTCTTTAAAATTTAAAACACGAGGCTTGAATATAAACCACAACTCTTTAAAATTTAAATCACGATGCTTAAAAGTTAAACTACTTAGCTTAAAAGTTAAACTACTTAGCTTAAAATCTAAACTACGACCATATAAAATATAAATCATGATCATTTAAAATCTAAAATCACGACTCTTTAAAATTTAAATCACTAGTCTTTAAAATTTAAAGCACGACTCTTTAAAATTTAAAGCACGACTCTTTAAAATTTAAACCACAAGGCTTAAAATTTTAAAACGCAAGGCTTAAAATTTTAAAACGCAAGGCTTAAAATTTAAACCACGACTTTAAAAATTTAAACCACAATGCTTAAAAGTTAAATCACTAGCCTTAAAATCTAAACCACGATCGTATAAAATATAAACAATGATCCTTAAAAATCTAAATCACGACTCTTTAAAATTTAAATCACTAGTCTTTAAACCACAAGACTTAAAATTTAAACTACGACTCTTTAAAAGTTAAATAAGACTTAAAATTTAAACTAGAAAGCTTAAAATTTAAACAAAAATTCTTTAAAATTTAAACCATAAGGCTTAAAAGTTAAACCACGCGATTAAAATCTAAATCACAACCATATAAAATATAAACCATGATCATTTAAAATCTAAACAATGAATCCTTAGAATTTAAACTCTTAGTCTTTAAAATTTAAACTACAACTTTTTAAAATTTAAACCACAAGACTTAAAATTTAAATCACGACTCTTTAAAATTTAAACCACAAGACTTAAAATTTAAACCATAAGGCTTAAAAGTTAAACCACACGATTAAAATCTAAACCGCGGCCATATAAAATATATACTATGATCATATAAAATATAAATCATGTTCCTTTTAAATTTAAACTACGACTCCTTAAAGTTTAAATCACTAGTCTTTAAAATTTAAACTACACGACTTAAAATTTAAACTATAAGACTTAAAATTTAAATCACGATTCTTTAAAATTTAAACAAAAATGCTTAAAAGTTATACTACTAAGCTTAACAAAATAAAATGTATAGATTTTTAGCTATTAATTTAACATATATTTGTTGTATTTATTTGTCATTAAATATTATTTAAAGCTATTAACTAATAGTAAAAAGAGTTGGATATGATGATTATGTGGTTTCTTATGCTATCTTGATGGGCATGTGTTTGACTCTTGGCAACTACAATTGATATATTTTTTTTATAGCATACCTAGACACCTTGTGTGTAGAAAAAAATATAATGGAACATTCATTATATTTTGTATAAAAATAAGAGAATTAATAAATGAGTAAAAATTAAAATGGTTATGACACCTAATCTAATTTCTTCGTACCTCAATGGAAAAGAACCAGTCAAACTAGTCCATTTAAAATGTGAGTGAGCCAACACAGTGGAGAATTGTGCCTTATACTGCTCGATCCATTTGTTCTACGTCCATTTTATTATTAACTTTATTTAAATAAGAAGAAATAGTTAGTCCCTTCTATTATTTATATTTTAACAGCACCTAATTAAAATATAAATAATAATTATTTGAAAGTAGAGTATGATGCTTTGGAATGTAAACTATAAGCCAAAAATATAAACCACACCTTTATAAGTGTAAATCACAAGTCTGAAAATATAAATCAATGATATTTTAATCACTCTGTACAAATAATTATCAAAATAAAATACGTGGTTAATTATAGTTAATGAATTATAAAAATGGGTAGTTTTCAAAAAATCCTTTTAAATAAAGAATAAATTTATCTCTTAAATCATTTTCATTAAACAAAAAGGCCATTTAGTATTATACTAGGTAAATTTTAAATTTTAAATTATTTACTTAGTTTTATTTAGAAAATGTATCAATTTTTTTAATTGCCATATAAATTTTAAATAAATAAACAAAGTCATATATTATAAGAGAATGACATAAACATATTTAAAAAAAAATTAAACCAAAACATTTTCTATAGTTTTTTTAAAAAAAATAATATGATAATTTTTTTAAAAAAAATATTAAACCAAGAATCCATTAGATATACACTTTATGGTGCATTCTAGTTTTAAAATTAAATATCTTTTTCTAATTTTCTTTTAGAAAAAATACATATGAATTTTAATATAATAAAATATTAAAAAAAAATTCTAAATCAAAACTATAAATTTAATAAGTTTAGTAGATACAAGCAACGTGCAATGGATGATTGCTTAGTTTTATTTATAAAATTTATTAATTATTTTTATTAAATTTATATGATTGTCATATAAATTTTAAATAAATAAACAATATTATATATAAAATAATTACATAAACATATTAAAAGAAAAATTAAACCAAAATATTATTTATGTTATTTAAAAAATATATATATATATATAATATGATAATCTTTTAGATTACAAATTACCTTATTTAATGTACAAAATATTCATGATATTATTCAAATTACACTTTAATGATTGGAGAATAAACTTATTTATTCTTGATAGAAGATAAATGTTATTCTAATTTCTTATGAACTTACATAATCATACTATTTATATATACACATGACACCTATACATAAAATATTTGTAATATTTATTGTTATTTAATATGAATATAAATATATAAGCTATATTAAATAAAAAAACATGTTTTCTTTTTAAATATAAATGATAATATTAATTAATAAAAACTAAAATTATGTATTATATATTATTATTATTATTACTAGGGTAGGTAACCATTTGGTACCCTATGTTTTTGCAAAGTATCATTTTTGTACCCTCTGTTTTCAATAATGCTCATATGGTACCCTGTATTTTAAAATCGTACATATTTGGTACCCTAAACTCAAATTTAATTAATAAAATTTTATCAATTTAATCAAACTGCTGTCAATTATGTAAGTTACAAATTTAAATTTAATTACATAATTACATATAACTGATGACATTTGATCATATTGACAAAATTTTATCTATTAAATCTGAGTTTAGGGTACCAAATATATACGATTTTAAAATACATGGTACCATATGAGCATTATTGAAAACAGAGGGTACCAAAATGATACTTTGCAAAAATATAGGGTACCAAATCAGTAAATTCCCTTATTACTGTTATAATGATATTTTATAATATTTAAATTTATATTAATATAATTATTAAATATTTAGTATTATATTATATATTATTATAATAATGATATTGTATAACATTTGAATTTGAATGTGAATTGAAACATATTAATATAATTATTATATATGTAGTCTTTTATTAAATATTATTATAATAATGATATTTTATAGTATTTGTGTTGACTACCATTTTTGCTATCAAAGTTTGTAAAAGAGGTTAAAGAAATAGCTATATGAACGTAGATTTTTACGTGGTTCAGGTTGTAAAATAACCATAGTCCACGAGTCTTTTGTATTAGGGGGTTTGCTAGCTTATAGTTGCAAGCTTTTTTACAGTATCTTCTCAGATAGCATTTATATTGCTCTGAGTCTTGGTATTTCTTAATAAAAAATCCAGCCCCCTACAATGAGACTCCCAGCCCTATTTATAGTGGCTGGGGTCATTAATGTTAATCATACACAACTAATCCACATTTTCCTCATAATTGAGGGATCAATACACTTTAATGCATTAGGCTGCAATGAACAGAAAATATGGCCCAAGCAGGATTTGCGGGGCCCACGGCATAAAAGTAACCACTTTATGGGGAACATGCCCTTGCGACTGTCAGGACGTGCTGCGCACATTTTCGTGTCAGGCGGCGTAGTGGGCATGCGAATTGTCGATTCGTACCTTAGCAACCCTGCTAACAGATCGCCCACAAAAGTAGTCAGACAATCTTCTGGCTCTGAAGACCCGTAGTCATTGACACGTTGCTCCACCTCCCTGGTCCAAGACCCAGAGCCTTGGACCCGAGAGAACCGTGACACAACACCCGTATGGGGATGAACTATATCTCCAAGAGTGAAACTCGGCACTTGACTTACCAAGGCGAGGCGCCTGCTCTTCCTCGGACACTTCCTAATATGGGAACATCCTTTCACCGACTACAGACCTCGGGGAGTAACAAGCCCTAAGTATGCCTACGTGCCACGTAGTCAGTCATCTGGGATTGCCACGTGTTGTTCATGGTAAAATGCGAACAAAATTTTCCCCCCAAGTCTCTACTTGTCCTCGGACAGTGGAGACTTTGAAAAGAGGGAAGTACTGAGAGGTCCTCGGACAGTTTGCGTTTGAACTTCCGCTGATGTCACTCTTGAAAGGAGAAACACGTGACACACCCCCTTGCTGGGCCCATCAATCTGTGCATTTAATTAGGGGTCATCTCGATATCCCAAACGTTTATTATGAAACCCAAGTTGTCCCGTCCCAAGGAAGCCAATGATTGCGATCTACACCTTTCAGACCTTGACTGTCAGATTACTTTAGCAACTCGCTCATCCGATGATCATAGAAGCGTTGCCTCTTGTATGTTTCATTGGGTATAAAGGGCCCATAAAAAACCTTCAATTACTTATCACAGTCATTCAAAAAACACGAAACCTCTCCACACACTCTCTCTTCTTCAACCCCTCACTGGAATTTTGGACAACTGGCGTGAGTCTTCCTACTTTTGGTTAGACAGCAAGCAGTACTACAGGGTGAGAACTTGCCTCAACACTTATCTTCATTTTATCTCGGGTAAGTATCTCTAATCCATGTTCTTTGGTTGTGTTTAGTGTTTTTTTAAGATGCGTTTTAAGGATAGCAATAGTGTAGTATTCCAGTATTCTTTGTCTCTACAAGTGGCTTTAGGCATATCTGAATGTTAGGCTTTCTTCGAGATGGCCTCACAATTTTTTTATCGATTTTGCATTTCTGGGTCTATGGCCGGAATCTGGGGATTTCCAGTTTCCGGCAGGCTCATCTCCCTCAGCTCGTCACTAGGCATCGAGGATGTCCCATATCTCCAAAATCTTCTTTTCCTTCCGAGAAGTATTCTTAGGGTTCTTTGTATTTTGGTTATTTTTCCTTCAGTCAGAATGCTAACTGCTTGGTTTTTTGTCTCAGATGTCTGAGGAAATCCGCTACCTGCACGAGCACGGATTCTACTTATTCTACCAAGAACTTTCTGAAATGGCAAGCTCGTGAGACTCCTTTGAGGGAACTCAGGGACGGGGGTCAGAGTGCTGGACGGGGAGCAAACTGCTTACCTCGACCTCCAAGTGGCGGTGAGGCCCCTCCGGTGTGAGGATTCGAGGCTCACTGTGGAGGAAGTCAACGTAGCCCCCACTCCACACCCGTCTCAAAAATATGAGGGTGAGGCATTTGAGGCGGAGGTCTACCGCGCACTTCTTCGACATCCCAAAGCCCTGGAGGCCATCACGAGGTATTACTCAATCGAGGATAGATGCCTCATTCGTCTTTGCCGAGAGTCCGAGCGAGCACACTGTGGCGCCTACGACATGGGTGCCTGGAGCCAGGCACATCTAATGGCAGGGGCTACCCTACCCCTCAAGCCGTACTTTGTCAAATTTTTGAAGTACGTGGGGATAGCCCCATTCCAGATTTCCCCCAACGGCTACAGGGTGCTCGCAGGGATGTACGTTCTGTTCTGGAGACAGAAATGGTCGGAGCCCTCATTAGCGGAGATACTGTATTTCTACAGTTTCAAGACCACTCATCAGAAGAAGGGGTCCAAGCGGGATGGATATTACTCTTTGGTGAAGTACCTCACATCCTCACTCAGCTACAAGGCTCCTCATCACAACGAGAATCATTCTCGAGACTACAAGGATGCCTTCTTCTTCACAGATGGCTTCTCGACCTGTAGTAGACTTTAATTCTCGACTTTGCCCGAGTAGGTAAGCATCTTTTTGAACACAGTTACTCTTTGCCTTGCTAGGGCCTCTATCTTCGAAACTTAGTGATTTATTTTTGAGTAGGTCCAATCCGCCGGAACCACTATATTTAGCTCTTTGAGGACCATCTCCAAGCGATGAAGGCTCTTCCCAACTAAGAATTAGACCTTAGTGTCTTGGTAACGAAACTGAACCTCATCAGGTCGGGGATCCTCAGCGTAGAGCAGCAGATAAGCAACATGGAGTTGACCAAATATTGCCAGTCCAAGAAGTCTCGGGAAGTAGCGTCCCGTCATATCAACTATATAGAGGGGCTGGCCAAGAAGGCATTTCAGAGGCGATGGCTGAGGAGAGGTCGGTGAATGCTCGGGCCATTGAAGAGGCGCGAGAGGCCCAAGAAGACCAGAAACTCGAGGCGGAACTCCAAGCAGGGATGGAAGCTTCCCATCTAGACTCACGTAACTCACCTCTTGTTCTGTCGTCTGCTGCCTGAGTGAGTGATAGGATAAGTCCCGACCATGTCTGGGCCTCTCCAGCCTTTCTCTGTTATGTCAAATCTCACATCAGCGTTGAACAAGGGAAGAATTTCAAGATTTCCTAGATCTTGTATATGTATATCTCCATCACCTTAGGAGGTAACCTACCTCCCATGGGTTCGTACCCTTAGATCGAGTGACATCCTTTCCCTTGAGCTGGTTTTGCCAATATGGCACCAATATTAGCTGTGATGTAAGGAATAGGATAGCACACCTTCACTACTTGGACCGATGCTCAGTTCATGGTGAGCCTCCGAATGGCTTAATTTGTTGTATTGTCCTTGTGTAGTATGTATGCTAATTATTTTCCTTGCCCTTGCAGCTCATATGGGATTAGCGGACATTGCTCGGTCTACTCTAAGGTTGGGAGCGCTCCCCAGCTCTTCGGCGGGATAGGGGTCGCGCCCTCAGGAACAGCCGATTCTTCTCCCCCAGCCAAGAGGTAGAGAGTCTCCACTCCTCCTGGGGACCCCCTTACGGTCACCATGCACCCTGTGGTGGAGATCCCCTCTTTGCCCGTATCAGAAGAAGCGGTACAAGAGATAAGACTAGAGGAGGTTCTAGAGCCCGAGCCAAAATCGATCCATGAATTGGAGGAGGCAGTGTCGCCCTGAGTCCGTCTCCTGGTATACCCCATGAAGTACAAGGGGGATTTGTTGGAGTAGTACAACAGGATGCTTCAACACTTTGAATCAAGGCTGAAAGAAGGCAAAAAATCCTTGCATGAGACAGCCAAGGCCCTCCGGCAACTCAAACCACCCTGAGAGAGGTATGTCGTCCTTGCGATCGAATGAGATGAGCTGGAGACCCTGTTCTCCTCCTAGCTGAGGGACATAGTTGATCCCCTAGCTGTCGAACTCCTCCAGAGGGTTAGCTCCACTATGTGCGAGTTGACCGCCCGAAGCTTCTCCCAACTTGGTAATAGTAATGAAGCCTCTCTCGTGGCCTTATGCCGGTACGCCTTCATCCGGGTAAGTTACATCACCCCCGTCCTTGGATTTGACTTACCCAAATGTTATTAATCTAACACATTTGTTTTGTTGCAGTCCGCCTTAGCATGCCAACACCTGGGAGATATTATGATGGAGAAGTCATATGAACTCCAGAGATCCCAGGACAAGGTTGCCTCCCTCAAGGAGAAGATGAAGGGTTCTCGGGAGGAGCTTCTCTGTTGTGGAAACGCTCCTTGGAGCTTGAGGAGGCTCTCCAGAAAATCTCTGAGGATTTTTAGCGGGCCGAAAGGGAGAAGCAAGCGACCGTGGATGGCATGCACTGAGCCCAGGAGGAAGCCAAGAAGGCCACTGCTGAAATCACTCAAGTTGCCTTGGAGAATTCCCAGCTTCAGGAGCAGGCTAGAGAGGCTATTGGTCGGGCTGAGTTAGCCGAGAGAAAGACCCTCCAAGCCATGGAGATGCATAGGTCGACTAGGTGTCAGGTGGAGAAGCTTACACAAGAGACCGAATCTATCGCCGAGAATGCCTTCTATGTGGCTTGGTATCACAACTAGGACATGAGCTTGGACTTCACTGGGGAACCCGAGAAGTACAAACTCCTTTTTAATGA
Organism: Humulus lupulus; assembly: GCF_963169125.1. Classification (NCBI taxonomy): domain Eukaryota; kingdom Viridiplantae; phylum Streptophyta; class Magnoliopsida; order Rosales; family Cannabaceae; genus Humulus; species Humulus lupulus. Next base: position 16,007,737 of record NC_084802.1, read on the forward strand.
GTGACTCCAAGTTACCGAAGTGGCCCAAGTGGCCTCAACGGCCAAAGCGACCCCATCTACTGAGATCACTCAACCTACTGAGGAGACCTCAGTTGTCGAGACGGTCTCAGTAGGGGGTGCCCCCAGTGATGATCCGATCATCGAAGTGGTGGCGGAGGCTCCCGAAGCCCAGTTGTAGTTTTCACCTTTAGGCCTGTGTGCCATAAGCTTTTGGGGTATAGACAAACGTTGCTCGAGCCCCCGAGCGTAGTTGTAATTATTTTCCCAGCTAAGACTTATGTGGCTTGCCTTGCTTTTTGTTTGGTTTGGTTCTGACAATTCACCGTAACCTAGAATGTCACGAGAACAAGCACTCAAAACCGTTCTGGGCCTTTGGTTCTATAAATTCAATTGTAACACTAATGTCACAGGAACAAGAACTCAACATATTTTAGACATGGTTCCCTGAATTCAATGTAACATGAATGTCACGAGAACAAGAACTCACATCTTTTAAACATAGTTCTATGAGTTTAACGTGACATGAATGTCACGAGAACAAGAACTCAAAATATTTTAAACATGGTTCTATGAATTCAACGTGACACAAATGTCACGAGAACAAGAACTCAAAATATTTTAGACATGGTTCTATGAATTCAACGTAACACGAATGTCACAAGAACAAGAACTCAAAATATTTTAAACATCGTTCTATGAATTCAACGTGACACGAATGTCACAAGAACAAGAACTCAAAATATTTTAAGCACGGTTCTATGAATTCAACGTGACACGAATGTCACGAGAACAAGAACTCAAAATATTTTAAACATGGTTCTATGAATTCAACGTGACACGAATGTCACGAGAACAAGAGCTCACAATATTTTAGACATGGTTCTCTGAATTCAACGTAACACGAATGTCACGAGAACAAGAACTCAAAATATTTTAAACATGATTCTCTGAATTCAACGTAACATGAATGTCACGAGAACAAGAACGCAAAATATTTTAGACTTGGTTCTATGAATTCAACATAACATGAATGTCACGAGAACAAGAACTCAAAATATTTTAAACATAGTTCTATGAGTTCAACGTGAGACGAATGTCACGAGAACAAGAACTCAAAAATATTTTAAACATTTTTCTATGAATTCAATGTGACATGAATGTGTTAGAGAATATATTTTATTCCAATGGAAATGGTAAGAAATATTACAACTCTATGCAAAAAAAAAAAAAAAAAGTACAATGGACAAGATGATAGATAAATAAGTTTACAACTCAATGACCAACAATACAAGTAAATGTAGAAATAAGAGAAAAGAAGATAATTATAGGAACTAAAACTCTAAAACAAAGAATACAATAAATATGTAAATAAAAAATAGAAGAAGAGGATTACTATAATCCTCAGAATCCCAAATAAAGTTTAATGGTTGGATTAGTAGGTCGGGAGGGCCATACTTGATTTATTATGCCATTAAATTATTATATGCATGTTTATGCAAATTATATTATAATATGATGTTGAATGCATGCATCTGGATCCACATTTCATTGCAGGGGCATTTTGGTAATTTGGCCCGTTGATGGCGTAATTGTGTATTTTGGGTGCATGTTTGTGATTAATTGATAAGGCCACATTATAATGTGGATTTGTTCAAGCCATTCGGCATGAGACGATCTTGAGTACAAATTAGCGGTTTAGCCATAACGAGATTAAGTTCAGGGCTCGGGGTGAGTCTCGAGATTTTTTTAGTGATTAGAACGTTGCTGGGAATTAAAGGGTAACGGGATATGAATTGTTGGTGTTTGAGAATTTTGAGAATAACGGGAATTGGAGAGCGTTAATTATGATTAACGAGATAGGTGGAAAATGTCAATTTTGCCCTTGGAAGCCTTTGGGAAACTATATTTGACCTAGGGGTATTTGGTCTTTTCACCCCTAGGATAGATTTAAGCCATTGAAGGCTGTAGAAGGAAGGGGGAAAACAGAGCATAGAACAAACCTTCTCTCGTAACTATTTTCTCTCTTTTCTTCTTGGATTTTTGAGCTTAAGTTGGGGAATCAACCTTGGGAAATAAGTCTTGAGAGCTTGGGAGTGTGTTCCACCATTGAAGAGCATCATAAACTGAACTTGAGGTAAGTTTCTAGCCATTAAAATTCCTGGTTTGCTCTGTTTTAGCTTTGATTTTCAGTTGAGATTTCTAGGTTGGATGGTTGGTTTTGTTGGGAGTTTTTGGCTAGGGTTCTTGTTGTTGTGATGCCTAGAACATGTGAGGATGGTTTTTGGGTTAATTTGGCACGAAAAATGAGGTTTGGAAGCATTGGAATCGAGTTGGAATTGAAGGAGTCGAAGGAAGAGGATTCAGGGGCTGATCAGGCTGGGTGTAGCGCTACAGCGCCCACAAGTGGGCGCTACAGCGCTACCCAGGGTTGTGATGGGAGGTTTGAGGTTCTGAGAAGAGCGCTGGGGCACTAGTGAGTAGTGCTGTAGCGCTACTTTATTCCTTCAAAATCCCGTTTTGAGTGTTTTTAAGGGTTTTTGGCTTGGGGTTTCAATCCTTAAGGCCCGGGATCGAATCTACTCACTGTTTGAGTACCATTCAAGGTCCCGAGAGTGGGGTTTAGGTCAAGACCCTTTCATTGTTGATTTTCATTAATGGAGGTTATAATTGGTTATGGCTAGGTAGTCGCTAAGGAATCAAATGTCGATCGTTCTCAAGGGTCGTTCTTTTACTATTTCTCGCTCGAACCAGAGGTAAGAAAACTGCAACCTATATATATGACATGCGTGGTTATTATTGAGGCATGTTGAGAGTGTAAATGTGGACATGGGTTGCATATTAAATGCTTAGTAGGTTTTGCTTACTTGTGAATGGCCCTAACTTATTAGTCAGAATTGGCAATGGTGTTAGATCTGTATGTGCAGCTGTGACTTATTAGTCGAGTTCATGAATGGTACTAAGCACTGGTTGAGTATTACTGACCTAAGAGTTAGGAGCGACATAAGCATCATGAACGCAGAGCCGATGAAAGATTGGATCTAATCGATATCTGCATTGAATGACTCATCATGAGCATTAATGCCGGACCGACCCCAAGTTCGATGAAATATTAAAAGCGCTTGTCTAGTCCTATGACTAGTTATTCAGAGCTAGGACCAGAAGGCCCAGGTGACCCTATCATCACATAGCTAAAGGGTACGGAACCCACAGTTGTGACTCTATGGTTACTCCCTTGGTTTACATTGGTGACTCGCTCATCGGTCACATATCTTATTAAACCTAGTGACTCGATCACTCATTTGATAGGGTGTGGATCCCAAGTTAGTGACTTATGCATCTGTCACTTATCAGTTTAGGACTATAAGTCCTGGATGATTATTATGATCATTGTTTAATATCATATACATGTTGTATTGTGTTTTCTTGCTAGGCTTTGGCTCATGGGTGCTATGTGGTGTAGGTAAAGTGACAGAAAAGCTCACCCAGCTTTGAGTGGAGAGCTTAGGTGGTGATGTGTACATATGCGGCCGCTTGACCACCACAGCCAATGAGTTCTCTGAGGAACTAGGGGGTTTAACTTATTTTGCCGCTTAGGTCGGCGGGTTGTAAATTTAAACTGTAATGACCATTTTGAGTTGTAAATCACTTGTAAATGTTTTTATGGGCCCTTGAACAGTTTTATGTTTTAAATAAAATATATCCTTCCATTTTAATTGGTTTTACACCTTATCCTATTAATGACACTTAGAAGCACGTTTTAACCAAAGAACTCGGGTAGCGAGTTAAATTCACGGTTCAACGATCACAGTAACTGTCATGGGATAACTAGGGCGTTACAACTTGGTATCAGAGCGTGCCAAGGTTTAGGGTTTCTGTAGACTGGCTGGGCATGTACACTCGTCACTGAAGTCAAGCTCAACTCATGGTTGGGTAACTATGTATGTGGTTATATATTTAACTGCTTAAATATATTATAAATGCCTTACCTGTATACATGAGACACCATGTCAAACATGTGCCCTGAATACTACATTACTAGCAAGAACGTGCTTATTAGTACTGATATTGCCAGGACATACTAAATAGTATTGTTTATTGTGAACTATTATTTGATACATGTTAAATGCTAAATGCTATGATCATGTATCCATTTGTATGAGTGTATAATTGTGGAATATATGTGATTATCTACTTGTTCTTGAACTGTTAAGCAGCAAGAGGTTTATTTATTACTACCTGACTGGCCGATTGACTATTGTAGCAAGGTTAAGTTGATAAGAATGAATCCAGGACAGACAGATTCACCAGTTGGCCAGGGTGATCAAGGCCAGGATAATAGACAGGGTCAGGAAAATGACCAAAACTAGATTCCACAGCCAGCTCCTGAAAACTGGCAGCAGTTATTTGCAGATCTGCAGGCTACAGTATTGAGGCAGGGAGAAAAACTCCGGCTCCTGAGACAACAGCAGATCCTTGCAGGTACCAATGTAACTGAAGCACCACCTATATCGGTGCCAACAGTTGAAAAACTGCCTGAGGTTGGAAATAAATGGGAGCCTCTCTATGAAAGGTTCAGGAAGAAACAACGTCAAGTTTTTGAAGGCAGTGCTGATCCTGCAAAGGCAGAACAATGGATGAGTATGATTACCATCATCCTGGACTTTATGAGGGTGACTAGTAATGAAAGGGCGGCTTGTGCCACGTATATGTTTTAGGAAGATGCCTGAATTTGGTGGGAGGCTGTATCCCAGACTAGAAACATTAATGCCCTGAGTTGGGAAGAGTTTCAGACTTTATTTAATGAAAAGTATTATAACGATGCCATTAGGGCGGAAAAAGCAGAAGAATTTATCAGGCTACTTCAGGGGAGTTTATCAGTGACTGAGTATGCCCTGAAGTTTGATCGATTGGAAATTTTTTCCATGGAATTGGTACCCACTGATGGGACCAGGAAGGAGAGACTCCTTCAGGGGCTACAGCCTAGATTAGCCCGAGATGTTCGCATAACTACTGTGGCAGGGGTTACTACTTATGCACAGGTGGTCGAGAAGGCACTCACAGCTGAGAGTGTAGAGAATAAAATCTGGCGGGACAGTGCAGCCAAAAAAGAGTTTAGGAGAATAGGTTCTCCATTTGTGGGTTCTAGTAGGGTTGGAGGCCCCAGTGAACAGAAAAGGAAGGTTCCTGACACCTTCCCAGCTCCAGGTCCTGACAGACGACCACGAGGTATTACAATGGGTCGTCAGGGTGGCAGTAAACCTGGTAGACCTTTCCTGAATGCCTTAGATGTAAGAGGTGTCATTTGGGAGAATGTAGGGCAATGTCCTGCTTTTTGTGTGGAGTAGTGGGCCATCTCAAGAAAGATTGCCCTAAGGCAAGAAAAGAAGAACCCAGGAAAGAGGACAGCTCGGCCACAGCTTGAGTGTTCGCCTTGACACAAGCAGAAGCCGAGACTTCACCCTCAGTTGTTACAGGTCAGCTTCTTAGTGCTGGAACCCCTTATAATGTTTTGATTGATTCTAGTGCTACACATTCTTTTGTTGCTAGTAGAATTATTGATAGATTGTGTAGACCCTGTGATTTTTATGCTGTGGGGTTCGAGACTTTATTACCTAGTGGAGAGTTGATAGTATCCAGGAAATGGGTCAGATCTTTGCCAGTGACAGTGGAGGGCAGAGAATTGCCAGTGGATTTGATAGAGCTAGTTATGACTGACTTTGACATGATCTTGGGTATGGACTAGTTAGCAAAGTATGGGGCAACCATTGATTGCAGAAGGAAGATGGTCACCTTTGAGCCTGAAGGTGAGGATCCTTTTGTATTTGTTGGTACTGTGCATGGACCTCGTATACCTATGATTTCTGCATTGAGGGCTAGAGACCTAATGCGAGAGGGTTGCATTAGATTCTTAGCCAGTGTGGTGGATACCACTTAGGTCGTGCCAGTGAGACCAGAAGAGACTAGATTAGTTTGTGAATTCCTGGATGTGTTTCCAGAAGATTTGCCAGGGTTGCCACCTCACAGAGAAATTGAGTTCGTGATAGAATTGGCACCAGGGATGGAGCCAGTTTCTAAAGCACCTTATAGAATGACCCCAGCTGAGTTAAAAGAATTAAAAGTACAGTTGCAAGAGCTGTTGGATTTGGGTTTTATCAGACCTAGTTTCTCACATTGGGGAGCGCCAGTTCTGTTTGTGAAAAAGAAAGATGGTTCTCTGAGGATGTGCATTGATTACAGAGAACTGAATAAATTGACAATCAAGAACAAGTATCCTTTGCCCAGGATAAATGATCTGTTTGATCAATTGTAAGGTAAACATGTATTTTCAAAGATAGACCTTCGTTTTGGTTATCATCAGTTGAGGGTGAAGGAGGGAGATATACCAAAGACTGTCTTTCGTACCAGATATGGGCATTATGAGTTCTTAGTCATGTTTTTTGGATTGACTAATGCCCTAGCTGCTTTCATGGATTTGATGAACAGAGTGTTCAAGGATTATTTGGACCAGTTTGTGATCGTCTTCATTGATGATATTCTGGTATATTCTCAGTCAGAATCAGAACATGAGTATCATTTGAGATTGGTTCTACAGAGACTGAGGGAACACATATTGTTTGCAAAATTCAAGAAATGTGAATTCTGGTTATCTCGGGTATCTTTCCTTGGGCACATTGTCAGTAAGGAGGGGATTAAGGTTGATCCAGCAAAGATAGAGGCAGTCAGAGATTGGCCAAGGCCAAAGAATGCTTCTGAGGTTAGAAGTTTCCTTAGATTGGCAGGTTATTACAGGCGTTTCGTGGAAGGGTTCTCTAAGATTGCTACTTCATTGTCTGAGTTGACATGCAAGAATCAGAAGTTTGTGTGGTCAGATAGGTGTGAGAACAACTTCCAAGAACTGAAACAGAGATTGATTACAGCTCCAATTCTGAGCCTTCCAACAGATCAGGAGAAGTTTGTGATTTACTGTGATGCTTCTCATCAAGGTTTGGGTTATGTTTTGATGCAGGCAGGCAAAGTGATTGCTTATGCCTCTTGTTAGTTGAAGGAGTATGAACAGAGATATCCCACTCATGATTTGGAGTTGGCGGCTATGGGCTTTGCATTAAAGGTATGGAGGCATTACCTTTATGGAGAAAAGTGTGAGATTTATACAGACCACAAGAGCCTGAAATAATTCTTCACTCAGAAAGACTTGAATATGAGACAAAGGCGTTGGCTGGAGTTAGTAAAAGATTATGATTGTGAGATTTTGTATTATCCAGGAAAATCCAATGTGGTAGCTGTTGCTTTAAGCCGGAAGGGTCTGGGACAGATTTATGGTACGAGGCTGATAGCCAGAGAGTTAGCAGATGATATGACCAGAGCTGGTATAGAGTTGCTGGTAGGCCAGTTGGCCAATATTACGCTACAATCTACACTATTGGAAAGAATAAAGGAAGGTCAGTTGGTTGATCCACAACTGATCAAGATTAGAAAGGATGTTTTAGCTGGAGTATCTAGAGATTATAGAGTGTCTGATATGGCCTTGTTGAGATACAATGGTCAGATATGTGTTCCGTTAGACACTGCATTGAGGCGAGAGATTCTGGATGAATCTCATACTACTCCTTATTCTTTGCATCCAGGCACCACGAAGATGTATCAAAATGTAAAATCATTGTATTGGTGGCCTGGAATGAAAAAGGATGTAGTGGAATATGTGGCTAAGTGCTTGACATGTCAACAGGTCAAGGCTGAGCATCAGAGGCCTGCAGGGTTATTGCAGCCTCTAGATATCCCAGAGTGGAAATGGGAAGACATCACGATGGATTTCGTGGTGGGATTACCTAAGACTGTTGGTCAACATGATTCTATTTGGGTTATCGTGGATCGATATACCAAATCAGCTCACTTTCTACCAGTGAGGACTACTTATACAGTTGACCAGTATGCAGATCTCTATGTGAAAGAGATCGTGCGGCTCCATGGTTCACCGAGGTCGATCGTGTCAGCGTGATCACTGCAGAAACCTTTGTGCACTTCTCTCAGTATTGAACTGGCTTCTGGTCTGGACACGCACCAAAGCAGAGGTAAAGAAATAGCCTTGCATGTAATGCTTATTATCCATAATTATGTACCTTAACACTTGGTACAACAATTTTCGAGCTGCCTTCCTGTCCTGGGGCAACTCCCTAGAAATGAGGTATTTAATTATCAGCTCCATCCACCAACCTTGAGGTTGCACTATCCCTACCTCAGCTGGAGCCACGATACTCGGAAACTCTAAGTAATCAATGGGGACAACGCTGATTAATTCGACGTCTTTAGTAGTAGCCAACTTTGCTAGGGCGTCTGCGTTGGAATTTTGCTCTCTCGGCACTTGCCGAATAGTGAGTTTTTAGAAGCTTTGCAACATTTCCTGAGCCTTTGCCAAGTATGCTGCCATTTTTGTGCCTCGGGTCTGGTATTCTCCAAGAATTTGGTTCACCACGAGTTGGGAATCGCTAAATATCTCGAGTCCCTCGGCCTTCAGTTCTAATGCCACGCGAAGTCCATCGATCAAAGCTTTGTACTTGGCTTCATTATTAGAGGCGCTAAATTTGAAGCGGAGAGCACTATGCACTTTATGCCCCTCGAGGGAGACCAAAATAAGTCCCGCCCCTGCACCATTTTCGTTCGAAGATCCATCTACAAACAACTTCCACACTGGTCCGACCACCGGGGTGTACTCGGCCCGCTTCTAATTCCCGGTACACTCGGTGATGAAATCGGCGAGTGCCTGTCCCTTTATAGCCATCCTCAGGAGATAGGAAATGTTGAACTGACTTAATTCTACCAACCATTTCAAGAGTCTTCCTGATGACTCAGGCTTTTGAAGGACTAGTTAGAGCGAGTGGTTGGTTAGGACCTTAATTGGTTTGCTTGGAAGTATGGTCTTAGCTTCCGAGAGGCCACCATTAAACATAAGGTCAATTTCTCCATCAGCGGATACCTAGATTCAGCTTTGAGGAGTCTCTTGCTGATGTAATAGATGGGGTGCTGAATGCGGCTTTCCTCCTTAACCAGTGCGACACTAACAACATCCTCCGACACAGCCATGTAAAGCAGGAGAGGCTCTCCATCTACTGGCTTGCACAATATCAGAGGGTGTGCCATGTGTGCCTTAAGCTGCTGGAACGCCTGTTCGCACTCCTCTATCCATTCAAATCTCTGACTTCCTTGGAGAATGTTGAAGAAAGGGACACACTTGTCCGTTGCCTTAGAAACAAAACGGCCCAAGGCTACGATCCTCCTTGTCAGGCTCTGAACATCCTTATGCTTCCAGGGAGTAGGCATTTCGATTAACGCCTTGATTTTCTCGGGGTTCGCCTTGATTCCCCGAGCAGTCACGATGAAGCCCAAGAATTTGCCGGAAGCCACTCCGAATGTGCATTTCTGGGGGTTGAGCTTCATCCCAAACTGTCGGAGTATCGCGAAGACCTCAACCAGGTCGCCTACATGATCTGGGGCGGTCCGGGACTTAACCAACATGTCATCCACATAGACCTCCATGTTATGCCCCAACTAGTTCTTAAACATCCTATTGACCAGCCTTTGGTAAGTAGCATCACGTTCTTCAGCCTGAATGGCATCACGATGTTACAATACACACCCTTGTCGGTCCGAAAGCTAGTGTGCACCTGATTGTTGACATGCATGGATGCTTGGTTATATCTCGAGTATGCATCCATAAACAACAACAACTTGTAACCGGACGTGGCATCGACCATCTGATCTATTCTTGGGAGTGGAAAGTAGTCTTTCAGACATGCCTTATTAAGGTCTGAAAAGTCTATGCATGTTCTCCAAGTGTCGTTCGGCTTTGGTACAAGGACTGGATTGGATAATCATTTGGGGTACTGAGCTTCTCGGATAAAGCCGTTGGAGAGGAGCTTGTCTACCTCGGCCTTGAGGGCCTCCTTCTGGGTTTGATGAAACGTCCGCTGCTTCTGCTGGACGGGGGCAAAACCCGGGTCGACGTGCAAGGCATGGCATATGACATTGGGATCAATGCTAGTCATGTCAGAATGTGACAAGGCAAACATATCTTGGTTCTCCCAGAAGAAAACAACCAACGCCTCTTGGATCTCTGTCCTCAAGTCTCCCCCGATTTTTACCTTCCTATCGGGAGTGGAGATATCTAGGACCACTTCTTCTACTTCTTCTATGGGTTTGATGGACCTCTCCTCCTAAACCCTTGTGTCTAACTCGTCATGTCCTGAGTCTTGTCCAACTTGCACTCCCGGGGTCTCTAAGTTCTCGAGAACTTCCTTCTTTACCGTCATTACGAGAGCCTTGAGGGAGACATTATAGCATTGTCTCGCTTCCTTCTAATCACCACGGACGGTCCTGATTCCCGCGTCCGCGGGGAATTTCATGCATAGATGGCGGATGAAAGTGACAGCACCAAACTCCACTAATGCTTGTCGTCCCAAAATGGCGTTGTATGCCGACTGACAATCCACCACCACAAATGTGCAGTACTTAAAGGCTTGACGAGACACTTCTCCGAGCGTCACCGAAAGCTTTATCTACCCTATTAGGATGAGGGCCTCTCTCGAGAACCCATAAAGTGTCGAGGTACACAGAGACAGGTCTGCCATGACCAGTCCTATCTTCTCGAAGGCCGATCTAAACAGGATATTCACTGAACTCCTATTATCCACCAGAATCCGAGCCACCATCTTGTTGGAGATTTGACTCTCAATTACCAACGGAGCATGATGTGGGAAGTGTACTCTCTGAGTCGTCTTCGAAGAATGTTATGACTAGGTTGGTCATTCATGACATTTGGGCAGGGAACTGGGTCAGAGCCATTACCTCATTGTCATGGTTTAAAGCTCGCACATATCTGTTCTGCGAGCTTCGTGAGGTACTCCCTACATAGGACCCTTCCGATATGGTTCCGAGCTGCCCATTTACCAGAGGAGGTCCTTGGGCTGCTAGATGTGAGAGATCCATAGGGGTCGCATTCGGGACTTGCGTAACAGCAGGTGGGACCGCGACTCCGTCCCTGAGTGGCTGCGCCGTACGCGGGCACCCTTAGCATACTGATGGAGGTGTCCCAACTTGATGAGATTCTCAATCTCGTCCTTGAGTTGGCGACACTCGTTAGTGTGGTGCCTTGTTTCGTTGTGGAAAGACAGAATTTGCCAGGGTCCGGCCGGTTCCTTTCTCTCCAGATGGGCTGCGGCTTCCTGTAATGTACATGCTATGCAGTGGCCACGAAGATGTTTACTCGGGAGTCCACCAAATTAGTATATTTGGAGTATTGCGAGACATACTTCTCGCCTAATGTGGCTCCCTTTTTGGGCTGTACGATCCCGCTTCCCTTGTGCTTGTGGCTCTTGCCCTTTTCCTCCACGCCTCGCGCCATTCTGAGGTCGATTGGATTCAACCGGCTGGGATGGGGAGACAACTCCAGCACTAAATGCAGGCTGAAAAACATTGTATCCAGTGGGCGCTGCCCCAAACCCTGTCGGAGACACACCAAATCTTGGAGCCGCCATAGTGCTATAACCGGAAGGGATGGCACCCCGGGCTGGTTGGGCCCCCACCGACCCCTGCTGAAGGGGAGTGTAGGGGGAGCACTGGATCCCTGGTACCGAGGGTCCAGGGACTTGGCTCGAGGTAGGAAATTGGGCGGATGCCCCGAATGCCCCAATCTGGGCGTCTTCCCAATTGATGTACTCCTGAGCTCGACGAATAAAGTCGTCGAGACGTCGACATCCCCTTCGTTAGAGATCATCTCAGAGTGGGGATCCCATGCGGATGCCAGCTTGTAGTGCCATTAATTGTTGGCCGTCATTGACCCTCTTGGTTTTTGCCGCTTCTTCTTCCCTCGCGCTCGACGAGCGCTATCTGCCTGGCAGTGTCCTCGGGCCCTTGCCTCATTTCCCTTATCAACTTTATGCGGCGCAGGGTGGCCCTCATGCTCTTGACATGCCTTCTTATGCTTCAAGGAAGAGCCATCATTAGCCTCCCCTTTACCATGGTCTTGCGGTGGCGCCGAGGCTCCAACTCCTACTGGGTTCCCTTTGGTCACCCTAGTTGGCGGATCCTGCGCCTCTGTAGTAGGGTATTCGAGTGGCGCCTCTGTTGTGTTGACAGGTGGCACTCCAACCAAGTGCATTGGTGGCACACTTTTTGGGTGCCCAACTGGTGCGTTGTCGTGTGGGTCCACTCGCAACCCTTAGGGCTGAAAGAGTGGCCTTCATGGCTAGCACCATCTCCTGAAGAGCAATGATGTTACCCTCTTGTGCATCAAGCTTCTGCTGCTGGCTAGCTACCTGCTCGTGGAGCACCACCACCTTTGGCATCTCTTTTGCCTCCATGGGCTGAGGATATTCATCCTCATAATACCCCTGTTCGATGACATTATCCTCTCCATTAAACTCAGCATATTCATCATAGTCTTCCACCATCTCAGGCGCGCCCTGAGGTAGTTGTCTACTGGGTTCTCCCCCTTCCACTCTGGCGGTAGGGGGCACTTAATCTATGACATTTCTTTATGTATTCACCATGATCGTGAGTGTTTTGAACGCTTTATTCAAGCTCTCAATGAAAGTACCAAAATGTTGACTACCTTTTTCGCTATCAACGTTTGTAAAAGAGGTTAAAGAAATGCTATATGAACGCATATTTTTACGTGGTTCAGGTTGTAAAATAACCCTAGTCCACGAGTTTTTTGTATTAGGGGGTTTGCTAGCTTATAGTTGCAAGCTTTTTTACAGTATCTTCTCAGACAACGTTTATATTGCTCTGAGTCTTGGTATTTCTTAATAAAAAATCCAACCCCCTACAATGAGACTCTCAACCCTATTTATAGTGGCTGGGGTCATTAATGTTAATCATACACAACTAATCAACATTTCCCTCATAATTGAGGGATCAATACACTTCAATGCATTGGGCTGCAATAAACATAAAATATGGGCCAAGCGGGATTTGCAGGGCCCACGGCAGAAAGGTAACCACTTTATGGAGAACATGCCCCTGGGACTGTCAGGACGTGTTGCACACATTTCCGTGTCAAGCAGCGTAGTGGGCATGCGAATTGTCGAGTCGTACCTTAGCAACCCTGCTGATGAATTGCCCACAAAAGTAGTCAGACAATCCTCTAGCTTTGAAGACCCGTAGTCATTGACACGTTGCTCCACCTCCCCGGTCCGAGACCCAGAGCCTCGGGCTTGAGAGAATTGTGACACAACACCCATAGCCTTAACTCCCTGAGTGGGAGGAACTATATCTCCGAGAGTGAAACCCGACACTTGCCTTACCAAGGCGATGCCCTTACTCTTCCTCGGACTCTTCCTAATATGGGAACATCCTTTCACCGACTACAGGCCCCGAGGAGTAACAAGCCCCGAGTATGCTCGAGTGCCACGTAGTCAGTCATCTAGGACTGCCATGTGTTGTTCATAAGAAAATACGGACAACAATTTGAATTTATATTAATATAATTAACAAATATATATTTTTAATTAGTTTTAAAGACATATTTCGTTAAATATTTAGAACATTCCGTTATAGTTAACAAAACAAATCGTTAAAACCAAAAATTTCCGTTATCTATACACTTTTTATATATAAGAGATTTGATCAAATTTTAATTTAATTTAAAAAATTATAAGCCGAACAAGAAGTTTTATATAAATACATATTATTTAATTAATGACTAGAGCAAATAACTAATTTCTAAAAAAAAAACGAAACGAAAAAATAAGAAAAAATATATATTTTTGTCTTATTTCAATATTACATGTATGTTTGAATAAACAAAACATGTTAAATGACAAAATAAATAATTAATAAAAGAATAAATCTAAGCACATAAATATTTTTGAGTTATAGTTTTGAAAACATAATTGACCGATTAACTTAAATACTTTATTAAATTTTAAAACATGTGATAAGAAATTAATATGACTCATTTATTACATTTTATATATTTTTTGTTAATTTATTTCATTAGTTTTTAAAAAAAAAAAATTATTTACCTTATTTAGATTACTTTTTAAAATCTAATGAAAAACATCAACTTTTGTTAAACACACATTTCAATGATCATAGATTATTCAAAATCAAACCTATAAAATTTCATTTTCCAAAATTATTAAGGTTTTCTAACCAATCTAATTAGTGATTAGTTGATTAGATGTAATAAGCATGGAACAGAACGAACAATATAACATTGATTTCAGAAAATAAGATAAAATAACAAATTCAAATCACAAATTGAGTTCAAATTACAATTCTAAAATAAATACTAGTCCATAAAAAAAATTCAAGAAACACAAACAAAAGAATTTAAACAAGATAGTGACGTTGCAAGAAATTAAGAGAGAGGGAATAGAATATAAAAACGGTTGAAAATCATCTTCAATAATCTTCAAACATGATCATTCTTTTTTTCCTCTCTAGAGTATTTAGCTATGTTTTCTCTCCTTGCCAACCTCCTCTTTTCAAACCCTAGAATTTCATTTTATAGATTTTTGAAATTGGAACAAAAATAGGAATAAAGCAAGATACACAAATTAGCCTCCTATTTTATTTTTATAAAGTGAATAGGAATAAAATACCAAGTGTAAAATAAACATCATAGGCTAAATCTTAAATGGAGCCTCTTTTAGATCTTATATTGTATACATATACGTAATTATTATGTAGATACTAGGTGGAAGTAACGTGCAAGTCATGTTTGGTTAGTTTCAAAGTTGTAAACATTATTTATAATTTTAATAAAAATTGGTTTACTGTTTTAAAATAACATATATAATAGAATAAATTATAATTCTATAGTATATATAACTATTTATATCAATAATCTCTACATATATGACATCTAAACACAATTTTGACATATATATATTTACATGGCTATATGACATATATATAAAATACAATAATATTTAAAAGAAATTAATAATAGATATAGAATAAGAATAGAAAAAGTCATAGTGTATACAGTAGTATACATGGATATATTATTTTTAGTTTCTAATGTATGTTACAATGTTCTTTGGTGAATTTGTTGAAGAAAAATAATTTCAATCACTTGATAAAAAATAATCTATCACACAAATTTATAAGATAAAAAATGATATGTATGCCTTTATTATTTTTAAATAAATATGATTTAATTATTTAAATTATCATAAAATATCCTATTTTAATTAATTAATTAATTTATTTTTGTTTAAGTTTATTTTTGTTCTTGTTTTTGAATTTGAAAATAATAATAAAAGATTATATATTATATATTTAATATAATATTAAGTTTAAGTTTAATTAAATTTTATTTAAGTGGTAAAATATATGGTTTTATTATTTTAAATAATTATTGTACGCCCTGATTTTCCCACGGGCTGATTAGCGAGCTGAGGTACAGCCTAATCATGATTACCATGTGGATGTCCCCAAGACCGGAGCTGCCATCGTACGACCATACCTCCTTAGCTCGAGGTAACCTAAAAGTTCGCCAAGATTGCTTAAGGACTGAGTGGACTCTGAAGACCACAGGTCGAGGGAATCATCCAGCTCGTGGCACGGGCTGGAGTTGGAGGCTGTGACCTTTTATAAAGTCAACCACGCAAGGTAAACGTGCATATATCCGACATCACGTGTCTAATATACCCCTGACTTCTCGGACACGCAGCAGGAACGTGCGTATTCAGACATCCACGATTGGTTTGGGCCGTGCGGCCCATTATCCCCTTACCTATCGATTTGACCACACTTATGTGTCAGGTTTAAGAATTAATCATGAATGTCACAGAGTTGACATGATAGGTAAGAAGGTCACGGGATGACCTTCTTACCAACTCCCAGGTGCCTTCTCCTATAAATATGGAGACCTTGGGAGTTAATAGAGGTTGGAATCTCTATTGTAAGAAATACCCTGTAATCAAATACCCAGTATATAGCAATAATACTGACTAGTGGAGTAGAATGATTTTAACCTTTGAACCACTTAAAAAACGTGTTTTGAGTCACCATTTCATTTTTGAGATAATTTATCTATTTCGGTTCAACATAAGCACTAGTCCCTTTCTCTTCTTTTCTTAATTATCTGTTGGCGAAGAACCGCGTCAACAATTATCATTGTAAAATATCTTACATTAATTTCTTTAATTAATTATTTATTTAATTTTATTTAAATTTAAGTACTATTTACAATCTAAAATATTCCGTTAAAGTTAACAAAAAAAAATTAAAAAAACTTTTAAAATTAAAAATCTCCTTTATCTACATACCTTTTATATAGAAGAGATACATAGATAAATATATTACTATTTTCTTTGAGTAACTAATTAAATATTCCCAAGATTATAATTCTAGTTTTTTAGTGGAGTAACGGTAGAATAGACCAAAAAGATTGAATGGTTAAACAAATATTGATTTGACAATGAAAACAAAAGCAAACTAAACTTGAGAGAATTAGCCATCTAAGAGGTGTGAGTTTGAATCACTTCCATAAGAAGTTATATTGGGAGGGACAAGAATGTCTATAGTTCCTTCAAACATGGACACAACTTTCTTCATTCCAGGACGAATTGCAGGCTCTTCTTGGATGCACCACAGTCCAATTTTCACCATTTTCTCCAACTCTAACAAGTTCACTTGCTCATCTTGCACCAGATTTCCCACTTCATTACCCTTGAAACGCTCACAAACCCAGTCCACCAAGATGGCTTCTTTCTCAGGCACATTCACGTCAACATGTGGACGACAACATATGATCACCAAAAGAACAATTCCAAAGCTGTAAACATCGGCTTTTGCTGTTATAGGCATGTTCTTGTGCCACTCCGGGGCAACAAATCCTCTAGTCCCTCTAATGCCAGTCATTGTCCTTGTTTGATCAGGCGTCAACAACTTAGCCAATCCAAAATCCGCAATCTTAGCACAACGGTTTTGGTCGATCAATATGTTGTTGGGATTTATGTCACAGTGAAGGATTTGATTCTCACATTCTTCATGAAGATATAAGAGTCCTCTAGCTATCCCCAAAGCTATGCAAACTCTTTCATTCCAGTTTGGCTTCACCTCAGATTTGTAGAGAAAGTTTGCAAGAGATCCATTAGCCATGAAGTCATATACTAGCAGCCTGTTGGAACCTTCATGGCAGAAGCCAAGCAAACGAAGCAAGTTTCGATGGTGAGTTCTTCCTATGGACTTCATTTCGTTGTGAAACTCAACTTCTCCTTCTGCTGCAACCTTCTCCAGTCTTTTCACAGCAATGGCTCTCTCTCCATATGGCAACATTCCTTTGAAGACTGTCCCAAAAGCACCTCTACCCAATTGCTCATTGAAGCCATTGGTTGGCAAGTTCGAGTTGGCGGTAAGTAAATGACCTCAGTGAGAGTTCATCATTCTTTGAATTAGGCACTTTTTCATAAGGCCGGAAACGGTTTCTGCAAAGAAAGACTAGAGAAAACAACATGATGATAAAAGAAAAACTTATACAAGTAAGACCAATGATCAAGGCATCAATTTTCTGGGCTTTCTTGACATGTTGACTCGTGCCAGCATCTGTATTGATGAAGCTGCTGTTATGGACCTTGATTATGGTTGTATCAAAGCCTATTCTCCCGGCTTTGGCAAATCTCAAGGGAAACTTTTGTTTGTAGCAACCTTTGCTGTTAGAAAAAGCAGCTTGGCAATTACACTCTTTCAAACAGCTCTCTTTACAAGTATCCTTGTCCACCAGTGAGAGAACTTCATAGGAGTCCGGTTCCCATTTTAAACCGTCCAATTCGACTATAGAAACTGCCTTGTCACAGCCTTCTATGGTTGAATTTCTATTGCAGCCTAAAGTCTTCTGGTTTTGATCAATGTAATCTAAACCAGGAAGACAAAGACAAACAGGTTCTTGATTTATAAGCTGGCAGTATGAATTAATGCCACATAATCCAATGGGAGCACAAAGGTTGGTAGTTGAAGACCACTCAACGAACCAGCTGCTGTTCTGAACCAAATTATGAGAGTATAATCTAAATATTCCATCTACATCTATTGTTAAACGACACATAACTAGGCTTCTACCTTCAATAACATTTTTGATGTTGAGACCTGTGGAGTTGGCCAGGTATAATTGGCCATCAGATTCAAGATTCAGACTTAAATTGTTTCCTTCAGTATCTGAAGTCCAGTACTCTTGCTCAGGCAAGAATCCACCTTGAAAGTTTGCCAAGTACTGCCCCAGATTTCCACTTGTCTGCAACCAAAGCCGAAATCTTCCCGTGGAGTGATTCGTCTTTGACACTGCTGAAACAAGCTGGTTTCCAGCCAGTAGGCTCTGTCCTGGCAAAAGGGTATCTGTTGCATAATCAAAACTCTGCCAAATGATGGTTGAATTCGAGTTGTAGAGGACGAAATTGCCCGAATTGAGCATGGATGCTAATGCAGCAGGCTGAGAGGAATTGGCAAAGAGAGTCTTTTGTAGGCCTTGTTTATCTTGCAAAACAAGTCTTCCTTCACTACTTAAAAGCAATGTAACATCATTGGACAATGGAGGTTCATCCCTGTTGGCTGTCCATACGACTGTTTTCTGGTTTATTTTCTCAAACCAGATTCCAACTCCATAGCCATTGTTTTGTGTTTTGTAGAAGCCAAATGCAAACTGGCCAGAGCTTGATAACCAATATGAGTTAGTCACATTGGGAGTGAGAGAAGAGCCTAAGCTGATTTTGGTCTCACTTTGTTGACAAGTTATCATAGAAATGTTAGTCACTAGAAGAAAGAACAAAACTACAAAAGCTCCCATTTTTAGTTTCAATGCCTTTCGAGATTTTACTAATTCGTTATAAGTATCAGTCCCATTGTTATAGAGAAGAAATTATTTCAAAATATTATATAACAAAAAAGTCTTTAAGGTCCTGACTGAGCAATGTCATTTTTAATAATTTTAAGCCACCACATCATGCTATAGAGACTTGGCCTTCTTTTGAGTTAAATTAATGTATGTTGGAGTGGGATTCAATCATGGAGATGGAGTCTTTCATTACTAAAGAAAAAAAAACAATGAAATATATAGCGTCGGCCATCACTATTGATAACATAAAATATCTTTACATTGAAGAAAATTCCAGGACTGGTCCAGCCAGCTTGTAAAATACCAATTTTACTAGTAAGCAGCTAATTATATAATGCAAAAATTGGTTCTTTCATAGTAGTTAGTTATTACATGGCTGCTTTCGTTTTATAATATGGAAGAATGAAAGCTTTTTGACTTACAACATAAGACAGATCAGAAACAGACTGTCTAAGATGAAACATTTAAAAATGCAAAAACATAGGCTGCTTATGGAATGTATAACAAGTCAGTATCTAACTAACACTAATAGTTATTTGTTATTAGGAATAAAAACAAATCTCATTATTTTTGGTGGAAAATCTTTGAAGAGAGATTCTAGTTAAGACACGTTTAGTCGCTTTTTGTGGAGCAAAACCTGGTCTTGAGGAAAGGCACAATGATTAATATTTGTTTTTATACGATGATATATTTGAGAAGAGCATATGGTGATCTAATTTCTAGCACCATAATTTTGAAATAAAATATAATTGTTTATATAATATAATTTGAAACATTAAAATGATTTAGGCTTGCTAAAGCCTAGAATAGAGTGTTATTGGGGTAGGTCAAACAAAAAATTTCTATCTAATTTAACTTTTTAGTTGTTTTAGCTACAATTTAACCAAAAAAAGAAAAAAAGAAAAAAAGAGAAGCCACATGGAGATGCTCTTGATGTGCATTTTAAAGTATTAGTATATAGCTTTCACACTCCTAAACATAATTTCACATGAATTATAAATTTTTAGCATCTTTTGAACATAATTTATCTTGAATCTCAATATTAAAGTTATGAAATCAACCATCTTTCTCTCTCGTGTGTTTTGGACAACAAAAAAGTCTTTTCAATTGAATTAATCTCGTTTTGTTCATTTGTGACATGTTATAGCATTTTGGTCAATTGTTATCTTTCAAAAGTTAAGAATTCTCAATATTTTTATTGATATTGTTCGGTACCAAAAAACCAAAAAAGAAAAAACTGTAGTTTTGCTTTTGGACTCCACTCAAAAAACCTATTCAAATGTTTTGTGACCAATTGTTGTGGTGCCTTCCAATTCTTATATTGTCTCGCTATCACTTCCATGTGGCAAAACTCATTCAAAAAATTCTTACTATATTTCACACCTATATCACATCTCAAATAGTCATATACAATTACCATTAAACAAGTATCAATTGAAAACTAAATAAAAAAAAAAGGACATTGGAGTTCTGAATTAATTGCTATGCTCTATTGGATCTAAACAAGATAAGATTGTAGTAGCTCTAACAACTGAACTACCCTAAAGAAAATGTATGCCATTATGAAATTTTCACTTAAGGATCATACCTTAGTCAAAGTTTAGCTTCAACATTCAATGCTCAGCTAAGGCAATTTCACAGGATGCAAAACAACTAAAGCCTTACAAGGAAATCACACATGCATGCACAAATTATTTCTTTTGCCATACTTTATTTTTGATACTTGTCAAAACAAAATCAAAACAAGGTTGAAAGATTACTTCAAACCATATTGATTGAGAAAATTAACTAGTTAAGATGCGTGAGGCACTGCTGTAAGAGGTTAAAATGGGAGGAACAAGAATGTCCACAGACCCTTCAAACATGGCCATCACTTTCTTCATTCCTGGACGAATTGTTGGATCTTCTTGGACGCACCAGAGTCCAATTTTCACCATTTTTTCGACTTCATGCTCGTCCACTTCTTCATCTCGCACCAGATTTCCCACTTCATTAGCCTGGAAACACTCATAAACCCAGTCTACTAAGATGGCTTCTTTCTCAGGCACCTTCACAGCAACATGTGGGCGACAACATATGATGACCAACAGAACAATTCCAAAGCTGTAAACATCTGCTTTTGCTGTAATAGGCATGTTCTTGTACCACTCTGGAGCAACAAATCCTCTTGTTCCTTTAATACCAGTCATTGTCCTTGTTTGATCAGGCATCAACAACTTAGCCAATCCAAAATCTGCAATCTTAGCACAACGGTTTTCGTCGATCAATATGTTGTTGGGATTTATGTCACAATGAAGGATTTGATTCTCACATTCTTCATGAAGATATAAGAGTCCTCTGGCTACCCCCATAGCTATGCAAACTCTTTCATTCCAGTTTGGCTTCACCTCAGGTTTGTAGAGAAAGTTTGCAAGAGATCCATTAGTCATGAAGTCATATACTAGCATCCTGTTGGGGCCTTCATGGCAGAAGCCAAGCAAACGAAGCAAGTTTCGATGGTGAGTTCTTCCTATGGACCTCATTTCGTTGAGAAATTCAACTTCTCCTTCTGCTGAAAATTTCTCTAGTCTTTTCACAGCAATGGCTCTCTCTCCATATGGCAACATTCCTTTGAAGACCGTCCCAAAAGCACCCTGACCCAACTTTTCAGCAAAGCCATTGGTTGCAAGCTCGAGTTCGTGGTAAGTAAATGACCTCTGAGAGAGTACTTCATCAGCCATTGTATTATGAATAACTTTATCATAAGGTCGGTAACGGTTTCTGCAAAGAAGGAACACAGAAAATAATAGGAAACTTAATGAAAAACTTAAACAAGCAAAGCCAATGATCAAGATATTCCTTCTTCCACCTTGTTTGCTTTCTTGATCTGTCCCTGCATTAGTGAAGCTTCCATTATGGACCTTGATGATGGTTGTATCAAAGCCTTTTCTCCCCACTTTGGAAAATCTCAAGGGAAACTTGTATTTGTAACACCCTTCGCTATTAAAAAAAGCAATTTGGCAGGTGCAGTCTCTCAAGCAGCTCTTTACACAAGTTTCCTTGTCCACCAAGGGAATGACTGCATAAGAGTCCGGCTCCCATTCCATTCCATCCAATTCCACTGCCGAAACAGCTTTGTCACAGTCATCCATTGTTGAATTCCTTTTGCAGCCTGAAGTCTTCTGGCTCCGATCGATGTAATCTAAACCAGGAAGACACAAACAGACAGGCTCTTGATCAACTAACTCACAATATGAATTCAAGCCGCATAAACCAATAGGAGCACACTTATTGCTAGTTGAACTCCAAACAGCTAACCAACTGCTGTTCTTAACCAAATTATGAGAGTACAATCTAAGTATTCCATCTGCATCTATTGTCAAACGACACATAACTAGGCTTCGAGATTCAATAACATTCTTTACATTAAGACCTGTAGAATTGACTAAGTATAATTGGCCATTAGAATCAAGATTCAGACTTAAGTTGTCTCCTTCAGTATCTAAACTCCAGTACTGCTGCTCCAGTAACGATCCACCTTGATAGATTGCCGGGTACTGCCCCAAATCTCCATTGGCCTGCAGATATAGCCGAAATCTTCCAGTGGAGCGATTTGTTTCGGAAACAGCTGAGACTAACTGGTTTCCAGCCACAAGAGACTGCCCTGGCAAAAGGGTATCCGTAGGATAATCGAAACTCTGCCAAATGATGGTTGAATTCGAGTTGTGGAGGACGAAATTACCAGAATCGAGCATGGAAGCTGAGGCTACAATCTGAGTGGAATTGGCAATGATGACCTTTTGTAGGCCTTGTTTATCTAGCAAAACAAGTCTTCCTTCACTATTTAAAAGCAGTGTATCATCAATGGACAATGGAGGGCTATCCCGGTTGGCTGTCCATACGATTGTTTTCTGATTAATTTGCTCAAACCAGATTCCAACTGCAAAGCCATTGTTTTGTATTTTGTAGAAGCCAAATGCAAACTTGCCAGAGTTTGATAACCAATATGAGTTATTGGTATTGGGAGAGAGAGAAAGGCCTAAGCTGATTTTGTTCTCTTTTTGTTGAGCAAATACTATAGGGATGTTAGTCACTACAAGAAAGAAGAAAGCTAATGTTAATGCTCCCATTTTCAGTGTCAGAGCTTTTGGGAGTTTTGACTCATTCGTTTAGATAGCAAATATATATTATGTCGTGAAGGAGAAATACGTCTTCATGGACTGACTCAAAGCTGGCATCGAAATATAATAAATTACGCACAGCATTCATAGACTGAGACGTGGTCTCTATATGTTAGTTTCATTCAATTATGGAGTGTTTTTTAAGGAAAAAAATTGCTACGTATATATGGACAAATAAGCTAAAAAAAGGTCAACTTTCTTGCAAAAAGAATGTGTTGTAAATGCACAACACAGAACTCAATCAAGCACTTAATCAATTCAAACAACAATAATAAAATCAACAAAGCATAGAACAAGTAAAAAAAAAAAAAGAGACAACCAAAATTTATACTGGTTCAGCCAACAATGTGTTAGCCTAATCCAGTTCCTCAATGATTGAGGTTCCTCTATGATAAAATCTCTGTTACAGCTTGATCTACAAAGCTCCAAACCAGAAAACAATCGGTCTAGAGATGAGGAAACTTTTACATGTAAATTCTTGAAGAAAACAACTCCAAGAATCAAACCTCTCTCTCACTACCCTTACAAGTTCTCTCAAAGTGTTTCCCAAAAAACCCCAATCAAAATTCGTTCTCTTCTCTTTTTAAAACTCTCTTCTAAAACTATATATATAGCGTTTAGGAATAGAACCTTTTTGACGATACCTAAAATGCCCTTGCTGTAACAGATATAACAGATGAAACTATCAAACTGCCAGATGAAACTCTGGAAAAATCAGTAAGTGGGAATTATAATACCACAAATTCCACCTTAATTTCCACATACTGATTTAAAACCAAATCATGGAGGATAGCCACTACTGTCATCCTGGTCCGATATTCATAAGTTTCAAACAATGCAGAAACTTAATTTGTGTCAAGACCTTGGTTCCTGCATCAGCAGGATTCTCCTCACTTGCCACCTTTTCAAGGTCAATTGTTCCTTCTTCAATCTTATCCCTTATCCAAAATAACCTTACATCTATATGTTTTGATCTCTCATGATAGACAGGATTCTTGCACAAGTGTATGGATGACTGGCTGTCAGAGAATACTGTCACTTTTTCCTTCATTATCTTGATTTCTTTAAGAATTCCTCTAAGCCAAACAGCCTCTTTAAAAGCTTCAGTTGTAGCCATAAATTCTGCCTCTGTGGTAGACAATGCTACAATAGGCTGCTGCTGTGACTTCCAGTTTATGCAACACTCATTTAGCATAAAACAGTAGGAAGTTAAAGATTTCCTTGTATCCTTATTTGATGCATAATCAGCATCAACAAACCCTTCAAGCTTGATCTTGTTTCCTGCTTTTACATACACTAAGCCATAATCTTGAGTAGCTTTTAAGTACCTAAGAAGCCACTTTACTCCTTTCCAATGCTCCTCTCCGGGATTGGACATAAACCGACTCAAAACACTCACTGCATATGCAATATCAAGTCTGGTACATATCATTAAGTACATCAAGCTTCCTATGGCCTCTGCATAAGGGACTTTCACCATCTGCTTCTTCTCATCTTCTGAAGTAGGTGACTGTTTTGAATTTAAGTCAAAATGTCCACCTAGAGGGACATTAACCTCTTTGACATTAGACATGTTAAACTTTTCCAAAACTGCTTGCAAGTAGTGGCTTTGTGAAAGAATCAACTTATGATTTCTTCTATCTCTTAGAATATCAATTCCAAGAATTTTTCTTGCAGCTCCCATGTCTTTCATCTCAAACTCTCCATTCAAAACTTCTTTAAGCTTGCTAATCTTATTCAAATCATTTCCCATTATGAGCATATCATCAACATATATTAGAAGAAAAGTTTGTGAGGATGTACCTAAATCAATGTAGTACAAACAAGTATCATATCTTGATCTTGTATATCCCGCTTTAGTGACAGCTAAATCAAATCTCTTGTACCATTGTCTAGGTGATTGCTTGAGTCCATAAAGAGATCTTTTCAACAAGCAAACCAGTTCCTCTCCTTTTGATTCCACCTTAAACCCCTCGGGTTGATCCATGTAGATAGTTTCCACTAATCTTCCATTTAAAAACGCTGTTTTTACATCCATTTGCTCTATCTCCCAATCATTTTGGACAGCAAGAGCAAGCATCATCCTTATTGTCTTCATTTTAATAACCGGTGAAAAAATCTCAGCATAATCTATGCCTTCAACTTGTGTAAATCCCTTTGCCACCAACCTTGCCTTGAACCTCTTGGGATCGGTTTGACTTATTTCATCCTTCACTTTGAAAACCCATTTGCACCCTATTACTTTCTGTTTCTCAGGCTTAGGTACAAGAACCCACGTCTGGTTCTTCTTTAGGGAACTTATTTCCTCAATCATGGCTTGCTTCCAAAGCTGTGACTGCTTGCTGCCAATAGCTTCTTTGTAGTCTCTAGGTTCAATTTGTTGTTTGCTCATAACAGCTAGAGCATAGGCAATGATATCAGCTTCTGCTTCAACATATCGTGCAGGCATCTTTATCTCTCTTCTAGATCTGTCCCTTGCCAATTGATAGCTTGTTAAATCCTCTTCTTGATAACCTTCAGTAAAATCACGTTCTTCTGTTTCAGATTCAGCAGACGAGTCTCCAGTTTCGGTAGATTGAACTTCAATCTGTGTTCTGCTGCTATGTGCTTGCTTACCTGCATCATCACAAGAAATACCTTTCTCATTTCCTTTAAAAGGAAAAATGTTTTCATTAAAAATAACATCACGACTAGTTATGATTTTATAAGTTTCAAGAGACAAAAGTCTATATCCCTTAACTCCATCAGGATAACCTAAGAAGACACATTTAATAGATCTTTTACCAAGCTTATCATCAACATTGTGTACATATGCAACACACCCAAAAGTCCTAATATGATTTAAAGATGGTTTCTTACTGGACCATTTTTCTTCAGGTGTCATAAACTCATTTACTCGACTAGGACTTCTATTTATAAGATAACAAGCATTGTAAAGAGCCTCACCCCAATATGGCTTACTCAAACCCGATTCTATCATCAAGCATCTTACTTTGTTTAACAAAGTTCTATTAATTCTCTCAGCCACTCCATTTTGCTGAGGAGTATTTTTCACAGTCTTGTGTCTTTGAATACCATATTTCATACACAAATCATTAAACTCTTGATTAACAAACTCAAGGCCATTGTCAGTTCTTAAACTTTTAATTTTCAGATTAGTTTGATTTTCAACAAGAGTTTTCCATACTTTAAACTTTTCTAAACATTCAGATTTGTTCTTGAGTAAATAAAGCCAAACTTTCCTACTATAGTCATCAACAATTGATAAAAAATAGAGATTACCTCCCTGCGTAGGTGTTCTACTTGCTCCCCATAAATCTGAATGTATATACTCCAATGGTTTCTTTGCTCTATAGTTGCTGGAGCTAAATTTAATTCTGTGTTGTTTTCCCTGCACACACACTTCACAAAATGGTAAGTTAACATGAGTGTAGTTAGGAATTATACCTTGTTTGGATAGCTCAACCAATCCTTGTTCGCTAATGTGCCCCATTCTTGTGTGCCAAGTTAATGAATCTAAGTTCCCTTTCTTTATTACAGATGCATAAGCTGGAGGAATAGTTTCTCCATCAAGGCGATACAAACCAGATTTTTTAATTCCCTTCATGACAACTAAAGAGCCTTTTGTTATCTTCATGATGCCTCTGCTGATTCTGTAGTCGTGACCTTCATCATCAAGAGTACCCAAGGAAATTAAATTCCTTTTCAAATCAGGTATATGTCTTACATTGTTCAGAATTTTAGTGGTCCCATCTGAACCTTTTATGGCTATTGAACCAATGCCAATCACACTACATTGGTAGTCATTTCCCATCAAAACTTTTCCACCATTAGTCTCCTTGTAATCTATGAACCACTCCCTTTTAGGACACATATGATAGGTGCAACCCGTGTCCAAGATCCATTCTTGTGTATCTCTATCTAAAGAAACACAACTCACATCCCCATCTATACTATAGGGATCATCTACGACAGCTGATGAATTTCCATTATCCTCTTCTTTCTTTTTCTTCTTTAATTCCCAACAATACTTTATCAAGTGGCCAACCTTTCCACAATGATGGCATTTTCTAGTCTCCCTTGGTCTTGACTTAGATCTTGAATGAAATCTTGAAGGCCCTCTCGAAGTCTGTCTCTTCTGGCTTCTACCACGAACAATGAGACTTTCATCTTGCTTCTGAGATTGCATCCTTGCTGCCTTTTCCCAAGTGATTTCAGCATCTCTTGATCTAAGAGCACTCATAACATCCTCTAGAGTTAATGATTCCCGACTGTACATTATTACAGTCCTCAATTCTTTGAACTGATCTGGAAGACTATTCAGAAGGATAACAGCTTGATCCTCCTCTTTAATCTCTTCTCCCATGTTGCTGAGACTAAGGATAATTTTATTCATTTCATCAAAGTTCTGCTCTAAAGGCATGGTTGCATTCATCTTGAAACCATAGAACTTTCCCTTCAAGAAAATCTTCATTGCAGTAGTTTTGGTCATGTAGAGTTGCTCCAACTTCTTCCATAAACCTGAAGCTGTCTTTTCTCCAATAACTTGTCTCAAAACATTGTCTGAAAGATTCATGACAATTGCAGAACGAGCTTGTTTCATTACCAGAGTCGCATCTTCCTTTTTCGCAGACACATCTGCCTTCAATTCTGGTGTATCGTCTTCAAGGGCTGAATCCAATTTCTGGTATATTAGAACAGCCATCATCTTTTCTTTCCAAAGACTAAAATCCCCTGAACCATCAAACTTGTCCAAATCAAATTTTGTTGATGCGGAAGCCATTGTTGTTACAATCTTGAAGATTCTTGAATCAATTCTTTTTCAATCTTCAAGCTCTTTGAATTAATGCCTTTTCAATCTTTGAGTTCCTCTCTTTTCCCTAACCTGGCTCTGGTACCACTGTTGTAAATGCACAACACAGAACTCAATCAAGCACTTAATCAATTCAAACAACAATAATAAAATCAACAAAGCATAGAACAAGTAAAAAAAAAAAAAGAGACAACCAAAATTTATACTGGTTCAGCCAACAATGTGTTAGCCTAATCCAGTTCCTCAATGATTGAGGTTCCACTATGATAAAATCTCTGTTACAGCTTGATCTATAAAGCTCCAAACCAGAAAACAATCGGTCTAGAGATGAGGAAACTTTTACATGTAAATTCTTGAAGAAAACAACTCCAAGAATCAAACCTCTCTCTCACTACCCTTACAAGTTCCCTCAAAGTGTTTCCCAAAAAACCCCAATCAAAATTCGTTCTCTTCTCTTTTTAAAACTCTCTTCTAAAACTATATATATAGCGTTTAGGAATAGAACCTTTTTGATGATACCTAAAATGCCCCTGCTGTAACAGATATAACAGATGAAACTATCAAACTGCCAGATGAAACTCTGGAAAAATCAGTAAGTGGGAATTATAATACCACAGAATGTGTAGTTGGCTAGAATCAATAGCCATCACTATTGATTTCAGAAAATATATAAATTATCTACTTACATAATGCAAAAGAGCATTGCTACTACGATGCACTATGAGTGCCTTTTAACTTTTTTTAATACCGAATTGATTCTTCCCTGAGATTAACTAATGTCATTTTCTCAAAATAACTCCACAGATAAAAGAATACCTTGTTCAGTAGTAAATAAGCAAAGCTTAGCTAAAACTGAAGATAATAACAGGGAAAAAGAGCACGAATATTGATACTCCTTAGTACATACAAACACTTCAGAAGTCAGTAGATTTTGGTTTCTATACAAGATTTGATACCACAAGGTATACATTACAATCCATTGCAATTTATCTAACGAATGCTTAAGAAATATGAACTACACTAACAGATGAAGAAGGAATTGGAGGTGTTGGGATCTCTATTATCCCTTCCAACATCAGACAAACTTTCTTCATAGAAGGTCTCAAAGATGGTTCTTCCTGAATACACCAAAGTCCCAACTTAATCATCTTCTTCAGCTCATCACTCTCTACATCTTCTTCAACTAGCCTTTCCATTTCACCAGCCACAAAACAGTCATAAACCCAGTTAGCAAGAACTGCTTCATCCTCAGGAACGTCCATATCCACACTCCTTCTACAGCATACAATCTCCAACAACATAATGCCATAGCTGTAAGCATCTGCTTTCACTGTTATTGGCACGTTCCTATGCCACTCTGGTGCCACATACCCTCTTGTTCCTCTCAAACCAGTGTATGTTCTGGTTTGGTCAGGCCTCAGTAGCTTTGCCAGACCGAAATCAGCGATTTTCGCACGTGCTTGTTTGTCCATAAGAATGTTCTCTGGTTTGATGTCACAGTGGATTATCTGTGTTTCACACTCGTCATGTAGATAGACTATTCCCCGAGCTATATTGAAAGCTATTTCAGCTCTTTTCTTCCAAGTTGGCTTTGTCTCAGATTTAAACAAGAAATCCGCCAAAGAACCGTTTGCCATGTACTCATAAACCAAAAGCCTGTTAGCTCCTTCATGACAGTAACCAAGAAGCTTAACCAGGTTCTTATGGTGAGTATTTCCTATTACTTTCACCTCATTCCTGAATTCTCTTTCGTTATCTCCAACCATTTTCTCTAGTCTCTTGATAGCCACAACTTTCCTGGAACCGTTTCTTGTTATGACCCCTTTGAAAACTGTCCCGTAAGCTCCTCGTCCCACTTGATCATTGAAACCATTTGTTGCCTTTTCTAGCTCACCTAACGTATATGGACGAATAGCAACATCTTCAAGAAAATCGTGGTGCCACTGATCTGAAATCCTTCTGTATTCCCACATTCGAAATTTGATTATAAGCGCAACTGAAGTCGCTAAGGCCATAAGCCCAAATAATGAAAGCACAATGCTGCTGATAACAAATCCCTTTCGAACTTGTTCACTTCTAACTATCCTCACCCCTGTTGTGCTTGTCTCGGAGCTTTGATTGAGCATTTTGACCTTGATCAGTGCGTAGCTATTTGTATCAGCTTTGGCATATTTCAGTGGAAACATTAGTTTGTTGCATGAGGCGGCTGTATATAAAACAATTTCGCAGTGACAATCTTTCATGCAGTCCTGTTCACAAGCAGTCTTGCTCATTGGAACAGAAGAGTACGAATTGTTTTCCCACATAATTCCAGCGACTTCCACAAGAGAAACTTTATCTTGATTATCAATTTTGCAATAATCTATGCTAGTATTCCTTTGACAGCCTAAACTTTTCTGGCGTTGGTCAATGAAATCAAAACCAGGAAGACATGTACATTTGGATTCTTCATTTTGAAGAACACAATATGCATTTGTGCCACACATTCCAGTAGGAGCACAATTGCTAGTCGGACTCCATTGGATATTCCAGCTGCTATTGACCTGTGGCAAACTGTGAGAATACAGTCTTAGTATTCCATCTTCATCAATTGTTAGACGATAGGTAACATTCTCCCCGAGGTGACTCCAATCTGCAGCATGAATTGTCTTTACAATACTCCCGCTTGTAGAATTGAGCAGATCTAGTTGACCATTAGGATCAAGTTTCAGACTTATTTTTGGTTCTCCTTTTATAGAAGTTGCTGTGGACCAGTAAGCATGATATGGTAAGAGACCACTGATTATCGGGTATAGAACCAGATTACCATCAGTCTGCATGCTAAGTTTATATCTTCCAGACGAGTGATTTGACTCGGAGACGGCTGAGATGAGCTCTCTTCCAGTCTCTAAACTCTGTCCCGGCAAAAGGGTATCTGTTGGATTCTCAAAACTCTGCCATATGATGTTAGAATCTGAGTTGTAGAGTACAAAGTTACCTGAGTCGAGCATGGAAGCTGAGGCAGCAGCCAGAGGGGAAAACACCATGGCAATTGGTTGACCTTGTTTATCTTCCAAAACAAGCCTACCATCACCATTAAATAGCAGTGCTACGTCCTGTGGGAGTGGCTGTTGGTCCCGGTCTGCTGTCCATACGACTGTCTTCTCCTTTATCTTGTCAAACCAGATTCCAATAGCAAAGCCATTGCCATATTTGTAGAATCCAAATGCAAACTGCCCAGAATTTGATAGCCAATACGATTTATTGGTAGAAGGAGAGATGGAAGAGCCTAGACTGATTTTGGTATTACTTTGTTGAGCGGTTGAGATGGAGATTTCAGTAATTAGAAGAAGTAACAAAAGCATTGCAGCCATTATCAGCTGAACTGTTTGGTTTTGCAGACAAACTGGTTCGCCCAAGTATCTCTGGCACTGGCAAGAACTTAATGAAATTCCCAGTCTAGAAAGTCTATATTCTATAGAATTATCTTGGTCCAAGCCTTTGTCAATGAAACTTGGCCGGGTGTTGCTTTCTGTTTTCTAATTATGTTTGGTCAAGGAAAGGAGCGTAGCTACTTCCTTTGAAAACTTTCTGTTTTTATTCTGAATGGCCTTTGAAAACTTTTAAAATAAATATTAAAGGAGTACAGATTCTGTTTCTTGATGAATTCACAAACACTTTTTTAGTTTTTGGGGAACAATATAAGTCATGTTTCAAAGAGAAAGTCTGGTCTTTTGGAGGGCCCCACTTAAATACTAAATAAATAAAAAATAGTAAGAGCCGTTTAATGCGCTATTTAAGGCATATAAAATAAGATCCTAAATAGTAATAAATAAACGGCTACCAAAATGGTTTACAAATATTTTTCTGATTTAAAACAAGAAAAATCAGAACTAAATATCAGGATGAACATTTTAAGTGAAAATATAGTAAATATTGTATAAGAAGAGAAACAAGGGCCATCCACAAATATTAATATAGATCTCAATAACGTCCAAAAAAAAAACTTAATTAAACTCCGTTTCTATTAGGTAAATAAGATTGCCTTTGTTTGACCAAAAAATCAGTGCGACCTCGAACGCAAATTCAATAATAACTAATCACCCAAGTCTTGGTTTCCGGTCCACATTTGTGACTCATACATCCACATTACAACTTGAAATATTTCATTTTGTCGACATAAAGAAGTTCTTTTATACATCAAAATTGCAGATAAATGTGGCACAAAATTGAATGGAGTCCATAATAAGATCTCTATAATGATTATACCGATATGAGAAACTAGAACCTCAGTGTAACTTAGTATCAAATTATCAACCTTGAAATGGAATATATAATACATACCACCGAATTTCATAATTGGAAAACTACCAAATATAGATGAAAATGAGGATAGAGGATTGCCTAAAAGCTTGAGAAAATAACTGAGAGCAATATTATCAAAAAATGCATGTGGAAACATATATGATCACACGATTTGCTCATTTTTTTTAGCTTTACCAATGATCCAACAAACCCAAATGATCATTGCATGTGCTAGTGTTTTGCCAAAATAAGAACTTTTATGCTGGTAGAGACAAGGGAAATCACATCAAGAGACACAACTAAATGCATTAATCTTCCATCAGGGTAATAAAGATTTTGTGGTTCACGATGCTGAATGCATTTCCTTCACCATCTACTCATCCTTGAAAACAATAAAAAATAGTGATATAATCATTTTAGTACTTAGAAATATATAGGATCTTTGTGTGATTAATTAAAACATAATATATGATAACAACTGTGTTGTAAATACACAACACAGAACTCAAAACTAGCAATATTCAAATTCAAACAACAATAATAAAATCAACAAAAAAGAACAAATAAAAAGAAAGAGACAACCAGAATTTATACTAGTTCACCAGATCCTCCATGAATGAAGTTCCACTATGACAAGTTTTCTGTTACAGCCTATGATCAACAATGGTGAAAACACTTGTGTGAAGAGCAGAGGAAGCTTTTACATGTAAGTTCTTGAAGAAAAAACATCTCCAATAATCAAAACTCTCTCTCACAAACTTTACAAATACTCTCAAAGTGTTTCCCAAAACCCCAAAACTCAGCATGAATTAAAAACGTTCATCTGAAGCTCTTTCTAAAGTTATATATATGAGTTTAGTTTTAGAATTTTTGACAATACTAGAAATGCTCCTGCTTGGTTGTAACATATGTAACTGAAGAATTTTTCAAAATATAAGATACAACTACCAAAAAGATGAAAGGTAATTTTTAGTGGGTCTTTAAGTTAGTAAGTGAGAATTACAATACCAAAAAGTGTAATCACAATAAACAAGTTAATCATTGACATGTGAAAGTCCTACGATAGGGAAATACAAAATCACATTCAATAAAAATTTATCTCAAGATTATCAAATAATGATACCGAAAACATTCATATGAATTCCCACAATAATGGTGATATAAAGGGGATATCACTTAATTAGGCATTAATTGTTAAAATATATGCACTATTCAATTAATTATGAATATCATAATCGTTAATGCATTTTACAAAATCTAGTAATAATTACTCAAAACAAAAGAAATGATTATTACAAAATGCATTAGAATGGACAATAATAAACATAAGAATATGAAAAAATATCATTTTGGCTCTTATGTTTTTTCTAACTACGCAATCAGTCCATTTGTTTTGTTAAATGAAAATTTAGATTTGATATTTTACAAAATGAATCAAAATAGTACCCTAGACATGATTTTTATTAAAATATTTTCAATTATAAGATTAATTCTTGGATCATTGAAGATGAGATAGGTTCATACCAGCAGAGAAGGTGGTCGAGGAGCTGAGAATAAATATTTGAAAATATTTTGACTAAATCGGGTCTAGGGTACTATTTTGGTTTATTTTGTAAAATATAAAGTCTGAGTTGTCATTTCACAAAACACAGAGGCTGATCGCATATTAAAAAAAATACAGAAGTTAAACTAGTATTTTCCCTAAGAATATTCATAATATGTGGCAATGGTTTTTCATTTTTTTTTGTGATTAAAGTAAATGGCACATCAAAATAACATAAATATGCTGAAAAATTGGCCTAATATGAGATATAATTTACAAAGAACTTTTGCATGCTTAGACTCACGATAAGCAAGAACAAATGCACATCACAAGCATAGCCTTTTTTTACTGACGCGTTCTGTATAATCCACCGACATACCTGTCTTATACCGGTGCAAACACACGCTGGCAAATGGGTTCTGCGTCGCCTTAGTCTTGTCAACCTTCACTGACGCATTTCACTAGGGAACGCCGGTAAAAGGACCTTTGCCGGTGCTATTAAGGAAAAGTGCTAGCAAAAGCCTCCTTTTACCAAAAATGAAATAATAATAATAAAAAAGGAAATCCAACATGCAACAATTTCGGCAACCTTAAAATTAATGCAAAGGCTCTACCAATTATTGAATTCAAAATGAGTATGAAAACAACATTTCAATAATTTTATGTAAACTCATTATCGTAAACATATATTTGATTAAAGGGTATACTAACAAGAGGAGAGTTAGTGACAACATAATTCATCCTCCTTCAGTTCTTTCTTCTAAACTCATAGTCATCTCCAAAAATTTGTAAAACCGCAACAAATACAATTTCTTTTGGAAGCACTAGCCCCTTTTCATTCTCACAAATAGAACCAAAACTATTCAGCTACAATTTAAAAAACGAACTAAAACTTATGTCAAAATATACCAAATATATATTGATTTAAGAGAATTTTTCATCAGTATACATAAAACAAACTTTATTAAATTTTAAAAAATAATTCATCTCACAAAATGTGGGCTAAATCCTACAAAAGGAGGGGTGGAGGGAATTTTGCCAGCTTAGCACTGTAAAAGAGGAAGCAAACTTGCTACCCATATATTTTTGAAATTTTTTTAAAAATATGGCTTTTTAGCCATCAATGTGCAAAATTATGGGAGTTAAACTTTCTTTAATTTGCATGGGAAAATTTAATTAACAAAAACTTAGTTTATGGGAAAACTAATCCTATATTGGAAATCAAAATTAATAAAAAAAAAATCAGCAAAAGGAGGGGTACATTGGTAATTAACATTGTCAAAACTCCTTTAGCCAAGCCACATCTTCTCTTTCATTTTTCCCTAGCCGCCTCACCATCTCCACCATCATCTCCGACCACCCACCCTCACCACCTGCCAAGAACACCCCAGCTGCACCTCCGTGAAACCCAACCACTCCTCCACTCGGCTGCCTCACCATCTCGACCATCATCTTCGACCACCCACCCTCACCACCTGCCAAGAACACTCCAGCGGCACCTCCGTGAAACCCAGCCACCCTCACCACCTTAGGCGTGCACCTCCGTGAAACCCAGCCAAGAACACCCCAGTCGCACCATCTACGAACACAACCTCAATCTGCGCATCTCTACGCGATTCCATTTGCGAGCCCCCAAATCCAAAACGACGGGAATAGGCTGAGGTGAGGGATGTGGTGGTGGTGGTCGGAGGCGAGGAAGAAGGGTGGCGCCTGGGCTGAGTGCGATTTGTGGTGCTCGGAGCTGCGCAAAACGACGGGGATGGCTGGGTTTTTTACGGTGTTTTACGTGTAGGGGTGGGGGTTTCTGGTGGTGGTCGGAGGCGAGGGAGGAGGTTGGTTCGTGGTCAGATCTATTTTTTTTTTCTGTCTTCAGATCTGGGGTAACTGGTTACCTTCACACTTTGTTTGTATATTTCAGGAGGTAACTGGTTACCTTCACATTCTGATGTGTGTGTATATTTCCGGGTTCTATATAGTAACTGGTTACCTAGGTTACTAAATCATACTTACTCTTCTTTTTTTTTTTCTCTTCAAATGTGATATTTCTTTTCATTTCTAATATGAGTGACTCGTCACCCCTCTTATGGTAACTGGTTACCCCTCTTATGACAGTAAGTTAATAATATCGTTGTAACTGGTTACCTCTCCCGATACATGTTATTTAAACTCCAAGACTATTTTTTACATAAATGTGAAAAATCAAATAAGTAACTGGTTACCCCTCTGGATATATGTTATTTAAGCTAGCTGTAGGATTTTTTTTTTTACATAACTTTGAAAAATCAATTAAGTAACTGGTTACTTTACCCAGGGTTTGAAAAAAAAACGTACAACCTAAAAAAAGAAAAAAAAATGTTTACAATAAATAAAAATAATAATAAACACAATTCATATTACAAAAAAAAAAAAATTTGCAAAACAACTATGGAAAAATTTAATATAAAAATAGTTATATAAAATTAATATAAAAAAAATCAAATAAGCTAAAAAAAAATAATCAAATTACAAACATACCCTTCCAAATTAATAAAACTTGATTAAGAGTAAAAATAGGGCATAAACAAACTTTTATACAAAAATATGAGAAACTAAACCCATAAAAGTGAAATTTAAAAAAAAAAAAAAAGCCATAGATTAACTTTTCTTGAAAAAAGCCATATTTTTGCACAATCTATAAAAAATCCCATATAACATGTAATTTTCACTATATTTTTTCTTTTCATTTTTCTGGGATAATCAAAAGCAAACCTTTGATTGCTTAAGACAATATCCTATAAAAAATGACTTAATTTTTAGTCTATATTATGATTTCTTATTATTTATGATATGTTTTGCTTACCTTAAGATACCAATTAGTAACTTTTAAAACACGATTTCATTTTTACGTAATATTATGGTGCCTTATTATTTAAGATACTTATAGGTTACCTTCAAACCTATTTTAGTAATCAATGAGTTACCATATAATATAACAAGTTACCATATAACATATAAGCAAATGTTACTTTTTAGTATACTACATACTAACTTTTAAATGTAAAATTAAAATAAACTTTTTTGGACATTAGTGTAATTTACATATGAATAATAGTATTTTTTTATTAATCAAGCAAAGAATTTACTTTTGATTTTTTGAATCATAGTAAAAAATACAGATTTGGGTGACTTGTTAAATTAAATTTTTTCTTAAACAAATTAAAAAAGCAAAGTTATTTTTCAAACATAACACAAAACTGACCAATTCTTATCATCTTCTCTTGACGATGACAAGAAACCTATACTTGTCATATACCAAAATGTAATTATATCTAATACTTTACAATTAAGTACAATACAATTATTTTATTTAGTTACCAAATATTGTATGAATAATTTATTGCCTTTATTAGCATATAATTGTTAATAAATCTTTAAATTAATGATATGAATTTATTACATTTACTATTTTCATGCATATAAATGTAGATAATTGTGCTAATTTTGCATGATTAGTTAGTATTCATGCAAAATTTATTATTAGTATGATTAATTTTGAGATATTATATGTATAATTTTATGGTTTTAAATGTGTGGTATATTCCATGATTGTACTTTTATGCTTATAAATAATATTATTTACGTAATGTTATTTATGTTATGTAATTTATTACATTTTTTTTATGAGTGTAATTAAGTGTTTAAAATTATTTTGATATATATTTAATTATAATTAACTTTTTCTATATAGTATTATACTCATAAAACTTTTTTTTACTAAAAAAAATTAAGCATAAATAAAATGTGTCTAAGTGATTCATATAATTTTATTTAATTAGAGAATGGCCACAACATCTTTAGTTAAATAAAATAATGTATTATGTAAAACTTTGGGTCCTGAATTAGGTCACTTTCAAACATAGAGAGCTTTTCACCACCAATCATAGGAGTGGGAAGACTATTTGAAAATTGCATTTTGGCCTTGCATAACAAATCAGTGATGCATTTTGTTTGAGTCAAATGAAAACCTTCAGCTATGTGAACAACCTGAATGCCGAGAAAGTAGTGAACATCTCCTAAATCTTTGAGTGCAAACACTGAGTTCAAATGTGTGACAAGCTCTGAAGTTGGAATAGAACTTCCTGTAATCAAAATATCATCCACATATACAAGTATAAAATTTGTATGAGTAGAAGAGATGTGAATGAATAAAGATTGATCAGCCATTGATTCCTTAAAATGAAGGCAAATAAGAGTTGCTCGGAGCTTGTCAAACCAGGCCCTTGGATCTTGCTTCAACCCATAAAGCGCCTTGTGCAATCTACAAACCAACTTAGGTGTCTCACCACTTTCATAACTCGGTAGTTGAGTCATATAGACCTCTTCTTGCAAATGACCATTAAAAAATGCATTATTCACATCCAATTGTCTAACATTCTAGCCATGAGGAAGAGCAATAGTAAAAATGACCTGAATAGTTGTAGGCTTTACTACGGGACTAAAAGTCTTAGCAAAATCAAAGCCATATTGTTGGTTGAATCCTTTTGCAACCAGCCGAGCTTTATGCTTATTTATAGAGCCATCCAGATTTTCTTTTAGTTTGAAAATGCATTTACACCCAATTGCCTTTCTATTTTCAGGTAAAGGTACTAAAGACCATGAACCATTTCAGATCAAGGCTTGATACTCTTCATCCATTTCTGCCTTCCACAATGGGTTCTG
The DNA here is from genome assembly GCF_963169125.1 of Humulus lupulus. NCBI lineage: Eukaryota > Viridiplantae > Streptophyta > Magnoliopsida > Rosales > Cannabaceae > Humulus > Humulus lupulus. Next base: position 16,046,070 of record NC_084802.1, read on the forward strand.
TAAAGCATGAGAAACAGTTAGTGGCTCTTTGGAGGTGATAAAAACTTTTGGCTTATACACTCCAACCTTGGACCTAGTTACCATCGTGTGAGTGTTGGTGGGACCTGTAGTAATAGGTAATGCAGTAGAATTAGCAGGTACAACCACATAAGAGGGAAGAGAAAGAGAAGCGGAAGCAGAGGGAATGGAGGGAGAAGAAGATGGTACCCGAGCTACGGAAGAATGAGTAAGACTAATTGGCAGAGGTGTGGAAGTGGAAGTGAGTGGATTTGTGGAAGTAAGAGGTGGCAGATTAGAAGCAGGTGAGGTAGAAAATGGAGATGAATGAGAGGTTGAATTTGGTGATGTGGGTGAGGAACATATGGTGATAATAAAGACATGGTGGTAGACGTTTGAGGAGAAGAAGAATGTGAAGGAAGGTGTTTGAACTTTGAAATGAGAGCAATAGAAACAATTGGAAGATGAGGTAGAGTTTTCAAAAGAATTAGAAGCTAATTTAGAAAAATAAGTTTGGAGGAAAGTTTGCCATCACCAACTAGGGGTGAACATTTAGCCCAAAAAATCTGAAAACCCACAAAATCCGAACCCATGAAATCCAAAAATTAGAAAAATTCGTTCAACTTCGGGTTAAATCTGATTCGACCCGACAAAAATTGGATCGGATTCAGTTTTGTATGTTTCAAATTTTGGATTTTAGGTTTAAACCCGAAACTCGAATACATTAATAATAATAAAAAATAGTCATATATATTGTAATGTCCCAAATTCCCTGAAGTGGTTTAATGCTTCGATTAGGGGGCCATGTGGGCCATAATTGATTTATTATGCAATTATGTGATTATGTGAGTTATATTATTATATGATGATAATTGCATACATGTGGGTCCACTTCTTATTAGAAGGTCATTTTTCGTAATTTGGCCCGTTGAGGACATATTTGTATATTTATGTGCATGTTGGGTGATTTATGAGTGAAACCACATTGTTATGTGGATATGTTTGACTTATTCGGCATGAGACGATCTTAGGTTGCAAGATTAGTGGTTTGGTCATAACGGGGATTAATTTCCAGGCTCGGGGTAAGTTTGGGGGTAATTTGATGCTTAGTATATTACCGGGAATAAACGGGTAATGAGATATGATTTAATTATTATTTGAGAATATTGGAAATAACGGGAATTGGAGGAAATTAATTATAATTAATGGGATAGATGATAAATGATTGTTTTGCCCTTGGATGGCTGTAAAGGAATTAATTGACCCTAGGGGCATTTTGGTCTTTTGACCATGAGATATGTTTAAAACTTAGAGGGCTGTAGAAGGTTAAGGCAGCAAAACATAGTCCTTCTCTCTCCATCTCTCGATTATCTCTTTCTCTCTCTCGGGTTGAGATTTTTGAAGGAAGATTGAGGATTAAAGCTTGGAAATCAAGGCTTGAGGGTTTAGTTTTGTAATTAGCAGCTGAAGGGGGTTCAATTCTATGTTTAAGGTAAGGTTTCCAGCTGAAGTTTCAAGTTTTTACTTTGTTTTTAAGGTTAGTTTAAAGGTTGAGGTTTTGATCATGGAATTGAGTATGTGTGTAATGTTTTGAGTGGTTTAAGGCTTAGGTTCTGTTGTTAAACTGATGGATATGTTGTGTTGATGCTTGGTTTTAATTGTGGGATTGATTTGTTGAGGATTTGGCTGGTTTTGAATTGAGAGAAAGTCATGGGAGTTGGGTTCACAGGGTCAAGTCGTGACCGACTTCATGCAAGTCGCGACTTGAACCCATTCCAGAGCCTCCCTTGGGCTCTGTCTAGCAGGCATGCCGTGACCCACTGGGTCAAGTCGCAGCCCGCCCCTGGCATCTCAGACAATGGGGTTTTTGTCTTGGTGGTGCACCGCAACCCTAGGGGGCAAGTTGCGGCCCGCCCCTCTTTTTTGTGCCAGGAGGGGTTTTCAAGGGTTTTAAGCGCGGGTTTTCATTTCCTAAGACTCGAGATCGAATCTACTAACCGTTTTAGTACGATTCGAGGTCCTGGGAGCAGGGTTTAGACCATGAACCTTTTATTACCTATTTTATTAATGAGATTTCATATTTGGTTATGACTAGGTGACCACTAAGGGACTTAAGGACCGATCGTTCTCAAGGGTCATTCTTTTATTATTTCACGCTCGAACCAAAGGTAAGAAAACTGCACCCAGTATGTGACATGCATGGTTATTGATGGGGCATGTTGAGTGCTCTATATATGGACATTGATTATATTGTAAATACATAGCAGCTTTGCTTACTTGTGAATGGAATTGACTTATTAGTCAGGGAACGACATTGGTGTTTAGTATTGGTTGTGAAGCTGTGATTGATCAGTCAAGATCAACGATAGTACTGAGCACTAGTCATATGGTATTGGCTTATGAGTCAAGAATGACATTAATATGTTTAACATAGGCCGAAATAATTAGATCTAATCAGCATGAGCATTAAATGCTTGACCGACCTAAAAGTCGATGAAAACTAAAGCGCTTGTCTAGTCTAAAGACTAGTTACTTAGAGCCAAGGCCAAAAGGCTCAAGTGATTGAAATGTCACATCGCTTAGGGTGTGAAGCCCCAGAGTGTGACTCATTAGTCACCTATCCAAGGTGTGACTCATTACTCACCTATCTGATTAGGGCTGCAAGCCCTAGAATGATGACATGATAATTTATTGATATTGTATACATGCATCAATAAGTTTTCTTACTGAGCCTTGGCTCACAGGTGCTATGTGGTGCACGTTAGGGAAAGAAAAGCTCACTCAACCTTGAGTGGAGAGCTTAGGTGGCGATGTGTACATATGCGGCCGCTTGACCACCATCCAATGTGTTTCTCAGAGGAACTAGGGGTTAACCCTATTTTTGCCGCTTAGGTCGGCGGGTTGTAACTTTTATACTGTAATGACCATTTTGGATTGTAAATAACTTTGTAAACACTTTTATGGGCCCATGTACAGTTTAAAGTTTTAAATAAAATATATACATTCCTTTTGATCAAGATTTTCACCCTGGCCTATTAATAACACCTAGATGCACATTTATAACATAATGACTCGTCTAGCGAGTTAAGCACTATTTAAAGTCCACAGTAACAGTCTTAGAGTAACCAAGGCGTTACATATATATATATATAGATAACTTTCTAGCCCTAACAACATAAATCCTCATTCTTTTCCCCCTTTCTTAGCCATCACCCTTCTCTGTGTGTGTGTCCTTTCAAGCTCTCACATTTCTCACCTATTCTCTCCCTTTCATTCCTTTTCCCTCTCACCATTATTGGTTTGTTTTCTTGGCTGCCATTGCTGGCCATGGACCGTGGTGGGTGTTGTTGAGGGTCTGCTTGCGACGTTCGTGGATGGGTGGGTGCCATTTCCATGGTGAGTTTTTACTTGTTTGTTATTTTATCTATTTTTTAGTTAGCAAAATCCCTGTCAATTTGATTTCCTTTTTTCGTTATGCTGATTTTTATTTTGCAATTATGTTCTTTTATTACTTGTTGATGATTTGAGATTGATTATTGTTCTGACTTCTGAGAGTAATTTGTGTTTCTTTTACTTCTAAAGTTCTAATAGATTTGATCATCCTATTGTGCATAATTTCTTTTTTAGTTTCAATATTGTGCTCATGTTTGTACATATATGAGTTTGATTTTTGTTATTAATCTTTAACTCACTTATCATAAAAAAAAATACATATTCTATATGTTTTAAACATATGTTCATTATCACAGAGATCATATTACATAAATGTGGTTCATTGAGATATAAGAAAATGATATTTATGCTTGGGGGAGTCCAGTTAATTAGTTTCCCTATTGCTTGCATTCATAGTTTATTTAATTTATGACATTGTCTAAATTATTATAGTATTATTTTGTTAATGTCAAACTTTTATGTAGTGCATATATTCTGCTGGTTTTACTAGTGCAAAGTTGTGGAAATACTAACTAGAAAGAAAGTGAGTTTGGACAAACTCTAGGGACATATAACTCTAAAAGTTTTTCTACTATGGACTTAGAAAGTTTTCCATATGTCCACAATTTTGGTCCATTTTTGTGACAAATAATAGATGTACTACTACAATTTGGACATCAGTCATCGGTAATGAGAGGTCAGTTCTGCATAAGCGACTTAACACATGTTCATAAGTCAGTTTACACTGAACCGATCTATTATGTATGTCAAAGGTAAGAATGGGAGGTCGGTTGTGCGAGAATTGACCTACCATGTGGACATGGTAGGTCGGTTCACATTGAACCGACCTCCCATGATTGTAGATGTCATAGTAGGTCGGTTCCTGCAAAACCGACCTACCATGCTGTCATGGTAGGTTAGTTCTGTGTGGACCGACCTACCATGTCCTACCTTACTTACATGGTAGGTCGGTACTAAGTGAACCGACTTAGCATGTCACATTATTATTTATTTTACATTATTTGAATTTTAAAATACATTAATTTATTTAAACTATAAATATAGATAAGCTATTAGTGTATGAAATAAATATAAAAAAAATTATATTTATTAATCAACATTATAATGTTTTGAAATATAAATAAATGAATTAAATTAATCAATTATTAGTAACATAAAAAAGTAATTATATTTTATAAATAAGACAATATTTTAATTTAATAGCATTAATAATTTAAAATAAAAAACTTTATAATATAATTTAGAGTATCTCTTTAATAATTTTTTTTAAATGATATGGTATGTCAGTTGTGTGGGAAATGACTTCTCATGTGACATGGTAGGTCGGTTGTGTGGGAATAATCCTACCACGTCATTATAAAAATATATTATTAAAGATACTCTAATTTATTTTTAGATTATTAGAATTTTAATATGTATTAATTTATCTAAACAATACATATATATATAATTTATTTGGGTATGAAATAAGTATTAAAAAAATATACTTATTAATATTATATATATTATAATTTTTGAAATATAAATAAATAAATTATTAATAATTAATAAAATAATTTAATTTTTATAAATAAGATTATATTTTGATTTAATAGTATTTGTAATTTAAAATAAAAAAACTTATAAAATAATTTAAAGTATCTCTATAATAATTTTTTAAATAACATGGTAGGTCGGTTGTATGAGAAATGACTTCTCATGTGATATGGTAGGTCGGTAGTGTGGGAAATGACTTCTCATGCGACATAGTATGTCGGTTGTATGTGAATAGACCTACCATGTTATTATAAATATATATTATTAAAGATACTCTAATTTGTTTTTAGATTATTGGAATTTTAAAATATATTAATTTATTTAAACAATACATATATATAATTTATTTGGGTGTGAAGTAAGTATTAACAAAATATATACTTATTAACATTACATATATTATAATTTTTGAAATATTAGTTAATTAATTATTTGGAATTAAAAAAATTAATTTAGCTTTTATAAATAAGAAAATATTTAATTTACAAATGACATATTTATAAATATTAGAAAAAAATTAAATAAATTGGACATTTATAATTTTAAATTTTAACATCACAGGTTGGTTTTAGAACAGACTTATCATGTTGCATTATAGGTTGGTTCTAGAATAGACTTATCATGTAAGCATCATAGGATAAATTAAATTATATATTTTAAAATTTTAAAATTAAATTAAATAAGTTACATATTTATAAATATTAGAAAAAATTAAATTTAATAAGATGGAGATTTATGATTTTAAAATAAAATATTAATATATTAAAATTATATTTTTTAATTTTAACATCATAGGTCAGTTCAAGAATAGACTTATCATGTTGCATTATAGGTCGGTTGCTAATGGACCGACTTACCATGTTAAAATTAGGTTATAGAAAATAAAAGCCAAAATAAATTTAAAATATCCCACACACATTCTTCTTCTTCATTCTGCTGGTGACCCAAACAGTAGCAGCTCTCCCTCCTCAACTTCAGTCACGACAGCGACTCTCACTCCGCATACCGTTCAGCAGTAGTTATTATATATAATATTAAAAATGAAATATTTTTGTGTTTTTGTTAGAAAGCATTGAATATTTATAATAATTGATTTTGATCACCAATTATGCTATTTCTTGGATTCTCTTGACAATTTTCCACTAGATGAAATTAAATATCTCATTTCTGGGTAATAATCCAACCAATTAACTATATACTCTTAAATTCATTTAAAAATGAACAACAACTAAATGTTTATATTTTTATTGCATAGTGTCTTTCAATATTTGCGCACAAATAATGCGAAAACTAAGGAAGTCGCATGGAGACTGTTAAGCGTCCTCTTCAACCATTAAAATCAGTACAATGTGGATTCTATGTTACAAGGATGATGAAAGACTTTGTGAAAAATGATTTTTTTAATACGATTGCTAACTAGTAGCGTAAGTGTAACGACCTCATTTCTTAACAATATATATATATATATGGGTTCACTCTTAATGGTGATTGAATTTTTTCCCCATGGATGGGTTGTCAATTAATAGCCATTGGATTAAGATCCAATGGTCCACATTTAAAGATGTTAATTAATGCTATCTTTGACTTTTTCAAACTTGGTAATGGGCTACCTGCTGACATGGCGGTCACCTTTTAATTAAATTAAATAATTAAAAAAATCATTATTTAAGATTCATTCCAAGATTCTTTATCTCCATTCCTTGTTCATTCCATGTTCTTTCCAGATTCATTCCTTATGCATTAATGACTCCTATCTTCCCAACTACAATTAGTTGGCTAATTAATGATGCATATTTCGAAATTTATATATATTATATATATTTTTATACAAAATTTACTCATCTTAAAAAACTTGTTTATTGAAGAAGCTCCAATTTTTGAAAGTGTTTTCAAGTAAGATTTCTAAGTCATTTTCGAAAATCACAAGTAGATTTTCTATTTTTTTTCAAAAAAATTCCAACTTTTTTTTGTTATGTAGGATTTGAAATTCACATAGATGAGTAAATCATATTTCTCTTGAAAAACTTGTTTAGTGAAAACCCACAAGAATTATTTTTTTGAAAGTGTTTGATGAAAAAGCTCTAGATTTTTCATAGTGTTCATTGTAAGATTTTCAATCATTTTTTTGCTTTCTTTATTTTTACAAAAAAATTATCATCTATTTCTCCAATTTCATATTTCGAAATTCACTACTAGAGCTTTTTTTTTTTTAAAAAAAAAAAAGTTCAACTTAGTTTTATTTGTCTTGTAGGATTTGAAATTCAAAAAAATGACTAAATTTTATTTCTCTTGAAAACTTGTTTAGTAAAATCTCACAAGAATAATTTTAAAAAAAAATGATTGATGAAAAAGTTCTAGATTTTTCATAGTGTTTCTTGCAAGATTTTCAATCATTTTTGTGATTTCTTTATTTTTACAAACAATTTATCATCTATTTCTCCAATTTCATATTTCGAAATTCACTACTAGATCTTTTTTTTTTAAAAAAAAAAATCCAACTTAGTTTTATTTGTCATGTAGGATTTGAAATTAAAAAAGATGACTAAATCTTTTTTCTCTTGAAAAATTTGTTTAGTAAAAACTCACAAGAACATTTTTTTTAAAGTGTTTGATGAAAAAGCTCTAGATTTTTCATGGTGTTTCTTGTAAGACTTTCAATCATTTTTGTGCTTTCTTTATTTTTACATATTTCGAAATTCACTACTAGAACTTTTTTTTTCTTTTAAAAAAGATTCAAACTTATTTTTATTTGTTATGTAGGATTTGAAATTAAAAAAGATGAGAATCTTATTTCTCTTGAAAAACTTGTTTAGTAAAAACCCACAAGAATAATTTCGCAAGTGTTTGATGAAAAAGCTCAAGATATTTTAAAGTGTTTCATTTAAGATTCTCAATTTTTTTTTTCTTTATACTTACAAACAAATTATCATATTTTTCTCCTATTTTAAAATTCGAAATTGAATGGTACGTTTTATTTTATTTTGTTCTTATGATACTATACTTGAGTGAAAAAGATTTCTCTATTGTAGTTCGACTCTAATGAAGAAAGATGTTGCATAGCTTCATGGATTGCATGGTCAAATTTCAACAAAAATAAAGCAAAATTATTGAAAGATGTTCGAGAGTTCATTTCAAGCATAGGAATATAGTACTAGAGACATGGATCTTTACTTCATGTTATGAAGTGACTTTTGTTATTCTCAATCAAGTTGTGTAAAATAAAGAAATTTTTATTATTATTTATCATTTTTGAGAAATTAGAAGATGATCAATATTTGGGAGAAGTTGAATAGTTTACTTCTAAATTACTTATTTATTAACAATATTAAAAACATAAGTTTTAATGTTTATTGGAAGTTTAAAATGGTAGTTGTTGACATTAATATCATATTAAATAAATAAAAATAAAAATTATGTATGTTAATTTAGAATTTAATGATTAATATATCAACCAATCAAAATTAGAGCATGTTGTTAGAGATTGGAATGGATTTATGGAGACATACATTTAATATAATTAATTGTAATGATCTTAGTTGTACACGTTTTTTTATGAGAAATAATTAATAACTCAACCAATCAGAATTAAAGCATGATGTTAAGGAATTGGAATAGATTTATGAAAACATGCATTTAATGAAATTAGTTGGAATGATCTTAATTGTATACGTTTTTTATGAGAAATGATTAATAACTCAACCAATTAGAATTAAAGCATGATGTTAGGGTATTGAAATGGATTTATGAATACATATATTTAATGAAATTAGTTGACATTTTTTAAATTAATTGCACACATTTTTTAAGATAAATTTTATTTATATATATATATATTTACACAAACTAACTCAACAAAACTTGTTTTCTATTAGAAAAGTTAAATATATTTCGAAATTTGTTTGAAATTTAAATTAAAAATTAGTAATTAAATATCAATGCATAGTAACTCAATGCTTGAAACCCTAATTATGCAAATTAATTGAACTTCCCCAATTCTCAAAACTATATTTAATTTTTTTTTTAAAAAAAACAATTATTCTTTGTAACTGAAATTAGGGTTTAAAAAATAATTTAATAAATTTTAATTTAATGCTAGAGTTGGTTAGACTCTTTGAATATGAAAATGTGCATTTAATATTTAAGATATATTCAATATTTAAATTTTCAAAATAATTATTACTGTAAACCCTAATTATGCAAATTAATTTAACTTTCCCAATTATCAATACTATATTTATTTTATGTTTTAAAAAATTATTATTCTCTCTAATAAATATAGTAGTCGAAATATGTGTTAAATAATTTAATAAATTTGTATATAATGTTAGGATATAGATACTTGGTTAGAGTCTTTGAATATGAAAATGTGTATTTAATATTTAAGATATATTCAATATTTAATTTTTCAAAATAATAATTAATGTAAACCATAATTATAAAAAATAATTGAACTTTCCCAATTCTCAATACCATATTTAGTTTTTTTTTAAATTATTCTCTCTAATAAATGTAGTAGCCGAAATATAGGTTTAATAAAATTAATTTAATAATTTTTTATTTTATACTAGGATATAGATAGTTGGTTAAAGCTTTGAATATGAAAATGTGCATTTTATATTTAAGATATATTCAATATTTAATTGTTCAAAATAATAATTAGTGTAAACCCTAATTATGCAAATTAATTGAACTTTCTCAATTCTCAATACTATATTTTTATATTTAAATTGATTATATTAATATTAAAATGAAGAAAGACATTAAACACACATGAGATGAAAAGTCATCAAAATAATTGACTAGTAAGTTTATACTTACAAATTTCGAAATTATAATAACATTTAATATATTAGTGGGGTGGTTGAAAAGTTGAAACTTACAAATTTTGAAATTATAATAGCATTTAATATAATTTCAAAATTTTGAAAATATGTCTAGGTTCTATGAACCTTTGCCTTATAATTAAATACACATGACATGAAGAGTCACCAGAATGTTTAACCAATAGAACTTCACTTTAAAAAATTGAAATTATAATAGCATTTAATATTATTAATGGGGTGATTGAAAATTTGAAATTATTATATTATATTTAAACATGATAATAGGAGTTACACAATAACATTTATTAATTAATTTCAAAATTCATACAAAAAATGAGAGAATTAAAGAAAGTAATTATTGTATGATAATATAATTGTTATAAATTTTTAAAATGTATGTGTTTTTATGGGAAGTTGAAAAGTTGTAATTTTAAGAAATTTCTATAATTTCTTTATTATAAATTTCAAAATATATGTGTGCTTCTTGGAACATTTTCTTTTTAATTATTCATGCAGTGTAATAAATGTATTGATAATCGTATTGGAAAATTATGATTGATTTTTTGGTGAAAAAATAGATAATTTCGAAAATATGTGTAGATTCTATGAACATTTGCTTTTTAATTAAACACACAAGACATGAAGAGTCACCAGAATGTTTAAACAATAGAACTAATCTTAAATTTTTTGAAATTATAATAGCATTTAATATCATTAATGCGGTGGTTGAAAATATTAAATATTGCATTATATTTAAACATGATAATAGGATTTAGATGATAACAACTAATAATGAATAACAAATGAGAGAATTAATGAAATTAATATCAGAAGTTGAACAATTTACATCCATAATAATTATTTTTTATGTAAAAAATTATGAATTTCGAAATACTATTGGATTTATTTTATTTTTTGCATTAAAATATGGTTTTTCAAAAATATGTATAGGTTCTATGAAACTTTGCCTTTTAAATTGAACATGTCATTTAATAAGTGTACATAAAGTTGTGTTGGTAGAATAAACGTGGATTAATTCATTTATGAAAATATATAACTATTATATTTATTTTTATTGTTTTATTGGGAAGATGAATATGTCACTTTCAAATGAAAAATTGTATTTCTAATGAAACATGCAATGCTTTGTTCTATGAATATTGAAATTCAAATGTTCCCACATTTTCAAAATTAAATTTTAAAATTGTAAATAATAAATCGAATTATTAGTATATAATATGATTTTATACATGCCGAAATTTGTGTAATAAATATAAAAATGATTTTTTTTTAAACTATCTCAAATCTACATATTGGAAAAAATTTGCTAGTTTGTAGCCATAGAACAATACATTTCTCATGATATGTGTGTGTGCAAGGTAACTTCGTAGCTTCCAAACCAACATGAACATTCTCAAAGCAAACAGAACATACAATTTGAACATCTTTATTCAAAACTTTCTCTAATCTTTCAATGGTCTGCTAGCTTGCTGCCACGAGATTAATAGTCATATTATCCATGTAATCTTCACTATCAACGTTAGCATCAATGTTAGAATTGTGTTGTGGAGGAAGATCATAAATAAAAACATGAACATCCACTTTTACACAAAAATTAAAATCCTCTTTGTTCCACATCTTTCGAGCGTGATCAATAATTTTATCAGAAAGAAAAAATATAGAAGGATGGAGATGGGTCTCACCTAGCATCTCGTCAATGATAACTTTAGCATGATTATTGTCATTGGCCATCAACGTTTGTCGTGAAAGAAATACAATATTATCGCAACAAATAGAGTCTTCCATGCCGTTGTCGACCATCCAATTTGGAAAACTTGGTTCCCTTCTAGTCAGTGGATGGCGTGAAATTTTTGCGAAAATGTGAATGATAAAGAAAGAATCGAAACCTTCACCTAGTTTGATGGTGTTATTAGTATCACCTGTTACTATTTGGTAGTATGGATCTCCTAGAATTTCAGGAGGAGCCATAATTGTGGGCTAGAATGGTTACTTTTTCATTATAACTATAAGCAAAAGATGAGATGTGTAGAGAATATAAGAGGATGAGATCTATAAAATATATAGAAAAAACTTGTGTGTTAAAATAAAATAGAGAGAATAAAAGATTAAAATTTATTATTTTTTTAATAAAAATTATAGGTACAATTAATAACAGTGGTTGAAATATGCTACATGATAAAAACATAGGGAAGATAAATAGTGGTCACTTGGTGACATGGATAAGTTACCATCATAATTTCTATTGATATGATTATTTAATTTAGAATATTATTTTTTAGATTTTAAATAAGCGATAATTAAATTATAAATTAAATTTTGTTTATTAATAAATTTAAGTTAATATTATATTTTGGTTGTTTTATTAAATTCTCAAAAGTTATTTGGTTCTTAATAAAAATTAATCAAATTGTTAAATATCTCTCAATCATAAAATTAGAAAGTTTTACCTTATCAAATTTGTACTTAATTTCAATTTTTTAAATTCATTAAATTAAAAAATTGTGCTAATTGTATTAAATTGCATAAATTATTATTGTTATTTTTTATTTTTTAAAAATAATAAGGCCAAACGTACGTGTACATGCATACAAAATTTAAGTTTTCGTTGAGGGTGATTAATCTATTGTTAGTTTCATTTTTTAGGGTAATCTTGGATTGAAATTTTTAGATTCATGTAATGTACATTAAAATTTTATTTGGCAATTTTTTTCAAAAAAAGGAAATGAGCAAAACTATTTCTTTTAAGAACAAAATTTTAAGTTATGTTAAAAAAAAGATATATATTTACCCAACAAGATATACCTAGAGTTACACTTAATATACATGTTCCTTTAGAATGTGATCCGATCCTGATCTCATATTACTAAAAAACATCGAACGAAGTAGACCTAATTATGACATAATGAATTGTTCCAATGTACCATAGTCACCGTGATAACAATTACTACTGCTAGAGTCTCAAATAGTTATCCTATAGAGTAAGATAGAGTTATGACTTTAGAAGGTGATCCAAATTGATCTTATATTACTAAGTATCGCATAGTCTTGGATAGTTCTCCTATAGGTTTTTAGTTGAGACAGTAGAGACTTTAGAAGATGATCCGATCTCGAACTAATATTACTAGATAGCGTTGCACCAAGCATACCTCATTATGACATAATGAACCGTTCCAATGTATCCTAGTCAACCAATACTACCGTTAGAGTCTCAGATAGTTGTTTGTAATGCCCCAAATTTCCTAATGAGGTTTAGGACCTTGATTAGGAGGTCGGGAAGGGCATAATTGATGTTATTAAATGATTATATGTATGTTTATGTGAATTATATTATTATATGATGAAAAATGCATGCATATGGGTCCACATTTTTTTATAAGGGCATTTTGGTAATTTGGCCTGTTGAGGGCGTGATTGTGTATTTTCATGCATGTGGGTGAATTATAAATAATACCACATTATATGTGGATTTGTTCAAGCCATTCGACATGAGACGATCATGGAATGAAAGTTATCGATCTAGTCATAACGGGGTTAGTTTCGAGCCTCAGGGTGAGTCTCGGGGTAATTTGGTGATTAGAACTGTTGACGCGATTTTTCGCCAATAGATAATTATACGGATAAATAGGATGGATTAGTGCTGATTGATAAACTGTAATATGAAAATGATAGTAATCTATAATGTGGAGATTAATTGCAAGGAAAAGATGGTCACTCCTTTTTTAGGTGGTTCGGAGGTTAAAATCCGCCTAGTCCACCAGTCGATATTATTGATATTTCCTTACTATTTCTTACAAAGTATTTGCTTTTCAAGAAGAAGCAAACCCCTTGCACTACCCAGGGTTTCGATATTTATAGGAGATTGATCTCTGAGTAGGTATTGGGGTCATCCCGTGATCTTTTCATCCATCATGTCATTTATGTGACACCGATGATTAGTTCCTAAAAATTACAGTGAAGTGTGGTCTAATCAATAGGTAAAGATGGGTAATGGGCCGCATGACCCAAATCAAGCGTGGGATGTCTGAACGCGCACGTTTATACTGCGTATCCGAGAATTCAGGAATGGAACAGACACGTGATGTCTGGTATATGCACGTTTATATTACGTGGTTGACTTTATAAGGATTCGGGGGTGTCATACCCCTGATGCACCACGAGCTTAATGTGGCGCTAGCTCATGGCTTCTATTATGTCGACACAATGGCTCAACGCACGGAGCAGCTAAATGATCCCTCAGCTCGGGCTGGTTGTTTAGGGGTCCGTAACGATCAGCTCCGAGTGGACGGTTGACACGTGGTAGATCGATTTAGGCCCTGTTCTAGCCCGCCAAAGTGTGTGCGGATATTCAGGGCGTACATTTGCCCCCCAAGCCCCTGCTCGTGACCTATGACGTCATCTTTGATCTTCACAGCGGGGGCTTTTAAACTTCCCTTTCGAGGAGTACGTGACCAACCTTAGGTCGTGGCCCTCCCTTTTGGAGGGTGTAGTCGCTCCAGGACTTAGACAATATGTAGATGAGTCCAGTCCTGAGGTAGATCCAAACCCAGAACCCTTTCTGATTCGTGAAGTAATAACCTTAGACTCCCCTATAGAAGTTCCAAGGCCGGAGGTCGTGGCAATAGATTCCTCCTCCAACTCGGAGGGTAGGACTTTTTCAATACACCTTTAGATTTCTCTTATAATAAAACAACCTTACATGTATGCTGACGTTCCTTTCTTTTTGCTTCAGGCGAGGAGATGGCACAACCTGGAGATAGCGCCATGCAATCCATCTTCCAGGGGGAAACCCTTCCTCCAGACCATCCGGGCCATTGGTCAAGAGATCCCGGTTGACCAAGAAGACTCCTGCCTCCGGGACAACCTCCAAGTCCCCCGCCAAGGGGAGAAGTCAGATCCCCGCCTCCACAAGGAGTATGCCTCCACCTCCCCCGCGACCTCCAGCCCTTACTCGGGAACAAGAGGCACTAGCTGGAACTCCGTCAGTCCCCGCTCCCATCGTACGCATCCCGGTTAATGCCCAAGACCTGGAGAAAATCCCAGACACCTTCCGAGGGACATTCTATGAGACCGTGAGCTACACGGTGCAGCATTATTATAAGGCCAACCTGAGGGACTTGAGGGAGATCGAGGCGAGGAGCCCCGAGAATGTCATAGAGTCCGCACTGGGGATGAACCTCACGGTAAGCTTACTTAGTTAAATTCCTTTGCTTTCTTCCCAGCATGTGCCTTACTCTCTTTATTTCTTTGCAGTCGACTTTGGCTCTACACCGCAGCATAGCTCGGACCAGGGCCAGGACTAACGAGCTCAGGGGCGAGCTCCAGACTGCTCAGGCCGCTCTCGCATCTGCTCAACAACAAGAGCAAAGTGCCAAGGTTGCCTTGACGGCTGCCAAAGAAAGCGAAAAGGCTGCGCATGTCACCTTGGCCGCTGTGAAGGCCGAGCTCGAGGAGCCTAGGGCTAAGCAGTTGGAGGCTGAGGCTGCCACCATGGCAGAGAGGGCCGCCACGTGCCTTGAAAATAACATTGAATAAAAAATTAACCCTAAAATTAAGGATCATGATTTTTAAAATTCAAATTTCAAAATGGAGGGAAATAAATTACTTGGTTTGTTTTTCAAATCTTAATTTACACACAAATTTTGAAATTATGGGGTGACAAGAAGAAATTTAGAAGGGGATCCGATCCTGGAAAAATATTATTAGATAACATTGCACTAAGATATAGTAGTGAATTTAGAAGGGGATCCAATCCCAAAAAAGTATTACTAGAAAACGTTGCACTAAGCTGGCCTAATTATGACATAACAAATCGTTCCAACGTACCCTAGTAAACCAATACTACCACTAGAGTCTCAGATAGTCCTGCTGAGTAAGATAGAGTAGTGAATTTAGAAAGGGGTCAGATCCCAAAAAAATATTACTACATAACATTGCACTAAGTAAACCTAATTATTACATGATGAGTCGTTACAACATTAACTATTCATCGAGATAACCTATACTACATGTAATAATATACAATGCATTATATTTTTTTCAACTTGTGCTTTCATTTTTCTATTTTTTTTTCTTTTTCATATTTTAAACAATACATATAAATAGTATATATTTTAAAATATTTAAATAAAATAAAATTAAAACAAAAAATATATAAAAAAACTTGTTAAAATAAGAGACTTTTATTTTAAAAAAAAAGACATTATTTTTTTTAAAATAATGATGAACATGATATAAAATAAATTTTTTGAAATTAACAAAAAAAAAAAAGAAATTAAAGAATGTCAATAAAAAAATTGAGAAAAAGTGTTAGAAATAAATATAAAATTAATTTTTTGTTTAATTAATGGGGTGTCTTTATATATTAGTGGAGTGCAAATATAATGTCCCTAAAATACAAATATATATTTTTTATTTTGTAACAACAAACAAATTTTAATGTTAAAAGTTTCAATTAAGGGTTTTTATTTTATTTTAATTTCATTTTTTATTATCAAAATAATTTTCATTATTAATAAAATCAAATCAATACTATAATTTGGTTGCTTTATTAAATTCTCGATTTTTTTTTTAGTTTATGATAATAATTAATTAAATTTTTAAATATCTACCAATAATAAAATTATAGAGCTTTACCTTATCAAATTTGTATTTAATTTCAATTTTTAAATTCATTAAATTAAAAAATGTGGTAGTTTTATTAAATTATTATTGTTATTTTTTATTTATTTTAAAAATGCATTTAATTGGTCAAATTTGTAATTAAAATTATAGTGGCTGAAATTAATGGGTGATTTTTATTTATTTCGAATGGTGTGTTGCACTATTCAATATTTTTTATGTTTAAGCTGATTATATTATTAAAATTGCATCAATTAATATAATTAGTGGGGTGATTGAAAAGTTGATGCTTATAAATTTTGAAATTATAAGAGCATTAATTAATATAATTAGTGGGGTGGTTGAAAAGTTGATACTTACAAATTTCGAAATTATAATAGCATTTAATATAATTTTGCAATTTTGAAAATATGTATAAATCTAATAATATTTCAAAATTTTCATTATAATTTTCGAAATTTTCATTAGAATTTTCGAAATTAGGGTTTAGATAACCACAGTTGTGCAATATTAATTTTTTTTAATGTTAGGATATAGATAATTAGTTAGAGTCTTTGAATATGAAGATGTGCATTTAATATTTAACATATTTTCAATAATTAATTCTCCAAAATAGTAATTAGTGTAAGCCCTAATTAATGTATAATAATATAATTGTTATAATTTTTTTAAAAAAAATACTAAATCATTTTTGAAACCATTGTGTTTTGATGGGAAGTTGAAAAGTTGTAATTTTAATAATTATATATAATTTTTGGCATAATAATAGGTAATTTTGAAAATATGTGTAGGTTCTATGAACCTTTGCTTTGTAATTAAGAATCACCAGAATGTTTAACCAATAGAACTACACTTAAATTTTTAGAAATTATAATAACATTTAATATAATTAGTGAGGTGGTTGAAAAGTTGATGCTTATAAATTTCGAAATTATAATAGCATTAATTAATATAATTAGTGAGGTGGTTGAAAAGTTGATACTTACAAATTTCAAAATTATAATAGCATTTAATATAATTTTGAAATTTAGAAAATATGTATAAATCCAATAATATTTCGAAATTTTCATTATAATTTTCGAAATTAGGGTTCAGATAACCACAATTGTGCAATATTAATTTTTTTTATTTAATGCTAGGATATAGATAGTTGGTTAGAGTCTTTGTATATGAAGATGTGCATTTAATATTTAACATATATTCAATTATTAATTGTTCAAAATAGTAATTAGTGTACACCCTAATTAATGTATAATAATATAATTGTTATAATTTTCAAAATTTTCATTACAAATTTCGAAATTAGGGTTTAGAGAACCACAATTGTGCAATATTAATATTTTTTTATTTAATGCTAGGATATAGATAGTTGGTTAGAGTCTTTGAATATGAAGATGTGCATTTAATATTTAACATATATTCAATAATTAATTGTTCAAAATAGTAATTAGTGTAAACCCTAATTAATGTGTAATAATATAATTGTTATAATTTTCAAAATTTTCATTACAAATTTCGAAATTAGGGTTTAGAGAACCACAATTGTGCAATATTAATGTTTTTTTTTATTTAATGCTAGGATATAGATAGTTGGTTAGAGTCTTTGAATATGAAGATGTGCATTTAATATTTAACATATATTCAATAATTAATTGTTCAAAATAGTAATTAGTGTAAACCCTAATTAATGTGTAATAATATAATTGTTATAATTTTCAAAATTTTCATTACAAATTTCGAAATTAGGGTTTAGAGAACCACAATTGTGCAATATTAATTTTTTATTTTATTTTAATGCTAGGTTATAGATAGTTGGTTAGAGTATTTAAATATGAAGATGTGCATTTAATATAAAAATTAATAGGATTTAGATAATAACAATTAAAAATTAATAAAAAAATAGAGAATATCATAAATTAATATGGGAAGTTGAACAATTTACATCCATAATTGTTATACCCAGATTTCGAGCCATAGTAAATATGACCTCGAAAGCTGAGTTCGCAGCAAATGGTCTCGTGAGGATTAGAGTGATCTAGGATTGTAAGTCGAGCCTGCAAAGTATGATATATGATCTCGAATGCGGTGATCTCGAAATGATCTCGATCTCGAAAGGTAGCTCCGAGAACACCTTCATCTTCAGGAACTTCGGAGCATGGGTCTTGAGCTCGATATCCCATCTCGAAAGCAACGTTAGCTCGGGAGATGTCAGTGGCTCACACAATGACATGAAACCTGAAATGCTGGAGCCTTGAAGATACGTTATAACCACCTTGAATATCTACAAGTATTATAACTATGAGATGTAACCCTCATTAATTGATGTAAATCCCCAAGAATTGTGGGATATTATTTATTTAGTTATACGCCCCCTGATCTTTGGGGGACGTTTCCTTTTATATCTGATTATTGGCATTTAAAGCCATTTATTTTTATTCACAAAAGAGTAACTACCCAAAATATGTGGGATAGTATTCTGCATCCTTCTCTATAAATAGAGAAGCCATGCACCATTGTAAGGGACCGAAATTCTGATCCTTGAGAGAAAACTCTGGAGAATTCATGCAAAAGAATTGTTCAGAGAATCTTGAGGTTAATAACAGAGACTCGTGGACTAGGCAGATTTAACTGCTGAACCACGTAAAAAACCGTGTGTTTGATTCGTTTGTTTCTTTTGGCCATTGTCTTTAATTGTTTACGTGCTCTCTTCTTTTATCTGTTGACGAAAAACGGCGTCAACAGTTTGGTGCTTTCATTGAGAGCTGAACTCAAGCATCCATCCCTGAGAGATTCATGGCTGCAAACAATCAGAACACTCCTGAAGAAAATTACCCAAGGCGTCCTGGAAAACAGCCAATGGAGAACCCGGACGCTGATGAAAGGAGTGGGTCCTCTGATTCCCGGGGACCACCTCCACAACCAAGGGATGAGGACATGTACTATAATCCTGAACGTTATGTCCCTATTGTAGAATTGGAGAATCGGCAACTGAAACAGTTGTTGGCAGAAGCCAACAAATGTAACGAGGAGTTGACCAGGATAGCCGCAGAGGCGCAGGTGGCTCAGCCCCCGCCTCCGCGCGAAAACCAAGTCCCTCCTCCAAGGGACGTGCACGTTCCTCCCCGGAGGCCCCGTGGACGTCCACGAAAAAATGCTGCCACAAGGAGGCCGGCACAACCTCCAGCACCAGCAGAGCCATCTGCTCCTTCTCGGCCTCAGAGGGGTACCCGAGCTCGGGTCCCGCCTAATCCACCTGTGGAAGTGCCTGCAGGAACTGAGAACAACCGAGCTCCTGCCGAGGCTCGGACTCAGGTTCCTGGTAGTGCACCGAACGAAACTGGCCCATCTTGGGAAAATTCTGGACCCTCTAGGCCAAGGCAAGGACGACATCCACCATCACCAATACAGTTCCCTCCGTCTCCCATAAGATATCCTTCACCTCCCCGCAGAAACGCTCAACCTGTTCGAGATCAGGATCAAGGGCGTGCAGGGGAAAGACAAGGAAACAGGGAGACGTTCCAGGAGCGGAGAGGCGCGCCATCTGAGAGAAGTCAGACGTCCCGATCTCGCACTGCGGAGACAAGGCGACGTAGGAAGGATCCACCACGAAATGACTGATCAATGAGTTTCACCAGTGATGAGTCCGGAGAAACTAGGTCCGTTAGTAAACACAACCGGGGTCGTAAAAATACTGGAAATCACAAGAGTCATCCTAACCTGCGAAATCATCTGAATCAGAGCAGGGGGAAAGGAGATCAGACAAATCCGGACCTAAGGAATCATCTGAATGGGCGTAGAGATCCCTCACGGAGACGCGAGCCTGAGATCGCGATTAATGACTATCAATTCCAGGCACCACCTAAGGACCCAGTCCAGGAAAGGATTGATCAGCTCGAAAAAGCCTTTAGGCTTTTGAAGAATGAACGAGGGAGTGGTCGATACGAGGACTCTGATGAGGAGCTCGAGCCGTTTGCTCCCAATATTTCTAACACTCAGTTTCCTCAAGGGTTCCGGATTCTTCACGTCCCAGCGTTTGAAGGAAAAATCGACCCATGTAGCCACCTAAGTACATTCAACACTATTATGAGAGCCAGTAACGAAGGTTACGAGCTCAGGTGCATCTTGTTTCCGACATCATTGGCCGGACCTGCCAAGAGTTGGTTCGAGAAGTACAAGAGACACTCGATAACTTCGTGGGATCAATTGTCTAGGGACTTCAAGAAGCAGTTCCGGGCTATGATGGGAGTCAGACCAGAGGCGTCCACTTTGACTAACGTCCGGCAACAGCCGGGTGAAACACTGAAAAGCTACCTGACAAGATTTAATCTAGAGGTCGCCCGAGCACGAGATGTGGACGACAGTGGGCATTTGATGGCTATCCGAGCTGGTGTGTTGCCTGGAAGTGCCCTTTGGGATGACATGCAAGGGAAACCGGTGAGGTCAATAACCGAGTTTAACAAGCGGGCGCAGAGATTTGTCAATGTAGAGGAGGCGAGGTCAACGCTAAAAGCAACCTCGCAAACCGAAACTACAACGATAAACATTAACTCCGCCTCAACCTCGGCTGATCCAGTAACTTCACAGCCTACCTCAGAGAATCCCTCTAAGAGGAAAAAGAGCGAGGGAAGTAACCCCGAGGCTGAAGGGGGAAAGAAAAAGAAAGGAGAAAGGTATTACTCCGTATATAAAGTACACACCGAGCTCAACGAGTCTCGGGAAAATATCTACCTGGCTAATGAAAACCAGGTCCCCTTCAGGCGTCCGGACCCTATGAGGAATCAAAAGTCCAAGAGGGATTCCAGTAAGTATTGCCGGTTTCATAGGGACACTGGACACACAACTGATGAGTGCCGACAGCTGAAGGACGAGATTGAAGGGTTGATCTCGAGAGGTTATTTCCGGCAGTATGTCAAAAACCAGAGTACTGGACAGACTGCCGCTAGCCAGAGAGTAGTCGCGCTTCCAGCGGCACATAATAATAACTCCCGATCTCGGGAAGAAGACAGGCCTCCGCCGATAGATGGAGAGGACGTAATAACCATCTCGGGAGGTCCTCATCTCGCAGGAGGGGGTAGAAATGCTCAAAAGCGATATGTGAATGAGCTGAAGACAGGGGACGGGTCTCCTTATGAACCCGAACCAAGGGCACCAAAAAGCCAAAGGGTTGAAACTCAGCCTATAACCTTCACCGAGGAAGATGCCTCCCATGTCCAGTTCCCTCATCATGATTCACTTGTCATCACCCTGCAGCTTGCCAACAAAAGAGTGCGCCGAGTTCTCATAGACAATGGGAGCTCAGTTAACATTCTTTATAAAGCAACACTAGAGAAAATGGGACTCTCCCTTCGTGACCTGAAGGCTTGTGCAACCACTTTGTACGGCTTTTCTGGAGAAGAAACCACCTGTATGGGGTCCATCGAACTCCCTGTGACCTTGGGAGACTATCCAGTTTCGGTGACCAAGATGATGGAGTTCGTGGTAGTAGAGTTACCATCTGCCTACAATGTATTACTCGGGAGACCCGCCCTGGTCGGGCTGGGGGCAGTTTCATCTGTAAGGCATCTAGCCCTTAAGTTCCCAACTCCGAGCGGGGTCGGAACATTGAAAGGAGATCAATTGGCAGGAAGGGAGTGCTACAGCATTTCCTTGAGGGGAAAGAAACAAACGAGCGCTCAAGCACTCGTTGTCATACAAAATAAAGATGGGACAGTTTTAGAAATTGATGAGGAGATCGATCCGAGGATTGAGGAAAAGGTTGACCTCCAACCTTTGGAAGAGCTCGAAGAGGTTCAGCTCGAGGAAGCTGATCCCTCAAAGAAGGTGAAGGTCGGGAAACACCTCCAAGACGAATCAAAATAGCAATTAATTTTCTTTCTGAAGAAAAACCAGGATGTCTTCGCGTGGTCACATTCTGACATGGTGGGAATAAGCCCTAATGTAGCGAGCCATGCATTGAATATAGACAAAAGCTTTCCCCCGAAGCAGCAAAAGCGAAGGCAGCTGGATGAAGACAGAAAGAAAGCGCTAAAGGAGGAAGTGGACAGGCTGAAAGCAAATAATTTCATAAGGGACGCTTTTTACCCTGACTAGGTGGCCAATCCAGTGTTGGTCCCGAAGCCCAATGGGACGTGGAGAACGTGCATTGACTACTCGGACCTCAACAAGGCCTGCCCAAAAGACTGTTTTCCCCTGCCGAGAATTGACCAGCTCGTATACGCCACGGCGGGGCATGGTCTGATGTCGTTCATGGATGCCTATTCTGGATATAACTAGATTCCCATGCACGCCCCCGACTAAGAGCATACGAGCTTCATCACAGATAAAGGGCTCTACTGCTACAATGTCATGCCATTCGGACTCAAGAATGCCGGAGCCATGTACCAGCGGCTCGTAAACATGATGTTCTCAGAGCAAATAGGAAACAACATGGAAGTTTATGTTGATGACATGCTTGTAAAGTCTCAACTTAACAAGAACCATGTTGAAGACCTTGAAGAGTGCTTTGGCGTGCTCAGAAAGTACAACATGAAGTTGAATCCTCAGAAGTGCACTTTTGGGGTGTCTTCAGGAAAATTTCTGGGTTTCATTGTCAATTCTCGTGGGATCGAGGCTAATCCCGAAAAAATAAAGGCCCTGATCGATATGCCTTCGCCTCAGAAACATAAAGATGTTCAAAGCTTGACTGGCAGGATGGCAGCTCTGAGCAGGTTCATCTCGAAGTCAACGGACCGCGGTCTCCCATTCTTCAACTTATTAAAAGAAAGTAAGAAGTTCGAAAGGACAGATGAGTGCGAGCTAGCCTTTCAGGAGCTCAAAAAGCACTTAGCTGAACCGCCCATCCTATCGAAGCCTAAGACGGGAGAAGTACTGTTCCTATACCTCTCAACTACCGAACACGCGATAAGCGCGGTGCTCGTTCGAGAAGAAGAGAAAATACAGAAACCCATCTACTATATCAGTAAAAGATTACTGGGGGTAGAATCAAGATATCCACTGATGGAGAAGCTCGCCCTCAGTCTAATCCACTCATCTCGCAAGCTCCGCCCTTACTTTCAGGCACATCCTATCCATGTACTGACAGATCAACCATTAAGGCAAGTCTTGTCTAAACCAGAGGCGTCTGGTCGACTCCTAAAGTGGGCTGTTGAGCTCGGACAGTTCGAGATCACCGCATTCGCCCTGGCGTATACAAACTTGCGAGATTAGATGGGAGCCTCATACCACGAGCATGGAATGGCGAACACCTTAGACCTTATTATCAATAGTATAGGAAAAGGGTTGCCTGTAACCATGATTTTCTATCTATGTTAGTTTGTTTTTGAATTTCATCAAATAAAATGTCTACTTTGTTTCACATGTAATTTATTTTTATTTTTGCAATCTCTCTTAATTTAATAACCTATGGTCACACTCATAGGATATTAAAGGGGCATCATTGGTATACATACCTCCAGCTTAAAAAATAAAAAATATATAAAGTATTTGGATATAACCAAGTACGCGATCTTAGGTAGTTCGGACATAACCGAATTATCAAAAAAAAAGTATTTGGACATGACCAAATACGCGAGCTTAGATAGTATGCGAGCTTAGATAGTTCGGATATAACCGAACCATCAAAAAACCTAAATATTTGGAGTTAACCAGATGTGCAAACACAACAGGTTTGGAACAAACCAGCCAAATTATCGATCGATGATAAATGGGAGCCTAAACCTATTGCGAGATAAGTCTAAGTCGAGGCTGGAATATCTTAGAAATATAGTTTCGAACTCTTAACCTCGGAGCCAAAATACTGAGGATGAGGAAAAGTAACTAAAAAAAAAAGATTAACCAAATCATTCATATTACATGCCATATAAGTAATTTTCAGTTCATGGTTAAAGTAATGTCTGACCTTGATAAATAACGAGGTTGGAAACGGATAATTCGGATAAACTATGCATGAATGCATCGAATTTCGAATCTAAATCCAAGCTATGTTTGTAAGAATTAAATAAACATAACCAGTTCATCAATGTAGAATATGCAAAATATTTCGAGCCAAGAAATGTAAAGCATATAAAAGAATAGTTAAAGAAATTGTGTCAGCCCCGTGGGCACAAATTTAAATAACTACATAAATAAGGGGATGCAGCCCCGATAACTGATTTCTCCGAGATCGGATTTAAGGAAGAGGAGTATCCTTGGCCTTCTCGGCATCAGCATCACCAGACCCTTCAGGACGAATAGCATGACTATCCTGCTGGGCCGCCTCTCGAGCAGCTACACTTGCTAAAAGACGGGCATTCCACCGCTCAACATATGTGGCTTCGAGAGGACCCAGGAAGCCGGTGTCAAGCTCGGCATTGTCGGCCCAAATCTTGTACATGGCCTGGTCGACCGCTTTCTCCCTCTGCTCCTTAGACTCATTCAGGAGGCGGGTCTTCTCGCTCTCCATGAAATCGAGGGTGGCAGACTTCTCCACTTCGAGCTTGGCATTGGCCTTCTCGAGCTCAGCGTTTGACTTTTCAAGCTCCTCGAGACGGGTCTTCAATTTTTCAAGTTCAGACTTCGAGTCTTTGAGCTCGTCAGCCATCCTCAGCTCGAGATCCTTCGACTTCTGAGCCAGAGATAAGCTCGTTTGCACCTCGTTGGTCAGCTTGTAGTTGAGTTGTGCTGAAACAACAAGGGCCTGAAACACAAAGAACGAATCAGAATTGTAAATTGAGACATAAATACTCTAAATAGAGTTGAGAAGGCTACCGCGGCGGAGAGTTCGATACTCTTCTCATAAAGAGTGTTGCAGTCCGAGGCCTTGCGCACGAGGTCCCAGTGGTCGGCGCCAAAGCCAGAAAAGCTCTGACCCACCCGAGAAAGGACGTCCGAGCTGAGTACAGCCCCTTCTGTCCCAGCGACGCCATCAAGTACATATTCCTCAGTATGAGTCCGGGCCGTTGGCAGCTGAACCGTTGAGGTAGAAGGTTTCTTCGAGGGCCGAACAACTATTAATCGGGTCTCGGTGGGAAGCTGCGAGACGGATGCAGTAGGGCCTGACCCATCAACCTGGGCAGTCGGTTCCTTGGAGGTGTTCGCAGTGATCTGGGCCGTGGGAGTCGTCTCGTGATGTTTAGGTACCTTGGACTGTCGGTCGGGCCTCTTTGGTATCCTCGGGCGTTTGCTCTTCTGGGCGCCAGCTCCCCCATCAGTAAAGAGCACGGCGTCGAGGTCGGGATTCATGGCACCTACATAATGACAGTGAGTTAAA
The DNA here is from genome assembly GCF_963169125.1 of Humulus lupulus. NCBI lineage: Eukaryota > Viridiplantae > Streptophyta > Magnoliopsida > Rosales > Cannabaceae > Humulus > Humulus lupulus. The sequence continues at coordinate 16,071,765 of NC_084802.1, forward strand.
CAATGATAATAACTTTGGGAAAAGATGTAAACCAGTTGAAGAAAAAACCTAACTGAGACTCTCCCCCGAGCTCGAGCTTGGGGACCATGAAATTCCCCCGACTTCAGAAGAGGCGGGGGGAGTGCCTTCCCTATAAGTTGGTGATAACCTCGAAAGGTCCCTATAATCATTGGTCCCATACTGCACAGCTATCCCATTCCACACCTCGTCCGTGGTGTACATAGTGTCGTATTTCCCGAGCCCACTATCAAACCTATGGACACAGTCATCTACCCAACTCCATATGTAGAAGTGGTATCTATCCTGTGGGCACGAGACTAGTCTATTGGGCTTGTGTTTTAATAAAGTGGGGGACCACATTCGCGAAGTAGGAAGGGTTTTACCTCCACCGGAGTCCGAACTCGAGGCTTCGTCATTGGCCTCATTTCCCGACCGCGGACTTCTCGAGCGAATTGGGAGAGATGCTTTCCTTTCTCCTAGGAGGAAGGATGCCTGTGGGCAGTGGCACTTCCTCCCAGCGTCCATATTTTTTACTGGACCAGTCAGAGGTTGACTGGCCCCTGTCCCAACAACCCACAAGCTCGTAGCTTGTCCTCATGTAATAGAAATGAGAGAGACCTCCTGCCGTAGGGGAGTCGGAGTAGGGCCTCTCTGTGCTCCTTCATTGTTTCGTCAGGGGTGGGACGCTGAAAGTTAGCTGAAAGACGAGGTACACTTCAACTAAATATGGATTTTAGGGCTAAAATTCCGAGCTTAAAAATAGAAAGTAACGAGAACACTTACGAATCCGCCTGAACGAACGGTGTCGAGACGGGGACAGACCGTCTGTCCAGAAAAAAGCCTTCTTGAAGTCAGGAGGGTGGTTCGGAAGATCTTCAAAGATCTTTGTCTCTTTCGGGTAGCTCGAAAGATAGTAAAAACCATCTCTTCCCCGAGCTCGGGAGGGATTACTCTTCAAACAAAAGAGATATAAAATCTCTTGGGGTGAAGGCCCTGTCCATCCCAGCTCGTGGAACAAGGACCTCAGGGCAGACAACACCCTGTATGAATTGGTGTTGAGTTGGAATGGAGCCAACCCAACGAAATCAATGAAGTCTCTGAAAAAGGACTTCAGGGGCAGCAAAGCTCCTGCCCTTATATGTTCCTGGCTCCAGGCCGCGTATTTCACACTGGAATCGCGACCCCCAGGGGCGAAACAGCTCCGTTCATGCCTTGTCGGAGCTCGACACTTCAGTGTGTCCAACGAACTAAGGCCATGGAGGGCCAAGATATCAGTTATTTGGTCGGTGGTGGTAACCGAGCTCTGGTAGAATTCGGCTTCAAACATCTCCCTCCTAGGCTGCGAAGACGAAGGCTCCGCCATTAAGGAAAACTGGAGTTCCCCTGGGTGGTGTGCAACCGTGACTTTTAACGCTGGGTCGAGGGGAATTGGCCTAGGTCCAGGGTTGGGCTCCGGATAGATGGCTTCCCGAAGAACTCTTCTCTTCTTTTCAATGACCTCGTCTATCTGACGACGATAGTGGGCTCGAATGTCCTCCTGCTCGCGCGCAAGCTCGTATTCTTTTATCCGACGTTGGTTCCGGGCAAAGACCGATTCCGGGCTCGAAGATTTGGGCTCGTAAGGGATTGCTCGTAATGACCCCCACCGTCTTTCCGGATTCTGTGACATCTAACGAGAAAGAAAAAATGGTGAGGGCCATGCATGCAAGAATCACGAGCTCGATGGGTTGAGCTCGGAGATCTAAGGACAAGAAACTAAGTATTAAGACCCTCACTAAAGAGTCAGAGCGCGTGTTCCACAGGAAAGAAAAAAGAGCGTGGATGATTTTTTGAAAATCCCGAAATTAAAGGGAAAGAAAGGTGGTGGTTAGCTAGGAAAGGGCATTTTTGGGTTTCACGCAATTGTCAAGAACGAGGGTTTTTACCCGAAAACTTATTGTACAAGAAACATGGCCTAAAATTTTCAAAACCCCGAAAGTTGAAACTTCGTTCAAAGGACAAAACTGGGTATAAACCAGAGGCGAGCATCCAGAAAGAAAATCAAGAAAACATAAAAGCCTCTCGATTCAAAACCTCCTATCGTATCATTCTAATAACGCAAACTAGCATACGCAACAAGTACGACATGGATAAAAAAAAAAAAGAGCTAAAAACAAAATGGCATACTTACACAGTGATGGTGATTGCAGCGAAATCGTCGAGTGGAGAAGAGGTTGCAAGAAAGAACTCACTGACTCGAACAAACCAGGATTCCTTTGTTTCTTCGGCCTGGAAAACATGCACTGAGTGTAAACTGTGATAAGAAGTTTAGGGAGTGTTTTTATTTTTTCTGGCTTGTGATGAACAAATGTGAAGAAGACGAAGAGGGGGTCTTGTATATATAGGTGGGAAAACTAAATTAATCAGGAGCGTTGATTAAAATCCTCAACAGATCGAATGGATGGGGATCGGTGACAAGATGGTGCCGAAAAGTTGTCAGACGAACGATCGTGGGCGTGTTCCCAAGGTACTCAAGTACCTAAAGTGAGCAATACCCATCTGGCACGTGTCCATTTTCAAGAGTGTGACGGTATGGTTACCAGAAATAGTAGTTCAAAAGTTTCCTTCTCTTAGGATTCGAACAAATACTTTTGAGGGGGCAAGATGTTATACCCAGATTTCGAGCCATAGTAAATATGACCTCGAAAGCTGAGTTCGCAGCAAATGGTCTCGTGAGGATTAGAGTGATCTAGGATTGTAAGTCGAGCCTGCAAAGTATGATATATGATCTCGAATGCGGTGATCTCGAAATGATCTCGATCTCGAAAGGTAGCTCCGAGAACACCTTCATCTTCAGGAACTTCGGAGCATGGGTCTTGAGCTCGATATCCCATCTCGAAAGCAACGTTAGCTCGGGAGATGTCAGTGGCTCACACAATGACATGAAACCTGAAATGCTGGAGCCTTGAAGATACGTTATAACCACCTTGAATATCTACAAGTATTATAACTATGAGATGTAACCCTCATTAATTGATGTAAATCCCCAAGAATTGTGGGATATTATTTATTCAGTTATACGCCCCCTGATCTTTGGGGGACGTTTCCTTTTATATCTGATTATTAGCATTTAAAGCCATTTATTTTTATTCACAAAAGAGTAACTACCCAAAATATGTGGGATAGTATTCTGCATCCTTCTCTATAAATAGAGAAGCCATGCACCATTGTAAGGGACCGAAATTCTGATCCTTGAGAGAAAACTCTGGAGAATTCATGCAAAAGAATTGTTCAGAGAATCTTGAGGTTAATAACAGAGACTCGTGGACTAGGCAGATTTAACTGCTGAACCACGTAAAAAACCGTGTGTTTGATTCGTTTGTTTCTTTTGGCCATTGTCTTTAATTGTTTACGTGCTCTCTTCTTTTATCTGTTGACGAAAAACAGCGTCAACAATAATAATTATCTTTGATGTACAAAATTATAAATTTCAAAATATTATTGGAATTTTTTTTTTTTTGCATCACAACAGGGTATTTCAAAAATATGTATAGGTTCTATGAACCTTTGCCTTTTAATGTGAACATGTCATTTAATAATTGTAGATAAAGTTGTGTTGATAGAATAAATATGGATTAATTCATTTATAAATATATAACTATTATATTTATTTTTATTATTTTATTGGGAAGATGAATATGTATCTTTCAAATGAATAAGTCTTTCTAATTAAACATGCAATGTTTTGTTATATAAATATTGAAATTCAAATGTTCTCACATTTTCGAAATTATATGTAAAAATTTTAAATAAAATTCGGATTATTAGTATATAATAGGATTTAATACATGCTGAAATTTGTGTAACAAATATAAAAATGATTTTTTTAAACTATCTCAAATCGACATATTGGACAAAATTTACTAGTTTGTAGCCACTGAACAATACATTTTTCATGATATGTGTGTGTGCAAGGTAACTTTGTAGCTTCCAAACCAACATGAACATTCTCAAAGCAAATAGAACATACAATTTGATCATCTTTAATCAAAACTTTCTCCAATCTTTCAATGGATTGCTCGCTTGTCACCACAAAATTAATAGTCATATTATCCATATACTCCTCACTATCAACGTCACCATCAATGCCAGAATCGTGTTGTGGAGGAAGATCATAAACAAAAACATGAACATCCAATTTTACACAGAAATTAAAATCCTCTTCATTCCATTTTACATGGTCTGGAATTTGAAGGTTCCCTTTGTTTACATCTTATGGTATATTAATGGTCATTGCATCACCATCTTCATCAGGTATGACAAAACTCCATGGTGGGATAGGAACATCACGGTCTACCTCATCTACACATACATGGTTTTCGTATTCCTAATTTTTAAATAGAAAAAATATTTTAGAAAAATATAATCGAAGCGTTCTAACATAAACATAAAATGAGATCTCAATCATAGACACATATATAGATATGAAGATATTACCTTACAAAAAGAACAATAAGACTCACTATGAAGACAACGTCGAGTTCTACTTTCGAACATTGAAGAGGACGACTCCAAACGTTTCATAGGAGATCTATACCGACGAGCGCGATCTAAAATCAATTTTGACCTGATTCGATTAGGAGACAATGAGTTATCATAAAAAATTTGTCTCTTCTTTCCAACCCTTCATTCTAAATCCTTAGATCTACTTCTTTTATTCTTCATCCCCTTCCCCTCTACTCCCATGCGTTTTCTCTCTCTCCCCCTTTATTTTTTCCTCACACGTTTTTTTTTTCTTCTTTCTCTTCTTCACATGCTCACGAAAATGATGGTGCAATTCTGATTTTTTTATGTTTATTTTTTTACTTTGAATGAAGAAGAAGAAGAAGAAGAAGAAGAAGAAGAAGAAGAAGAAGAAGAAGAAGAAGAAGAATAGAGAGCTTAAGAAATGAGTGTGCATTTATTATGAAACCCTAATTTTAAAATTTTAAATTAATTCAAAACTTGAAAAGAGAGCTTACCTTTTATTGGTTGGAATCACCATTCCTAATGACAAAAAAAAAAAAAAAGTCAATTTCGAAATTAATGCAAAAAAAAAAAAAAAGAATCTATGCAAAAAAAAAAAGAATCTTTACTTGTTGGTAACTTGATGTGCCAAGTTACCTACATGCCATGTCAGCATATTTGCACATTTATCTAGGTACCCATGTGTGGGTAATAACCATTGAGAACTTTTCCATATATATATAGTGTAAAAACAAAGTTTAACCTGAATATAACAATACTGAAATTCTGAATTTACAAAAAACTTTATTAAACAATACATAACTAATGTTCATAACCTCAAACCATACAATACTCACAACTAAATAAAAACTTTATCTTACGTACAAATCTTAATACTTTTATAAATGATTTTCGTGGCGTTACTACACCTTAACTTAGAAATGAAGATGTATCCAACCGATAAATTTAAAAGCTTTATGTAAATTACAACGTTTATGAAATACTTTCAAAGCTTTATGTAAATTATAAAGTTCACAAAGTACTTTTTATGAAATATAAATATAAAATCAAGTTTCTTGTTTATTTATAAAATAGCATAGTAGAACTCCACTCCCTTCAGGTCAGCCCCATATGTACAGTCATGTTGGCTCCACGTATACTCATCAACAATTTATATTTGGGGCCTCTTACCTACAATACAAAACATTATATGATGAGCTAAGGCTCAGTAAGCAGAATAACTACCTCATATGCATTAAAATAAACGTGCACCATGCTATATATTTTCTTTCTTTCTTTCACTTTCCTTTCTTTTGGGCCCTAGAGGATGCTGCTGCCGGCCTTACATAGGGAATCACATTCCCACCTGAACATAAACATGATAATAGGGAATTTCTCCCTCATAAACATTCATTATATAGGGAAGTACATCTCCCTCCTTACATTTTTGGGACGTAGGTCTCCCAAGCAGCACCTCTACTTTAACGCTTTCAATAACTTGTTTGCGAACATTAAGCGTGCTTATGCATAACAACATGGCAGGATAACATATAAAGCATATAAATGCACATAAGACACATAAAAGACTTGTATTGTAGATGAGGATTCTACTTACCTTGCGTCTTGATAAAACAACCGAAATTGTTAGCTTCCTGATAAAAACACAAACTATTAACTTACATAAAATCTACACGGTGTAATTTTAGTTTATAGTTGTTGTTATTCTATTTTTTTCTTCTTCTTATTTTATTGTTTATTTTATGTCCAGGCATATGGTCATACTATAATTGTCCATGGCAAGATCCCGGTCTAAAAGTCGTGGTCATGGTCATACAGAAATGTCCAGGTCATAGTATCAGTCCATAATAATAGGGAATAAGGTCATATAATAAAAGTATCAGTCCAAAGTATGACCATAGCCTATAATAGTTTATATTTCAATTTTTTTTGGCATTGTAAAATATGACGACATGGTAAAATAATCCATATATAAATTTTAGCATTTTAATGGCATATTAAAGTAATCTATATAACTTTTGACATTATAATGGCATGGTAACATAATCCATATATAAATTTTGGCATTATAGTAAAATAATCTATATATAAATTTTGGCATTATAACGGCGTTGTAAAATAATCTATATATAACTTTTGGCATTATAACGGCATAGTAAAATAATCTATATATAACTTTTGGCATTATAACGACATAGTAAAATAATCTATATATAAATTTTGGCATTATAACAGCATAGTAAAATAATCTATATGTAGCACCCACATTATTTTGATATAATATAGCCAATAATCACATGATTGCATTGCATTACATATCATACAATATGTATAATTTGAGCATATGCATATTCTTATAAGTGTTTTCATGTATAAGTATAAAAGTTGTGTATGTGATGTCTATATGTATGCTCAATATTATTAACCTTGTGGCATTTGAGTTGTCTTTTATGGGTGTTTGATGTGATCAAGATATAAGAAAGTATGAAAAATATGGACAAGGCATGGAATTAAGTGATGAAAGTGAGATATAGAAGGCAAAATAGGCTAAGTAGTGAAAAATAGTACAATGTCGATTACTAGTATTTCGGTGTAAAATTGAGTATTTATGGATTTACCAAATGTAATCGCGGTATGATTAAGGTCTCATTGATGATGTAAAAATGGTTTTAGAACCATTAGATCAATTCTTGATGGGAGGTATACATAATCAGTGGTATTGATGCAAAGTCAAAACGAGCTTAGCATAAGTGCGCTACGCTCGATCGGGTAAGCATAACTATTGGGTATGAAGTCATATGGACCTAAGGTTTGGTGTGAGTGTTTTACACATAAGGATAATAGGCCTAGCAGATGATTAAGTCGAAATTATTGAAGTGATAAGGTTTTCATAAGTCAAAAGGTGAAATGATGAGATGAAATGTGTCATATTTTGATACAATAAGGCTAAATCATTGAAAATAAAGAATTTTCATCAACCTTATCACTTTGCACGACCATTACTCTGAAAAACAGAGAGAAAAGAAAACCAAAAAACCATTTCTTGGCTGGTTTGAAGAATTGGATATGAAATTTGATATGAAGTTTTATGGGTATTTTTAAATGAGAGTTCAATGTATTACTGCCATCATTATGATGAGAAATCCATGCCATTGTCAGGATAAGCACATCAATACCTAAGACACCACTTGCTACACGGTGAATTATATTTTGGACAGAAGGTAAGTAAAGTACTCAACTGCAACACAATAATTATATGTTATGTGAAAGTATGCATTATATGAATATTTTGTGAGTAAGTGGTATTAACATACATTGACACTTCATCATAAATTTGTATGCATGGCATAATAGTGATATGGTAAATTATTATATGATATAAGACTGATCGCAAAAATGTAACACGCAAGTATACGTGGTCTAATCAAGTAATATATGATAAGTTAAGTGTCGATCCCACGAAGACTGATATTAATCACCAACAATTAATCCCTAATTCTAATTGATGTGCTTAATAATTTCAGATTACAATTAAAATACTTACTACTAAAAATTAGGAAACTACTAACACTTAAATAAATGCAGTAATAAGAATTGATTTAATTTAATAGATGCAAAAGTTAGGGCTTTAGTTTCATCAACTTTCCACTTATGATTTCTACGCAATTCTCAAGATATCTTAATTCTGTTGTAGTAGCAGATTATAATTATATATTATAGTCTTATTAGGATCTATAATTCTCTACAATATACTATGCCCTACATCTCTGTGGTAAATCAATATATTGCAGGCTTTAAGCACATAATCCCTAAACTACACAACTCATAAAAGTACTTTCGTCTAATATGAAATTGTGATTATTTATCTATAGCATAATTATCCTTTTCTTTTCAGAGTTTAGGTTAAAATCATATGGACATGTAAATGACGATCAAACATTCACAAGCATTAAGTGTACGATAAATAATCCACAGCAGAAGAAAGAAATTCAGAAAAATTTCATTAAGAAATCATAGTTTCAAGAAGAATCCACTAAAACCCTAATAACAAGATTAGTTCAAAGCAGACATAATGACATCAATCAATTTAAATATAAACATAAACATCAGTAGAAAGATTACAGAAGAGAAGAAGAATTCAAACTTTTAGATCCTCAATGTTTTTCTTCTTCCTTCAAAGACTTATCTCTCTCTAATTCTGCATAATCCCTAAAATTAACTCTAAAAACGTATTTAAACCAAAACCCTAAAAAAAAACTAACAAATTAAAAAATTCACGTGCAGCCACACGCGCCGCGGCCCTTGCATTCGGGCGCCGCGGCGCGCATCCTCTATTCAGCGCACCCTCTCTGACTTCAGCAAGCGCCGCGGCGCGTCCCCCAGGCGCCGCGGCCCTTCAAAATTTCAGAATTTAGGCAACTTTCTGTTTCTCCCTTGCGCCACAGCTCTCCATCCAAGCGCCGCGGCCCCTAAAAAATTCCAAAATCTCGATTCCAAACTGCAAATCTACCAACTATCTCCGCGAATGAGTCTTCAGCTTCCTTCTTATCAACTTTTAGTACAAATTGCTCAATTTCAACTGATTTTTCAGTCATTTGCCAAACTTCACAATTTCCTCTCCTATTTCCTGAAAACATACCAAAACAAGCATAATACCGCAACACACTCCACCAAAAATGACTCAAACTGATCCTAAACACATGTTAAAACTATGCTAAAAACAGACTCATCAAATTCCCCCAAACTTGACTTTTACTCGTCCTCGAGTAAACCAAAACAAACACAACACAAACAAACGCATACTCACACATTTTTGAATCAAGCCAACAACAATACTAAGCCTCAAGCTATGAAAAATAACTTACTTATATAATCTTCAAAGAACTCAACTCAAAATCCAGAATTTCAGTTGAAACAATTATTCCATTCAATCAAACAACAAAAATAATAGCTCTCAAAATCATGATTAACAAATAATATGTAATGGAATTCCTTTATGCTCATTGAGTTTCCATTCCAATCCACAACCAAATAAAATCCCATAAGCTTGCTATACTTTCTAATCTCCACTAATGTAGACAAAACATGCTCAGAAATCAGTAGGTCTTTTTAAGTTTATAACTGAATGGCTTAGGCAAAGGTGGATGAGAAAGTCATTTAAGCTCAACATATACCATGAACACTAACCAACCAACGCTACATTAAATACAAATCCCAAATCCAATCCCACTGTTCCCAATATCTTATCATTTTGAGAGAACTTTCATAAACAAAGATTTTCTTCCTTTTTTTTCTTATATTTAACATTACACTCCCCCAAACTTATCCCTTAATAATACTATTTGGAGTGTAATGTTATCTCATCATTGAAATATATCTTTTTTTTTTTTTTTAAATTCTCTCAAAATGTATATTTTTTTTCATTGTTAACAACCCTCGCCATACATAACCCCCCATTACAAATCAATCCCAATTATCATTCATATGTTCATGGTATACACAAGGGAAAGACAAAATAATAGTTAGGTTTTCAATTAATTAGCTCAAGGCAAATGTCAATCAATAAAAGGTCACTTTAGGCTCAACAATGGGTAACTAAGGATTAAACATATCAAGGTTGGCTAGAACGGCTCAAACGGTCCAAAAATTTGCCTAAATCATTTTTCCAAGCATGCATGACCTAAGATTTCGCCTAAAAAAGCAAGCAAACAAGTTCTAGGATAAACCAATCCAATCTTCCTTTCCTATTTCAAACTTAGCAAGCATAAATTTTATTCCGTCACATACAATTTATTAAAATCATGATTAAGCTCTCAATTATTTAAGTGTTTGATAAAACTAGAACAAAATATTCAACCAAGCACACGGATTTGTTTAGCTTTATTCCCATTCAATTTACACAGTTCATCATTCAATCATAGTATCATTGGCTAATCATTGGTAACTTGATTCAACTCACACCCTAAACAAAACATGACTAACACGATTAAAACCAAAACAAAACTACACAAAAACCAAAACAACACAAACACGACTCAGACAACAATAAATCTCTTCCCCCAAACTAAACCTAAACATTGTCCCCAATGTTTGCAAACAAAATAAAATAAAACAAAAGGGTAAGGAAAAGAGACTTACCATAAACATTTAAAATGGTGGAGGCGGCGGTGGCGGTGGATACGGTAAAAATGGAGATGGAACAGGAAATGGAGCCACATCTTCCTCGTTTCGGATAGACCACCGATTGACCAAAGCATTTAGCTGGTCCACGTGAGCAATTTGATACTCACTGTGCTGCGCCATGTATTGCTGCATATGTTGCTGCTGTGCAATCTGATAGTTGTTCTGCTGAACCAAATACTGAAACTGATTCTGTATCAGATGCATGTAGGGATCAAAATAACCAGCCGCAGGTTGAATAAGCGGCTGTTCAACCGGTACTTCTTGCGCAAACTCCTCCGGAATTGTACCCTCCATACCCGCTTCATTATCCTCTTCGTCAACTTCATCTACTCGGGGCCGTTTATCAATAGCACGCTGCCGAGGTGGTGGTGCTTCTAAGGTCGGTAGTTCATTCCCCATCACCCTATTCGCAGAAATTGCCGACATGGGTTTCCGAACTACATCACTTCCAAACATAACCACTCCATAAGTTCGGCATAAATTAGTGATTAAGGAAGCATGACCTAATCCTCCCGTAGTGGTCAAGATACTGATATCCTTCATACTCTTCCGAATCACTCGCCCTACATCAATTTTCATACCAGTCATAATGACATAAACCAACAACAGCCTCTCCTTGTTGATATCTGACATGTGAGTTGTCGGCATTAGCCTTGCACTCACAAAGTGCACCCAAGCCCGCGCCACATGATTTAATTGATAGCGCCATAGGTATTTTGGCACACCACCAACAACAGTAAACCGAGCTCCCGGTAAACTCAACGTTTCCGCCACATGAACCCAATCAATATCATCTCCATGAGCCCATTGATGATATTCATCATCCTCCCGTTCATATGTCGGCATATCATATAATTCAACAATTGTATCTATACCAACCGGAACTTGAACACCTCTAACAAATACGTCTACATTCTTCATCTCCACATAGTTTGCATAAAATTCCAAAACCACTGACAAATTGGCATGGCTAACATCCTCCGAAGCAAACATAGCCCAACCCCTTCTTTGAATTTCCCCCCTAATTTCTTCATAAGTTGAGAGTTCATTTGGTGATTCCGTATACTCAAAACCCCGCTCACTGATGACCTTCCTCTTACGAATCCTTGTATAACGCTCAAAAGCGGCTTTACTGACGAATTTGGTAACATCATAATCTGGGGGTGGTTCGGGTTCCTTAGTAGTGGATGGCCTAGAAGAAGATGGTCTATTGGTGTTCCTAGAAGAGGATGCCCTAGAGGGGTTTCTCTTAGGTCCCATAATATGCTATGAAAATTTGGACAGCACCTCCCCTGTTTTTGCAATATTCCCCAATTCCAAATAACTTGCAAACAGATTCAAATCAATGCACTACCAAACTACACAATCCCCACTATACTCTTCAATCAAAAATCCCTTATTTCCCTTCTTTATAAAGAAATTACCAACAAAAATCTGAATATTGGGAGAAACACTTACTTGACAGTGATAATCTCCTCTTGAACTCTCCAATTGCACCAAATAAGCATGAAATCACCACTCCAATTGATAGAAATTGAAAAATTAGGGCTTGAAGAAAATTTGGGGGTTTAGGGATTTCAGATTATGAAGTGAGAAGGAGAAGACATATGTGGATTCAAGAGATAATAAGGGGAATTGGGAAAAATTTCTGGGTAGAATGAAGAAATTTAGAGAGAAAATGAGTAAAAAGGAGTTGTGGAATTTTTTTAAAATGGGGAGAATGGGAAAAAAATAAGAGGAAAACCTCTTTTAATTTTCGGAACCGCATGTACGCCGCGGCGCGCCCCTCCAAGCGCTGCGGCGCGTATAATTTCTGGACTCTCTGGAATTTGCCAAGCGCCGCGGCCCTTCCAATAGGCGCCGCGGCGCGCTCCTCAGAACCGAGCTCCCCTTCTCTGACTTCGCCAAGGGCCGCGGCTCTTGTTGCTGGCGCCGCGGCCCTCTCTCCCTAATTCCAAATCTTAAATTTTTTTTATTTTTTTTAATTTTTTTATAGTTTTCACGATTTCCACGGTTCTATTACATTAAAAGGAAAACTAAAAACTAAACAAAATAATAAGTACAACCACAACTAAACTAAAAACTGTTCATGCTTTTTACATACTAACTGAACTAAAAATTAAAAACAAACATAGGAATGCCTCCTATGAGCGCTGTCGTTAACGTCATTTAGCCGGACGCTGCTTTAGTCTTCAGATCAAATCAATTCCAACTCAACCACGGTTCTACATGTCTCCACCGGTCCCTCCAAGTAATGCTTCAATCTCTGTCCGTTCACCTTAAAATCTCCCGTCTTTTCACTATGAACTTGTACTGCTCCATAAGGAAGTGAAAATACTACCGTATACAGTCCAGACCATCTTGACTTCAGTTTTCCAGGAAAAAGTTTAAGCCTAGAATTAAAAAGAAAAACTTTATCCCCTGGTTGAAAATCCTTCCTCAATATTTTCTTATCATGAAAAGCCTTCGATTTCTCCTTATATATCTTCGCATTCTCATAGGCTTCATTTCGGAATTCCTCCAATTCATTTAACTCCATAAGCCTATTCTGCCCCGCCATGAAGAGATCAACATTCAACTTTTTCACAGCCCAAAAGGCTCTATGCTCCAATTCCACCGGTAGATGACAAGCCTTACCAAACACCAATCGATATGGTGACATTCCAATCAGAGTTTTAAATGCCGTGCGATAAGCCCAAAGTGAATCATCGAGCTTCTTCGACCAATCCTTCCTCGAAGTATTTATTGTCTTTTCCAAGATACCTTTTATTTCTCTATTCGATACTTCAGCTTGGCCATTTGCAATTGGGTGATAAAATAATGCCTTGCGATGATGAACACCATAACGAGCACAAAGAGCGGTGAACCACTTATTGCAAAAATGACTTCCCCGATCACTAATAATAGCTCTTGGAGTACCAAATCGAGTGAACATATTTTTATGAAGGAATTTAATAACTTCCTTCCCATCACAAGTAGGAGTTGCTGCAGCTTCTACCCATTTAGAAACATAATCAACCGCAAGCAAAATATACTTGTTATTATACGATGATGGGAAGGGACCCATAAAGTCGATCCCCCATACGTCAAATAGCTCAACTTCCAAAATACCGGTCATCGGCATTTGATCTCTTCTTGTTATGTTCCCAGTTCGTTGACAACGGTCGCAACTTTTGACAAAATCATTAGCATCCTTAAATAATGTAGGCCAGTAAAACCCACTTTGCAAAACTTTCGCAGCTGTTCTTGTTCTGCCAAAATGACCACCGCAATGCAAACTATGACAGCGAGTTAAGATTGACAACATCTCCTCCTCAGGAACACATCTACGAATAACTTGATCCGGGCAATGCTTGTACAGAGTAGGCTCCTCCCAATAATAATGCTTCACCTCCGAATAAAACTTCTTTAATTGTTGCCTTGTCATTTCAGGGGGTACAACCTTGGCAGCCAAATAATTTACATAGTCCGCAAACCATGGAACCTCCTTACCAACATTCACTTCGAACAACTGCTCATCCGGAAAAGCATCATTAATCTGAACTTCTTTATTAAGAGAATTTACCCCCACTTCTAAACGAGACAGATGATCAGCCACCAAGTTCTCAGTACCCTTCTTATCCTTAATTTCCACATCAAATTCTTGTAATAGAAAAATCCACCGAATAAGACGAGGCTCGGAATCTTTCTTAGTCATGAGATACTTTATTGCCGAATGATCCGTATAGACTACCACCTTGTTTCCAATCAAATATGGACGGAACTTGTCGAAGGCATAAACTATGGCTAGAAGTTCTTTTTCCGTTGTTGCATAATTCAGTTGAGCATCATTTAAAGTCCGACTAGCATAGTATATAGTTAGAAATACCTTATCCACTCGCTGCCCAAGAACCGCTCCAACCGCATAATCACTAGCATCGCACATAAGCTCAAATGGAAGTTCCCAATTAGGAGTACATACTATCGGGGCTGAAATGAGCTTCTCCTTGAGAGTCTTGAAAGCAGCCAAACAATCATCATTAAAATCAAACGGAACCCCATTCATCAACAAGTTAGACAACGGCTTTGAGATCTTAGAGAAGTCTTTGATAAATCTTCGATAAAACCCCGCATGGCCCAAGAAACTCCTTACTCCTTTAACTGAAATTGGCGGTGGCAAATTCTCTATGGTAGAAATCTTAGCACGATCCACTTCAATTCCTTTCTTAGAAATTTTGTGCCCCAATACAATGCCTTCACTAACCATAAAGTGGCACTTTTCCCAATTAAGCACCAAATGCGACTCCTCACACCTTCTCAACATCCAAATTCATCAAACACATGTCAAAAGAGGACCCATAAACCGAAAAATCATCCATAAAAATTTCAATCCCTTTTTCAACCATGTCAGAGAATATTGCCATCATGCACCGTTGAAACGTGGCTGGTGCATTACACAACCCGAATGGCATCCTCCGAAAAGCAAAAGTCCCATAAGGACACGTAAAAGTTGTCTTTTCTTGGTCCTCCGGTGCAATTACGATATGGTGATAGCCCGAGTACCCATCTAAAAAATAATAGTAATTATGCCCCGCCAATCTATCCAACATTTGATCAATGAAGGCAAAGGAAAATGATCTTTCCTCGTTGCCTTATTCAACTTCCGATAATCAATACATATCCTCCACCCCATCACTGTCCTAGTTGGAATCAATTCATTGCTTTCATTCTTTATCACTGTCATACCCCCTTTTTTCGGTACCACTTGCACTGGGCTTACCCAAGCACTATCAGAAATTGGGTAAATCACCCCAGCATCCAACCACTTCAAAATCTCTTTCCTCACCACTTCTTTCATTGTTGGATTAAGCCTTCTTTGAGCGTCGATAGTCGGTTTCGCCTCATCTTCCATCAGAATTCTATGCATGACTGTTGATGGACTAATTCCTCTTATATCAGCCAAAGTCCACCCTATAGCAGTTTTATGAGCCCGTAACACCCTCAACAATTTCTCCTCCTCTACCTCCGAAAGAAATGATGAGACTATAACTGGAAGAGTCTCTTTCTCCCCAAGATAAGCATAACGAAGGTGGTCTGGTAAAACCTTTAACTCTAAAACAGGTGGCTTCTGAATCGATGGTACTGGTCTGTCTGGTCCTGCCCCCAACTCTTCAAATTTCTTATGTTTCCAAGGCTCAGCTGATTTTATCCAATTTAAGTAACTCATCACCTCTTCATTCTCCTCACCATCTACATCATCAACTGTGAGACTCAACTCAAGAGGATCCTCCCTTAATGTTTTCCTTTCCACTACTTCTTCGACTACATCAACAGAGAAACAACTATCACTTGTTTTAGGATAAGTCATAGCCTTACACACATTAAATACTACTTCCTCCCCTTGAACTCTCAGCTTCAACTCTCCCTTTTTCACATCAATCAATGCTTGCCCAGTTGCTAAAAATGGTCTCCCCAAAATAATTGGAACATTCTCATCCTCCTCCATATCAAGTATTATAAAATCAGCTGGAAAAATAAACTTATCCACCTTTACCAACACATCTTCTATAATACCACGAGGATGCTTCACAGATCTATCAGCCAGCTGTAATGTTACTGTAGTTGGCCTAGCTTCCCCCAAACCAAGCCTTCGGAATACTGACAAAGGCATTAAATTAATACTCGCCCCCAAATCACATAGGGCATGCTTACATTCGAACTCCCCAATAGTGCATGGAATGGTAAAACTCCCAGGATCTCTCAACTTTTGAGGAAGCTTCCGTTGCAAAATTGCGCTGCATTCTTCTGTTAATGCCACTGTTTCATAATCACCCATTTTTCTCTTATTTGAGAGAATCTCCTTCATGAACTTTACATAGCTTGGCATTTGTTCTAATGCTTCCGCAAATGGTATATTAATGTGTAACTTCTTGAACACCTCTAAAAACTTTGCAAACTGCTTATCCAAATTATGCTTGCGAAGTCTTTGTGGATATGGAACTCTAACATGATGCTCAATAGTTACAGGTGGGGTCTCCTCTTCTTTCTTAAGGTCTTCAGTAACCTTTTTATTATCCAACTTCTTCTCATCTTCTACTGACTGACTCTTCTTTGGCCCTTCATATTTCGCTCCACTCCTCAAGGTAATAGCTTGGCACTGTTCTTTAGGATTAACTTCTGTAGTGCTAGGCAAATTTCCTTGAGCTCTATTAGTCATTAAAGTAGCCAATTGCCCTATTTGAGTCTCCAAACTTCTTATGGATGCCCTAGTCTCAGTCATGAATTGGTTAAGCACATCAGGTTGGGATTCAGCTGGTTTCATTGGCATGGGTGGAGGTGGTCTATTTTGTGGTTGATAGTAGCCCGGTGGAGGATTTTGGTGTGCATATTGTTGGGGATAGGGTGGCCTATTTTGGGTAGGTATATAAGGTGGCTGAGGTTGAGGATAAGGTTGGAGAGTGTTTTGGTTGTTAGACCAGGAAAAATTGGGATGGTTCTTCCAAGCTGGGTTGTAAGTCATGGAATTGGGATTGTTAGGCTGTCTTGGGTAATTTCCTATGGCTTGGACTTCTTCCATGGGCATATTATTCATGTCTGTAGCAGGGCATTGGTTTGGTTGATGGGCTGTACCACACACTTCACATGAGTTTTGAACTTGCATAGCTTGAGAGGGTAGGGTAGTCTTTTGCAATTGCTTCGTCAAAGCGGCTACTTGAGCGGTAAGCATGGTTATGGCATCCACTTCCATCATTCCAGCCACCTTCTTTGGCTGCCCCCTTTCATTTGGCCATTGGTAATTGTTCATCACCATCTCCTCTAATAGCTCATATGCCTCATTAGCACTTTTGCTCATAAAGGCACCTCCCGCCGCATCATCTATAATTGTTCTTGTCGTCCCATTCAAACCATTATAAAAATTATGCACCAACATCCACTTTTCTATTCCATGGTGCGGACACTTCCTTAGCAACTCCTTAAAGCGCTCCCAAGAATCATACAATGACTCTCCATCCAACTGATAAAAATTATTAATTTCACCCCTTAACTTTGCAGCCTTCGCTGGAGGAAAGAACTTGGCAAGGAATTTCTTAGCTAACTCCTCCCATGTAGTGATCGAATTCGCTTATAAGGAAATCAGCCAACTTTTCGCCCTATCCCTCAATGAAAATGGGAATAGCCTCAGTCTTATAGCATCATCACTCACCCCATTCATCCTGAACATAGCACATAACTCCAGGAAATTAGCTATGTGTAAATTAGGGTCCTTCGTCGGCATACCTCCAAACTGAACAGTTGTTTGAACCATCTGAAGAATGGCTGGCTTAATCTCAAAGTTGTTTGCAGCAATGGTTGGAGGTCTGATGCATGAATGCACTCCTGTAACAGTAGGAAGTACATAATCTCTCAGTGTTCGTGCTCCTTG
Organism: Humulus lupulus; assembly: GCF_963169125.1. Lineage (NCBI taxonomy): Eukaryota > Viridiplantae > Streptophyta > Magnoliopsida > Rosales > Cannabaceae > Humulus > Humulus lupulus. Next base: position 16,089,853 of record NC_084802.1, read on the forward strand.
CTCCCTTGGACCCTCAGTAGCCCCTTGACCATTATTAGCACCATTTCCCAGATTATCAGCCATGGTGAATTCCAATTTCCTTTTTATTTTCCGGTTCTGCCTGCACGTTCTTTCAATTTCCCGGTCTATTGGTATAACCTGTTTTTGTCTATTACTTCGCATATACCAACTAGTCCTGAAACACAAGAGAACCTTGATCCGGAATAAATGTAAAAAAAAAAAAAAAAAAAAATCAATTTAGAACAAAAATTAACTTATTGGTATTAATAAAAACAGTCCCCGGCAACGGCGCCAAAAACTTGATCGCAAAAATGTAACACGCAAGTATACGTGGTCTAATCAAGTAATATATGATAAGTTAAGTGTCGATCCCACGAAGACTGATATTAATCACCAACAATTAATCCCTAATTCTAATTGATGTGCTTAATAATTTCAGATTACAATTAAAATACTTACTACTAAAAATTAGGAAACTACTAACACTTAAATAAATGCAGTAATAAGAATTGATTTAATTTAATAGATGCAAAAGTTAGGGCTTTAGTTTCATCAACTTTCCACTTATGATTTCTACGCAATTCTCAAGATATCTTAATTCTGTTGTAGTAGCAGATTATAATTATATATTATAGTCTTATTAGGATCTATAATTCTCTACAATATACTATGCCCTACATCTCTGTGGTAAATCAATATATTGCAGGCTTTAAGCACATAATCCCTAAACTACACAACTCATAAAAGTACTTTCGTCTAATATGAAATTGTGATTATTTATCTATAGCATAATTATCCTTTTCTTTTCAGAGTTTAGGTTAAAATCATATGGACATGTAAATGACGATCAAACATTCACAAGCATTAAGTGTACGATAAATAATCCACAGCAGAAGAAAGAAATTCAGAAAAATTTCATTAAGAAATCATAGTTTCAAGAAGAATCCACTAAAACCCTAATAACAAGATTAGTTCAAAGCAGACATAATGACATCAATCAATTTAAATATAAACATAAACATCAGTAGAAAGATTACAGAAGAGAAGAAGAATTCAAACTTTTAGATCCTCAATGTTTTTCTTCTTCCTTCAAAGACTTATCTCTCTCTAATTCTGCATAATCCCTAAAATTAACTCTAAAAACGTATTTAAACCAAAACCCTAAAAAAAAACTAACAAATTAAAAAATTCACGTGCAGCCACACGCGCCGCGGCCCTTGCATTCGGGCGCCGCGGCGCGCATCCTCTATTCAGCGCACCCTCTCTGACTTCAGCAAGCGCCGCGGTGCGTCCCCCAGGCGCCGCGGCCCTTCAAAATTTCAGAATTTAGGCAACTTTCTGTTTCTCCCTTGCGCCACAGCTCTCCATCCAAGCGCCGCGGCCCCTAAAAAATTCCAAAATCTCGATTCCAAACTGCAAATCTACCAACTATCTCCGCGAATGAGTCTTCAGCTTCCTTCTTATCAACTTTTAGTACAAATTGCTCAATTTCAACTGATTTTTCAGTCATTTGCCAAACTTCACAATTTCCTCTCCTATTTCCTGAAAACATACCAAAACAAGCATAATACCGTAACACACTCCACCAAAAATGACTCAAACTGATCCTAAACACATGTTAAAACTATGCTAAAAACAGACTCATCAAAGACCATGCATGATATTATGATGATTAATCATATGATGCCTTTGCAAGTTTTGTGCAACATAAAAGAAATTTGTAATAAGAAGTTTAAGTTCAGTGCCACTATTTTGAAAAGGCAAATGAAAGTGTTAATAAGTGTAAACTGAGGCCTATAGTAGGCTTATAGTGGCTGCCCAATAATTTGGGCTAGGTTTTAGTGAACCAATTATATTGTTTGCCATATTTCCGTTTTTATTTCTCCTCCATATGAGTTATTGTTATATGTATTGACACCACAGTGTGTGGCTGCCTTAACTCTTGAGCCCGACGGGGCAACGATGGAATAAGGTTTTTAATGTGCCCTACTGTGGTGATGGCTAGCCGGAGGAGAACCCATGAGATTTTATATTATATGTGTAACAAGCCCTGCAGGCATTGACCAATTCAAACAGTGTACACAATATTAAGGGGCCCAAAAATTTAAAAAGAAGTTGTGTATGTCCATTGATATTGGGTAATCATTAGCATTGCATGCATTACTTTGCTTACTGAGCTTTAGGCTCATAGTTGTCTTGTGTTGCAGGTAGAGAAAGAAATGTGTGAATGACATGAGGAGAACTGAAGCATGGTCCTGACCCTGATTTGTACATATGAACATATCGACCTTTTGTGGGTTATTTCAGTTATCAGTGAGATGTTTGTAATAAAGTGTGAAGTTATGTTTTGAAAATAAATTGAGTTATTTAATACTTATGTATAATATGTTTGAGACACACTTTATGTTTAATGTAAATAATGTGAAATAAGTTTTTTTTTTTTTAAAAAAAAATCCAGACTTCCGCATAAAGTAATTATGATATAGTTTTAAAACGTAACACCTCAAATATGATTTTAACTAAAATAAGTGAGGGTGTTACACTATATATAAATTTTGGCATTATAACGGCATAGTAAAATAATCTATATACAACTTTTGACATTATAACAGCATAGTAAAATAATCTATACATATATAATAACTAAATAACTGAAATGAAAGGCTCAGGAAAGAGCTGACCTAAAAGGTTTTCGTAGGCTATCGTTACGGACAGAACTTCGCCTAGATCTTCGAGGTTTATAACTTTAGAAGGGTGTCAAGAAGATTTTTGGGTAGAGTAAGAGAAAGAAAATGAGGTTTTTGTGATTCAAGATGAGTTTTGGAAGGACTATTTATAGGAAAATTTTGGGTTACTATGCTAATAAAATATTTAAAATCAAGCATAGTGGAATAATAAAATATTCAAAATATAAGCATGGTGGTTTGCTAAAGTCATCATTGTATCACTATTGCATCATCATGTGGGAACCATGGGGTGTACCCCACTGTGGGACCCATGCGGACCCCATTGTGGGACCCACTATGAATAGTAACCGGTGAATAGTAACCGGTGAATAGTAAAAAAATGAAAATTTCTCAATCTTCTTATATTACCTAGTCCAACATTTTTGACTCACAAACTTTTCTGAAAAAGTTTCTCTAACATCCATAAATTAATTATTCCCATGTGTTAGTTACTTCAACAGCTTAGAATTGTTAAAATTCCACAATAGAATACAACTATATTCCCAACGGTCATATCACTATTCACCAACGGTCATAATGGCTAGTTTTTGTCCTATAAATACTTGTTCCTTCAACCATTTACTTGCACAACTTCTTCATCACTTAACCTTCTATATAGAATTCATCATCAAAACATGAATTTCTCTTTATTCTTCATAACTTTAGTGATTGTTTGCTTGTACTTAGCATCATTCTATGTGTATTATACTAATGAAATGCCCATGAATGTTATAGTTGCGTATTCATTAGTTATCCTTCCACTTTACTTAATAGCTCTAGCATTCGATTAACATTGTAATGCACTCAAAAGTATGAATAAAATATCTTCTCTTATTTTTCATAATTGTTATAATGCATTTGTAGAAAGAAGTGAGAGTTACAGTAAGTGAAAATATTTATTATTGAAGTTCAAGCTTTACCTCAAGATTAAGTATATTAATTCAACTCATGCAAGAAATTTTGTTTTAGTGTGGCGGGAAGAACTCTTACACAAAGGATGAGATCAATGACGTGCGTGAAGAATGGGCACAATGCGTAATGGATTTGATGAGTACTACATAGGTCCACTCACCTTTGTTAACTTAGACTTTTAAGGAGATATACTTACAATGTTAACTTAGACTTTCTTGGAGATATACACACTTTGTTGTCTAACTATAGCTTACAATCCTTATATGAGTCACTTTTAATTAACTTAAGAGTCATTATTTTGGATACTTAGTTCAAATTCTAGTATTTTATATTACGGTGATATCTGTTTTGTTTTGTTTAGTTTGTTTGTATAAAAAACATGATTTGTTTTGGGCATAATTCACATTTTAATGAAAAAACACACCATAATTTGGTTCTACTAAAAGTGACAATAAATGTGTACACCATAAGTCGGTTGGGAACTCACTTACCATGTTTTACACCATAGGTCGGTGTGGCACACCGACCTACCCTGTTTTACACAAGAGGTCGGTTTTGCAACCAACCTACCATGTCTTACACCAAAGGTTGGTGTGCGACCGACCTACCATGAGTTACACCAGAGGTCAGTGTGCAACCGACCTATCATGTCTTACACTAGAGGTCGGTTTGGTGCCAACTGACCTACCATGTTTTTACATCATAAGTCACTGCATGGGAAGTCAGTTCCCAATCGACTTATGAACGTTAAGAAGTCAGTTTTTAACCGACTTATCGTGTAATTTTTGTAATAGTGATGCCATTTTAGTTTGTTTTAATGGATTAGACTAGAAATATTATTTTATTAGTTTTGAACACTAAAGGACTGGATTTAACTAAGAATTTATTTATTTTGCAATGATATTCAATTTCTTTTGACAAGAGAATATTAATTTTTTTTTATTAAATGAGGCCCAACACCTCTAAAATTCAAGGTTTTCTTAAAAAAAAAAAAACATTAATTTGATGGAAAAAAATGGATATTTTGGAGGCCCAATCAAGACCCTAAATTTGAATAAAGCGTAACAATTTAAACTCGATCAAAAAAATCAGACTCGACTCGAAAATTCAAAACCTGAATCCGTACAAATTCGATTGACTTTCGACCGGGTTCGGTACCCCATTTCCCCACCCGAAACTCGAAAACCTGACTTGTGTGCACTCGTATCACCAACACGAATTGGATCAGGTCTAGAATAATGCCCTTTGGTCATTAGATTCAGGTCAGTATTGGGGAAATTATTGGTAGCTCCTGAGTCAGGATACCATGCTGGGTCATTAACCACATATGAGGTAGCCATTAGAGCACTTGGAGAAGCCGTAGACTTATCAAACGGAGCAGCACCAAAACCTGGATATTCCGAATTGAACCCTTGATAGAAACATGATGCAAAATGACCAGGGCGAGAACATAGTTGGCAAACAAGTTGACCACAACCTGGTGGAGAAGGCGAGAAGCTACTAGAGGCATCAGATTTTCCAAAACGATTGTCAAAATTACCTCTACCAACAACAAAAGGATTCCAGTACATATCTCAAAGAACTCGTGTGCACTAGAGTTACCATATCCAGTAGGTGGCTGAGAGTAAGAAGAAGTGGCTCTTTTCATAGCAGCATTGGCCAGAGGAAGATTGGTTGTGAGAACACTCGGATCAAGTTCTCGAGCATGTTTTTCAAGTCGACTTTCTTGAGAGAGCATCAATACTTCAATTTCAACAACAGTATATGATGATTGTCGTGAGTTGACGAAGATGATAAATGTATCATAATCAGGAGGTAATCCATTGAGAATTTCTTAAATATGATCTTTAGCTGTTGTAACAGAGCCAACTGAGTTCAATTGATTGATCAGTAATCTCACTTTGAGAAGATAGACATTGAGAGACAGAGAACCTTTCTTCAAATTTTGGACTTGAGTGTGATATTGATCTATTTTGGCAGAGGTCTGAGTGGTAAAATAGGTCTGAAGAATGGGCCAGACTTGAGCAGCAATAGAACATCTTGCCACTTGTGTGAGAATTCCTTCAGTCATGGATGAGAGAAGCCATGTACACAACAACTGAACTTGTTGTTTCCAACCAGAGAAGAGTGGATTGACCTTCTTAGCTAGTCGATCATCATCATTGAGAAATTGCAGAGGTGGAGTGAAATCCGGATCTATGTAATCTTGAAGCTTGCGACCTTTGATTGCTCCCAAGATCTGAGGACGCCAAAGCAAGAAATTGTCACTGTCAAGCTTGACAGAGAGATTGTGAGTAAACACCACTAGTGTAGTGGAAGAAGCTGATGAGGCAGAAGGATTCACATATGTCATTATGAAACAGAGAAGAGGAAAGCGAGTAAGAAAATGCAAGAAGAGAATCGGAGAACGAAGGAGAGAATCACAATGGCACTGGTATCATATTAGGAAAAGAGATTTGGTAAAGATGAATATTGATTCTCATTAACACTAACTCAGTATTACAGACTAAATATATATATATATATATATATGAGTAAATTAGTTAGACTAACAGCTACACAAACTCTAACAACCTAACTAACTTTATACAATAAGCATAACTAATTCCTAACACATACAACAACGTCACGGCATGGTAAATGTCAAGATAAAAGTTAGAACTTTACTATGTGTCACTAGTTTGTTAAACATCGTTCAATGAAATGAAAATTATTAATGATATATAAGTGATTGTTTGGTGGGTTCCTTCTCACATGCGAGCCACCAATATAAGAAAAAGAAGACTTCTTTTATAAGAAGTCAACATTAGGGCGAGAACAATTTATTGTAAGCATGTACTTAGATGATACGTATTTTATCATATGACAAAATAAGAGAAGAAAACAAAAGAGATATCGGCTCTATGAATGGAGAAAGCCAAATCCTCTATTTTGGAAGGAAGAGGGCTATTGAGACAGGAAATAAAATACGGCAGCATTAGTGATGAAGTAAAAATTAAATAAAAATTCAGTACTTGTAAGAAGCTACAAGGAAAAAGATAACACAATAAATCCACCATAGAGTGGTCCTTCCAATGTTGTTTTCTCATTAAATTTCTTTCCATGGAAGAAGTTACATCTTTCTCATTAGATTTCTTTAGTGCTCTCATTTTTAAATCACTCCATACACATATATCCTTGCAAAGAAAACAGCCACATTTGTACACATTTGATATTTTACCATTTAGCATAGTGCCTGTGTTTTATCAATTTACTATCATTTTAATTTTTTTTTCTTTAGTTTAGTGTCGTTTTCTCAATGTATTTTAGTTTTTCAATTTACTGTCATTTTGTGGGATATTTGCAGTGAAAGTACTTAATTTATTATGTTTGTAGTACTTATGTACCCAGATTATTTTTTTAGCACCGAAAGTACATTTCATCAATGTTTTGGTACAGTTTAGTACAACGATCAATTTTTACCGTTAAGTTCGTTTGTAACACGTATGCGAAAATACTCAATTAAATAGATATTTGTGACAAAAGTACCTAATTTAAGATATATTTGCAGCTAAAGTATCCAAGTTATGAGTAAATTTCATGCCATGGTGGCGGACTTAACAGCGAAACATACAGATGCACTAAACTACACCAAAACAACTACATAAGGTACTTTAGGTACTTAAGTGCTATAAATACAATAATTTAAGTACTTTCGCAGCAAATATCCCTCATTTTATCGATTAATTGTTTATTTTCGCCTTTTTTTTGTTGTTGTCATTTTTTGATATATTGTCGTTTCCCAGTGGTTGTCGTTTTTTCGTTATGATATCGTTTTTATCATTTATTGTCGTTTGATGTCATTTATCCAATTTCTTGTGGTTTTCCTCATTATTTTGTCGTTTCCCCTATTTATTGTCGTTTTATTGTTATATTGTCGTTTTTTCGTCTTGTTGTGCAATTTGTTGTCGTTTTTTCATTTGTATAAACTCATTGAAAAATTTATTTATCTATTTATGAAACTCACTCATAACCCATAGAGCTTGTTCTGCTGCACCAGCACCAGTACCAGCACCACACCTCAAGGCCTACCATCAATGGGATCATTCCCTCGCAAATCCAAATCCTCGGATGCTGCCCATTTTGTTTTGGACCGTCTATACGATGTAGAGTTGGGTTTGAAGAAGGATTTCTGTTTAGCTTATACCATGTGCAAATACTGCACGCAGAAGAATTGGTTTCCAAATGTGTTTATTATTCATGCCTTGAGAAGAATGGGCAACTTGGTAAGGTTAAGGCAATTATTACATTCGCTCAGAGAAGGGTACCTTCATTTTCTTCATATGCTCTTCTGCAATATAGTTTGTTGTACCACCGCAATAAAGTTTGTCACTAAATGAGATTTCTCTGTGGAAATTGATCTTTATATGCTCTTCTGCAATAACTTCCTCTTTCCATGCAATCTTTATTTCAATGTGTTTCATGGCGATAGTCCATTTTCTGACAAGTTATTGTGCAATGCTATATTTCTTTACCCTCTCTTTGCTCCTATAGTCCTGCAGTTTTGTACTTCGTATTTATTTAGTTTATAATGCATTTCTCTGTCATAATCCTGACCAGCACCAGGCTTGGTAGTTAGTTATCTGTAATTTGTCATATTTGATTAAGGACAATTAATTAGGTCTTAGATACCAATTAATTCCTGATACATTACATTTCAGGTTTGTTTATGGTGGTAGTTAATTTCTGGTATCTAACATGATTTGCTCTGTTTCAGCTTTGGTGGTGGTGAAAAACATAAGGCTGGACCCAAGTTACTACAAAGTCATCCTGGTAATCTCAATTCTTTTGCTATTCTTGTAAGTTAGACTTATTTATTGCTCTTTCTAAGTCAATATGAAAATAAGTCCAATGATTTTATTGCTAGCTGCGTCTATATTATTGTCATATTATTGGAGTTTAGTCCGTAACAGATTCTATTTAGAATTGACCTCCAAAAAACAAAAAAGAAAAAACTATTAAGGAATACATAATAAAAGTAAATTACATCACCGCTGGTTCAAGGCCTTAATATTGAGATCATGACTACCCAATATTAAAAAGAAGTCGCTGTAAACATAAATATATAGGGTGTTTCTATGATAGTGGCTAGAATGGGGCTCTTTTGTGTTCCCGATGTGTGAATAGTTTTCGACGCGAATTTTTTTTATAACCATATATATTGTAGTTATTTAGCGCATGCGCATAAAAAAATTAGTCACAAGTGCACACTACTACAAAAACAGGTTTTTACGACATTTTTTAAGGCACTCATCTAGATACGAGGCTTAAAAACAACTCCTGAACTTTTTAGGATACTCATGGAGAGTCGTTAAAGAATTTCTTTTAGGACACGCGGTGCGAGCCCTAAAAACTGACATGTATCCTAAAAGTTTGAATTTTTTTTTAACAAAAGTTCCTGGACTTTTTAGGACACTCATTGAGAGTCCTTAAAGAATTTCTTTTAGGACACGCAGTGCGAGCTCTAAAAACTTATGTGTATCCTAAAAGTTTGAATATATTTTTTAACAAAAGTTTTATTATATATTAAATCAGAAAAGAAAAAAAATACTCAGCCCATTCTTTCTCTCTCTCTTTCTTCCTTGGATCCCGTCTCTCATCCCCCATTTCTCTCTCTCTCAACTTGTGGCTAGCCACGAACAGCGGCTCTCCGGCCACCCCCCGCCTACACGCGCCACCCATGCGTCTTCCCCGGCCCCCGAAACCCCCAACCCCGCGAGCCCCTAGCCGCACGCGCCCCCTAGCCCTCTCGATGGAGCCTCTAAAGCTCAGTGAGTATGTGGGTTTTCGAAAATTTTTGGGCATTTTCCGACCACCTCGAGCCACCCCGAGCCAAATGATCACCACCACTGCATTCCTTGTGCTTTAGGCTTCAAAACCCACTAAAGGATCATACTCAATGGTCGTCGGAAATGGAATCGACGTTCGTCGAAATCTATGGAGAGTTGAGAATTCATGGCTCTAATCCGGACATTCTAGGCCTTTCCAAGAGAAACCACCACCAGCATGACGTTCCTCGAGCTTTGGGCTTCGAAGCTCAGTCATCATTTTCCCGAACCACCACCGTGGGGTGGTGGTGCCACCATAGAACTTTTTTAGGGCTCACTTAAAAAACCTTTTTTTGTAGTAGTGGCAACAACCTGTTTGAATATAGTTTTCTGCATTGTAAATTATCCGGATTTTTTTGAAAATTTGCAGGATGTTCTAAATAGCTACAATATACACAGTCATAAAAAGATCTCGCTGAAAACTGTTCACGGGTCGAGAACATAAAAGAGTCCCATTGGTGGGGCTCTTTTTGAAGCCCCTACCATAGAAATTCCCAATATATATATACTAGATACAAGCAACATGCAATGTACGTTTGCTTAGTTTTATATATAGAATTTATTAAGTATTTTTATTAAATTTGTATGATTGTTATATAAATTTCAAATAAATAAACAATATTATATATAAAAAAATGACATAAATATATTAAAAGAAAAATTAAACCAAAACATTGTTTATCATTTTTAAATATATATATATATATATATATAATATGATAACTTTTTGATCACAAAAACTATCATATTTAAGGTACAAAACATTCATGATATTATTAATTTTTTTGAAAGGTACATGATATTATTCAAATTATACCTTATGATTGGAGAGTAAACTTATTTATTCTTGATAGAAGATAAATGTTATTCTAATTTATTATATAGTTATATAGTCATACTATTTATATATACACGACACTTATATATAATATGAAATTCTGTTTTTAGTAATTACCAAATTAATTAAACCATGTGAATTAATTAAAGTGCGGAATTGTAATTAACTGTTTACACAGATTGCAGTTCTGTCGGGACAGAATCCGAACTTCTCACGATAGAAACTGAACACAATAAAAAGACAGTGCAAAACAATAAAGAATACAATGAATTTTTACAAGGTTCAGAAGCCCTTTCGGATAACCTACTCCTTGGGGCCACGCCCAGAGAGTAAAACCAATTAATAAAGAATCACAAGTACAAAATATTGACTTAAACAAAACAAGACTCCCTCTTGAGATTTGTTGCAACTTTGTTGTACTTCTCTTCACTAATCTGATTTTGATTGAAACGCTCAACCACTTGAACTCCCTTCAATGGCCAGCGAGTGCTTGCATCCTCCCGACGCAAGGCTTGTAAAAAATCTTCTCCCGAAGACTATAAATGTTGTGTTCAAATTACAATGTGTATTCACTCATAAACATGGTATAAACTCACCACTAAAAAAACTAAACACACATATTTCTACAAGATCACGTGAATACTTATGATCTTGAATACAAAGAGGAACTCTCACAAATATTACAATTATGCTCACAAATAATGCATCTCAGAGTTCCCCTTTCTCAATGCTTTTAGAGCCCTATTTATAGAGTTTTTTTTCGTGCTCATAAAGGTTGAGAAAGAATTCTTCTAATAAATGCAAGAATAATTGAAGATGTTCTTGATTGATGAAGAGTTGCCTTTTTTAGAAGATGCGGATCCGAAAGATACGATTTTGGTGGGGACAGCTCAGACCTGCGTCGGATAAAAAGCAAGCTCAAAAAAGAAACAACAATTAATGATATTAAGAATTCAGTTTCTTGTTTTTTAATTCTTGAGCTGCACGAAAATATATAAACAAATAATTCAGAAATGACTTTAGGTAAGTACTGAATATTTGCAATATATAACTTCCCTTTATAAACAAATTGGGACAATATAAAGCTAAATAAGAAAACTAATTATTATCCGAATTTCACAAAAAAGGAAAGTGAATTTTCAAAAATTACAAGAAAGGGAAACAACCAATTTATCTTTTAAGAAAAAGATATTTCTATAAAAATGCCGATTATAGAATTTACATAATATATTTATAATATTTATTGTTATTCAATATGAATATATATATATTTATATAACTTAGATCAAATAAAAACTTAACATATTTTTTTTTAATATAAATGATAATTTTTATTCAAATCAATGCACTGGAAGTTAGATTAATAATATTTTGATCGGCACTTATACATGCAAACAAATAATTACTTTGTCAAAAATAAAAAATTACCTCTCGTAGAAGTTTTTATAAAAAGAGAGAAGCCCCAACTATTTTCCCAATCTTGTGATCGATTTCTTCATAAGGTTAATGGCAGTCCTAGGTTGGTGATAGACGGTACTTCTCTACGAGTTTGGTTCGTTCATTCTGGTACAATCTTTCACATTAGAGTTTAGAAGATACTCAATATATTAATTTTCATCCCTCTGCATATGTTGTTTATACTCTAACGAAAATAAAGCTTCGACATAGACTTAGACCAAAATAAAGCTTTAGAAGATATACTTATTCCTCTTGCGAGTTGAATTATTTCTTTACAAATACCTATGAATGAGGTCTTGCCAGTGAAATATACCATGCAAACCAAACAGTTCGATCAGCTGATTATGGCTGCAATACTTTTGTTCTTTCTTTTAAATACTCAAATCTCCATCTCAACTGCTCTAGAAAATAATACCAAAATCAGTCTAGGCTCTTCAATCTCTTCTTCCACCAATAACTCGTATTGGCTATCAAATTCCGGCCAATTTGCATTTGGATTCTACAAACAAGGCAATGGCTTTGCCATTGGAATCTGGTGTTATATTATTTTAAATAATATAATGTTAGAATAAATAATGTGACATAATGTGATTTCTCATACAAATTTGATTTGTCACACCTTGTAATATATTATTGAGAGTCACAAAATTGGACACATGTGTGTACCAAAATGTGACATATTTTGGAGTTACAAAATCAGTTACAAATTTGTAACTTCTAAATATTACCCAATAATATGTAGATTGTGTATTACACATTTTAGTTTGGATTTCACAAAGCCATTATGAAATATGGCTGTTGGAGACATGTTTTTAACTCCCATTAGGTGTATGGAGGTTACAAAATCATGTAGGAAAGGATTTGATACGTCATGGAAAAACTAAAATTTTGATGCTGAAAATGGGCTATGGCCGCGACCACTGATATTCCCTGGCCGCTGCCTGGGGGACAGAGGCCAGTGGTCGCGACCGCTGATACTCCTAGCCGCGACCAGTGAGACTGACAACCAATACTATTTTTTCAAAATTTTCCAATTTGAACAGTTCTAACATCCCTAGTAACTCCCAAATCTCAATTTTAATTTCATAAGCATCAAATTAAACATTGGTAATAACCATGGGGGTTGGTGTGTAACGCCCTAATTTCTCATAAATTATCGAGAACACAACTTTTGGTCATAATCATAAATATTGCTCTTTTATTGAATAAAAACTTGAAAAAAAAATAATTACGTGGATCCATGGTTTTACAAAAATAAAATAATTGTCTTTAACATAAAAATAAGCAACATTTAAATAAAATTTTAAAATAAACATGCTTTACTAAAAATAGGCTTGCTTGATCTTCCTCGACTATATGGTCCTTACAAGTACATGACGAAGCTCTTAGGTCCCACTCGCCACCGGCCTTTCTACCCTTAATTTCCTGAAATAACATCATAAGGGATGAGCTTCTAAGCCCAATAAGGAAAATACAAACAAAAGTTAGTCATAGAAACTATAATTAAACATATCCTAAATTACACAAGAGTCATACTAAAACTTATTAATACTAATCATACAACAATAAACCCTAGGTCATATCATAACTTAAATCATATCATAAATCATAATCTAAGTCATAGCCATAAATCATAAGTCATAGGTCATAAGTCATAATCATAACTATAGGTCATAGGTCATAAGTCATAATAACAAGTCAGATATAATAAAAAGATAAGTGTTTATACAGGGGTGGCAATTAAGCCTTGGACAATAGTCCATCATACACTGGACATCACTTAGGTCTATCATAAAGTTTTGGCAACCAAGCCTACCAGACGTAAGTCCGTCATACATCATTGGACACCTTAGGTCCAGACACACTTACCCCTTTATTGTACCTGAAATGTTAGGTCATACAAAAACATAGCCTAGATCATAAACTAAACTATCTAATTTTCCTTACCAAAACCGGAATATTGGAGACAAGAGCAGGATTGAAACTCCTAAAACCAGACATAAGAAACCATAAGTACTCTAGAGAAAGAAGATGAATAGAATATCTAAACCATCAAGATAGTAACTTACCAAAGACCTTTAGTTTCAAGAAACTCAATCACTTAACCAAAAGTCACTATCACAAGTTAGGATTTGAAGAATAATGAAAGAAGAATAGAAACTATAATGAACTAACCTGAAGACAATGGATACCTTGGATAGTTTAAAACCTCGATCTATACCTCGAACACCGAAATCACACAAAAAATTACTTCCCAAGGGTTTAGAAAAGCTTATATTGAAAAGCTTTAACCTCAAAACCCTAGTGTTTCTCTCTAGAACGAACTGAGCAGCTTGGAGGCTCTGAACTGTGCTTGAATGATGAATAGAATGGCTGAGTGAAGGGTCCTATTTATAGAGTTCAAGGAGTGAAACTAACTCCTTTTCAAATAAATAAATAAATGATTAAAAATTGATAAATTTAAATTATTTGTTCAACAGATGCCCAGAACTCGGTCAAAAACATTCAGGAATGAGTCAAAGTTGTTAAGGGTTGTTTCTAGTTCAAAATTCTATGAAAATTCAAAATTGGCCACTGGAGCCGATATATCGCCTAGGGTAGGCGATATATCGCCCCTACCTATGCACCGAGGGTCCGTGGTTTCGTTCGTGCGAAGTCGACGTGTTTTTCGTATCAATATTGGCGGTATATCGGCCCTTATAGCTGCGATATATCAGCATACACTCATATTTTAAATATGTTTTTGCACACTTTCAGCACACTTGAATTTGTTTAAACCATTTTGACAGAGTAAAATGTGATCCTAACAGATGATGGAAGGTTCTAGACCTTCTAGATCTATCCTTTAATAAATTTATTCATCTAAAATCCTTAATTCCTTAATAAACATACATGTGACAAGTGTCACACTCTTAATTATTCTATCTAAACCTTAGGTTATAATAAATAATATTTGTAGGACCAACTATTTTAATCAAACCATATGTTAAAATTAATATTTCTAAACCATAGGTTATCCCGGCTTGAACAAATCCATAACTACTACTACTACATGGTGGAATTTGAAATTTAAAGGATTTCTCAAACTCTATAAATAAGAGCCTAATGCTTACTTGTAAGACTCTCAAACTCTACAAATAAGAGCCTAATGCTTACTTGTAAGACACACTATTTTTCATCCACAAAGCACTTGGCTGGAAAATACACTACGGATGCTTGATAATTCCAGAGAGCTTTTTCCTTGTGAAATCCTTTAGTGCTTAGAGAATAGGGGGAAATAAGCTTTTGGACAAAGGTTTTGAACCTTGTTCAAGTTGGTGATCCCCACTACTCTACACTTTGGTTGTGTGAGATTTGTGTTCTTACTATTGTTCTTTTGTTCTTCTTATTCTTATTTACTTGTATTATTATTGTTTTAAGTTTGTGATCTTCTTCTTCTACATTTTTCTATTTACTTGTATTTTGAGCAATAGAGTTGTAACACTTGTTTACCTATCATCTTGTCTCTTTGTATTATTTTGCTTAGAGTTGTATTTTTGGTTTCTCTAATAATCAAAAGCTTAATCCCTTGTTTGTTTCAATGGAAGGTGAGACCATCAAGATCATGAACCAAGACTTAGTGAGGTTGGATAGGTTTGATGGATCCAATTTCACTAGGTGGCAAGACATGGTGAAATTCCTTTTGACAACACTCAAGATGGCCTACATCTTTGAGTCATCCTTGGCACCTCTAGCCAAGCCATCCGACAAAGACACTCCCGAGGTGGTGGAGAAAAAAAGGAAGAGAGAAGATGACAACCTTCTTTGTAGGGTTCATATCCTTAATGCCCTATTGATAGGCTATATGGCCTCCATACCAATACCAAATCCGTGAAAGAGATTTGGGATGCCTTGAAGAGTAAGTACAAGGCCGAGGAAGAAGGTACAAGAAAGTTCTTAATTTCTCAATATTTTGAATTTTCTTTCATTGATGGAAAAACTCTTTTACCTCAAATTCATGAGTTACAAGTGATTGTGAACAAGTTGAAAGTTCTCAAGATTGAGCTTCCCGAGGCCTTTCAAGTTGGTGCAATAGTGGAAAAATTACTACCAACTTGGATGATGAATGAGGATTACACTTTGGAAGAGTTCCAAAAACACATCAGAATTGAAGAGGGGTCAAGAATTAGAGACAAGGGTGTGAATGAGTCTAAAGATGAGACTTCCAAGGCCAATGCAGTTTCACACAAGCATCCCAAGGGCAACAACAACAAAAAGGGTAGTGGGAACCCTTTAGGTCCAAAGAAAGATCATGGAAAATTCAAAGATGTGAGAGGCCATTGTTTTGTTTGTTGAAAATCCAGGCACTATGCTAGATTATGTAGGTATCGACAGGACCCACATGAGAATGAGGTAAATGCTATTGAAAAGGAATAAGAGATCCTAACATGATTACCATGTTTATGTGTCTTGTTAGAGAATAGTTATTTTCATGTAATGACCTATAATAAAGCTTGTACTCTTCAAAGCTATCAATAAAATTAAAGTATTATTCTAGGATAATTCTTTATTTTGCTATGAGACATTTGAGTGAGATATTAGCAAAGTTTCAAAATGAACTAGTTAAAATAATAGGTAAAAGTGTAGACCTATTATTCCATAATATGATTATTTGTTTGAGAAATTCTCACATTACATTTGTATTTAAATTTTTTATTTTGTGAAATATATAAAAGAAAAAAACTAAGTGAAAGTTACTTTCAAAGAAGTGTGTCTTGCTTTAGCAAGTAAATAAATCAAGATAACATTGAGGTTTTTATCTTGGTCTATTGAGAGTTTATCATGTGGCTTAAAGAACTCATGATGAACTTTGTGAATTATAAGTCTATATTTATCTTGGAAGATAAAAGACTTAATAGAAATAAGGAAATTTCTATTTAAAAGTGATATTTCCACTTTATGTGAGAAATGTTGAGGTGATGCTCCAAAGTTAATAAATTTATTTTCATAATGGTTGATTAATTTGGTCATCCTACCAAATAGGTGATTTAGAATTCCACATGTAATGACCCAACTATTTCTAAGAGCTTAGACCATTATGTTTGTATCCAAATAGTATTAGCTACTAGACATAGCTAATACTATTTGGATACAAACATAAGAAATAACACATCTTTATTGAAAACCCAAAATATTGTATCAAATACAAAATAAGATAAAAATATTAAATAAAATATGCTATGGTATGGGATCCCATTGTTTATATAACATACAACATAAACTTTAATTCAATTGTTTAAAAACTAAGTGCGGAATTACAAAAGAACATAATTCAAAAGACTAAAAATTAACGCCATCCTCGATCAACACGCAGTCCATTCATTCCATTCATCCTTAACACGCAAGCCAAGCTGCCAAGAATCCTTCCGCCTTCCATAATCATTTTCCTGCATCACACTAAAAATAAAGGAATGAGCCTAATGCCCAGCAAGGAAAATCTACTAACAATCATATATCATAAATCATAAACATAAGACTAAATCATAAACATATACTATAAAATATATGACTATAAAAAAACATATATGGTATAGGACTACAATGGCCATCATACTTCTTGGGGCTTGTTAGCTAAGCAAGTCATATGCCCATAAATTTGTGGGGCTCGCTAGCTAAACAAGTCATATGCCCAAGGTCTATAAAACATATTCTTGGGGCTTGTTATCTAAACAAGTCATATGCCCAATGACTACAAGACATATTATACATTTACATATCATAATATCAACATATCATAACATAAACATATATCATAACATATAAGCCCATAAAATCTATCCTATTTTCATTATCAAAAACTAAAATATTTGGAACAAGAACGGGATTAGAACACTCCTATAAACCAACAGTAAAAATGGTGAGAATCTGAAGAAAAAGAGATGAAAAGAACACTAAACCATCCAAGAAGAAACTTACCAAGAAGAACCTTAAGTTTCAAGAACTTCAATACCTAATCAAGAATCATAAACAAGAGTTAGGTTTTGAATAAAAGAAAACTAAAGAAAACTATAGAACCATAAAGAATTGAACTTAGGAATAAGAATACCTTGAATGATCCTATAGATTGATCTAACCCTCAATATCGAAATCACACTAAATCTCACTTCCCAAGTGTTTAGAAAAGCTTAGAATAATAAAGCTTTTATCCCAAACCCAAGTGTATCTCTCTACAGTAACACTAGCACCTTGGAGGCTTTGATCAAATGCTTGAAGAATGAAGAAAATGGCTGAGTACTAGGTCCTATTTATAGAGTTCAAGGAGTGAAACTAACCCCTTTTAATTTGAATAAATAAATGAATATAAAATGAAAAATATTTGAATTTTCATTCAACTAACGCCCAGAACTCGGTCAAAATCGTTCAAAGGCAGGTCTAAGTGGTCAAGGGTAATTTTCAAAATTAAAAACCAAACTTTCAAGAAAACCATCTTGGAGGCGATATATCGCCCCCATAGGCGATATATCACCTCCCCCTATATTCCCGAGCCCCGTTCGATCTTTCGTGCAAAGTAGACGTGTTTTCTGTATCTTCCGTAGGCGAAATATCAGCCCCTATGCTGCGATATATTGACATACGTTGATATATCAAACACGTATTTGCACTTTTTCAGCATAATTTGAATTGGATAAACAGCTTTGACTGAGTCATAATACGATCCTAACAGCTGTTGGAAGGTTCTAGAGCTTCTAGATCTTTCTTTTATTAAAACTATTAATAAAAAATACTTAATTCCTTAATAATCATGCACATGACAAGTGTCATGCTCTTAATGGTTCTATCTAAACCTTAGGTTATAATAAATATATTTCTATGACCAGCAATATTAATCAAACCTTATGTTATAATTAATATTCTTAAACTATAGGTTAAACTTATAAAAACCATAACTGTTGCTATGAATGTCCAACTAAGTCTCGACTTGAACCAAAATTCTACTGCTACTGCCATTGCTACTGCTCCTGCTACTGGTGCTGCTCCTACTGCTACTGCTTCTGCTGCTAGTGCTGCTACTACTGCTGCTGCTGCTACTGCTACTGCTACTACTACTACTACTGCTGCTACTGCTGCTGCTGCTATTACTACTACTGCTACTAGTAATTTTCCCCTACTTAAAAGAATTTTGTCCCCGAAATTTACTTACCAAACAATTCTGGATACCGTGCTAACATGTCTTCCTCCAACTCCCACGTTGCCTCCCGTTCAGAACTATTACTCCATAGGACCATGAATATCAGAATACTCTTAGACCGTAAATCCTTCATCATTCTATCTAGGATGCTAACCGGTCGTTCCTCGTAACTCAAGTCTTTCTGGAGTGCTATCGTATCATACTTGAGAACGTGAGATGGGTTTGACACATATCTACGCAGCATCGAGATGTGGAGCACATTGTGGCTATCTGCTAGAGCTGACGGTAGGGCTAATCTATATACAACTGTTCCCACCTTGTCCAATATCTCAAAAGGACCTATAAACCAGGGACTAAGCTTGCTTTTCTTCCCAAACCTCTTCACACCTTTCATAGGAGATATCTTTAAGAAGACTTGATCTCGGACTTTGAATTCCACATCACGCTGCTTGCCATCTGCATAACTTTTCTGTCGGCTCTGAGCAGCAAGCATACACTTTCTAATCAGCGCTACTGCATCCTGAGCTTCTCTAATAGCTTCAGGTCCAAGAAGTTTCCTTTCTCCCACCTCGTCCCAATGTAACGGTGATCGACACCTCCTTCCATAGAGTAACTCATAGGGTGCCATCCTGATCGTTGACTGGTAGCTATTGTTGTAGGAGAACTTTATAAGTGGCAAATACTTACTCCATGATCCTCCAAAATCAAGTACACAAGCACGCAACATATCTTCTAAAATCTGTATGGTACGCTCGGACTGACCATCGGTCTGTGGATGAAATTCCGTACTAAGACTTAACTTGGTACCCATAGCTTGCTGCAAGCTTCCCCAAAATCTTGATGTAAACACCGATCCTCTATCAGATACTATGGTCTTAGGAATTCCATGCAGTCTTACTATTTCTCAGACATAAACGTCCGCGTACTGCTGTGTACGTAGTCTTGACGGGCAGGAAGTGAGCTGACTTGGTTTGTCTATCTACTACTACCCAAGCCAAGTCATGCTGCTTATTTGTTCGTGGCAAACCCGTCACGAAATCCATGGCTATGTCTTCCTACTTCCATTCTGGAATACTAAGCGGTTTCAATAAGCCTGCAGGCTGCTGATGTTCTGCTTTCACATGCTGGCATACTAAGCATTTAGACACATACTCCGCTACATCTTTCTTCATTCCCAGCCACCAATACAATGCCTTAAGGTTGTGAGTTATCTTAGTCGACCCTGGGTGAACTGAGTATGGGGTATTGTGCGCTTCTTCCAAAGTCTTCATCTTAATTCCATGATCATCCGACATGCATACCTGATCCTTATATCTCAAAAACCCCTCTCCCGAGATCGAGAAATCTGTGGCCTTGTGTAATGCCCCAAATTCCCTAATAAGGTTTAGGACCTTGATTAGGAGGGCGGGAGGGCCATAATTGCTTTATTATGCTATTTAATGATAATATGCATGTTTAGGTGTATTAAATATGCATGTGAACCCATTTGTGATTAATTGGGTGATTTTCATATTTTGGCCATTTCAGGCATTTTTGGCATATATGTGAAATGGGAGTGGTGCTTTGTTATTATTTGATTATGCCAGGGTTACCCAGCACAAGACGATCCTAGGAGGTAAGCTAGTGGGAAAGCCACAACGAGATTTAAGCTTGACTTGGAGTAAGTCAAGGGGTATTTAGAGCATTACCGGGTTATTGGGTAATGGGAATCAATATTTGGTGATAAATTGGGAGTTAGTAAGATCAAGGGGAAATTCTGGAAGTTTTGACTATAATGTCCCCAGGGGTGTTTTCGGGACCCCGAGCATTAGGTTTTATTGGAAGCTACTTAAGCTTGAAGTAACCTTTTAAGAAAAAAAAAAGAATGTTCTGTACGTTCTCTCTCCCTAAAAGTTCCCTTTTCGTCTCCCGATCGCGTTTTCAAAAATAACTTGAGTTCTAGGACTCGGAATCAAGCGAGGATCGATGCATAGCAATCCTAAGGAGAATTAGAAGCTTATTAGCCAGAGGATTTAGTTGGAATAAACTCAATCGGAGGTAATTCAAGTTTAAGTTTTAAGTTTTTAAGCTTGAATTGGACTTTGTGAATCGTTGAGTTTTTAGTTTGTTTGAGCCTCAGGTTGTGATGGTTTTGGACCATTGGGGAGTTTGGGAACTTTGATTTGATGATTTGGGAATGTTTAAACATGTTTATGGGAGATTTTAAAAGGTTGAAAATGAAGGAAAATGGTTGCCCTGAAGTTGGGCCGCGACCCTGTTCTTGGGCGCCGCAGCCCTTGCTCGATGAAGCAGGTGCCCTGTTTTGTTCTTGCTGGGCGCCGCGACTCTTGGTGTTGGGCACCGCGATGCTTGCTTCAGGGTGTGCTGGGGGCCGCGTCTCAGTCAGGATTTTGAGCCCGTTTGGGTGTTTTGACCCCGGGAACATGGTTTTAGGCCTCGGGATCAATCCTACTACCCGAATTAGTGAGGATTGATGTCTTGGGGGCTAAGTTTTAGTTCAAGGATTTGTTTTAGAACTTGAACTCATTGGATCACCATTTGTGGTTGTGACTAGGTTATCACTAGAGGCTTGGAATTAGGATCGTGCTTGTGGCTCATTTGTTGGTAACCTGTGCTTGGACCCAAGGTAAGAAAACTGCACCCCATGTGTGACTTGCATGGCTATTATTGATGCATGTTGGATGTTTAAATGTAAACATTGATAGCATAATGAATGCTTGGCAATTTTTCCCATTTGCATATGATTATTATTGAGGCATGCTGGATGGTTAAATGTGATGCACGAGAAACATGTGATTAGGGCATGCCATGAACGATGAATATGGGATTGGTCAGAGCTTGAGTCTCTGTGTTTGTGCTTGATTAATATTATGCTCGCAATTGTTAAGTAAGCATGTTGAATGCCTCTTCTTTGGATGTTTGACATATGATATATGTTTGGTAGCAATGCTTACTTGTGCATGGTACTGACTCATTAGTCAGAATTGGCAAAGGTGTTAGTATCAACTGTGAAACTGTGACTCATTAGTCAGGTCCGGCAGTGGTACTGGGCACTGGTCACATTGGGCTGGCTCATTAGTCAGGACGGCCTTAGCGTGTTCCACGCAAGCCAACAAAGATTAGATCTAATCGACTTTCTACATTGGATGACTCAAAGAGCATTAATGCTGGACCGACCTCAAGTTCGATGAATATTAAAAGCACTTGTCTAGCCAAAGGCTGGCCATTTAGAGCCAGGGCCAGTGAGCCCCATGAATGTTAGGTCACATGGCTATGGGCACCGGCCCCACAGTGATGTGCTTGTCAGTCACTCATCTGATAAGAGCCATTGCAGGAAAGCCCAGGTAACGGTGTCGTTACACGGCTATGGGCACTGAGGCCCTAGTGATTTGTTTGTCAGTCACTCAGTATGGTTTACCAGAACCTCAAGTGATCTTCACTCATCTGATCAGAGCTATGAGCTCTGTATGATCATTTTGATCATCATATGCATGGCTATGGGCACCGGCCCCAAGCGCTTGTCTAGCCAAGGGATAGCCATTTAGAGCCAGGGCCAGCGAGCCCCGTGACTATTATGTCACATGGCTATGGGCATCGGCCCCACAGTGACATGCTTGTCAGTCACTCATCTGATTAGGATTGACTTGATAGTCCTCCAATCAGAAGGGCAGGATTTCTTATCCTGGATACCCCAACATTGGTTTGAATTCATTTGCATGCTTGAATAAAGCTGTGTTTGCTAGGCATGCCAGATATGATTTGATATCATGATATGACTGTTCATGAGCATATGAGTTTTCTTGCTGGGCTTCGGATCACAGGTGCTTTGTGGTGCAGGTAAAGGCAAAAGGAAGCTGGACCATCATTGAGTTGGAGATCTTAGGTGATGACGTGTACATATGCGGCTGCTCAACCAATACTTGGGCGAGGTTTGAAAGAGGAACTAGGGTTAAACCCTGTTTTGCCACTTAGAACGGCCTGTTGTAAATATTTTCTTGTATTAGACTCTGAAATTATATTTTTGGGATCCCAATGTATACAGTAAACTTTCTAGTGAAACGTTATATCTTAACCAAAATTCTTAATCCCAAAACCGCTAATCATACTTAGTTACACGTTTATGGCCAAACGACTCGATTAGCGAGTTTAGCACTGTTTGCAATGTGCACTGTAGCGGTCCTTGGAGTTGGAGCGTTACACCTTGCCTTCTTTAACTGCATCCATATGTGCTACTAATGTGTAATCATGCCCTTTTCCGATCTGTATATCTTCTAACAAACTTGACTTGATGGACAAGTTAGCTAGTTTACCAATGACTACTTCTATTCCGGCATTGATCAGCTTCTACTGTAGTGGGTTTCCTATTCCAACTAACGTTGCTAGACTTCCATAACTCTTCCTACTTACCGCATCAACAACTATATTAGCCTTTCTCGGGTGCTATAAGATTTCGCAGTTATAATCCTTTACTAATTCTAACCACCTGCGCTGCCTCATGTTGAGCTCCTTTTGTGTGAAGAAATACTTTAAGCTTTTGTGGTCTGTATAAATCTCACACCATTCTCCATAAAGATAATGGTGCCAGATTTTCAATGCAAAGACCACCGCTGCCAACTCCATATCATGCGTTGGATAGCGTTGCTCATATTCCTCCAGCTTCCTTGAGGCGTAGGCTATTACCTTGTCGTTCTGCATCAGCACACAACCAAAACCTTGCTTCAACGCACACAGTAGACTACAAATTTGTCGTTGGGTGTCGATACACAAAGTACTAGTGCTAAGCATAATTTATCCTTAAGCAATTGGAAGCTCTCTTCACACTTATACGTCCAGTTGAACCTTTGCTCTTTTCGGGTCAGGTTGGTGAGTGGAGTGGCTATCTTAGAAAATCCCTCTACAAACCTCCGATAATAACCTGCTAGCCCCAGAAAACTTCTTACCTCTGACGCGTTCTTACGTCTTGGCAAATCCTTCATAGCCTCTACCTTAGATGGGTCTACTACAACTCCTTCCTTGGATACTATGTGGCCGAGGAACGTTACTTGGGAAAGCCAAAATTCGCACTTCTTGAACTTGGCGTAAATTTGATGCTTTTGCAGTCGCAACATGGTCAATCTTAAATGTTCCTCGTGCTCGACTTCGTCCTTTGAATACACCAAGATATCGTCGATAAATACTACGATGAATCTATCTAAGTAATCCTTGAAGACCCTATTCATTAAATCCATAAATGCAGCTGGAGCATTGGTAAGACCAAAAGACATAACTAAAAACTCGTAATGTCCATAACGAGTTCTAAAAGCTGTCTTGGGAATATCCTCTTCCCGTACCTTGAGCTGGTGATACCCAGACCGTA
Organism: Humulus lupulus; assembly: GCF_963169125.1. Lineage (NCBI taxonomy): Eukaryota > Viridiplantae > Streptophyta > Magnoliopsida > Rosales > Cannabaceae > Humulus > Humulus lupulus. The sequence goes on from NC_084802.1 coordinate 16,114,178, forward strand.
AATCAATCTTTGAAAACACGGTCGCGCCTCAGAGATGATCAAATAAGTCATCAATTTGGGGTAGCGGGTACTTATTCTTAATTGACACCTTATTTAGCTTGCGGTAGTCTATACACATCCGCATGCTTCCGTCCTTCTTCACAAATAGAACCGGTGCTCCCCATGGCGGATAGCTCAGTCTAATGAAACCCAAGTCTAAGAGTTCTTGTAGTTGTCCTTTAACTTCTTGAGTTCGGTAGGTGCCATTCGATATGGTGCCTTAGAGATAGGCTCAGTGCCCGGTACTAGCTCGATTGTGAAGTCAATTTCTCGAGTTGGCGGCAACCTTGGTAAGTCGCTAGGAAATACTTATGGGACTTCCTTGATAATGCAGACGTCTCCAACCTTTAGTGGTGTTTCCTTTACCACATCCGTGACGGTGGCTAAGAATGTGTGACATCCTTTTTCTATCATCCTTTGAGCTTTGAGAGATGAAATAAGCGGCGTACGTAGTCCTGAAACCTTTCCCATAAAGCATAGTGTCTGACCGTCAGGAGTCTCGAACGTCACTTTCTTGCGTCTACAGTCGATGGTTGCGCCATGCCTTGTTAGCCAATCCATGCACAGTATCACGTCGAAGTCTTTGATCTATAGTTCAATCAAGTCTCCTTCTAGTTCTATGTCCTCAATTTTGATCAGTACGCATCGTACTATCCGTGATGACATGACTATTTCACCCGAAGGTAATTCTATCACAAACCTAGTTCTAAATCTTTCACAAGTTTTGTATAATTTCTCTATCATTCCTAATGAGATATACGAGTGAGTGGCTCCCGAATCAAATAATACTGAACATACATTATTGAGGATAGGAATCTGACCTGTGACCACTTTATTACTAGCTTCAGCTTCCCCCTGGGTCAAGGCAAATACTCTGGCAGGAACCATCTTGTTGTCCCTTTTCTCTTATGGCTTGAGTTGGGGACATTCTCTCTTTCGGTGACCTTCCTGACCATAATTGTAGCATCCCTTGATGTTTGCACGACACTCACCAGGATGTTCCTTTTGGCACTTAGAGCACTGCGGGTATTCTACATAACCAAACCTACTACCTCCATTGTTCGTCCGTGCTCTTTTATCATTATCAGATTGCTTGTTGTCAAGATTCCTTCTCTTCTGACCATTATTGTTGCTAGATTGATGGCTGCTATTGTCGTTGTTTCGACCATTCTGAGGTTGACTCTATTGCTTAGGCTCAGGCTTACTGGCCTCCTCCTTACTAACATTTTCCTGAAGTTTTTCTACTTCAATAGCCATTTCTAGAACATCGGCATAAGTAGTAGTTCCAGGATTTGCTAGCTTAACCCCTAGCTCAATCTTTGGTCTAAGTTCTCTAACGAACTTGGTAACCCTCAGAAAGTCAGTTGGAACCAACTCTGGTGCAAACTTGGCTAGTTGGTCGAACTGCTGAGCATACTCTGCTACCGTCAAGTTGCCCTGCTTCAGACTAGTGAACTCCTCGACCCATGTAGTGATGACTGTAGAGTTGTAGTACTTCTTGTGGAACAGCTCCACAAATCTTGTCCATGTCATGGTGGCAACATCGTGAGTCTGCTATACTAGGTCCCACAATATTCTAGCATCCTTCTTTAGCAGAGACGAGACGCAGGATATGCGATCTGCGTTGCCGAGATTCATGTGCGCTAAGATCAGCTATACATATGAGCCATTCTTCCACCTCGAAGGGGTCGATTGTCCCTATAAAGTTTGGAGCGTGTTGCTTATGAAACCACTCGTAGATTGGCTCCATGTACTGAGCTGGGTAGGGCGCATAGTTCGCCATTGGCCATCCCCCATAAGGGCCTACTTGTTGGGGTGCCATTTGCTGAGGCTACGGTTGAGGTTGAGTCTGTGGCTACGGTTGGGCCTGTTGTCGTTGTTGCTGCAACAATTCCTCCACTTGTTATCGTAGCTTGACAATTTCTGCAGTGTTGTCAACCGGCGACGGCGGTGCACTTTGGTTAGCAGCAGCAGTGGTAGCACGCTCTCCCCTTCTGCGAACTGGAGGGGCTACATTAGTCTCTTGAGCGACGCTGGAGGCATTGGTATTGGTGCGTGCATACATTCTAAGTGACATCTTCAACAGTGTTCTAATAGTCGAGAAAAAACATGTTAGAACTTAACCTAATAGGCCCTAAAACAAAACTTAGGCTAAGCAAATATAACTCGGACCTATTAATTATGATTTCTTATGAAAAATCATGTAAGACTTCTTTATAATTAGGTTGTGTTTCTATACTTAGAAAAAAAAAAGCCATCTTTATTATTTTCTAAGTTTGTTTCTAATCATCCTATATGACTTAATTCTAAGGCTCGAAACTCGTCGTTGTTCCAAAGTTAACCATATTGAGGGAGGGTTGGGATCAGTAAAATCGTTCCCACTACTATGGCCCCCTAACTCTCAATATAGAACCTGGTCCATTGATTTGTATCCACCCTCACCGAACCTGATCATTATTTATTAAATTTATTATTTATTATGATTGTAAAAGAAAATCAAACTCATACATATCATTAAAAAATAACAATAATATTCATTCGGAAAAAAGGTTTTCAATAAGTACAACCATAAATACAAAGATAAAAAATAAAATAAATAAATAAACTAATCTAAAAATCAGGATCTTCTACATCTAACATATCATCATCTATTTCCTCATAGTCATCATTATCTTGAGCCTCAAAATTCTCTCGAGGAAGATTCATAAAGATTCTATGTTTTTTCTCATTAGTGAATTGGAATTCCATCTTAGAGGTGAACCTAAGTATGAGAAAATAATATCTCATAGCTACCGGTAATTCATCTTCATCATCTATAGTCTCTCATATTTCTTCTAAAGCTGCAATTACAGAAGGATAATCTTTAAAAAGCCTAATCACTAGAACATATTGCTCCGTAGCTCTCACATGATTTGCTTAGTTGTTTGGAGGTGAACTATCTCCTTGTGGAATAAGAGTAACCTCCGAGTGATTCCTTCTAACACTCATACTGTATTCCTTGGCTTTCTAAACCTTTTCAAGGCCTTAATGACTCAGATATCCTCATAGGTCAAGGCTCCATCCATTCTTAACTGAAAACATAAGGACTAAAACGTTAGCTAAACACATAAACATAATAACTATAACATAAACACTTACATTGGCGGTTAGATTCGGAGCTTGAGCGTGTGTATCAATGAGAATTTCATGCATATGGAACTTGGCTTTGATACCAACTGTACTGACCCAATATTTCTAAGACCTTGGACCATTAAAACTACTAGACATAGCTACTATTTTTGAGAAAACATACATAAGAAAATAATCACAACTTTATTAAAACCCCAAAATAAATATTGTGCAAATTACAAAATAAGATGTAAATATGGTATGGGTACCCATTGTTTAATAAAACATATAACATAACTTTAAATACTAATAGCAGAATTACATTAAAACATAATTTAAAAGACATAAAATAAATAACGTCGTCCTCGATCAACACACAGTCCATTGAATCCATTCATCCTTAACACACAATCCAAGCTACCAAGAATCCTTCCGCCTTCCATATCATTTTCCTGCATCACACTAAAAATAAAGGAGTGAGCCTAATGCCCAGCAAGGAAAATCTACTAACACATATAAGCAAAAAACTATATCACAAACATATACTAGAAAACATATGACTATAAAAACATATATCATATAGGACTACAATATTAATGGCCATTAACTCATTAACATAACATGTGATAAACCATCTAGGTCCTCTGTCTACTAATCGAGGTAGGTAAATCACATGGTAGTATATGATAACTCATCTAGGTCCTCTACTAGTCGAGGTAGGGTAAATCATAACTCTAACCCATGAAATGATAAATAATCTTGGGGCGTGCTATCTAAGCAAGTCATATGTCCAAGTGACTAATAACATATCATACATATACATGCCATAGCATAAACATATCATAACATATAAGCACATAAAATCTATCCTATTTTCCTTACCAAAAGCTGGGATATTTGGGAACAAGAACGGGATTAGAAACTTCTATAAACCAACAGTAAAATGGTGAGAATCTCTAAAGAATAAAGATGAAATAAGAACTAAACCATAAAGAAGAAACTTACCTAGAAGAACTTTAAATTTCAAGAACTTAAATACCTAATCAAGAATCATAAACAAGAGTTAGGATTTGAATAAAGAAAACTAAAAAGCCATATAGAACTGAACTTAGGAATAAAATTACCTTGAATGACCTTATGGATTGGTCTAAACCTCAATACCGAAATCACACTATTTCACAATTCCCAAGTGTTTATAAAAGCATAGAATGATAAAGCTTTAACCTAAAACCCAAGTGTATCTCTCTATAGTAACACTAGCACCTTGGAGGCTCTGATCAAATGCTTGAAGAATGAAGAAAATGGCTGAGCACTAGGTCCTATTTATAGAGTTCAAGGAGTGAAACTAATCCCTTTTAATTTGAATAAATAAATGATTATAAAATGAAAAAGATTTGAATTTGTGTTCAACTGACGCCCATAACTCGTTCAAAATCGTTTAAAGGCAGGTCTAAGTGGTTAGGAGTAATTTTTAAATTAAAAAACACATACATGGAGCTGATATATTGCCCCTATAGGTGATATATCGCTTCCCCCTGTATTCCTGAGCCTCATTTGATCGTTCGTGCAAAGTCGACTTATTTTCCGTATCTTCCGTAGGCGATATATCGGCCCCTATGCTGCAATATATCGGCTACGTTGATATATTAAACATGTATTTATACTTTTTCAACATAATTTAAATTGAATAAAAAACTTTGACTGAGTCATAATACGATCCTAACAGCTGCTGGAAGGTTCTAGAGCTTCTAGATCTTTCTTTTATTAAAACTATCCATAAAAAATACTTAATTCCTTAATAATCATAATTATGACAAGTGTCACATTCTTATTAGCTCTATCTAAACCATAGGTTATAATAAATATATATCTATGACCAACAATATTAATCAAACCTTATGTTATAATTAATATTCTTAAACTATAGGTTAAACTTATAAAATCCATAACTGTTGCTATGAGTTTCCAACTAAGTCCTGGTTTGAACCAAAATCCACGGTAACTAACATACTACTAACTACTAATACTATCTAGCTAAGTAAATATTATGGGACACTACAAAATAGGTCAGGATGTCCTAGTTTTGTTTAACTCGGGCGATAATGGCAGCCCTGAATTCTGAGTTTAGGTTCTTCCCGACCTAGATTACTTTGGTCGGATCACATCACTGTTGCACACCTCTTCTATCTCTTCCACGGGTTCTAGTGCCCTATCCGCTCCTAATCGTGGATCTAATTCATCTTCGTCTTGGGCCATCCTCCGCGCTAGGGGAAGGGTCGGGATTGGATCAGCCATCTCCTCAAGAGGCTCTTCGCAGACCATGTAAATTGGTCGGGCAGAGATCTGATAACAGTTCCAGGAGCTCTTCTGGTCTCCACGGACAGTTCCCACCCCTACATTTTTGCAGAGGAATTTCATACAGAGGTGGCAGATGGAGGTGATGGCACCTAAATCAACTAGTGCGGGACGACCAAAAATAACGTTGTAAGCAGTGAGGCAGTCCACCACTACGAACGTACAAAATTTGAACAAGCCCTGAATCTCATTCCCCAACATTATAGGCAGTTGGATATTTCCTATCGAGAGTAGTGAGTCCCCATTGATACAGTAGATCTGTGTTGGGCATGAGGCCAGATCTGACTCGGTCAAGCCAATGGCAGTGAAGGCTGGCTTAAACAACATATTGACGGAGCTTCCGTCATCTACCAACACCCTGGACACCATTTTGTTGGCGATTTGGGCATCGATGACCAAAGGATCGTGATGCAGTAAGTGGACATTTTGGGCATCCTCTTCCGTGAATGTGATGGGTAAGTTCATCAACTTAGGGTGCAGCGTCGGGGTCTGAACCAAGGCACATACCTCGTGGTAATGGTCGAGTTCACTGAGGTAGCATTTCTGATCATTCTGGGATGGTCCTCCCAGATGCGGTCCTCCCGATATGGTGGTCACGTGGCCATCTATCCATGGAGGCCAAGTCCTAGAGGAATATGGCATTCCAGGTCCAGGTGCCTACACAATTGGGGCCCCCTGAGGGGCTTGTGCTCTCGGGCCTAAAGCGTACCCTCCCTGGAGAGTTCGGGATGATCTAGGTGTACTTGGGACTGCGGGATGTCCGACAGCTGTTGGCAGTCCTGGAACTCCCACTGGCATCCTGACCCATTGGTGGAGATGCCCTAGCTTGATCAGATTTTTGATTTTGTCCTTCAGCTGACGACACTCCTCGGTCGTATGAGCCACATCGTTGTGGTAGACACATGTTTTGCTGGTGTCCCTTGAGTTCTTTTCCTCTTTGAACATGGGGGTGGGTTTCTGGTAATGGACCGTACTTCCGGTGGCTAGGTATATGTTCTCCCTGGTGTCCACTAGGTTGGTATATTATGTGTATTGGGGCTTGTAACCCCTCTTGCCCTTTTTGGAGGGCTTGAGTCGGTTTTGTCCTTTCCCAAATCTCTTCCCTGGGGGGGGGGGGGGGTGTTAGGAAAATATTATTTTGCCTCAATGGAAATGATTATAATATTACAACTCTATGCAATATATTACAAATAAATAATGATTGATTAAATAAGATTACAACTCTATAACTGAAAATACAAATAAACTAAAGAACAAGAAGAAGATGATGATGAAGAAGAGAATAGTGAGAATACAAATCTAAGCAAAAGATTACAAGTAAAATAAAGAGCTTAGAACAAAAGAGAAGATTACAACTCTTAAACAAAATATACAAGTAAATAGAACAAGAGAATAAGAAGAAAAGCAATAGAATAAAAAGAAGAACAGAAACACAATCAAACTCTCACTTACACAACCTAAGTGAAGAGGATTGGGGATCACCAACTTGAACAAGGTTTAAAACCTTTGTCCAAAAGCTTATTTCCCCCTAACTCAAGCACTAAAGGATCTCTCTCAGATTATAGGAAAAGCTTTCTTGAATTATCAAGCCTCAAGGTGTTTCTAGCCAAGTGCTCTAGTGGATAGAAAATGTTGTCTTTCAAGTGAGCTATAGGCTCCTATTTATAGAGTTTAGAGACACCCTTTGAATTTCAAATTCCACCAACCCCCATGGCTGTTATCAATGTTTAATTGGATTAATATGGAATTAAAAAAGAGATTTGGGAGTTATTTGGGTTTTTTGAGCCGTTCAACAAATATTGAAAAAACTGAAAATTGGTCAGTTTTTTGGCCTGTGGCCACGGTCAGAGACAATGGTGGCCGCGGCCACTGGTCTCTGTCCCACAGGCCGCGGCCACTGAATGTTGGTGGTCGCGACCATTGAACAATTTCAGCACAAAACATTGTGCTGTTTTTCCAAATGGTTCCAAACCCTCCCAAATGATTTTGTAACTCCCAAAACACATTATTGGGGTTAAAATCATATCTCTAACAGCCATATCACATATAGCTTTATGAAATTCATCTCAATATTGTGTAACAACAATTTTACACAATAAAGGGTAATATTTGGAAGTTACAAATTTGTAACACCAAATATGTTACATTATTTGGATATATCTCATATATCTAAATATTGTAACTCTCTATTATATATTACAATATTTGACACACTTTGTCACATTTATTTAATGTAAAACATTATATTATAATATAATATAATTTTACATTATATTATAAAATAATATAACATTCCCCCACAAGATTAAATAGTTATCTATTGTAACACTTATTTAATCAATCATTATATTTTGAAATATAACATATCCCCCACTTGATTAAATAAGAACTCTCTCTTATAGGAGTCATTCAACTTGAACTTTAATATAGTGTAATTATCACAAAATTTGTCAAAAATTAGGTTGCACTAGGCATTGAACCATCTTTTCATGATGACAAATCAGTGATAACACACGCACCTTTGCAATGTTCACTTGAGACCTCTATGTCTCGCTTTGCACCGTTAATGCCCATGTGCACTTTCCATTCATGGATGTTCTTGAGAATACTCCCAATTCTCATGAGAGGTGGCACCACCCCTAGGTCCATATAGGTAGAATTCTTACAGTATTTTGTTAGCAAAAATACTTGTCTTTACAAGACTGAATTCTATTAAAAAACCTTTCGGTTTTAACCCTCCACTTGGTAACACACAAGTACTCAATATCTCAGATGGGACTTGTTTTGAGTAGAACTAATATTCACTTGATTGACTTGTTATTACCTATTGAACCTAACACTAGTTGAATAACTAGTGTTAAGATAGGTTACAATCGATCGTGAATCTTTTTAGGGAGTTTAAGTCCCATCCCTCGAGATGATGCAGCCACTAAATCCCTCGTTAGTGGCTTAGTGAAAGGATCCGCCAGATTTCACTTGTTCTCACATAGGATATTGAGATGACTCCTCTTTGAGTCAATTCTCTTACATATCCATGTCTTAGACTAATGTGTCTAGACTTCCCATTATACACTCCGCTGTATGCTCTAGCCAATGTCGCTTGGCTATCACAATGTATCGATATAGTAGATACATTATCTTTGATTAGAGGAATCTCTATCAACAGATCCCTTAACCATTCGGCCTCTTTGCCGGTAGCAGCTAGAGCTATGAACTCTGCTTCCATAGTGGAATGAGATATATAGGTTTGTTTCTTGGAACCCCAAGAAATTGCACCTCCACCAAGTGTGAATACCCAACCAGTTGTGGACAAGTTGTCCCCAAGATTGGATATCCAACTTGCATCTGTATATCCTTCTAAAATCGAAGGAAATTTGGAGTAGTGAAGGCTTAGTCCTTTGGTTTTCTTAAGATAACCTAGGACTCTTCCAATTGCCTTCCAGTGATCCACACTTGGAATACTTGTAAACCTACTAAGTTTACTTACCGCAAATGCTAGTACACTGGGCAACGTACATAAGACTCCCTATAGCACTAGCGTATTCCAATTGAGCCACCGCTCTTTCTTCATTCTTCTCTAGTTTTACACTATGATCGAATGGAGTATTGGCATCTTTAACCTTGAGATGGTCAAATTTGTTCAATACTTTCTCAACATAGTGGGCTTGCCCTAACGCAAAACCCCCACTATGTTTCTTTACTTTGATACCGAGAATGGTATCAACTTCTCCAAGATCTTTCATCTTGAAGGTTGATGATAGAAACCTCTTCGTTTCATTTATCCCTTTCATGCTATCACTTAGAATAAGCATGTCATCCACATATAAGCAAACAATGATCACATATCCCTTAAAAGTTTTTGGAATACAAACACTTGTCTCCATTGTTATGTCTAAACCCATTAGACATGATGGCTTGATCAAATTTCTCATGCCATTGCTTAGGAGCTTGTTTCAATCCATATAAGGATTTTACAAGTCTACACAGTTTATGTTCATATTTTGGTAGGACAAACCCTTCGGGTTGTTCCATATAGACCTCCTCATTGAGGTCACCATTAAGGAATGCCGTTTTGACATCCATTTGATGAACATACAAGTTGTGTATAGAAGCTAAAGCGAACAAAATTCTTAGAGAAGTTATTCTTGCAACATGCGCATAGGTATCGAAATAATCGATACCCTCTTTTTTCCTAAAACCTTTAGCTACTAATCTAGCTTTAAAGGTTTGGATAGTGCCGTCAGTGTGGTATTTTCTCCTAAATACCCACTTACACCCAATTGACTTAGACCCCGGTGGGAGGTCTACCAATTCCCAAGTGTTATTAGAAATAATGGAATCCATCTCATCATTGATGACTTCTTTCCAAAATGCACTATCTCTCGATTGCATAGCTTCTCTATAAGTCTTAGGATCATCCTCAACGAGAAGTACAATAGGAATTTTCCTAATGACTTCCTCTCTATTTCCTTCTACCATGTAGAATGAAATTCGTTGAGAATCTATCTCATCCACAACTGGACTTTTATGATTTTTAAGCCGTTGACTTCTTCTAGGTTCAAAGGGTTGCTTTACATCCTTTTGAGAATTCTCCTATTGAGAATCTACTTTGGATGTAGAAGCTTGAGAATTGTTCTCATATAACAAATTCTCCTTTAGAGATGTTGAAGCTTGAGAATTGTTGTCACATAACATATTCTCAAAGAATTCAACTTCTCTAGATTCAATCATAATATTAGGCTCTAAGTCTAATAGCCTATAAGCTTTGCTATTGTTGGCATAACCAACAAAAGCACACTTTATGGCTCTTGAACCTAACTTTGTTCTATTAGGTTCGTTTTTCTTGCAATATGCAAGACACCCCCACACTTTGAAGTACCCTATGTTGGATTTTCTTCCTTTCCATAACTCATATGGAGATATCTCATTTTTTTTCATCGGTATTCGATTAAGAATGTGACAAGCGGTTAAAAGCGCTTCACCCCATAAGTTGAAGTTCAACTTAGAAAACACCAACATAAAATTTATCATCTCTAGATAAGTCCTATTTTTCCTTTCGGCAACACCATTGTGTTGTGGTGTATAAGGTGCAGTGCACTCATGAATTATACCATTTTCTTCACAAAATGTATTGAATTCATTAAACAAGTACTCTCCTCCTCTATCACTTCTTAGCACCTTAATCTTTTTATTTAGTTGATTTTCAACTTCTAATCTATACAATTTAAAAGCATCAAATGTCTTATCTTTACGCTTTAATAGAAACACATAGGTATATCTACTAAAATCATCTATAAAAGTAAGAAAATACATTTTACCACCTCTAGTTAAAACACCATGTGAAAATTTCTCAAGCAAATAATCACTAATTTCACTTTTAGTTGTCTAAATAATTTCAAAGTCACTTAAACAACTTTTGTGTGTTTTCTAAGAGTCTCTTTGAGATTCTTTTGAAAACATAATTTTGACATCCATTGATTTTCTCATCAAAATCAATTTGAGGATGTCAGTTTTAAACACTTAAATCAAAGAAAAATAAACCCTCAATGATTTATTTAAATACTCTGATTTCTAATGGTTTGGTTTAACATTATCTCCTTATTGAGATTAATTTAAAACATATTACCATCTTTAACAAGAATGAATAAAATTCTCTTCAACCTTATTCACTATTGGTATAAAGATTCAAAATTGCTTCTCCAATTTTGTAATGTCACCTTATAGAGACATTGAATATTTGAGAATTGTTGTCACTAAATAATTCTCAAATGTTTTCTCTTTTGACCACACTTTTAGACTCCAAGCCTATAGGTCAATATGTCATCCCATAATTTTGGATCCCTTTAATCCATTTTCTTGCAATAGTAAGACTCATAACAATAGATGTGACCCCCTTAGGTTCATCTTTTCTTATCTCATAAGTTGAGATGATCAACACTTGAATGAGAAATTTTAATTTCTCAAATAATTCCCTTTATTTACCAAATAAATGGTAACTCATCACATTGCAATAATATAGGATAAAACATATTTATATTATTATCACCTTAATAATCATATTATATGGCACACCATAATAATCATGATAATTCTCATGTATATATCAATATACTTTTAAATATTAACATAATTATGTCTCAAAGAAATTTCACATAATTTGTCAACATATATCCATCATATTAGCATGCATTTTGAATCTCATAATTATATTGTAAGTATATCACAAATATCATACAATAATTCACATATCTATTGATTCACAAAATCAATATATAGGCATGTCAAAAACTACCTAATTATCATGCTTTATAAATTCTCAAAACATAATTTTTCATGTCAAATGTATGTACTACTATCTCACATATAGCATAGACATAAGATTAACAATCACTAGATTATGTAGAGCTTCTCAAAAGTTCACTTCTAAGGATTTAACTTTCACAAATAGATATGTAACCTATGTTACAATGTATCTCATATTATATTAACATGTTAACATTTACACAATTTATTCATATATCAACATTTGGAAAACATGCTAATACATGAAATAAAATTTCATCACTATTATATAAAATTTACACTTACCTTGTCTTACCACCAAGTTCAATTGAATCCATGAAACCTATTCCACCCTACTAGGTATTGGTTCATGATTCTGATAGTCTCACCTTCCATTGAAACAAACAATGGGGATAAGCTTGTGAATGTTAGGAAAATATTGTTTTGCCTCAATGGAAATGATTATAATATTACAACTCTATGCAATATATTACAAATAAATAATGATTGATTAAATAAGATTACAACTCTATAACTGAAAATACAAATAAACTAAAGAACAAGAAGAAGATGATGATGAAGAAGAGAATAGTGAGAATACAACTCTAAGCAAAAGATTACAAGTAAAATAAAGAGTTTAGACCAAAAGAAAATATTACAACTCTTAAACAAAATATACAAGTAAATAGAACAAGAGAATAAGAAGAAAAGCAATAGAATAAAAAGAAGAACAGAAACACAATCAAACTCTCACTTACACAACCTAAGTGAAGAGGATTGGGGATCACCAACTTGAACAAGGTTTAAAACCTTTGTCCAAAAGCTTATTTCCCCCCTAACTCAAGCACTAAAGGATCTCTCTGAGATTATAGGAAAAGCTTTCTTGAATTATCAAGCCTCAAGGTGTTTCTAGCCAAGTGCTCTAGTGGATAGAAAATGTTGTCTTTCAAGTGAGCTATAGGCTCCTATTTATAGAGTTTAGAGACACCCTTTGAATTTCAAATTCCACCAACCCCCATGGCTGTTATCAATGTTTAATTGGATTAATATGGAATTAAAAAAGAGATTTGGGAGTTATTTGGGTTTTTTGAGCCGTTCAACAAATATTGAAAAAATTGAAAATTGGTCAGTTTTTTGGCCTGTGGCCGCGACCACTGGTCTCTGTCCCATAGGCCGCGGCCACTGAATGTTGGTGGCCATGGCCACTGAACAATTTCAGCACAAAACATTGTGCTATTTTTCCAAACGGTTCCAAACCCTCCCAAATGATTTTGTAACTCCCAAAACACATTATTGGGGTTAAAATCATATCTCTAACAGCCATATCACATATGGCTTTATGAAATTCATCTCAATATTGTGTAACAACAATTTTACACAATAAAGGGTAATATTTGGAAGTTACAAATTTGCAACACCAAATATGTTACATTATTTGGATATATCTCATATATCTAAATATTGCAACTCTCTATTATATGTTACAATATATGACACACTTTGTCACATTTATTTAATCTAAAACATTATATTATAATATAATATAATTTTACATTATATTATAAAATAATATAACAGGGGGTTCACGCTTGCCTCCATTCCCCCCCCCCCCCCCCCCATTAGAGAGAGTTGGGCTCCACTGGGAGTGGCATTGTATTCGACCGACGCCATACTGTATCCGGGGAATGGGGCAGATTGTGCCGGTGCATATCATGAGGAAGTGGGACCATATACCGTCGGGGTTGCGAAGGTCATTCCATGAGTGCCAGTTGATCCTGGCGCCACCAGGGGTGTGGGATAATGGTTTGCGGGACATTGTATCCCATATCCGGGAAAGGTCTAGGCATTTGGCTGGGGGGCCGGCTGCCATCCGAAAGCTTGAATCTGAGCCTCCTCCCAGTTGATAAAGCCTTGTGCTCTCCTTATGATTTCTTTGAGGGTGGACACCTTGCTGCGCTGCATGTCGTCCCAGAGAGGGGACCCAACTCGGATCCCGGACTAGAGAACCACCAGGTGCTGTCCATCGTCCACCTTAGTTTCTGAGGCTTCCTCCGAAAAGCGTTGAATGTAGGCCCTGATGGTCTTCGTGGGGAGCTGCTTGATATTGGCGAGGGCACTGATCTGCATATCCATCCTCATGGCAGCCACGAATTGTTTGTGGAACATCGATTGTAATCCGAACTAGGATTGGATTGATCATGGCTTGAGTCTCTTCCACCACTCCTCTGCAGGTCCGTCGAGAGTGATTGAGAAGCACAGACACATGTCATTGTCACAGACGTGGGCCACGGTCATCAGCTGATTGTAGCGGGACAAGTGGTCCCTGGGGTCTGTGTTCCCAGTGTAGGCAGGTAGGTTCGACATTTTGAACCCCTTTGGTAGCACCACATCCAAGATGTGTTTGGTGCATGGTTCTTTTTCCTCTTCCTCGGAGTCAGAATTGCCTCCCTCTTGCTTCTAGACCAGACAGTCTATGACCTTCTTTAATGTGGCTAACTGTTCCATGAACTGTCTGGCCATTCCGTCGTCCAGGGAGACCCTTTCATTCCTCCTGTTGTTGAGGTTATTCCTTAGTTCCTCCCCCCCCCTCCCCCTCTGCGGGAGGAGATCTTTTTCTTGCGGGCTCGTTCTTTCTGGGCGTTTAGGCCATCACGCAAGTCTATTCGAGAAGTATTGCCTCCCAAACTGATGGCCTCCGGCTCTTCCACGCGGTGGTGTCCTCTATGACCCTTGTTCACGAAGGCACTGGGATGGAAACGTTGTTCCCATCCGGTCTGTCTAGGGACAGTCCAGGGCTTGCACCCTGTGGGCGCTTCCCTTGCGGATCGATTAGGTGATCCTATCCTGGGACGGAACGCTTCTGCTCTTTCCTATGGAGCTGCCTTGGGTTGGCCCCGGTTTTCAGGACGGGATGAGTTTTCCTCTGGGGGTTTCCTTTTCCCACAAGGTCAGCCACATTTTCTTTCCCTTTCTCTTGAGTCGGGTTTGATGGGCCATCTCCGAGATATGGTCCTGGAGGAGGAACCAGACTTGTGTTTTCAGGCGCGCCGGTCCTAACTGGTGGGGCCGGCAGTCGCATTCCTGGAGGCAGAACGGTTGGAGGATTGGTTGCCAATCCTTGGACAACAATGTAGGCTTGAAGGGACATAATGGATTCTTTCATCTGGCGAGTGGCCTCATTCTGTTTAGCTATCCTGGCTTCCTGATCCAGGACTTCAGTTCAAGATTCATCTCTTCAGGGATCGCACGATACTTAACCTCATGATCCTTTTATCCCTCTTCATTTTATTTGTCTTCCTCATAGTAACCCTCCCGTAGTCTGCCATGTCCTCGAAATTCTGGGAATCTTCGGGTGGAGGCATTTGGTAGGGTATGTCCTCGGGTTGGTCCTGAGGGAATGGTTGATCGAGAAATGGCTCTCCATTGCCTTGCTGTTGATATTAGGAATGATCAAATATGGTATGTCTAGTGTTCACCATTGTTTCAGACGTTCAAGATCCTTTTAAGCTTTCTTCGGCTCTCAATGAAAGCACCAAAAATAGTAGCTATGTCTAGTAGTTTTAATGGTCCAAGGTCGTAGAAATAGTTGGGTCATTACAGGTCTCATGTAGATATGACTGGAATTGATTGCAACATCAGATGTCACGCCCTGAACATTGACTAGAATGCAACTCCAGTTTGGCAGAAGCAGAGACCTCTAAGGGCAGAGAGGACCGAAGCCCTCAAATTAGAAGTCGAAAAATTATCCTCGATCAACTTCATCCGGGAGGCCTTGTATCCCGTTTGTTTGGCCAATCTGGTGTTGGTGCCAAAGCCGAACGACACGTGGAGAACTTGCATTGACTTCACTGATCTTAACAAGGCCTGCCCCAAAGACTATTTCCCACTGCCCCGGATCGACCAGGTGGTAGATGCAACATCCGAGTATGAGATGTTAAGTTTCATGGACACCTACTCCTGATATAATCAATTCTCAATGCACATAGCAAACTAGGAACACATTAGCTTCCAGATAGACAAGGGTGTGTACTGCTACATTGTCATGCTCTTCGGGCTAAATAACGCCAGAGCCACTTATCAAAGGCTGGTTAATAGAATGTTCCAATCCCAGTTGAGAAGGAACATGGAGATCTACATAGACGACATGCTGGTCAAGTCCAAGACCTCCAAGGGACACGCTGATGACCTAGTAGAGGCATTCGCCATCATTTGGAAGTATGGGATGAAGCTGAACCCCAAAAAGTGCACCTTTGGCGTGGCATCTGGGAAGTACCCGGGCTTCATAGTAAGCTCACGGGGAATAGAAGCCAACCCAGACAAGGTCAAAGCACTGATTGAAATGTCCTCGCCCCAGAAGCACAAAGACATTCAGAGCATGACGGGAAGAATAGCGGCCCTAAGCCGCTTTGTCTCAAAATCCACAGACAAGTGCATCCCATTCTTCAATATCCTTCACGGAAGCCAAAGGTTCGAATGGACAGCCAAATGTGAAGAGGCCTTCCAGAAGTTGAAGGAACACTTGGCCCAATCACTAATTTTGGCAAAGCTAGTAGATGGGGAACCATTATATCTTTATCTAGTCGTGTCCAAACACGCCATCAGCGTCGCATTCATGTGGGAAGAGGGAAAGGTCCAACTCTCGGTCTATTACGTGAGAAAAAGGTTGTTGGGCGCGGAGTCTAGATACCCGTTGATCGAGAAATTAACATTTTGCTTACTAACTGTTGCGAAATTTTAAAGCTGCGCAAGTATACATAGTCGTGTCAAGTAGTAAATTTCGTAAGAACGGATATTGTCCCACATAGACTATCTCCCAAGTACCACTAATTGATTTTCGAATTCTATTTGGTTAATTAAAATTTAGTGAACAATTAAAAATAAAAGAAATCCTATAAACTATGAACAAAAATTAAAGACCTAGAGACAAAACAATGAATCACTACTTAAGAATCAATAATAAAAACAACCTAGGAATTAATTTCATCAACTGTTCATTCTATTAATTTTAATAATCAATTCTAAATCTCTTCTTTCTATTCTAATAGCAGGTTAATATAATCGATTCCTAGTCTTTTTCAAGATATAAGATCTTAATCTATATGCAAGTTTTCTACATTTCTGTGATAAACTTGAACATATAAAAGGCATTAAACATGGAAACCTAATTACTACACAAGTCATATAGGTACTTTCGTCCAATATGCACCCTATGTCTATATGATGATAGCATATTCAATTCTCATCTTTCGAATTTTGAATCAAAACCATTAAATAAAGCAAATAGTGATCAAGTATTTACTAGCATTAAACACACATCATATAAATTAGATAGAAAAGAAAGATCAATGGAAAATCATTATAAAATTAAATAGAAATCCCAGTGACTACATTAATTCCTAGATAAAAGAAATTAGTTCATAAATGCCATGATGAAAATAAACTGCAAATAATTATTCATAAAATTAACCTAAAGAATTTAGATGAAAAAGAAAACTAATTACAGCAGCCTTTTTTTATCTAGGGTTTATAAAACTTCCAATCCTCTCAAAATCGCAGAATAATGTCCCTTAAATAGCCCTTAAGTGTTCCCAAGTGAATAGACTAGATTACCCTTCAAAAAGTCGTCTAAAATCTGAAAATTGCGTCACCAACGCTGTAGCACTATTAACAGTGCCAAAATCCCTCAAAATTTGGTGCACTAGCGCTGTAGCGCTCTTATTATGGCGCTGTAGCGCTAAAGTCAGAATAGAACGAAACTCGTTTCGAACAGCCTGCAGCGTCAGCTCATCGTATTTTGATCATAACTCCTTCGATATAACTCCGAATTGAATGATTCAAAAAGTTATGGAAAGATAAGAGAAATATATACAACTTATATTTCAAGAAGTGTTTCCAGAAAGTGAATAAAGAATGGTAAAAATAACCCTTAAAGTCTCATACTTGCGTTATAGAGCATAAACGACGTGTGTTGAGCATCTTCAATGTAGTATTTTCCACACATAATGTCTTGAAACTCCACAATCAACACAAAATCCATCTTATTTATCATATTTAACATGTTTCTTCTCATTTCACTCCATATTATGCAATTGACCATTAAAACCTAAAACAAGAAGAAAACAAGCATAAATCTGCACTAAACAATCCTAAATAACTAAAAACACTACCTAAAACGATCTCTAAAACAAACCTAAAATGACCCTAACACTAACCGCATCCCAGAAGTTGAGACCTTACTTTCAGGCTCATGCCATAAAGGTACTGACGAACCATCCCCTATGGCAAGTATTACAGAAACCTGAGTCATCGGGAAGACTCCTAAAGTGGGCCATGGAGCTTAGTCAATTCGACATTGCATACGTCCTCAGGATTTCAATCGAGGGGAAAGCCCTGGCCGACCTCATCATGGAGTGTACAGAGATCACTGAAGATGAAGAACCCGCCGACCCCGTCGTGCCCTTGTGGAAGGTCTTCGTGGATGGGGCCTCAAATGAAAATGGGCCCGGGGCTGGGGACTTCTTAATATTCCCTCAAGGACATCAGCTGTAGAGTGCCCTACGCTTCTAGTTTGAAGCTTCGAACAACGTGGCCAAACATGAGGCAATGCTAGCTGGATTATGTCTGGCCCGGGAGGTAGGGGCAACAAATATAAAAGTCCACAGCGATTCCCAATTGGTGATCAGGCAGATCTCTGGGGAATACCAATTAGAGGGGGAAAGGATGGCCGCTTATGTGATGCGAGCCCGGGAGCTACTCCAGTCCTTCAAAAAATACTCCATCAGCCAAATCCCTAGGGAACGGAATGTGTTCGCAGACACATTGACAAAGCTGGCCACAAATGTTGAAGTAGAGCTCTCAGGGCTTGTCCTGATTAGCTACCTTCCCACACCTAGTATTCAGGCCCCCACGATTAATGCCATAGACTACTCCACATTCTAGATGGGCCCTCTCATCCGCTACCTAACCACAGGGTGGTTGCCTGTGGATAGGGCGTCCGCCAGGAAACTTCAGTACCAGACTCCCAGATACGTCACGATGGATGAAAAACTCTATCGCAGGGGGTTGTCCATGCCATATCTCCGATGCATATCCGGGACAGATATGAGTGCAATCATGCACGAAGTACATGAAGGATTTTGCGGAGATCACACAGCCAGACTCAGCCTTCCCAAGAAAATCCTAAGGCAAGGATATTTTTGGCCAACGATGAAGGACTGTGTCGATTACGTCCGTAAGTGCAAACAGTGCCAAAGGTACGCAAAGATCCCGCGAACCCCTCCAACTGAAATAACCCTGATGACCAATCCCTGGCCTTTTACGGTATAGGGAATCGACTTGGTAGGATTGCTCCCAACCAGGATAGATGGTGTAAAATACGCCATTGTGGCCGTCGACTATTACACCAAGTGGGTTGAGGCGGAACCAATGAACACTATCACCTCCAAAATGGCCTTGGATTTCATCATTAACAACATTGTGTGCCGATATGGCCTCCCTCACAAAATCATGTCCGACAACGGGAAGCAATTTGACAGCGTCCACTTCACTGACTTCTGTGAAAGACATGGCATCGTTAAAAACTTTTTCGCAGTAGCCAGGCCTCAAGAAAATGATCAAACAGAGGTCGTGAACAAGATTTTGAATGGGAGATTAAAGAAAAAGCTTCATACCTATAAGAGAAAGTGGCCGGAAGAACTGCCTCATGTCCTATGGGCATACCGGACCACAGAAGGGACGTCTACCGGACGTACTCCCTACTCAATGGTGTACGGATGCAAAGCGGTCATTCCAGTGGAAACAGCTGTCCCGTCTCACAGACGGGACACGTATGATGCTGTCCAGAACTACACCTTACTTCAAGAATCGTTACATCTCATTGAAGAGATCTGGGAAAAATCTCAGGTTCAGCTGAAGATGTACTAGGGAAACATCGCAAGGCACTTTAACTTTATGGTTAAAAGTCGAAAATTTGAAACCGGCGATCTAGTCCTGAGAAGAGTTTTCCCTGTAACCCAAGATCCGAGAATGGGGGCTCTAGGACCAAACTGGGAATGACCCTATGAAATCCAAAATGAAGTATGTGTGGGAACGTATCACTTAAGGCGACTAGACAGAATAGAGGTCCCAAGGGCCTGTAACGCAGAACACCTCCGCTGATACTATCAGTAGTCATGAGGGCACGGTTCTGTTCTAATTTTTTTGCAAACAATGTACGCCCCAGGGTGATTTCTTACTTAATAAAAATGATGTGTACAAAACATCATAAAGGAATATTGTAAAGAAATAAAAGTTCACATCTGTTTTCATTTTTGTTCACAGACAAGTGACCCAAGACTACAGTCTTCGCTCACTTGGGGGGTATGCCAATCTATACGACCAAGTCTAGGAATGAAAACAAAACAAAATAGGATGCAAGGCTCAGGCCTAGTGCTAACCCGAACGTACATGGTCCGGGGGGTACAAAACCCGACTCCCAAGAAAATAGGACTCAAGGCTTAAGCCTAGTCCTAACTCGGACGTACGTGGTCTGGAGGCGTACAAAACCCAATTCCCAACAAAATAGGGTGAAAGGCTCACGCCTAGTCCCAACCCAAACGTACATGGTTTGAAGGGTACGAAATCTAATAGGATGTCACGCCTGGGCATAGTCCTAACCCGGATGAACACGACCCGGAGGTATAATACCCAGCAGGACATACGGCCCAGGCCCAGTCTTAACTCAGACATATATGGTCCGGGAATACGAAATTCCCAAAATTGGTTGGCCTAACGCGGTCTCAAATAACTGAATCCTCACTCATATCTCCTCCATAATTACCCAGAACCATTGGAACATGAGTCTCGGGTATATGTCGTTTAAAATTAGCCTTATAAAAGGCCCATGCCATTGAAACCTAACCCCTAGGTTCAAAATAAGCTAGTCAACTAATCCATGATGGCCCAGGCTGTCAGACCTGAACATCAGAATCAGGACAAATAAATTTGACTATAGTTAACAATAATTTTCTAGGCCGTTGGAACCTAAACGACAGGATTAAAGAAAGTTAACTAATTAAGTAATATCCAAAAGAATTCTCTGACGGTCCAGGCCGTTGGAACTCGAACTACAAAATCATGATAAAAAGCTAAGTTATACTGATAAAGTCTGAAACGATCCAGACCGTCAAAACCTGAACACAGGTCCCCGAACATGCTAAATGCATTCTACAACCTTTCCTTACTGGTCTCGGCCGTTGGAACCGAGACTGAACATTCGACTCATGTACATGCAAAGTGGTAAAACACTTAGTGAATCTTGGAGAAAAAGTAAATGAATGAAAAAGGGAAAACATGGGTCAGGAAATAAAATCAATATATAAAAGCAAAGCAATAAAATTGTCTCGGACGCATCCGCGTCCATAAAAAACGATACAAGTACAAAAGGAAAAAAAAGGAAGCCAAAATTACTACTTAAAGGCCCAGGCCTAGACTTCGACTTGCTCCGGGGCCTCCCGAACGACTTCATCTTATTCATCCTTGGACAAGAGCTCCACGCTGGCTTTTTCCTTGGCCACGAATTCAGCTCTCTTCGCGGCAGGATCGAGGTAAACGAGGAGGTTCATGTTTTCATTTTGGAGCCAGGCCATATAGATGGCCTCATCAAAGGTGGCCTTCAGCAAAGAATTTGCCTACTCGTTCTCTTGGCGAGCCTCTTCATTTCGTTTCACCTCTAGCTGAAGCAAGCTATCTAGGGTTCGGACCCAAGAGTCAAGAGTTGCAACCTTCTCCCGATCCTGACGAGATTGGGCCTCAGCTGCCTCTAGGAGGATTTTAGTCGATGCCTCTGAGCCACAAACTGGAAGAAGCTCCGCCTCCAGACTATCCACTAATTTTTTGTGGTTGGCGTCCTTCCTAGACAGAGTTTCCTCAAGTTGGGCCCGAATTCAGGCGGCCTCTTCGCGATCAGCTTGGATTTGGGCAGCCTCTTTGGCCAGGGCCTCCCTGACGGCTTCTCACTGGTTAACGACCCCCTCCAAATTTAACTAGACCATCTCCAACTTCATCGTCCTCTCCGCCACCAAGTCCACGTTCCTATGGGCCAACAACGCGTCCTGGAACAAACCGAAGTTAGAAAACATAGAGGCAACAAGTATGTTAAAAAAAAATATATGAAAAACTATGTAGTGTCTCAGAATTTTTTACTTAGCTAGGTAGTAGTAGCAGTAGCAGCAGAAGCAGCTCAGCATCAGCAGCACCTCAGCAGCAGCAACAGTAGTAGTAGTAGTAGTAGTAGTAGTAGTAGTAGTAGTAGTAGTAGTAGTAGTAGTAGTAGTAGTAGTAGTAGTAGTAGTAGTAGCATGTTTATTAAGGATTTAAGCATTTTGGATGAATAATTTAAAAAAGGATAAATCTAGAAGCTCTAGAACCTTCCAGCAGCTGTTAGGATTACGTTTCACTCAGTCAAAGATGTTTAAACAAATTCTAAATAGGCTGAAAGAGTGCAAAAATGTGTTTGTATATCAACGTATGCCGATATATCGCCTACGGGAGATACATAAAACATGTCGATTTAGCACGAACGAAAGTATGAGAGCACGGGACATAGGTAGGGGCGATATATCACCTAGGGTAGGCGATATATTGGCTCTAGGAGCCATTTTTGAATCTCTATGGATTTAAATTAGAAACAGCCCCCAACCACTTGGACTTGCTCTTGAATGATTTTGACCGAGTTTTGGGCATTTGTTGAAATGAAAATTCAATTCTTTTCAATTTATATTCATTTATTTATTCATTTTAAAAGGGGTTAGTTTCACTCTTTGAACTCTATAAATAGGATCTAGTACTCAGCCATTTCATTCATTATCCAAGCATTCTTCAGAGGCTCCAAGCTGCTAAGATTACTCTAGAGAGAAAACACTTGGGTTTTGGGATAAAAGCTTTTCCAATCTAAGCTTTTTTAAACACTTGGGAAGTAAGATAGAGTGATTTTTCAGTATCAAGGTGTAGATCAAAGTCACAGTCCATTCAAGGTATTCTTATCCTCAGATTTAGTTCATCATAGTCCTTTTATTTTCTTTCATTTTACATTCAGATCCTGTAATGCCCCAAAATCCCCAATGCAGTTTAATGGTTGGATTAGTAGGCCAGAAGTGCCATAATTGTTTAATTATGCCATTAAATGATTATATGCATGTTTATGTGAATTATATTATAATATGATGTTAAATGCATGCATGTGGGTCCACATTTCATTACAGGGGTGTTTTGGTAATTTGGCCCATAGATGGCGTAATTGTATATTTGTATGTATGTTAGTGACATATCGTTGAGACCACATTATAATGTGGATTTGTTCGAGCTATTCGGCATGAGACGATCTTTGAATATTAATTAGCAGTTTAGTCATAACAGGTTTAGTTTGGGGCTCGGGGTGAGTCTCAGGGTGATTTTAATGATTAGAGCGTTGCCGAGAATTAAAGGGTAGCGATATATGAATTATTGGCGTTTGAGAATATCGAGAATAGCAAGAATTGGAGAGCATTAATCATGATTAACGAAATAGGTGGGAAATGTCAATTTTGCCCTTGGGAGCCTTTAGAAATCTTTATTTGACCTAGGGGTATTTTGGTCTTTTCACTCCTGGGATAGTATTAAGCCATTGAAGGCTGTAGAAGGAAGGGGAAAACAGAGCATAGAAAAACCTTCTTCCGTACCTATTTTCTCTTCCTTTTTCTTTGTGATTTTTGAGCCTAACTTGAGGATTCAAGCTTGGGAAATAAGTCTTGAGAGCTTGGGAGTGTGTTCCACCATTGAAGAACATCATAATCTAAACTTGAGGTAAGTTTCTAGCCATTAAATTCCTGGGTTGCTCTATTTTTGTCTTGGTTTTCAGTTAAGATTTCTAGGTTGGTTAATTGGTTTTGTTGGGAGTTTTTAGCTAGGGTTCTTGTGGTTGTGATGCTTAGGGCTTGTGGGGATGGTTTTTGGGTTCATTTGGCACCAAAAATGAGGTTTGGAAGCATTGGAATCAAGTTGGAATTGAAGGAATCAAAGGAAGAAGATTCAGGGGCTGATCTGGCTGAGTGTAGCGCTACAATGCCCACAAGGGGGCTATAGCGCTACCCAGGGTTAGGCTTGGGCAGTTTTGGTTATGAGATTAGCGCTGGGGCGCTAGTGAGTAGCGCTGTAGTGCTACTCTGTTCCTTCAGAATCCCGTTTTGAGTGTTTTTAAGGGTTTTTGGCTCGGGGTTTCAATCCTTAAGGCCTGGGATCGAATCTACTCACCGTGTGGGTACGTTTTAGGGTCTCGAGAGTGGGGTTAGGTCAAGACCCTTTCATTGTTGATTTTCATTAATGAAGGTTATAATTGGTTATGATTAGGTGACCGCTAAAGGACTTAAAGTCAGATCTTTCTCAAGGGTCGTTCCTTTATTCATTCTCGCTCGAACCAGAGGTAAGAAAACTGAACCCTGTGTATATGACATGCGTGGTTGTTATAGAGACATGTTGGTTGTTAGATGTGAACATTGGTTGTATATTAAATGCTTAGCAGATCTTGCTTACTTGTGTATGGCACTGACTAGTCAGGGACGACATTGGTCGTGTATTACTGACCTAAGAGTCAGAAACGACATAAGCGTCATGAACGCATGGCTGATAAAAGATTAGATCTAATTGATATCAGCATTGAATGACTCTAGGAGCATTAACTCTGGACCGACCCTAAGGTCGATGAAAATTATAAGCACTTGACTAGTCTAGGACTAGTTACTCAGAGCCAAGGACTAAGGCCTAGGTGATTGCTTGTCACGTGGCTAGGGAGCGGAATCCCATGGTTGTGACTCTATGGTCATGCAGTAGGTTATATTGGTGACTAGTTCATCGAGCACCTATCTTGATAAGCTAGTGAAAGGATCACTTATTTGTAAAGCCCAAGTGACCTTATCGTCACATGGCTAATGGGTATGGAACTTACTTTAGTGACTTTTCCAATTGTCACTCCTCTATTTTGGACTGAAAGTCTTGAATGATTATTATGATCATTGTTGATATTATATTCATGTGTTATTGTGTTTTCTTGCTGGGCTTTGGCTTATGGGTGCTATGTGGTGCAGGTAAAGGGAAAGAAAAGCTCACCCAACCTTGAGTGGAAAGCTTAGGTGGTGTTGTGTACATATGCGGCTGCTTGACCACCACAACCAATGAGTTCTCAGAGGAACTAGGGGGTTTACCCTATTTTTGCCGCTTACGTCGGTGGGTTGTAAATTTCAAACTATAATGACCATTTTGAGTTGTAAATAACTTGTAAATGTTTTTGATGGGCCAATGAATAGTTTTATGTTTTAAATAAAATATATCCTTTCCTTTTGATTGATTTTTTCCACCTTAGCCTATTAATAATACCTAGAAGCATGTTTTTAACCAAAGAACCCGGGTAGCGAGTTAAATTCACGGTTCATCGTAACTGTCCTGGGGTAACCGGGGCATTACAGATCCTAACTTGATTTTATGACTTGTTGGTTAGGTATTTAAGTTCTTGAAACTTAAGGTTCTTTGGTAAGTTTCTACTTTGATGGTTTAGTTATCTTTTTCATGTCATTTTATTTAGAAACTCATAGTTTTTATTGTTGGTTTTAGGAGTGTTCCAATCCCGTTCTTGTCTCCAATATCCCGGTTGTTGGTAAGGAAAATAGGTTAGATTATATGTGTTATGATATGTTTATGTTATTTTGATGTGTTATATATGCATATGAATATATGATTTATGTTATAGTCGCTTGGGGCTTATAGTTGCCTAGATAGCAAACCCTGAGATTTTTTTTTATCATTATCGTAGTTTAGAGTTATGATTTTCCCTACCTCGATTAGTAGACTAAGGACCTAGATGGGTTATCATATACTACCTTGTGATCTAACCTACCTCGATTAGTAGACTGAGGACCTAGATGATTTTATCACATGCCACGGTAATGAGTTAATGGCCATTAATATTGTAGTCCTATATGATATACGTTTTACGTCATATGTTTTATAGTATATGTTTTATGACATAGTCTTATGATCTATGATATATGTTTTTAGTAGATTTTCCTTGTTGGGCATTAGGCTCATTCCTTTTATTTTAGATGGTGCAGAAAAATGAACTTGGAAGGCGGGACAGATTTGTGGCAGCTTGGCATGTGTATTGGGGATGGATGGATTTAATGGACTGCGGGAAGATCGAGAATGACACTGTTTAAAGTCTTTTAATTTATGTTTTATATATTTATGCACTTAGTATTTAAACGATTGATTAAAGTTTATGTTTTTATGGTTTATGTACTAAACAATGGGTACCCATACCATATTTTGTATTCCGTACCATACTTTGGATTTCTAATAAAGTTATAATATTTTATATGTATGTATTCCAAAATAGCAGTTATGTTTAGTAGTTTTTAATGGTCCGGGGTCTAGAATTAGTCAGGGCATTACAAAATAACTTACAGCCGTGGCTTGGTGACGGATGGCCTAGGATATGAACAGGGCATCCTAATTGGCCAGGGTGGCATACTGCTTCAGTTGCAGGTTAGACATTGTTGTCCCAACCAGGGCAAGCAAATCTGCGGTCAGCGGACCCGTGTCATGCCCCAACTTAGGCTGAAATTCGGTCTCAGCTACAAATCAGTCCAGGATCAGTTGGGGAGCGTTGAAGGCATCCGGATGCTCGGCGAACTCCACTTTCCTACGGATAGCAAGGGCCACCATTTTCGCCCTCTCCTCATGGAGGACCATGTCCTCTTCCTCGGGGAGAGCCGGGTTGATCGGGAGCACGGGAGCCTCCGGACTTCCCGAGTAACAATAAGGCTCTCCCAAAAAGAATGCTCTTCAGTCGAGGTGAGCTCCTTGGTCCTAGCCCTCTTGGACCGCGTCACAGATTTGCTAGAGGCCGAGTCCGCGACCCTTTTTTCTGGCCTCCGGTCTTCCAAGGGCTCTTGCTCTTAGTCGATGACCAGAGGAGGAGCGAGCGGGGATAGAATGTTCCCAGTTTCCGCTGTCGGGGGGACACTCATGGCCAAAACCCTTTCAGTAACTTCCGGGTCCAGCCTTGAATCCTCGAGGACAAGTTCAAGCACCTTCTTTTTGGCCGGGCCCTTACCGGCCTTCTTCGCTAAAGCCCTGGCAGCAGCTGCCCTGGCCTCAATCATCTCTTTCATCTTGGCCACAGGATTTGACATGCTCTAATCTTCTGAAATGGGAAAACAAAATATAGTCAGCAAAACATATAAATGGGGATGGAAATAAAAGATAAAGAAAATATTAGGTTGAGGTCCTCCGGGACGAACCCTTATCTAAATCACAGGCACGACTCAACTCCCCTAAGGTGAAGGAATGAATGCGGTCCCCCATGTTGTCCAGGTCCTTAAAATTACCATATTGTAGGAACGCGGACGAATACATGAGGGCTGGCGTGTCCAGGACAATGGGGCAGGGAAGCCCCACTTCTTGGACGGCCCTAGTTGGGTAGTCTCAATATATTTTCCTATCCCTAACTAAGTCCTCGAGGTGAGGAGAATAAGTTAAAAGCAAAGGAGAATTACCATGCCCCGAGATGTTGGAGCCCCAGTGTTCGGCTGAGCCTCCGCGAGGAGGGCATCTAGCTCCTCAGATGCGACCTTCTCTGCTTGGCGAGCCTGCTCCTTCTTCTTCTTAGCCTCATTTGTGTGGGCCGTGGCCTCAACGACCTGGATATTAACGAGGGCTAATTCCTCCCTCAGGGCGGGATCTCTCTTGCACTGCAGCCCCCAGAAGCTAGTGGCCGCGATCGTCTGGTTGGCCGCGAGCATTCCAACCAGTCGTAAATTCTCTGTGTTCACGTAGTCCCCCACATCCAGCTCCTCTGTACTCAGGGTGGCGTAATACTTCTTCCGATCAAGGATTGACTTGGTGAGGAGAGTTTGGGCATATAGTCCTGTTTCACAGGAGCATGAATGAGGAACATACAAAAAAAAGGAAAATGAAAAGGAGTTAGGGAGAAAACAACTTACCTACGCGCTGGAAATGTAGCACCAACGTGGGGTTCTTCTCGAGGAGAAACCTGAATGTCATGAACCAGTAGTGCCTGACATCCAGGGGGTGCTTCTAGGAACTATAAGGAGCTGGATAGTTTCCGTGGGGATCAATTTGTATAAGTCGTCTCGGGTCTTGTCTTTGACGTTAAGCTACGAATCCAGCATATAGAAGTACAACACCTTTGCGAGAGTAGGCGCCAAGATCTCCTTTGACACACAGAAAATGCACCACCTTGCGAGCAACTTGTAGGCCTGGGGCAGGAGTTTGAATGGCGCGATTCCCACAAACTTAAGTAATCACACGAAGTAGTCATGAAGCGGGAGCGTAGCTCCCGCACTAATATAGCCTACGCTCTAAGCCCCGAACTTACCCACGCTAGTCTAGGCCTTCCCCTCCTTCCTAGCCAGCCGATTATAGAAGAGCCCGAGAGTCGATTCTATTCCCAGATGCTTCTCCAGGGCGTCCAGCATCCGGTAGTTCCAGAACTCATTCTTTTCCCCGTCCATTTCCCATGTATTGCCTGTGGGGGGCTTGCGCTCTTCCAGGACGATGGGGCCCGAATATACGAAGTCCTCTAGGTGAAGAGTGATGCTGTGGCTCATGATCAGGAATCTGGGGACAACAAAGAAAACAAAAAACCAAGCAGTCAGCACCAAAACCCAGGGAAATTGGTTAAAGTACGAGGGTTTCTCCTAATACTGCTTGGAGAAGTCCCCTTCGGACCCAGGATCAGGATCAATGGAGATCCCAAGAGCCTTGGTCGGGAACTAGGAATGAAAGGCTCTTTCCCTAATGATCCTGAATCAATTTCAGAAATTTAGAAATGATTCGGGATGGCTCTGCACTAAAAATCACCGTCCTATTTAGAACCATCCCGACCCTAACAATCCTATGGTCTCAAAGGTACAAAAAAAAAAAAGAGTAAACGACCAAGAAACTTATTATGGGGTATCACATCTGGAAGTCGTAGTGTCTCCGACAATGAGGTCGGCAAGATCTCGACTTTGAATCGATGGAGGCGACGCAGAAGCTCATCCACTTGTTGAACCGGGACCAGACTATCTAATGGTGGTATAGAAAAGGAATGGTCTGGGAAGAAACGACAACAGAGATGAAGTAGTCGTCCGAGAATCTCATCGGTGAACTCGGACATAAAATGCTCTCTCTCATCTCTGATTGTTCAGAATGTGTAAAGTAGCAAATGAAAATCTGGGGGTATTTATAGGCCGAAAAGCATACTGTTTGATCCAACAGTTTAGAATAACTTCCCTCATCTAACGGTCCCGTATTGCGCAGAGGCTTTAATTAGCCCAATCGAGTATCGGATCGTGGATTCGTCAACTCGCGATCCGTGTCCACCCGATCCAATGATCCACAATTAGGAAATTTTCAAAAAATCCTCATCAAATGGTCCCAGATGATGTAGAGATGTTAATTAGCCTGCTCAATCACCCTATCAACATCACTGGTACAGATAGGACACCTCGGAAGTCACGCTGACACCTGTCTGACAACACAACAATCAAAATATTATCTTTAGATTTGTGAGGCGCGAGTGACACAAACACACCAATTGCTATGGAACACGTATGCAAAGCGTGGGGAATTTGAAAGGACGGGGATCACCCAAGTGGCCTCTATGCGAATGAACACGCCTTCTGGGAAACAAACCGGGCTGTTGGGAATTGATCAGGGATGCTGACACAAGCCTCTTCCATGAATGATTAACCAAGTGGCCCCCATGAAAATGAACTCGTCTTCTAGGAAACAAACCGGGATGTCAGGATTGGGTCTGGGAGAGTGAAATAAGTCTCCACTGTGCAAGCACAGTCAATGACTTGGGGGTAAATGTTATCCCCGTTTTGTCCCAGAACATGTGGCACGATATATTGGTATTGGGGGCTCTTTTGCAAAGATAAAAGGCCCAGCCAAAGCCCAATGAACAGGGAGGACGAGGGACCTAGTGACCCAAATGTTAGTGGATTGACTACTCTGAGATTTTTTTCACCAGTTGTTAAGCCATCAACAGTTTGTGCTGTCCTCACTATGGCAGTTTCTCTCAATTGGCAAGTTACTCAGCTTGATGTGAGTAATGTCTTCTTAAATGGCATGCTACAAGAAACTGTATACATGCAACAACCCCTGGCTTTGAAGACAAGTCTAAACCCAATCATGTTTGCAAACTTACTAAGGATTTATATGGCCTAAAGCAGGCTCCCCGTGCTTGGAATGACAAGCTCAAGCAGACATTATTCAGCAAAGGATTCATAGCATCAAGGTCAGATAATTCTTTGTTTATTCATGGCTCGGGTACTTATCTTATCATTCTACTTGTCTATGTAGATGATATACTTGTCACTGGTCCCGTGCATATGGAAGGGGCTAAACCAACATCAAATCCCACTAGTTTAGTTCACAAGTTAGCTCTCACTATTGGTGTACCTTTTGATGATCAAACTTCTTATAGAAGCTCTTTGGGTGTCCTTCAGTACCTCACTTTAACAAGACCCGATGTTGCATATATTGTGAATATAAATTGAGTCAATTTATTCATGCTCCTACCACAGTTCATTGGGAAGCAACCAAGCGTTTATTAAGGTACCTCAAGGGCTCTATACGTGAGGGATTACTTGTTATGATTGGTTAAATACAAATGATAAAGTGTTAAAATACAAGCAAGGTTTAAACACTTAGTAGAATTCACATAGTGTAGATGTGAATTTGAGTTTCACATAGTGTACACGTATAATAAAGTTCTATTATTTTATACATGTATTCGAAAATAGTAGTTATACTTAGTAGTTTTTATTGGTTTGAGGTATTTAAGTTAGTTGGGTCATTACAGTTTGTACCAGAGCCACGGTTCATATGCATGAAGTTCTCCTTGATGCACACTCAAAAGCTCCGGATCTAACCGCCAATGTAAGTGTTTATGTTATGAATGTTATGTTTATGTTAATAGCTAACATTTTAGTTATTATATTTTTCAGTCAAAATGAATGGAGCTTTGACCTATCATGATATCCGAGCCATTAAGGCATTGAAAAGGGTTAGAGAGCTAAGGGATACAATAGGAGTGCTAGAAAGAATCACTCAGGGATTGATCATATTTCACAAGAAGATAGTTCACCTTCAAATCACTAGGTAATTTATGATGAGAGCCATGGAACAATATGTCCAAGTAATTAGGCTTTTTAAGGATTTTCCTTCTTTAGTTTCAAAATTGGAAGAATTATGGGAGACTATGGATGATGAAGATGATTTACTGGTAGCCATGAGATATTATTTTCTCATACTTAGGTTTACCTATAGGTTTGAATTTTTAATTCACCAATGAAAAAAAGCATAATATCCTAATGAATATTCATCGAGGTAGTTTTGAGGCTCATGATAATGATGATTATGAGGAAATAAATGATGATATGTTAGATGAAGGGTTAGATGTAGAAGATCCTGATTTTTAGAAGTTTTACCTGAGTAATTAATAGTATAGTTTCTTTATTTATTTTGAATTTATGATTGTAATAAGTGAAAATCTTTTTCCAAACGAATAAAATTGTTATTTTTAATGACATGTATGAGTTTGATTTTTTTTACAATCATAATAAATTTAGAACCAATTTAATAAATAATGACTAAGTTCAATGATGGTGGATACAAATCAATGGATCAGGTTCTGTATTGAGAGTTTAGGGGGCCATAGTAGTGGGAGCGATTTTACTGATCCCAGCTCTCTCTCAATATGGTTAACTTTGGAATAGCAACAAGTTTCGAGCCTGAGAATTAAGTCATATAGGGTGGTTAGAAACAGACTTAGAAAATAATAAATATGGCTTAATATTCTAAGTATAGAAACACACCCTAATTTATAAAGATGACTTACATAATTTTTCAAAAGAAATCATAACTGATAGGTCCGAGTTATGTTTGCTTAGACTAAGTTTTTCCTTAGAAGCTATTAGGGTACGTTATAACATGTTTTTCTCGACTGTTGGAACTTTGCTAAAGAAGTTGTTCTGAAGGTCTGCACACACGAACAAAAATGCCCCCAATACCGCCAACGAGATTCACGAAGCCCCTCCAGTCTGAAGAAGGGGAATGTGTGCTACCACTGCTACTGCTAATAGGAATGCACCACCACCAGTTAACAACATCGCTGAGATTATCCGGTTACGACAACAAGTAGAAAAATTGCTGCAACAACAATGACAACAACCTCAGCCGCAGACTCAGCCGCAGCTTCAGCCAACGACTCAAGCACCCCAGCAAGGGCAGAATGTAGGATATCCATATGGGGGATCGCCGATGGTGAACTACGTGCCTTATCCAGCTCAATACATAGAGCCAGTCTACGAGCGTTTCCATAGGCAGCACACTCCAAATTTTGAAGGGATAACCGACCCCTTTGAGGCTGAAGAATGCCTAAAAAATGTAGAGCCTATTCTAGCATACATGAACCTCGGCAAGGAGGATCACATACCCAACGTTTCTTCCCTATTGAAAAAGGATGCTAGAATCTGGTGGGATTTCGTACAACAGACTCATGATATCACCACCATGACTTGGGCCAGATGTGTGGAGTTGTTTCACAAAAAGTACTACAACTCGGCACTCATCGCTACAAGGGTGGAAGAGTTTGCCAGTTTGAAACAATGCAATTTGTCGGTAGTTGAGTATGCTCAGCAATTTGATTGTTTAGCCAAGTTTGCACCAGAATTAGTCTTAATCGACTACTTGAGGGTTACCAAGTTCACCAGGGGACTCACACCCAAGATTGAGTTAGGAGTCAAGCTTGCAATCCTTGGAACCACTTCTTATGCAAATGTTCTGGAAACGACTATAGAGGTGGAAAGGCTCCAAGAAAATTTTAGTAGGGAGGAGGCCAGCAAGTCTGAGCCCAAATAACAGAATCAGACGCAGAATGGTCGAAACCACAACAACAACCAGCATAACAATAATGGGCAGAAAAGAAAGCATCCTAATAATAAGCAAGGCGACGCTGGAAAAAGAGCATGGACCAATAGCGGTAATAATAGGTCGGGTTACGTAGAATACCCTCAGTGCTCCAAGTGCTAGAAAAGACATCCTGTGGAGTGTCATGCGAACACCAAGAGTTGTTACAATTGTGGCTAGGAAGGTCATCGAAAAAAAATATTGTCCACAACTCAAACAAGAAGAAAAGAAGGACAACAAGATGGTTCCAGCCAGAGTCTTCACTTTGACCTAAGGAGAAGCTGAAGCTAGTAACAAGGTGGTCACTGGCCAGCTTCCTATCCTTGATAATATATGTTCAGTATTGTTTGATTCGAGAGCAACACACTCGTATATATCGTTAGGAATGATAGAAAAGTTTGACAAACGTTGTGAAAGATTTAAAACTAGGTTTGTTACGGAACTGCCTTCGGGCGAAATAGTTTTATCATCACGAATAGTATGATGAGTACCGATCAAAGTCGAGGGCATGGAGCTAGAAGGAGACCTGATAGAGCTAGAGATCAAGGACTTTGACGTAATACTGGGCATGGACTGGCTAGCGAGACATGGCGCAATCATCGATTGCAGACACAAGCAAGTGACATTCGAAATTCCTGATAGTCAGAAACTATGTTTTATGGGAAAGGTCTCAGGACTACGGACATCGCTTATCTCATCTCTCAAAGCTCAAAGGATGATAGAGAAAGGATGCCACACATTCTTAGCAAGTGCCATAGATGTGGCACAGAAAGTACCATTAAAGGTTGGAGATGTTCGCATTATAAAGGAATTTCTAGAGATATTTCCTGACGACTTACCAGGGTTACCCCTACTCGAGAAATTGACTTCACAATCGAACTAGTATCGGGAACCGAGCCTATATCAAAGGCACCATACCGAGCTCAAGGAGTTGAAAATGCAGTTACGAGAGCTCTTAGACTTGGGATTCATCAGACCGAGCCATTCACCATGGGGGGCACCAGTTCTACTTGTAAAGAAGAAGTATGGAAGCATGCAGATGTGTATCAATTATCGCGAGCTTAACAAGGTGATAATTAAGAACAAATACCCGCTACCCTAGATTGAAGATTTATTTTATCAACTCCGAGGAGTGATTGTATTTTACATGATTAATCTACAGTCCGGTTATCACCAGCTCAAGGTAAGAGAAGAGGATATACCAAAGACAACTTTTAGGACTCGATACAGACACTACGAGTTCCTAGTCATGTATTTTGGTTTTACCAATGCTCCAGCTGCATTTATGGACTTAATAATGAATTGAGAATTCAAGGATTACTTGGAAAAATTCGTCATAGTGTTCATTGATGATATTTTGGTGTACTCTAAGGACGAAGTCGAGCACGGGGAACATTTAAGACTGAGCATGCTGCGACTAAAGGAGCATCAACTTTACGCCAAGTTCAAGAAATGCGAATTTTGGCTATCACAAGTAGCATTCCTTGGCCACATAGTACCCAAAGATTGAGTTGTTGTAGACCCAACTAAGGTAGAGGTTGTGAAGGATTGACCAAGACCTAAGAATGCGTCAGAGGTTAGAAGTTTTCTTGGACTAGTAGGCTATTATCGGAGATTTGTAGAAGGCTTTTCTAAGATAGCCACTTCGCTTACTAACCTGACATGGAAACAACAAAAGTTCAACTGGACAGATAGATGTCAAGAGAGCTTCCAGTTGCTCAATGATAAGTTATTCTCAACACCAGTACTTTGTGTACCGACACCCAACGACAAGTTTGTAGTATACTGTGATGCGTCGAAGCAAGGTTTGGGATGTGTGCTGATGCAAAATGACAATGTGAAAGCCTATGCCTTAGGGAAACTGAAGGAATACGAGCAACACTAGCCAACACATGATATGGAGTTGGCAGCGGTGCTCTTCGCATTGAAAATCTGGCACCACTATCTTTATGGTGAATGGTGTGAGATTTATACAGACCACAAGAGCTTAAAATATTTCTTCACACAAAAGGAGCTTAACATGAGGCAGCGCAGGTGGTTAGAACTAGTAAATGATTATGACTGCGAAATCCTATACCACCCATGAAAAGTGAATGTATAGTAAGAGCTACAAAAATCTGGCAGCATTATCCAGAATTGAAAAGCCGCTATAGCAGGAGCTGATTAATGCTGGGATATAAATAGTCAGGGGTCAACTAACTAACTTGTCCATCTAGTCAAGTTTACTAGATGATTTACGGATCGGGCAAGGGCATGACGACACGTTAGTATCGCATATGGCTGCAGTCAAAGAAGACAAGACTACAGATTTTTCTATATCAGGACATGGGTTCTTGAGATATAAGGGTCGGGTATGCGTGCCAAATGAACATGGAATTAAGATGAAGATATTTAATAAGGAGAACAGATGTGTACGTGGAGGACTCGAGAACTTTTCATTCTTCATCTTTTTATTTTATTTTTTAATATTAGTTTGTGGATAGTAAGTTACTTATTTCTATGGATAGTAACTATGTTTGGTGGCCTCGTTATCCACCTTGTATTGTGCCATCTTTTGTTTGGTGAAGATAGTTCAGCCACTTGATACATTTAGTTTCTCACGTGTATACTCTTTTATCCAATTACAAGTCACAGTTGGTTAAGTTAGTTATGACTAACTTCTAGTCTCCTAATTCAGATGGGCCATCTATTTTAAGGAGTTACTACTCAGTTTCAAAAGGACAACCAAGAAGATTAGAAGAAGTTTTTGAGAGGAGTTTTATGTTGTAATTTTTGTACTGAGTTTTTAGAGCAAGACTCTTTTGTGTATTTGACAGACTTGTAATTTGTTCTTGAGTGTACTGCTGAAGCTATTTTTGATCAATAAAGTACAGGCCCAAAGGGCAGTTCTAGCCGTGGATGTAGGCTCTCCAAGTAGGAGCTGAACCACGTAATATTGGTGTGTTATTTCCAATTTGCTCTGTTCTTAAATTTGTTATATTTACAAATTCATTTGCATACTCTGTTCTAGCCATTCATTATTATTTCAGTTTTTACAGGAATCTTGGTTCACAACATTTTGTGGCCGGTGGTTGATTAATGATAGTGAAAAGCATTCCATTCTAAAAAAAAAGAGTAAATATGCACATTTTAAGTATTTAATGAAGGAGAAAGGGTGTGTACGTGTAGGACTCGAGCTTTTCATTCTTCATCTTTTTATATTATTGTTCTAACAAAACAAAATGAAGTTTGTATTTAGCCTATAAAAGCTCTTTTAAAGAACAATTAGAAAGAGATGATTTATAGAATTTGTTAATTATGGCCGTTGTTACTTCTCTTTATTATATTGTAAGGTCTGTTAATGACCGTTTTGTACACTTTAATTTCCCCGCCCTTGCTCTTATTCACTTGCGAAGAGCACGGTTTAGATATCACTTGTATAGAAACTTAAAGAGAGAAATAAAGAGCTTGCTGAGGTTCTTGAGATTGTCTTCCTGATTGTGTGTTGTTTGATTAAAGGGTTTGACTTACATATCTAATATCATCTCCATCAAAACAAAGATCTTCGAGACTAAACAAAGTTGCAGAATTCTACAAATGCTCAGCTGCAAAACTACTATAGAAAATGTCGAACATCTCATGGTTCAAAGTAACACTGATGAATAATTACTTTAATCTGAGAATTTATAGGTTTCAGATCAAATAAAATATTGATTTTTTGAAAGAAGCATTAATAGACTAAAGTAACTAAACAGAGAGGCTTAGAGGATTGAAATAAAAAAAGCTAAGGTAACAACTTTAGTACGGTTGTTTGACTAATGGTACATTATTTTTTGCTATAGAATATGATTTGTTTAGTATTTGAGAAAGGGTATTAAGGACTATTTACAGATTACGAAGTATATTTTGTGTGCTTTACTTTTCTAGTTCATTTTTCCTTATGTGGAGGTCTTAAGTTAAGAATCCTGCCGTATTTCACTGGCTTCTTTGCTTTTCATGTTGCTGTGTTAGTTTGAGTAGGGTTCTACGTGGTTGATTTTAAGTTATTTGTATTAAATTAAAAAATATTAAAATTATTCAAAAGAACTGATCATCCCTAGCCTATTGGTTACTAGAAGACATAACTAACACGAGACTTTTGACTGGGATGGTTCCCCAATCATTTTCACAAATGAGTAGCCAATCAACTTAACGTGTATGACCGTCGAAAAGAATTGCAATAGTAATACTGGCTTTTCTATCTAAACCCTCTTCCCCGTCATTTTGTGTTCTCATGTACATTTTTCAACTCCACCTCTCCATTAAATATACCAATGAAGGTATTGAATTCATATATATACTTAGCCGAAACTAGTCTGTCTGCAAACCAAACAGTTCAACTGATTATGGCTGCAATACTTTTGTTCCTTGTTCTAATTACTAAAATCTCTATCTCAACTGCTCAACAAAATAATACCAAAATCAGTCTAGGCTCTTCTATCTCTCCTTCATCCAATAACTCGTATTGGCTATCAGATTCTGGCCAGTTTGCATTTGGGTTCTACAAACAAGGCAATGGTTTTGCTATTGGAATCTGGTTTGACAAGATAAAGGAGAAAACAGTGATATGGACTGCAAACCGAGATCAAAATCCACTCCCACGTGATGCAACACTGCTTTTGAAGGATTTTGCCACGTTGGTTTCCCCTCTGCCTGCTGCCTCAGCTTCAATGCTTGACTCAGGTAATTTTGTCCTCTACAACTCAGATTCTAACATCATATGGCAAAGCTTTGACAGTCCAACAGATACCCTTTTGCCGGGACAACATTTAGAGACGGAAAAAGAGCTCATCTCAGCTGTGTCCGAGACAAATCACTCGTCTGGAAGATTTAATCTGATCATGCAGGCTGATGGTTATCTGGCCCAATACCGTTATATTAGTATTCGCAAACCCTATCATGCTTACTGGGTAACAGGAGTAACGGTAGGAGCATAAAAAATAATTCTGTCTTTGGATCCTAACGGTCAACTAGACTTGCGCAATTCTACAAGCAATAATAGTATTGTAATGATAATTCATAGTGCAGATTGGAGACACCTCGGGAAGAATGTTACCTACCGTCTAACAATTGATGCAGGTGGAATATTAAGATTGTATTCTCACAGTTTGGTTCAGGTCAATAGCAGCTGGAATATTGAATGGAGCCCGCCGATTAGCAATTGTGCTCCTACTGGATTGTGTGGCATGAATGCATATTGTGTTCTTGAAAATGAAGAACCCAATTGTACATGTCTTCCTGGTTTTGATTTCATTGATCAACACCAGAAAAGTTTAGGCTGTGAAAGGAAGACAAGCATAGATTATTGCAAAATTTATGATCACGATACAATTTCGCTTAAGGTATTTAACCAAGTTGTGTGGGAAAACAACTCATACTCTTTTGTTCCAATGAACAACAAGACTGCTTGTGAACAGGACTGCATGGGGGATTGTAACTGCGAAATTGCTACATATACAAACAACATATGCAGCAAACTAACTTTGCCACTGAAATATGCCAAAGCTGAGACAGATATCTACGCAGTGACCATGGTCAAAGTGCTTAATCAAAGTACCGACTCAAGCACAACAGAGATCAAGAAAGGAAGAAGCGAACAAGTTCAAAAGGGATTTTTTATCAGCAGTATTGTATGCATAATATTTTCTATCATTATCCTATTCTTTTCTATGTTTCTATGTTGCAGAAGCAAATTCCACTCTAGTAGAAAGGTTCAGAGAGACTCCAATAAAGGGATATTGAAGGTAGATGAAATACTAACTGTTCGACCATTCACTTTCAACGAGCTTAAAATTGCCACCAATTTTTTCGCCGAACGATTGGGTAAGGGTTCTTTTGGAACGGTCTTTAAAGGAACCTTAAAGTTCCCAGATGGGGAGAGAGCCATTGCTGTTAAAAGACTAGAGAAAATTGCAGTCGAAGGAGAGGTCGAATTCTTAAACGAAGTGAGATCCATTTGTAGAACTCACCATAAAAATTTGGTCCGTCTGCTTGGTTATTGCCACGAAGAAACAAACATGCTTTTAGTATATGATTACATGAGCCACGGATCACTTTCAAACTTTCTCTTCAAATCCAAGATGAAACCCAACTGGAATGAAAGAATAAGAATAGCTTTGGGCATTGCTAGCGGCATCTTATATCTGCATGAAGAATGCGAGAATAAGATAATTCATTGTGACATAAATCCCAACAACATTTTGATCGATGAAAATGGTCATGCTAAAATTGGGGATTTCGGATTGGCAAAACTACTGATGCCGGATCAAACAAGGACACACATTGAAATTAGAGGAACGAGGGGGTTCGTTGCTCCGGAATGGCACAAAGGCCAGCCTATTACAACAAAGGCTGATGTTTACAGTTTTGGAATTGTTCTCTTGGTCATCATATGTTGTCGTCCAAGTGTTGATGTAAGTGTTGGTGATAAAGAAGCCATCTTAGTCGATTGGGTCTACGCGTGTTTCATGAATAATAATTTGGCAAGTCTAATTGAAGATGAAAAAGTGGACGAGCAAGAGCTTGATAGATTGGTGAAGATTGGGCTTTGGTGTATACAAGAAGAGCCAACAGTTCGTCCTGCAATAAAGAAGGTAGTGGCCATGCTTGAAGGGACTCTAGACATACCTATTCCTCCATGTAACGATTCCTCCTCGTATTCCCTGGATATAGCTAATGCTTAAATTTGTTTATAATATTGCATTCGTAGTTTGGTAAAATTGGTAAATTTTATAGAAATATATAATTTTACTTTCCATTAGTGTGATTTTCAAAATATTAATGACCGGAATTAATTTGTAATGTTTTCATATTATTCCTTATTTAGCTTGATTTTGGGAAGTTATATCT
The DNA here is from genome assembly GCF_963169125.1 of Humulus lupulus. Taxonomy (NCBI): domain Eukaryota; kingdom Viridiplantae; phylum Streptophyta; class Magnoliopsida; order Rosales; family Cannabaceae; genus Humulus; species Humulus lupulus. The sequence continues at coordinate 16,153,817 of NC_084802.1, forward strand.
TCGTTATATAAAGTAAATATTTTCTACTTGAAATATTTGTCTTTTATTTTTCATGCAGCTCAAGGTAATAAACTTCAGGAAACTGAATGAATTATTTTACTTTTTGTTGAAACACTTTGATGAAATAATGTGATTTGTCTACTTGAATTTTCAACTCAGGAAGCCTAAATAAGAAGTTAAATTTTTTGAGAAATATAAACAAATTAGCTGCAATTATTTGATAGTAAAAGAAAGATAGCACAAAGAGAAGAATAAGAAAGCCAATTATGCCCAAAAGAACTGATTCACCAAAAATGGGTACGTTTTAAATATTTATAACTCGTAAGCGCACAAATCGTATATGAAGTATAATGTTTGTGTAAGGAAGATGTCGAACCCAAATGAATTGACTAAAATAAAAAAAAAACTAATTTAAACAAAAAATAAATAAATTCTAACATAGCTCCAAATATTGATATCACTACAAGAAATCTGACATTTACCTACCAATTTTTTACCTACTTATATTTATTTGTAGGTAAAGATGAGTTTTACCTACCAATATTTAATGGTACGAACTATTCGTAGGTAAATATTGCAAAATATATAAATTATATCAAATTTATATTTTGCTATCAATAAAATTGGTAGGTAAAGAGTTTTACCTACGTATATATTGGAGGGAAAATTTTCAGCTTTTGGAGCTTATTTTTCCCTCCAACTTTATTTTAATTTTTAAAATTTTATTAAAATTAATGATGATGTGTACAACGTTATCCTAGTGTGTGACCATAGTTATTTTATAATTTACACATTTTATCAATACATATATAATATAATAAAAACATAAATAAATTTATTACTTAATATCATTATATACTTATAATCCTAAACCTAACTTATCTCTCAACTCATCTCCATTCTTCCAAACACTCAGTCGCCTCTCTTCTTTCTTCTTTGAGCACTGCCTCTCTCTTCTCTCTTCTCCGAGCCTACCCCAAGCCCCGCCTCTCTCTTCTCTCTTCTCTGAGCCCATGTCTTAGAATAGTCGAGACCCTTCATCTCCATGGATGAATCCAAATGCCTTCACCCGTTTTCTTGAACCCAGACGCCTTGTTTCTGTTATTGAACATGAATGTCTTCATTTATAGTCTTGAACCCAGGCGCCTCATCTCCAATCTTGAACCCAGATTGTTACCGTTCAACCTAAGCCACTGCGTCCATGACTAAGCCTCTATCATGTGCTGTATATGCTTGTGACCCTTTGTTCTCTAAGTACATCTTTGATCTTGAGGCCCTCTGTTCTCTGTAAGTATTTTTTTTTGTTTATTGTTTAGAATATGTGTAGTTAGTAATATCTATTTTGGATTGCTTTGTTTGGATTGAGGATTTTGGATTGCTTGGATGCATGGAGGGTTTTGGATTTCTTGGAAGCTATGAATTTTTCGGACTGGCTGGTGGATTTGAGATTTTCGGATTGAGGTATTTTGTATGAGATCACAATGACTAAATCCCCAATAATCTGAAGGATTAGTGATGTTTCATTAATCTAAGGCATATTTTTCCATGTTTGTATATGCCATGTGTTTTGGATTTTAGGTTTTCGAATTGCATAGTATATTGTTTATATATTTTTTATATTGACAGATTTAGAGTTAGGAAATATATGTTTCTACTCTGTTTTGTTTATTGATATTTTTTTGGATTTGAGATTTTAAGATTATTTGTTATGTTGATATTAGTTTTAGATTTAGTTTTTTTTTTTTGGTGTGTTTCTAATCTGTTTTGTGTCTTTGAAAAGCTTTAAATGTCACAGTTTGTGGCTCTAGAATGTCTTGTATACCTTCATTTTTATCTTGTTTGAAAGCAATAGTTATTAATATTGATGAGTTTTTATAATCTAGATATTTTGATGAGTTTTTATTATCTGTGTAATATTGCCGACTGTGATGGTGAACATTTATCAGTTCTTTGTATTTTGTGTGATTTTGAAATTAAAAGTTTTCGAATTAAAGGTTTATTCCACTGTTATGTAGATTAATTGTTTCTTCTGTAGGGAAATGCAAATCTACTCATCCAAAGGGGGTTTAGTTAGTTTCTAATGAGAGTAACTCATTCATTACTGTCTTACTCTTTTCTCATGCTTGCTTATGATGTATTGTTTCTAATGAGAGTAGCTCATTCATTACTGACTTACTGTTTCTCATTGCTTACATAGGGTTAAATGATAGGCTTTACGGACCTTACTAGGCTCTATGGTTCTCTATGATCCTAGATTTGTTTGAACTAACTTATATGCTTGCTATCTATATATGTATATAAGAAACTAGTTTTTATGATTCTTTTGCAGATTTAAACTTTATTTATTGTTTTATTGAGATAAGGTTTGACAAATTTCTGTTTTGATGATTAGTGTGTTTCGGCTTTGAGTTGTATAGAGTTTTTCAGTTATGTTTCATTGTTGTAATCTGGTTTCACTACAACAAATTTGATATACAATGACTCCCTACAATGTCTTACACCATTGGTGTAAGACATTAAAACTTATCAGGAGTTTTAAATGTCTAATGATGTAAGATATTGAAAGTTTATATTAATGGCTACAATTGGAAGACATTAAAAATGGTGGAAGACGTTGGAAATAGGATGGGGAAGTGGTCATGGGGACATCCAACGTCTCCCATTGGGAGACGTGGGACACGTGGCACGTCTCCTAGTGGGAGACGTTGGATGTATACGGGGGTACATCCAACGTCTCCCACTGGGAGACGTGCCACGTGTCCCACGTCTCCCAGTGGGAGACGTTGGATGTCCCCTGCCCATTTAAACCAAGTTTTCATCTTCTTCCTCACTCATTCGAACCATATACACGGATTGCAAACCAGAGAGCAAAATCGAGAAGAAGGGGGGGCTGCGTTTTTTAGGGTTTTAAAGGTAAGTTTTTTTAATTTTCTTGCTTTTTAGTTAATTATTTGCTAAAAAAATCATAGGTTTAGTATTAGGATGAGTAATATACATGATTTTGTGTTAAGTTTTCATTTTTATGCATTATTTTATACACATTGTAGGATTAGTTTTTCATGGAAGTTTTTTTTTTTTTTATATATATATATATATTTATGTCTTTTTTGTTTTTTTTTTTTTGAATTTAACTTATCACATTGTATAGATTTCATTAGAGTATATATGTTCATGATTTTTTAAAATTTTTAAAATTTTTAATTTCGAAATTTAGATATATTTTTTTTATATATATTTAAACTTTTTTTTTTTGTAAATTGTAACTATTTTATTATATATATAGTTATGTTAAAATAAATTTATTAAATAATTTATAAAATATAAATATATGAAATTTTTTATGTTTTTGTTGATTATTAAGTTTTTAGGTTATGAAATTTTTTATTGATTTTTTGTTTAGGTTATAATTAGAGGCGCATTGGGGTTTTTTTTTTATTTGCTTACCAATATCATTTACTATTATTAGATATTTAGTGATATTTGTTTAGTAATGTTTAATATATTAATTAATTTAATTTCATAGGTTGTGATTTTGGTGGTGAGATTTTAGAGAGTATTTTGCATCAAAATTCCTATATCAATCACACATTTAAGGTAGTTAAGTTTCTAAAATTACAATAATACGTTATATATTGCTAGATATTTAGTGATATTTTATTTATTATTTATTAATTTAATTTTATTGGTTTGTGGATTTAATAGGGAATTTGATTACTAAGTGAAGTAATTTTGCTAGCTTTTGGATTATTAATTGCAAGAGGTACATATAAATTCTCTTACTTCTACTTTTAATATTATTAAACAAATGTTAGTGGAGTTTGAATATCTTAAATATTCATCCATAGTGAAGTAGGTTCTGAGAAATTTGATTGTGTGCTATGGAGCTATAAGGAAGAAACTTATTGTATGGTCTTATTTAATAATGTTGATATATCAAATTATTAGCTTATATATATAACTTTCTGTGAATATTGTTTCACAGGATCATTACCGGCAACTCCAAGCTGAGGGTAAATGGGCACCTGATGGCCCTGATGATGCGCTGACGAGGGCGTTAGGCACTCCTGAGTCTCGAGGACGTGTTAGGGCTGGAGGACACGGTGTGTCCCGCTCAGTATATTGGAATACTCTAACACCTACCTCAACGAAAAATAAATCAAAAGCCTCTTCTTCGAATGATGACATTAGAAAGGAGTTTGAAGAAAGATTTCAAAAACAAGAAGAAGAGCATCGTCAACAAGCACAACGCCTAGAAGAGCGCCTTCAGCAACAAGATGAGCTGTTGAGAAAATTATTGGCCCAACAGAGCGGGTCAGGATCTAACGTTGGAGTCCCACCAGCGCCATCATCATACTATGTGCCCGACCCACCAGTGCCACCAGCGCAGGCATCCTACTATACTCCAGACCCAGTAGTGCCTCAAGTAGAACACCACATTATTGCACTACAATCGCTTTTGCAAGAGGTAATTAAACTTTCTTGAATATTCTGAAACCAAATAAATTTCTTTACTGCTTCAACATTATTATTTGTATATAATATGTTTCTTACGCAGGGCCAAGCATGTCAATTAGCAATTGGTTCGATTTCAAACATTGTTGCATCAGGTAAACTCATTGAAAGAGAGGCAGGCAACAACTTCCAAGTTATAATTACGAGTGTTCTTAAGCCAACCTGTCCTCTCCCATTTGCATATCCTGATTTGGACATGTACATAGTTGCTCAGGCCATTGGGACGCCAATAGCGTGGCCTAAGGATTTTGTCATTATATCTGAAGATGTATATCATGAGGTGATGCCATATTTTTACATAATTATCTTTACAATTCTATATTTGTTTGCAATTTTTTTAATTGTTAATATTATTGTATACAGACTCCCTCTACAAGTAGGACCAAATCGCAACGACCAAGAGCTCCATCAACACACCAACCTTAAGAAAGAAGATGACAGCAAATTCCTCCAACACAATTGGCCCACACTCCATTGGAACGATTACAGAATATCGTATCTCATTGGGATGATGGCGAGTGTGTCAATCTAGGCATAGAGTCTGAAGTTTTTGATCAGGATATGTCTCTGTTGGACCCAAAAGAGGGTGTTTTAAAATTTAAACTCGCAAGTGCACGAATCGTTTCGAAATATAATGTTCATGTAAGTACGAGGTCGAACCCATGGGAGTTGACTAACATCAAAAGAAACTATTTCAAACAGCAATAATATTCTAACCTAGTTCCAAATATTTGATGAGATTTTGTTTTAGAAAAATAAAAGACAAGTAATAAAAAGATTTAAGATTAAATAGAAAAATGGTTTTCAAATGAGATATATAAAATAAGATTATTAAGATTTTAGAATCCCCAAAATGCAAGTTCAATAGTATTTATAAGTATATTGATTCCCAAATTTTAATATAGTTGAAATAAATCACACTATATATTTTTTCAAAATATATTTTCTATTCAAGCACTAGTTACTCTTTCAAAAATGTAGGATTTTTCTTCACTTATATAAGATATAATTTCTAAGCATTAGTTGTGTTACAACCTAATGAAACTACAAAAAATCAAAGAGATTATGTTTAGGCAAAATATGATACTTATGCTCTAAGAATTAGATGTGAACAATTTAATGAAAAACATTTAATCAAAGAATATCATAATTTTGCATAATGAAGAACTAAGTGTAATATGCTTTAACAATCAATAATAGATGAAAAATGCATATCTTTGATAGAAAAATCCATAAACAATGTTGTACAAATGGGAAATCAACATACAAAAAAAAAAAAAAATACTATCTAGTTACATTTTGCTTCATCATCATCTTAATAACCTTTGAAAAAGATTAGAAGCTCATAACTAGATGGAAATAAAAATTACAAAATAACATACTTGACATGCTCTTCCAAAGATGAAATGGTAGAGAAAAGAGAGAAAAATATGTGTAGAAGATGTTGAAAAAAAGATGAAGAAGAAGAGCCCCCCAAATGGTCTTACAAGACTCTATTTATAGGCAAAATATGGAGATTAAATTAATCAAATTAAAATAAATAAATTGATTAATTTAATTGTGTTGGAAAGAGGTAGGATAAATAGAGTAAGTGTAAGAGTATTGGAAAGATGAAATGTTTGGTTGGGTAAAAGATTAGTGAAAAGTTAGGGTAAAAAAATGAATTAGGAATGTTTATTTAGGTAAGAAAAATAGGGAAGAGTGAATTGATATTTGAGTGAAAAATATTGGGAATGAAAATGTGATTTTTGGGGTCTTTTTGTGGCTGTGTTGGCAGTGGCATATGGGCTTGCTGAACCGAGTGGGTGCTAAAGGAAATGGCGATATATGCTGAAGACTTGCTGAATTTGGCTGCTTTGGAGGCTATTGGGCCTTGGCTGATGGTGGAATTTGGGCCTGGGTTTACGCATTATGTGATGCTACTGAACGTGAGTATTGAGATGAAGCTAAGGAGCTTCATTGATAGGCAAGGCAGCTGGCGCATGTGTAGCTGAAGGAGCTTCGGGTGTACGGCTGGAGGGACACGAATTGGGCTCTTGGAGGCAGGCCCAATGGCTGGTGGAAGGGAGTGGCTTTTGGCCCTTTGAAAAATGCCACAATCTCTTTGTCTTTCTCACAAAATTATCACTTTTCTTTTCTTTTCTCTTCTTTATTTTCAAGCATAAAAATTTTCCTACAAAATAAATATAAAACAAATCATAATAAAATATTTTCAATTATAAATCAAAATAATTCTCTGAAAATATTAATTATAACTTAATTTATATTTAACATTTAAGCTCAACATTACATCTTTTTACTCCTAACTTAACAATATTAATTTTAAATAATTTAAACTATAACATTTTACAATAATATAACTATAAAAATACACAAAAATCTATAAAATTATAATAAAGCTAATAAATTCAAAAAGTAATTAAAACTTAATAATTTAATTAAAAACTTAAGAACTAAATCACTTTTAGCTTAAAAAATGTGGTAAAATAACTCTAATTTCTAGAGTTATCAGTCTCACTGTTATATATTTAAGGACGACATACTTCAGTTTGCTCGAAAGGAGAAGATTGGACAAGCAGTAGTCGTCAGCTACATGTGGTATATATCTCACAAATAAGTTTGTTCATTTAATTTTCTAATTTGATTTATTCATTCATATAACAATTTTTCATATTTTTGTATTAGGTTCATTTACAGATATGTGGTACAACAAGGTCGCCAAAATAAATTTTTATTTGTCAATCCTAATATCGTTGCCACTCAAGGGAGTTCATTCGACGATCGTGTTCAGAATCTGTTTAGACACTGCAATGACGTAAAATCAAAAGAACAAGTTATGCTTGTCCCTTGGAACCATGGGTAAGTTTAAAAAGTTGTCATTTTTCCGACCCATATCAATAATTTCTTTGTTTAACATTTGAGCTATAATTTTTTGGTTTTTCTTATGCAGTGAACATTGGATGTTGCTTATTTTGGCACCATATGCATATCATGTTTATTGTTGTGATCCGGTGAATTCAGAGCTAAATAACTGTGAGGAGATTGTATCAGTGATCGTCAGCGCTTTCAATCTTTTTTTCTCTATGAATCTTCCTGATGTGGAGATCCCTGATACTCTACGCATTTTTTAATAAGTTTCAATTTAATAATGAATTACTCATACTTTTAAATAATTAGTGTTCACACCAATCAGACAATGTGGCATGTGGATACTACTTAATGAGGATGTTGAAGGATTTGATTGAACATGCGAGTCTCGGACATTACTTGAGAACGGTATTATTAATTAAAATTTACAAATTATTTTTGAAACTATAAATGTAATCAAGTAATTAATTAATATATTTTACTTTATATTTCTTGCAGCTAACAAACACATCATATACAAAGGCACAAATTGATGAGTTGCGACAAGAATGGGCGACATATATGTTGCCGATAATCCAAAGTTACCGACCTCGTTGATAGGTTTTTTTATTTATTTTTTTACCTCTTTCTTCACACACAATGCAATATTTGTTCATTTTGAATATGTCTAACAAATGTTGTATTTCTTGTATATGTCTAACAATTATATTTTTTTTCTTGTATATGTCTAACAAATATTGTGTACTTTTAATTTAATTTATTATTAAATCAATTAAAATCTAAATTAAAATCATTTCAATTTAAATTAAAATAATTTCAGTTGCAGGTTAGACATTGTTGTCCCAACCTGGGCAAGCAAATCCGCGGCCAGCGGACCCGTGTCATGCCCCAACTTAGGCCGAAATTCGGTCTCAGCTACAAACCGGTCCAGGATCAGTTGGGGAGCGTTGAAGGCATCCGGATGCTCGACGAACTCCACTTTCCTACGGATAGTAAGGGCCACCATTTTCGTCCGGCCGTCCTCCCAGGCATGGGCCACCATTTTCGCCCTCTCCTCCTGGAGGACCATGTCCTCTTCCTAGGGGAGAGCTGGGTTGATCGGGAGCACGGGAGCCTCCGAAACTTCCCGAGTAACAATAAGGCTCTCCCTAGAAGAATGCTCTTCAGTCGAGGTGAGCTCCTTGGTCCTGGCCCTCTTGGACCGCGTCGTAGATTTGCTAGAGGCCGAGTCTGCGACCCTTTTTTCTGGCCTCCGGTCTTCCAAGGGCTCTTGCTCTAAGTCGATGACCAGAGGAGGAGCGGGCGGGGACACAATGTTCCCAATTTGCGCTGTCGGGGGGACACTCGTGGACAAAACCCTCTCGGTAACTTCCGGGTCCGGCCTCAAATCCTCGAGGACCAGTTCAAGCACCTTCTTTTTGGCCGAGCCCTTACCGGCCTTCTTCGCTAAAGCCTTGGCAGCAGCTGCCTTGGCCTCAATCATCTCTTTCATCTTGGCCACAGGATTCGACATGCTCTAATCGTCTAAAATGGGAAAACAAAATATAGTCAGCAAAACATATAAACGGGGATGGAAATAAAAGATAAAGCAAATATTAGTTTGAGGTCCTCCGGGACGAACCCTTATCTAAATCATGGGCACGACTCAACTCCCCTAAGGCGAAGGAATAAATGCGGTCCCCCATGTTGTCCAGGTCCTGAAAATTACCATATTGTAGGAACCCGGATGAATACATGAGGGCTGATGTGTCCAGGACAATGGGGCAGGGAAGCCCCACTTCTTGGACGGCCCTAGTCGGGTAGTCTCAATATATTTGCCTATCCCTAACTAAGTCCTCAAGGTGAAGAGAATAAGTTAAAAGCAAAGGCGAATTACCTTGCCCCGAGATGTTGGAGCCCCAGTCTTCTTCTTAGCCACATTTGCACGGGTCGTGGCCTCAACGACCTTGATATTAATGAGGGATAATTCCTCCCTCAGGGCGGGATCTCTCGCGCACTGCAGCCCCTAGAAGCTAGTGGCCGCGATCGTCTGGTTGACCGCGAGCATTCCAACCAGTCGTAAATTCTCTGTGTTCACGTAGTCCCCCACGTCCAACTCCTCTGTACTCAGGGTGGCGTAATACTTCTTCTGATCTAGGATTGACTTAGTGAGGAGAGTTTGGGCATACGGTCCTGTTTCACAGGAGCATGAATGAGGAACATACAAAAAAAAAGGAAAATGAAAAGGAGTTAGGGAGAAAACAACTTACCTACGCGCTGGAAGTCTAGCACCAACGTGGGGTTCTTCTCGAGGAGAAACCCGAATGTCATGAACCAGTAGTGCCTGACATCCAGGGGGTGCTTCTAGGAACTATAAGGAGCTGGATAGTTGTCATGGGGATCAATTTGTAGAAGCCGTCTCGGGTCTTGTCTTTAACGTTAAGCTGCAGATCCAGTTTATAGAAGTACAACACCTTTGCGGGAGTAGGCGCCAGGATCTCCTTTGACACACAAAAAATGCACCACCTTGTGAGCAACTTGTAGGCCTAGGGCAGGAGTTTGAATGGAGCGATTCCCACGAACTTAAGTAATCATGCGAAGTAGTCATGATGCAGGAGCATAGTTCCCGCACTAATATAGCCTACGCTCTAAGCCCCGAACTTACCCATGCTGGTATGGGCCTTCCCCTCCTTCCTAGCCAGCCGGTTATAGAAGAGCCCGAGAGTCGATTCTATTCCCAGATGCTTCTCCAGGGCGTCTAGCATCTGGTAGTTCCAGAACTCATTCTTTTCCCCGACCATTTCCCATGTATTGCCTGTGGGGGGCTTGCGCTCTTCCAGGACGATGGGGCCCGAATATACGAAGTCCTCTAGGTGAAGAGTGACGCTGTGGCTCATGATCAAGTACCTGGGGACAACAAAGAAAACAAAAAACCAAGCAGTCAGCACCAAAACCCAGGGAAATTGGTTAAGGTACGAGGGTTTCTCCTAATTCTGCTTGGAGAAGTCCCCTTCGGACCCAAGATCGGGATCAATGGAGATCCCAAGAGCCTTGGTCGAGAACTAGGAATGAAAGGCTCCTTCCCTAATGATCCCGAATCAATTTAAAAAATTCTGAAATGATTCGGGATGGCTCTGCAGTAAAAATCACTGTCCTATTCAGAACCACCCCGACCCTAACAATCCTATGGTCTCAAAGGTACAAAAAAAAAAAAAAAGAGAGTAAACAACCAAGAAACTTATTGTGGGGTATCAGATCTGGAAGTCGTAGAGTCTCCGACAATAAGGTCGGCAAGATCTCAACTTTGAATCGGCGGAGGCGATACAGAATCTCGTCCACTGGTTGAACCGGGACCGGACTATCTGATGGTGGTATAGAAAGGGAATGGTCTGGGAAGAAACGACAACAGAGATGAAGTAGTCGTCCGAGAATCTCATCGGTGAACTCGGACATAAAATGCTCTCTCTCATCTCTGATTGTTCAGAATGTGTAAAGTAGCAAATGAAAATCTGGGGGTATTTATAGGCCGAAAAGCATACTGTTTGATCCAACAGTTTAGAATAACTTCCCTCATCTAACGGTCCCGTATTGCGCAGAGGCTTTAATTAGCCCAATCGAGTATCGGATCGTGGATTCGTCAACTCGCGATCCGTGTCCACCCGATCCAATGATCCACAATTAGGAAATTTTCAAAAAATCCTCATCAAATGGTCCCAGATGATGTAGAGATGTTAATTAGCCTGCTCAATCACCCTATCAACATCACTGGTACAGATAGGACACCTCGGAAGTCACGCTGACACCTGTCTGACAACACAACAATCAAAATATTATCTTTAGATTTGTGAGGCGCGAGTGACACAAACACACCAATTGCTATGGAACACGTATGCAAAGCGTGGGGAATTTGAAAGGACGGGGATCACCCAAGTGGCCTCTATGCGAATGAACACGCCTTCTGGGAAACAAACCGGGATGTTGGGAATTGATCAGGGATGCTGACACAAGCCTCTTCCATGAATGATTAACCAAGTGGCCCCCATGAAAATGAACTCGTCTTCTAGGAAACAAACCGGGATGTCAGGATTACGTCTGGGAGAGTGAAATAAGTCTCCACTGTGCAAGCACAGTCAATGACTTGGGGGTAAATGTTATCCCTGTTTTTTCCCAGAACATGTGGCACGATATATTGGGTTTGGGGGCTCTTTTGCAAAGATAAAAGGTCCAGCCAAAGCCCAATGAACAGGGAGGACGAGGGACCTAGTGACCCAAATGTTAGTGGATTGACTACTCTGAGATTTTTTCACCAATTGTTAAGCCATCAACAGTTTATGTTGTCCTCACTATGGAAATTTCTCTCAATTGGAAAGTTACTCAGCTTGATGTGAGTAATGTCTTCTTAAATGGCATGCTACAAGAAACTGTATACATGCAACAACCCCTGGTATTGAAGACAAGTCTAAACCCAATCATGTTTGCAAACTTACTAAGGATTTATATGGCCTAAAGCAGGCTCCCCGTGCTGGGAATGACAAGCTCAAGCAGACATTATTCAGCAAAGGATTCATAGCATCAAGGTCAGATAATTCTTTGTTTATTCATGGCTCGGGTACTTATCTTATCATTCTACTTGTCTATGTAGATGATATACTTGTCACTAGTCCCATGCATATGGAAGGGGCTAAACCAACATCAAATCCCACTAGTTTAGTTCACAAGTTAGCTCTCACTATTGGTGTACCTTTTGATGATCAAACTTTGTACAGAAGCTCTTTGGGTGTCCTTCAGTACCTCACTTTAACAAGACTCGATGTTGCATATATTGTGAATATAAATTGGGTCAATTTATTAATGCTCCTACCACAGTTTATTGGGAAGCAACCAAGCAGTTATTGAGGTACCTCAAGGGCTCTATACATGAGGGATTACTTGTTATGATTGGTTAAATACAAATGATAAAGGTTTAAAATACCAGCAAGGTATAAACACTTAGTAGAATTCACATAGTGTAGATGTGAATTTGAGTTTCACATAGTGTACATGTATAAAATAATAAAGTTCTATTATTTTATACATGTATTCAAAAATAGTAGTTATGCTTATTAGTTTTTATTGGTTTGAGGTATTTAAGTTAGTTGGGTCATTACAGTTGGTACCAGAGCCACGGTTCATATGCATGAAGTTCTCCTTGATGCACACTCAAAAGCTCCGGATTTAACCGCCAATGTAAGTGTTTATGTTATGAATGTTATGTTTATGTTAATAGCTAACGTTTTAGTTATTTTGTTTTCAGTCAAAATGAATGGAGCTTTGACCTATCATGATATCCGAGCCATTAAGGCATTGAAAAGGGTTACAGAGCTAAGGGATACAATAGGAGTGATAGAAAGAATCACTCAGGGATTGATCATATTTCACAAGAAGATAGTTCACCTTCAAATCACTAGGTGTTGACGGTGAGAACTCGTCAACTAAGTTACGTTGGAAAAATTATCAAATCAAGATCGCTAATTGGAAATCTGTAAAAACAAAAACTCAAGAACAATGAGGGAACAATAATGGAGAATTCAATCTTTCATTCACACTCAAAACTCTGCTACAGTAAAATTTCCAACCCCTTTTCAGGTTGTCTTAGAGTTCATTTTATAGTAGGCTCTAATGGCCTTAGGTACATAGTGGTCCAGGGGACCAAGTGGTACATACATACTGTGTCAGGGGAGTGGCTTCAGAGGTCGTGGTTGTACAACCTGTACAGGAGCAGGTGTCAGGAGAATGTCTCCACTACTTGTCTGTACCCATGTCTGAAGCGTGGTGGCAGGCGTAGTGGCGCAGGAGGTAGTGGTGTCGGCTCTAACCTATGGCCGTAGAATACGGACCATGATCCTTACCCCAGCAATCTCACTGGCACTGGTATCCGTACTTAGTACTTGGTCGTACAAATATGTCCCATTCGACTCGTACTGGATCTCCTAAGCATAGGGATCTCGAGGTGTAAGGAATGGGACCCTTGGTGTGAGGTGGAGATCTTGGGTCCTTGGTATGGGGTGTCTGAAACCTCCTGAGGTCACTCACGAGTCTGAACGATAGGCATGTGGCCCTGGAAGATGTCTAAGGACGCGTGGCGAGACGCTCTCCTTGCGACCCCCTTGAGGGCATGGCTCCCTAGCTATTCACAAGGTCGGGTGCGTTGTGGATGTGGCCCTCATGAGGCCAGGGGCGCTGAGGCTCGCGAGGCCACTTGGGAGGCGTGGCCTAGGCATCTCGCGAGGCCACTTGGGAGGCGTGGCCTAGGCATCTCGCGAGGCCACTTGGGTGGCGTGGCCTAGGCATCTCGCGAGGCCACTTGGGTGGTGTGGCCGAGGCATCTCGCGAGGCCACTTGGGTGGCGTGGTCTAGGCATCTTGCGAAGCCACTTGGGAGGCGTGGTCTAAGCATATCGCGAGGCCACTTGGGTGGCATGGCCTAGATATCTCGCGAGGCCACTTGGGTGGCGTAGCCTAGACATCTTGGGAGGCCACTTGAGAGGTGTGGCCTAGGCATCTCGCGAAGCCACTTGGGAGGCGTGGCCTAGGCATCTCACGAGGCCACTTGGGTGGCGTGGCCTAGGCATCTCGTGAGGCCACTTGGGTGGCGTGGTCTAGGCATCTCGCGAGGCCACTTGGGAGGCGTGGTCTAAGCATCTCGCGAGGCCACTTGGGTGGCGTGGCCTAGACATCTCGCGAGGCCACTTGGGTGGCGTGGCCTAGGCATCTCGTGAGGCCACTTGGGTGGCGTGGTATAGGAATCTCACGAGGCCACTTGGGAGGCGTGGTCTAAGCATCTCGCGAGGCCACTTGGGTGGCGTGGCCTAGACATCTCGCGAGGCCACTTGGGTGGCGTGGCCTAGGCATCTCGCGAGGCCACTTGGGTGGCGTGGTCTAGGCATCTCGCGAGGCCACTTGGGAGGCGTGGTCTAAGCATCTCGCGAGGCCACTTGGGTGGCGTGGCCTAGACATCTCGCGAGGCCACTTGAGTGGCGTGGCCTAGGCATATCGCGAGGCCACTTGGGTGGCGTGGCCTAGGCATCTCGCGAGGCCACTTGGGTTGCGTAGTCTAGGCATCTCGCGAGGCCACTTGGGAGGCATGGTCTAAGCATCTCGCGAGGCCACTTGGGTGGCGTGGCCTAGACATCTCGCGAGGCCACTTGGGTGGCGTGGCCTAGACATCTCGCGAGGCCACTTGGGTGGTGTGGCCTGGGCATCTCGCGAGGCCACTTGGGAGGCGTGGCCTGGGCATCTCGCGAGGCCACTTGGGAGGCGTGGCCTAGGCATATCGCGAGGCCACTTGGGTGGCGTGGCCTAGGTATCTCGCGAGGCCACTTGGGTGGCGTGTCCGAGGCATCTCGCGAGGCCACTTGGGTGGCATGGTCTAGGCATCTCGCGAGGCCACTTGGGTGGCATGGTCTAGGAATCTCGCGAGGTCACTTGGGAGGCGTGGTCTAAGCATCTCGCGAGGCCATGGGGTCGAGGGCATAGGCGAGGCTGTGGGGCCGAGTGCGTGGGCGAGATGGGTCTCGCGAGGCTACTGAGCCTTGGCACTTATGCCTTGCCAACGTGGGCCACTTGGCATCGACTCCACGAGAACCGAACTCAGACTTGTGTTGTGATGCCGTGATGGCTTCCCGAGACGACGGTGGCCTAGGGGCCTTGCCTCGGCCTCATACTTTCTATTGATGAGATTATGAGCATCAACAATTGCCCCCCAGTCTAGGAGAGTACCTTTAGGTGCCCTTGTAGACTATTCACCTTGATTCCTATAAATAGGCCCTCATGCATGGCTTTATATTCTCACATTACTCCCTTGGCTTAGTGGTGCATAGACCCTTATTCCTTTCAAGAGGTAAGGGGTTCAATCCCCCACAACCTCACTTTCACCATAGTTCCTTTCATTTGTTTTGCATATTTTTTCACTTCATTTTTTTTTTATGAACTAATTTCCTTGTGTGTATATTTTATGACTAACACACTTTTCTGGTTAATTCTTGCAGACGCGCATTTTCGACGCTTTGGTGCTTTTCGCTCCCCGACCTTCTTTGGACCCCGACTTCGTTCTTTTAATCGCTTGAGGTATATTTTCTTTCCTTCACCCTTTTATTTATTTATTATTATTATTTAATTTTTTTTATTGGGTCCAAACTAGCAGTACTTGGGATGGGGTACATCAGTTTGAGATTGTAGTGAGTTTGACCATATGCACGCCCCTCCTCTTTGTTGTTTTTTTTTTACCCTGTAGTAGGCCATTTTAGGGCGTCTGCATCTAGAGGTATTAAGCCTATTCCTTTGTGTTTTGTAGCCTTCCCCTCGTTCATACGTGAGCCCCTTTTTGCTGTTGGGATGCGGTTTCATGGCCAGTGACGGCCCGTCCGACATACCCCCAAGGGCTGAGTTTATTGACCTGTCCTCAGACTCAGAGTCCCCTGAGGGAAACCCTCACTAGGACTATGACTCTTTAAGACAAGCCCGCATCTTCCACCTTGAGTGCATGACCGAACTTAGACGTAAAATTTGGGTGGTGGAGAGCGAAATTGACTCGGTGTCGAGAGGGGATGGAGGACCTTCACCCCTGGGCCTTAGTGACCATATAGCGCATCTTAGGACGACCCTTTTTGAATTGCGGTGGGAGTTAGAATTTATGGAGGGACACATTCCGCCATAACCTCCTACTCCCTCTTCGCCCGATGACAGTCATGGGGCTGCTAGCTCCTCTCCCCAGCCCCTAGTCTCAGTTTATCTTAGCTTAGTGCTTCTGCCATCGCTCCCTCGATGGAAAACTCTTGCTAGGAAGAAAAAATGGAGGGTTAAGTGTTCTGCCCCTTCCTCACATATTTCTTTTGATTTTGCAGATATGTCGAAAGCACGCAGACAGGTGTCCGCCCAGGAAGAGGACAACGCCCCCTACTGGCGTCCAGTCTAGTGTCACACGTGTCTCCGAACAAATTGAAGGCAATCGTGAAGCACTACCAGGCTCCTCCAGAATACGCCCTGCATGCTCCTCAGGAGGCCTGCCGGGCCGACCGCCCTGAGAAGGGCTTTGTGGCTTTGAGTGAGCAGATTTTGAAGGCGGGTGGCACCATTCCTCTGCACCCGTTCTTCGTGGCGGTTCTCAACTATTTTGATTTGGCCCCTCTTCAACTGTCGCCCAACAGTTGGTTGACTTTAAGTTGCCTCTTCATTTGGTTCAAGGATAACATCCAACGCGCCCCGACGGCGCAGGAGGTGCACTCCTTGTATAACCTTATGGGAGTGCCCAAGTCCAAGGGCTTCTACTACCTGCAGAAGGCCAACAGTGAGCTTCCCTTAATAGAGGGCTCGGTGTCCAACACAAGGCCTTGGAAACAAGACTTTTTCTTGGTAGAGGGGCCTCTCTCGGTTCGTGAAGGCTTTCGCACCGGCCCTAGTAAGTATCCCGGTCTTTCTCTTTTTCTTATTAGAACTTACTGTTTTGCACTCTTGCTTGCACTGACATTGGCGTGGTTCTTGTAGGGCAATTTGCTGATCCCTCGGTCATTGGGCAGGAGGCGGAGGCCATAGGCAAACTTCTTGCTGCAGACTCCGCCCTGAAGAAGGCAGCAATCCTATTTACTGTGGTGAATCTCAACCGCCAGCAATTGTCCCCAGTTTCTAACCCCAAGTTCCTGTGGTCAGTTACTGGGTCTAAGAAGGCTAAGGCTATGCCGGCTGGGCCATCCCTACACGATGGTGAGGCTGAGGTGGAGATGGAGGATGTTCCCCTCGAGTGTGGGGGGTCTCATCAGCGCCCCCTGTCCCCCGGAGGATGCCCTCTTTACGATTCCCATGACCAGGACATGGCCTGTCAATCTCCGGACCCGCAGGCCACAGCGGGATGTTACGCTCCTCCTGGCCTTGATGGCAATGATGCCTTCCCTCAGGTCCCTCATGATATTGGCTTGCCGGATATTGGTTATGTCAACCTCGCGGAGCCCCCTTCTAATGCACCAGGGTTCCAGTTTTTCCCCTTCCCTGCGCCTCCTCCTGCTTCGGCGAGTGGGTCATCCATTCCTGTCCAACCAGATGTTCCTAGCGTGGAGGTGGAGCCCTGGGTGACTAGGATGGCCTCATCCTATGCCCAACGTTTCATTCAGATTGCCTCGGACCTCCCTACCTCCGACTGGAGAGGTCTAGGGAATGTGACCCAACCAGATCTTGGGGAAATCCTAAGGCGTGCCACGGCCTGGGTGAGGTCTTGCACCTTGTGTTGATTAATATTATGTATAGGTGTACATGTGTTTTCCTTTTTGTTACTTATTGCTGACGCCATTGACTTTCTTGTGTAGGTCTACATCGTGTCTCTTCGGCATGCTGACTCGTCCGGCGTCCTCTCTGCATCTACTGCTGAAAGGGACGGCCTCATGGCCCAGTTCCAGGAGCTCGAAAATGAGCTTAGTGCAACCAAGGTCCAATTGTTAAAGGCCCGGACTAAGTATGCCAAGTTGGACTCGAAGAGGGAGAAGCTGAAGGCCAAGATCAAGGAGCTAAAGGGCAAGGCTAAATGCTTGGAGTGCGAGCTCCCGGGGGCCAAGGCCGCTGCGACCGCGTCGTAGGAGAGGGTTACTCAACTGGGGACTGAAGTTGAGGCCCTTAGGGCTGAACTACAGTCGGCTCAGGAGAAGGTCGCTTCCTTGGAGGCGGAGAAGGCTTCCTGAGAGGCGGCGAGAGCTTCCTGGGAGGCGGCGAAGGCTTCTTTGGTGGCGGAGAGGGTCATAACCGAGTGCAAGTCTATAGACCGTGCTCTTTACAATGTGTGGAAGCAGGATCCCAACTTCGACTTCTCCTCTTTTGGCGAACAGGCCTTTGCCCGAGCGGCCTGGTGGAGTGCCCACTACGGAAGACCTTGAAATAGTCTCGCTCCTTTTTTGTTTTCTTTTTATTTTGTAACATCATTACTAGTGCTACTTTTCTGTTAGTAACTCTTGTACTATCCCGAGAACTCTTTTTTTTTTTAATGTATAAATACATATGTTGCTGTTTATCTCTTGTTCTATTGCATTCGAGGCCCTTTTAAGCCCGGGGTTTAGTTGGTTCCCCTCTTTTATCTATCAGGCTGGAGGTCCTTTGGAGCCCATGTGAAAGGGTTCCCTGGGACCTCTTTTGGTGCCTCTTGGTTGCTTTCATAAGGATATTTTGACCCCTTGGGTCGTAGTTATCCTTTTATGTTTTTCTTGCGCGCGCTTATTATTTCTTTGTGAGAAGCGTCCTTCTCGTCGTTATTCATAGTACTATTTTTGCAAGGGTCTCCTTTGGGACCCTTTTTGGCTAGGCGGCTTGGTGGCCGCTCTAGACTTATTATTATTGTCGTCACCATGCGTTTTTTTGTAAGTCCCTATGGCCTCCCTTGGTGTTCATAAGGGTAGCTAATCCTTACGATCCCAAGGGGTGCCTTGTAAGGACTTCGTTGAAGGCCCTAGTATAGGGGGTCTTTTTGGTTTTGGGTCACTTCCTCTTGATAGAGGGCCCTTTTTTAGGATACTCTTGGTAGAGGGTCCTCTTGGTAGAGGGTCCCTTTTAGGGGTTTCGTTTTTAGGGGGGCAAGGGGTCCCTTTTTAGGATCTTTTGCTATAGGGCCCCTTTTAGGTTCCCTTTGCTAGCTGCCTGCTGTCGCCTCCTATCCTGCCCCCCAAGTGTCTGGTGAAATTATTTCGGCAGGCACTTTGGCTGATGCCCAGGTAGCGAAGGAAAATAATACATGAGGTCGAACCGTTTTACCCACAACATGCAGTTCCATTCATCACATTCATAATAAACGGTCTCATACAAATAGTTGCAATGGTACATATGAAGTTTTTTTTATATAAAACAAAAATAAAAGACTCACACCTACTTAGGAGGCTATTTAAGTAACCTCTTTGATTTCTTCCTATCATATTAAGGCGGTATGCAACACTTGTTCTTGGCGCCTTACTGGTAGTACTTCCTCAGGTGCTCCGCGTTCCATGCTCGGGGTATGAGGGTGTCGTCCATGCGAGCCAGCTTGTAAGTGTTCGGGGGGATGCACTGAGCAATCTGGTAGGGCCCCTCCCAATTCGCCCCCAGCACCCCTGCGCCTGGGTCTCGTGTGTTTGGGAGTACTTTCCTTAGCACCAAGTCGCCAACTCTGAAAGTTCTCTCTCGCACCCTCGAATTGTAGTACCTTGCAGCGCGCTGCTGGTATACTGCCACCCTCATTTGGGCTTTTTCTCTCTTCTCTTCCAGCATGTCTAAGTTTTCGGCCAGGGCTACGTGGTTGGCTTCGTCTCCATATGCCTGTACCCTGTGGGACTCGACTTGCATCTCGACTGAGAGCACGGCCTCGCATCCATAGGCCGAGGAGAATGGGGATTCCCCAGTAGTCGTGCGTGGGGTGGTCCTGTAAGCCCATAGCACATTTGGTAGCTCATCTACCCAGGCTCCCTTCATCTTTTCCAGCTTTGTCTTCATGTTCTTCTTAAGGACCCTGTTTATGGCCTCCACTTGCCCATTGGCCTGGGGGTGTACAACTGCGGAGAAACTCCTCCTTATGCCTCTTTCCTTACAATATTCATCGAAGGCTCCTCCCTCGAACTGGGTACCATTGTCGGAAATAATCTTGTAGGGTACTCCATATCGACACACAATGAATTTGTTGATGAAAGAGGTGATGTGCTTGGCGGTTATCTTCACAAGGGGTTCCGCTTCTACCCACTTAGTGAAATAATCCACTGCCACCACTGCGTACTTTGCTCCACCCCTGCCTGTAGGAAGAGCGCCGATCAAGTCTATCCCCCAGATTGCGAAGGGCCAGGGGCTGGTCATGCTGGTCAGTTCGCTTGGTGGTCTCCGAGGGTAGTTGGCGTGCCTCTGGCATTTGTCGCATTTCGTGGCAAAGTCATGCGCATCTTTCTCCATGGAAGGCCAGTAGTATCCTTGTCTCATGGCCTTCCTAGCCGTGGAGGGTCCGCTCTCGTGGTTGCCGCACTCTCCCTCATGTATCTCCTGTAGCACTTTCAACGCCTCCTCTTCTTCTACACACCGCAGGAGGGGCATTGAGAATCCTCTTTTGTAAAGGACCCCATCTACCAGGGTGTATCTTGCGGCCTTGTACACCAACCTCCGGGATTTGTTTTTATCTGCAGGCAAGGTTCCTTCTTCCAGGTACCTCTTGATTGGCTCGGTCCATGATTCCCTCGGGGCACTAATCATGTGCACGTCCGCGCCTTCGATGCTGGGTTTTGGTAAGTACTCCACGGGTATCGATTCCAAGACATCACTATCCTTGGTAGATGCCAGCTTTGCGAGTGCATCGGCATGGGTGTTCTTTTCTTTGGGGATTTGCTCTATAGTATATGCCACCAACCGTCCCAGATAGCCCTTCACCTTCTCCAAGTATGCCGCCATCTTGGGTCCCCTCGCCTGGTACTCTCCCTTTACTTGGCATACTACCAGTTGAGAGTCGCTGAAGATTTGAAGGCGCGTCACTTTCAGCTCCTGGGCCAAATGCAGGCCAGCTAAGAGAGCCTCGTACTCTGCTTCATTATTGGAGGCCTCAAACCCAAATCGGATTGCGCAATACATTCTATGCCCTTCGGGCCCAGTCATCTTGATGCCTGCTCCTGATCCTCCTTCATTTGACGCCCCATCAACGTGCAAACTCCACTCTTCTGAACCTCCTATCTCCTCCTCCGTAACAGGCTGCTCTTCTTCTTCATTCCTTCCTTCATTCGGCTGATGGGTGAGTTCTACTATGAAATTTGCCAGCACTTGTCCATTGATGGAAGCCCTCGGAATGTATATAATATCAAACTGACTTAGCTCAATCGACCATTTCATTAGTCTCCCTGAAGTCTCTGGCTTATGTAAGATCTGTCTCAAAGGACTATCTGTTAAGACTTCAATTGTATGTGCACGGAAGTAAGGCTTCAACTTCCTCGAAGCTACCACTAGCGCATAGGCCAGTTTTTCGATCTCTGGATGCCGATTTTCCGCGTCCACCAAACGTTTGCTGATATAGTATACGGGTTGTTGCTGCTTCTTCTCTCCCTTAACCAGGGCTGTGCTGATGGCATGCTCAAACACTGCCAAGTACAGGTACAGCTTCTCGCCCTTCTCTGGCTTCACTAACAGGGGTGGCTTCCCCAGGTGTTCTTTCAGCTTGACAAAAGCTTCCTCACATCTTTCATCCCAAGCGAACTTTTTGCTTCCTTTGAGGATGTCAAAGAATGGGAGGCACTTGTCGGTGGACCTTGAGATAAACCTATTAAGGGCCGCCACCCTTCCTGTTAGGCACTGCACCTCCTTCTTATTCTTTGGCGGGCTCATCTCTATGAGTGCCTTTATCTTGTCAGGATTGGCCTCGATGCCTCTAGAATTGACCATGAAGCCCAAGAATTTTCCTGAGGATACCCCGAAGGTGCATTTGACTGGGTTCAACTTCATCCGGTATTTCCTGAGCGTGTCAAACATCTCACCAAGGTCTTTGTTGAGCTCTGCTGCTTCTTTGGTCTTCACTAACATGTCATCCACATACACCTCCATATTCCTTCCTATCTGATTGGCGAACATTTTATTCACCAGCCTTTGATAGGTGGCTCCCGCGTTTTTGAGCCCGAAGGGCATCACCTTGTAACAGTATAGCCCTTTGTCTGTAATGAATGAAGTGTTCTCTTCATCTGCCGGGTTCATTGGGATTTGGTTGTATCCTGAGTAGGCGTCCATAAAACTTAGTAACTCATGTCCTGCTATCGCATCTGCTAGCTGATCTATCCAGGGAAGTGGGAAGCTGTCCTTAGGACAAGCTTTATTCAAGTTCGTGAAATCGATGCAAGTTCTCCACTTCCCATTCCGCTTCAGCACGAGTACTGGGTTCGATACCCACACAGGGTAGAAAGACTCACGGATGAAACCGTTGGCCTTCAACTTGTCAACCTCCTCCTTTAACGCTGCGTATCTTGTTGGGTCTAGCGCCCGCCTCTTTTGCCGGATGGGCCTTGCTTCTGGGAAGATGTTCAGGTGGTGACACATCACACTGGAGTCTATGCCCACCATGTCCTCATGACTCCATGCAAACATGTCTAGATTATCTTTCAAAAAAAAATTCAACTCCTCCTTCACGTCACCTTGCAGGCTTCTCCCTATCTTCAATTTCCTTAAGGGTTCCTCCGTCACCGTGACCTCCTCTACTTCTTCCACTGGTTCTGCTCTTGATTCATCCACGACTCGAGGGTCCAGCTCCTGTGGACCCCCCGTGGGAATACATGGCGGCTCGTGTACCACCATGGCCATTGGCTCACGCGGTTTTACAGGCGTGCGGAGTGAGGTGTTGTAACACTCCCTCGCCTCCTTCTGTTCTCCCTTCATACTTGCGACCCCTCCTGGAGTCGGGAACTTGACAACCAAGTGATATATTGAAGTTATGGCTTTCAATTCTCTCAGGGAGGGTCTCCCCAATACCGCGTTGAAAGCTGATGAACAATCTACTACGACAAAGTTAGACATGACTGTAGTCTGCCGGGGTTGCTCCCCCATGGTAAGTGTTAATTCGATCATTCCAAGGGGTTGCACTGAGTCCCATGTGAATCCATATAGGGACGACTGTCAGGGCTTCAGGTGACGAATGCCCAATCCCATCTTTTCCAAAGCAGGGCGATATAGGATGTCCACCAAGCTCCCGTTGTCCACTAGGACTCGATGTACACACATATTTGCCAATTGGACTGTCAACACCAGCGGATCATTATGGGGAAAGTGTACCCCCCGTGCGTCCTCCTCAGTAAACGTTATCGAGTCGTTTTCCCCCTTGAAACTCTTCGGGGGTCGTTGTTCCAAACTCATGACGCAGGGAGGCGGACTTCGCCGAGCCTCTCTTGCATACCTATCTCGCCCCTTCCTAGAATCTCCCCCAAATCCTGGACCTCCAAAAATGGTTCGGACCTCCCCCTATATTTCTGGGGCTCGCTCTTGTGCCTAGGCTGTTGTGGGCTCGTCTTCTGGCCTTTGCCTTTCTCTCCTGACATAGCGGCCCAAGTGCCCCCGGCGGATAAGCTCCTCAATTTCCTCCTTCAGGTGGATACACTCTGCCGTGGTGTGTCCGATGTCCTTGTGGTATTGGCAGTATCTACTGGGGTCTCTTTTGGACCGATCCTTTCTCATTGGTGGGGGCTTTTTGAAGGGCACTCGATCTTCGTTGGTGATGTAAATATGCTCCCTGGTGTCTGTGAGGTTCGTATAGTAAGTATAGTCCGTTGGCCTATGATCACCCCCTCGTTTGGTTTTCCTCTGCTGGTCATCTCTTGGCCCATCATACGTCCTTTTCTTCTTTGCTACATTCGATCCGTCGTTAGTTGGGGGCTTCGCGTGGGGCTCCTCCTTCCCCGCCTTTAGGTTTGCATGGCCATCCTCCACACGGATGTACTTCTGCGCTCTCTCATAGAAGTCATCTAAGTCGGTGACTTCCTTCTTCAACATGTTGTCCCACAACTTGCTTCCTGGGAGCACTCCTGCGGTAATGGCCATTTTTAACTCTCGGCGCGTTAGGCTTCCCACTTTTGCGGCCTCCATATTGAACCGATGAATGTAGCTCTTCAGGCTTTTGTTCTCCCCTTGCTTCACGTTAGCCAGGCTGGTACCAGACATTGTGTAGTCTCGCACGACATGGTGCTGCTAGAGGAATTCGTCAGAAAACTGCTGCCAGGACCTGATGGACCCCGGCCTTAGTCTTTTGAACCATTTGTAGGCGGGTCCTTTCAGAGTAACAGCGAAGCAATGGCACCTGGCACCACTTCCGATCCCTCTCAGTTTCATCAGATCATTAAACGCATCCAGGTGGTATTTCGGATCCGTGTTCCCTTCATAAGGGGTCATATTGGGCTCTTTAAAATTGGCAGGGAGTCGGATTGCCTAAATTTCTCTCACAAAGGGCGACTCATGGTCGAAGTCCTCCTCAAAGGCCTGGCCGCCTGACGCGGTGACGATCTTGCTCCGCAAGCTCCTCATCTCCGTGTCTAGGTCCTGCCTCCTCTTGCTGAGAGTGTCCCTTAAAGCGGACGGGCTGAGATCCGCCTTTCCCTTGCCTTCTCGAGGCGCCACAGGGGGCGTGGACCCTTTGCCCGCCCTCTTCTTATTAAGCTCCTCCCGCAAGTCTGAGGGTGTTCTTTTGGAGGTGACCTCATCCTCATGGCGAGGGGCAGCGTTGGTCCTCGGCGCTGGCTTCGGGGCCTGCTTAGGCGGTTCGGGGTGATCGCGTTGCTTCCCGCAGGGGGTGTTACTAGTTGAATGTCGGGTTCTTCCATCATCTATCGGTACCGTGGTCTCCACCCTATCCTTGCCCTTCTCCTTCCTCTTAGGCAAGGTTACGCTGGACTTACCCTGCAGCAGGCCGTTAAGGACCTCTTGCATGTTTTCTAAGGTGGTTTCTAATCTTTGGTTCTTGCGGTGGAGCTCATGTATCTCCTCTTCGTAAAACCGGGATTTCGAACTCGAGCTCACGGAGTGGACCCGGGGGTGCTTGTCAGGCCTACGGGCAGAAGGGCCCGGGTCTTGCCGGCCGGAGTTCGGTGCCTGCGGCGGTTTTGGAGGAGGGAACTCATCAGCGTGTACCTGTGGTGCTCTTGGAGGACTCCCTCCAGGTGGAGCGGCCGGCGATGAGGCCACCCTATCACCTCCGTGAACCTTAGGGTCTTTCGGGGGCTCCACGTCCCTGGGTGGAGGAGCGTCCTTCATGGAGGCCTTCAGCTGGACTCCGTTCAGGTGAACTTCTACCTCCCGCGTCTCCCTCAATCGCTTCGAGCGTCTTGGCATCTTCTTCTTGTCGGAAACAATGGTGGAACAGTAGCTTGAAACTAACGTTCCCACAGATGGCCCCAAACTGTTGACGGTGAGAACTCGTCAACTAAGTTACGTTGGAAAAATTATCAAATCAAGATCGCTAATTGGAAAGCTGTAAAAACAAAAACTCAAGAACAATGATGGAACAATAATGGAGAATTCAGTCTTTCATTCACACTCAAAACTCTGCTACAGTAAAATTTCCAACCCCTTTTCAGGTGGTCTTAGAGTTCATTTTATAGTAGGCTCTAATGGCCTTAGGTACATAGTGGTCCAGGGGACCAAGTGGTACATACGTACTGTGTCAGGGGAGTGGCTTCAGAGGTCGTGGTTGTACAACCTGTACAGGAGCAGGTGTCAGGAGGATGTCTCCACTACTTGTCTGTACCCATGTCTGAAGCGTGGTGGCAGGCGTAGTGGCGCAGGAGGTAGTGGTGTCGGCTCTGACCTATGTCCGTAGACATACAGACCATGGTCCTTACCCCAGCAATCTCACTGGCACTGGTATCCGTACTTAGTACTTGGTTGTACAAATATGTCCCATTCGACTCGTACTGGATCTCCTAAGCATAGGGATCTCGAGGTGTAAGGAATGGGACCCTTGGTGTGAGGTGGAGATCTTGGGTCCTTGGTATGGGGTGTCTGAAACCTCCTGAGGTCACTCACGAGTCTGAGCGATAGGCATGTGGCCCTGGAAAATGTCTAAGGATGCATGGCGAGACGCTCTCCTTGCGACCCCCTTGAGGGCGTGGCTCCCTAGCTATTCACAAGGTCGGGTGCGTTGTGGATGTGGCCCTCATGAGGCCAGGGGCGCCGAGGCTCGCGAGGCCACTTGGGAGGCATGGCCTAGGCATCTCGCGAGGCCACTTGGAAGGCGTGGCCTAGGCATCTCGCGAGGCCACTTGGGTGGCGTGGCCTAGGCATCTCGCGAGGCCACTTGGGTGGCGTGGCCGAGGCATCTCGCGAGGCCACTTGGGTGGCGTGGTCTAGGCATCTTGCGAGGCCACTTGGGAGGCGTGGTCTAAGCATCTCGCGAGGCCACTTGGGTGGCGTGGCCTAGATATCTCGCGAGGCCACTTGGGTGGCGTGGCCTAGACATCTTGGGAGGCCACTTGAGAGGTGTGGCCTAGGCATCTCGCGAGGTCACTTGGGAGGCGTGGCCTAGGCATCTCACGAGGCCACTTGGGTTGCGTGGCCTAGGCATCTCGCGAGGCCACTTGGGTGGCGTGGTCTAGGCATCTCGCGAGGCCACTTGGGAGGCGTGGTCTAAGCATCTCGCGAGGCCACTTGGGTGGCGTGGCCTAGACATCTCGCGAGGCCACTTGGGTGGCGTGGCCTAGGCATCTCGCGAGGCCACTTGGGTGGCGTGGTATAGGCATCTCGCGAGGCTACTTGGGAGGCGTGGTCTAAGCATCTCGCGAGGCCACTTGGGTGGCGTGGCCTAGACATCTCGCGAGGCCACTTGGGTGGCGTGGCCTAGGCATCTCGCGAGGCCACTTGGGTGGCGTGGTCTAGGCATCTTGCGAGGCCACTTGGGAGGCGTGGTCTAAGCATCTCGCGAGGCCACTTGGGTGGTGTGGCCTAGACATCTCGCGAGGCCACTTGGGTGGCGTGGCCTAGGCATCTCGCGAGGCCACTTGGGTGGCGTGGTCTAGGCATCTCACGAGGCCACTTGGGAGGCATGGTCTAAGCATCTCGCGAGGCCACTTGGGTGGCATGGCCTAGACATCTCGCGAGGCCACTTGGGTGGCGTGGCCTAGACATCTTGCGAGGCCACTTGAGAGGTGTGGCCTGGGCATCTCACGAGGCCACTTGGGAGGCGTGGCCTATGCATCTCGCAAGGCCACTTGGGTGGCATGGCCTAGGCATCTCGTGAGGCCACTTGGGTGGCGTGGCCGAGGAATCTCGCGAGGCCACTTGGGTGGCGTGGCCGAGGAATCTCGCGAGGCCACTTGGGTGGCGTGGTCTAGGCATCTCGCGAGGCCACTTGGGTGGCGTAGTCTAGGCATCTCGCGAGGCCACTTGGGTGGCATGGTCTAGGCATCTCGCAAGGTCACTTGGGAGGCGTGGTCTAAGCATCTCGTGAGGCCATGGGGTCGAGGGCATAGGCGAGACCGTGGGGCCGAGTGCGTGGGTGAGATGGGTCTCGCGAGGGTACTAAGCCTTGGCACTTATGCCTTGCCAACGTGGGCCACTTGGCATCGACTCCACGAGAACCGAACTCAGACTTGTGTTGTGATGGCATGATGGCTTCCCGAGACGACGGTGGCCTAGGGGCCTTGCCTCGGCCTCATACTTTCTATTGATGAGATTATGAGCATCAACTCTAGGCAATTTATGATGAGAGCCATGGAACAATATGTCCTAGTAATTAGGATTTTTAAGGATTTTCCTTCTTTAGTTTCAAAATTGGAAGAATTATGGGAGACTATGGATGATGAAGATGATTTACTGGTAGCCATGAGATATTATTTTCTCACACTTAGGTTTACCTATAGGTTTGAATTTTAATTCACCAATGAACAAAAGCATAATATCCTAATGAATATTCATCGAGGTAGTTTCGAGGCTCATGATAATGATGATTATGAGGAAATAAATGATGATATGTTAGATGAAGGGTTAGATGTAGAAGATCCCGATTTTTAGAAGTTTTACCCGAGTAATTAATAGTATAGTTTCTTTATTTATTTTGAATTTATGATTGTAATAAGTGAAAATCCTTTTCCAAACGAATAAAATTGTTATTTTTAATGACATGTATGAGTTTGATTTTTTTTACAATCATAATAAATTTAGAACCAATTTAATAAATAATGACTGATTTCAATGAGGATGGATACAAATCAATGGATCGGGTTCTGTATTAAGAGTTTAGGGGGCCATAGTAATGGGAGCGATTTTACTGATCCCAACTCTCTCTCAATATGGTTAACTTTGGAATAGCAACAAGTTTCGAGCCTGAGAGTTAAGTCATATAGGGTTGTTAGAAACAGACTTAGAAAATAATAAATATGGCTTAATATTCTAAGTATAGAAACACACCCTAATTTATAAAGATGACTTACATAATTTTTCAAAAGAAATCATAACTGATAGGTTCGAGTTATGTTTTCTTAGACAAAGTTTTTCCTTAGAAGCTATTAGGGTAAGTTATAACATGTTTTTCTCGATTGTTGGAACTTTGCTGAAGATGTTGTTTTGAAGGTCTGCACGCACGAACGAAAATTCCCCCAACACCGCCAACGAGACTCACGAAGCCCCTCCAATCTGAAGAAGGGGAATGTGTGCTACCACTGCTACTGCTAATAGGAATGTACCACCACCAGTTAACAACACCGCTGAGATTATCCAGTTACGACAACAAGTAGAAAAATTGCTGCAACAACATTGACAACAGCCTCAGCCGCAGACTCAGCCGCAGCTTCAGCCAACGACTTAAGCACCCCAGCAAGGGCAGAATGTAGGATATCCATATGGGGGATGGCTGATGGTGAACTACGCGCCTTATCCAACTCAATACATAGAGCCAGTCTACGAGCGTTTCCATAGGCAACACGCTCCAAATTTTGAAGGGATAACCGACCCCTTTGAGGCTGAAGAATGCCTAAAAAATGTAGAGCCTATTCTAGCATACATGAACCTCGGTAAGGAGGATCGCATACCCAACGTTTCTTCCCTATTGAAAAAGGATGCTAGAATCTGGTGGGATTTTGTACAACAGACTCATGA
The DNA here is from genome assembly GCF_963169125.1 of Humulus lupulus. Lineage (NCBI taxonomy): Eukaryota > Viridiplantae > Streptophyta > Magnoliopsida > Rosales > Cannabaceae > Humulus > Humulus lupulus. The sequence goes on from NC_084802.1 coordinate 16,182,742, forward strand.
TATAATCACCATGACTTGGGCCAGATTTGTGGAGTTGTCTTACAAAAAGTACTACAACTCGGCACTATCGCTACGAGGGTGGAAGAGTTTGCCAGTTTGAAACAATGCAATTTGTCGGTAGTTGAGTATGCTCAACAATTTGATTGTTTAGCCAAGTTTGCACCAGAATTAGTCTTAATCGACTACTTGAGGGTTACCAAGTTCACCAGGGGACTCACACCCAAGATTGAGTTAGGAGTCAAGCTTGCAAACCTTGGAACCACTTCTTATGCAAATGTTCTGGAAACGACTATAGAGGTGGAAAGGCTCCAAGAAAATTTTAGTAAGGAGGAGGCCAGCAAGTCTGAACCCAAATAACAGAATCAGACGCAGAATGATCGAAACCACAACAACAACCAGCATAACAATAATGGGCAGAAAAGAAAGCATCCTAATAATAAGCAAGGCGACGCTGGCAAAAGAGCATGGACCAATAGCGGTAATAATAGGTTGGGTACGTAGAATACCCTCAGTGCTCCAAGTGCCAGAAAAGACATCCTGAGGAGTGTCATGCTGTAACGCCCTGCCTCCTTAGAGCCGTTACTAAGTGAGTTTAAAAACGTGCTTTCATCTCGCTAATCGAGGTCTTAGATCAAACAGTGTAATTAAGCTATAAACAGAGGAAAAACCTTAGAAATATTAATTTCCATAGAAAATCATAGAAGGGTTTACACTTGGGATCCCAAAATACAGTTTAGGAATGTTTTCAACATATTAATTAAACCAGGTCGACTAGACGACAAAACCAGAGTTTATCTACAAGCATCTCCCAAAATCCTCTGGCCGTGGTGGCCCGGCTGGCCTAACATGTACATGCCGCCCCACCCCTGCTGTACAAATGGTTGGTGGATCACTTCCATACCCTTTTACCTGCACCATAGAGCATCTATGAGCCGAAGCCTAGCAAGAGAGCCCATAAGTAGATAACATATGCAACACATATATCAAACATATAGACGTGCCACCAATGGCTAAACACGTATGGCCTAGCCATCCCAAGCATTTACCAAGCCCTGGATTCGCGGACCATGCCGTGAGGATATCCCAGGTATCCTTCTGGGGACTCGCCCTGGCAACTCGCACTCCACGTGCTCAGTGCTGCTCCCGACCCCTTTGCCGTTCTCGGCCTTGCACTCAATGTGCCCAACGCCGTTTCCGGCCCTTCGCCATTCTCGGTCTACACCGTTCCCGGCCCAATCCGACCATTCACATCATAATTCACAAAGTATAACAAGCATACATAGAATTCTAGCATAATCAGATAAAGGGCTACGCCCCGCAGCTCTAACATATTGGGCTCGGCCCTGCATATTAATCCATTCAATCACACTGGGCTCAGCCCTGCATATCAGTTCATTCAAACACATTGGGCTCAGCCCTACACACAAGCTCTATGGGAACAAGGGTTCTCTTACCTGAGTTCCGAGCTTTCCGAGCACCGATGTCCCGAGCACAGTCCACTAACGTGAGCCTCGCCGAAATCCTAGTCACAACACATAACAATATTCGACCATCAAATTCCAACCCAACAAATAACCCCAAACCGTAACTCTAACCTCTGGGATCTTGAATTCTATCAATCCGAATGATAAAATCCATCCTGAGCCTTACCCTTTAAGTTCCCAAGTCAAAAATATCATTAAAATCCTCACTGATACTAAGGGCCGCGAGCCCTCCCACTAGAGCCGCAGCTAGCCTCAAAACAGAGGCTAGCTCTCCACTGACCACCACGCGGGCCGCGGCGCGCTCGAATTCCCTCAGCCTCCCATGGCTGCGCGCGCATGCGGGCCGCGACGCTCCCCGCTGAACCCAGAATTCTTCATCAATTTCCTCCCTCTTCTTCAAGCCAATCCTCACCAAAACTCACCTATCTAACCCAGGTATTAAACACATATATTCCAGCTCAATAATAACTCAGTAACAACATCAAAATCCATCAAAGTCTACTACAAAAATCCAACCAGAATACCCAAGAACATATCAAACTTAACTAGCTTGCAACTCTTACAAACCAGTAGCAAACTAAAGCATAATCCTATGATTAAAACTTACCCTCTTGCTGAACTCAATCCTTGAAGTTGATCTTCAATTCCCCAAGCTTCAAGCTCCCAAGTTTCCTCAGCCCAAATCCTTGCTTAAACTAACTTGCACCAAATTCCTTTGAGTTGTTTCTTAGAGAGTGAAAGAGAGAGAGATGAGAATGGTAAGTGATGCTATCCTTAACTGAAAAACAGAGACATAAGTCGGTTCCCAAAGCTTCTACATATTTCCCCTTTTTTTTTTATTTGACTTAAATCTAAAGGGTTACCTCAAAGCTCGGGGTACCAAAACGTCCCCGAGGGCAAAATGGTAAATTTCCCCAATATTCCCGCCTAGACATTCTATCCTCAAATATATCTCCAAATATTTATTTTCATGCTCCAATAATCCCATAACACACCTAATACCCAAATTACCCCTCGACTCGCCCCGAGTCGGAATCTCAACCCCGTTGTGACCTTCTGGCTAACCGTTCCCCAGGACTATCTCGGATCGTGCTGCACAGACATTTCACATATATATAACATATATCACGTTCATGCCCCTAATATCCAAACGGGGCCCACATGCGCATTTAACTCACTAAACATGCATCACTATCTTATATTCACATTAAAGCGTAATAAACCACTTATTGCCCTCCAGGCACACTAATCAAGGCCTTAAGCCCGATTAGCAAATTCGGGTCGTTACACGTGCGAACACCAAGAGTTGTTACAATTTTGGCTAGGAAGGTCATCGAAAAAAAAGATTGTCCACAACTCAAACAAGAAGAAAAGGACAACAAGATGGTTCCATCCAGAGTCTTCACTTTGACCTAAGGAGAAGCCGAAGCTAGTAACAAGGTGGTCACTGGCCAGCTTCCTATCCTCGATAATATATGTTCAGTATTGTTTGATTCGAGAGCAACACACTCGTATATCTCGTTAGGAATGATAGAAAAATTTGACAAACATTGTGAAAGATTTAAAACTAGGTTTGTTACGGAACTGCCTTCGGGCGAAGTAGTTCTATCATCACGAATAGTATGAGGAGTACCGATCAAAGTCGAGGGCATGGAGCTAGAAAGAGACCTGATAGAGCTAGAGATCAAGGACTTCGACGTAATATTGGGCATGGGCTGGCTAGCGAGACAAGGCGCAATCATCGATTGCAGACACAAGCAAGTGACATTCAAAATTCCTGATAGTTAGAAACTATGTTTTATGGGAAAGGTCTCAGGACTACGGACATCTCTTATCTCATCTCTCAAAGCTCAAAGGATGATAGAGAAAGGATGCCAAACATTATTAGCAAGTGCCACAGATGTGGCACAGAAAGTACCATTAAAGGTTGGAGACGTTCGCATTATAAAGGAATTTCTAGAGATATTTCATGACGACTTACCAGGGTTACCCCTACTTGAGAAATTGACTTCACAATCGAACTAGTATCGGGAACCGAGCCTATATCAAAGGCACCATACCGAGCTCAAGGAGTTGAAAATGCAGTTACAAGAGCTCTTAGACTTGGGATTCATCAGACCGAGCCATTCGCTCTGGGGGGCACCTGTTCTACTTGTAAAGAAGAAGTATGGAAGCATGCAGATGTGTATCGATTATCGCGAGCTGAACAAGGTGATAATCAAGAACAAGTACCCGTTACCCCAGATTGAAGATTTATTTGATCAACTTCGAGGAGTGACTGTATTTTAGATGATTAATCTACGGTCCGATTATCACCAGCTCAAGGTAAGAGAAGAGGATATTCCAAAGACAACTTTTAGGACTCGATACAGACACTACGAGTTCCTAGTCATGTATTTTGGTCTTACCAATGCTCCAGCCGCATTTATGGACTTAATAATGAATTGGGAATTCAAGGATTACTTGGAAAAATTCGTCATAGTGTTCATTGACGATATTTTGGTGTACTCTAAGGACGAAGTCGAGCACGGGGAACATTTAAGACTGACCATGCTGTGACTAAAGGAGCATCAACTTTACGCCAAGTTCAAGAAATGCGAATTTTGGCTATCACAAGTAGCATTCCTTGGCCACATAGTACCCAAAGATTGAGTTGTTGTAGACCCAACTAAGGTAGAGGTTGTGAAGGATTGACCAAGACCTAAGAATGCGTCAGAGGTTAGAAGTTTTCTTGGACTAGCAGGCTATTATCGGAGATTTGTAGAAGGATTTTCTAAGATAGCCACTTCGCTTACTAACCTGACATGGAAACAACAAAATTTCAACTGGACAGATAGATGTCAAGAGAGCTTCCAGTTGCTCAATGATAAGTTATTCTCAACACCAGTACTTTGTGTACCGACACCCAACGACAAGTTTGTAGTATACTGTGATGTGTCTAAGTAAGGTTTGGGATGTGTGCTGATGCAAAATGACAAGGTGAAAGCCTACGCCTTAGGACAGCTGAAGGAATACGAGCAACGCTATCCAACACATGATATGGAGGTGGCAGCGGTGGTCTTCGCATTGAAAATCTGGCACCACTATCTTTATGGTGAACGGTGTGAGATTTATACAGACCACAAGAGCTTAAAATATTTCTTCACACAAAAGGAGCTTAACATGAGGCAGCACAGGTGGTTAGAACTAGTAAAGGATTATGACTGCGAAATCCTATACCACCCATGAAAAGTGAATGTATAGCAAGAGCTACAGAAATCTGGCAGCATTATCCAGAATTGAAAAGCCGCTATAGTAAGAGCTGATTAATGCTGGGATATAAATAGTCAGGGGTCAACTGACTAACTTGTCCATCTAGTCAAGTTTACTAGATGATTTACAGATCGGGCAAGGGCATGACGACACGTTAGTATCGCATATGGCTGCAGTCAAAAAAGACAAGACTACGGATTTTTCTATATCAGGTCATGGGTTCTTGAGATATAAGGTTCGGGTATGTGTGCCAAATGAACATGTAATTAAGATGAAGATATTTAATAAGGAAAACGGGTGAGTACGTGGAGGACTCGAGCACTTTTCATTCTTCATCTTTTTATTTTATTTTTTAATATTATTTTGTGGATAGTAAGTTACTTATTTCTATGGATAGTAACTATGTTTGGTGACCTCGTTATCCACCTTGTATTGTGCCATCTTTTGTGGCCGGTGCTTAATTAATGATAATGAAAAGCATTCCATTCTAAAAAAAAAGAGTAAATATGCACATTTTAAGTATTTAATGAAGGAGAAAGGGTGTGTACGTGTAGGACTCGAGCTTTTCATTCTTCATCTTTTTATATTATTGTTATAACAAAACAAAATGATGTTTGTATTTAGCCTATAAAAGCTCTTTTAAAGAACAATTAGAAAGAGATGATTTATAGAATTTGTTAATTATGGCCGTTGTTACTTCTCTTTATTATATTGTAAGGTCTGTTAATGACCGTTTTGTACACTTTAATTTCCCCGCCCTTGCTCTTATTCACTTGCGAAGAGCACGGTTTAGATATCACTTGTATAGAAACTTAAAGAGAGAAATAAAGAGCTTGCTGAGGTTCTTGAGATTGTCTTCCTGATTGTGTGTTGTTTGATTAAAGGGTTTGACTTACATATCTAAGATCTTCGAGACTAAACAAAGTTGCAGAATTCTACAAATGCTCAGCTGCAAAACTACTATAGAAAATGTCGAACATCTCATGGTTCAAAGTAACACTGATGAATAATTACTTTAATCTGAGAATTTATAGGTTTCAGATCAAATAAAATATTGATTTTTTGAAAGAAGCATTAATAGACTAAAGTAACTAAACAGAGGCTTAGAGGATTGAAATAAAAAAAGCTAAGGTAACAACTTTAGTACGGTTGTTTGACTAATAGTACATTATTTTTTGCTATGGAATATGATTTGTTTAGTATTTGAGAAAGGGTATTAAGGACTATTTACAGATTACGAAGTATATTGTGTGTGCTTTACTTTTCTAGTTCATTTTTCCTTATGTGGAGGCCTTAAGTTAAGAATCCTGCCGTATTTCACTGGCTTCTTTGCTTTTCATGTTGCTGTGTTAGTTTGAGTAGGGTTCTACGTGGTTGATTTTAAGTTATTTGTATTAAATTAAAAAATATTAAAATTATTCAAAAGAACTGATCATCCCTAGCCTATTGGTTACTAGAAGACATAACTAACACGAGACTTTTGACTGGGATGGTCCCAAATCATTTTCACAAAATGAGTAGCCAATCAACTTACGTGTATGACCGTGGAAAATAATTGCAATAGTAATACTGACTTTTCTTTCTAAACCCTCTTCCTCGTCATTTCGTGTTCTCATGTACATTTTTCAACTCCACCTCTCCATTAAATATACCAATGAACGGGGTCTTGTATTGATATACTTAGCCGATTTACTACCTATGTATTATGTATATTCAATGAAATGGAAAAACTAGATTTAAGAAGAACTTAAAGAAAAATATAAAAAGACCACACACAAAATTTTTTACAAGATTGACTAATCCTTGGTACATAGTCTAGAGAAAACTTCCACTAAAATAAAAAAAAAATGCAAGTTTTACGAAGTATTTCTGATTTTATATCAACAATAAAAAAATGTTCCATACTTATCTCTCGCGCAATTTTCCTTAGATTGACTACACCAAGTCTTCCCACTTGAGCTTCTCACAACTGATCTCTTTCAACACTTCTTATGATGAATACTGCACTACTCCATGCGTGAACACCTTCGAAAGTGTAGAGATCTTCAACTTGTAAAACAACAACACTCACAGAATACACAAAGATAAATAAACCCTAGCAAGGCTAAGTTTTTCTCACAAGTAATCTCACCGACAACTACTCTAAAGAAAGAAAGTGAGAACCAATATAAAGACGCTGCTCACCCCCCAAAAATAATAGAAAACCGTTAGATGAATAAAGACAACACAACATCCTATAAACAAAGTCAACCAAAGTAACAGAATATTCAGTTTTAGCCATCTGTACAAAAAAAAAATGTTAGCACTACTAACTACACCAAATACAACTCACAAAACTACAGAGGGATATCATAATATTGCCAAAATATACAAACATCAAAAAATGACACTCACAATCTCCCCCTTTGGCAAATTATGATCAATGCAATACCAAATTACAAATACTAAGAAAAAAAAAACAGAAAAACACAACAAATAAAAACACCCATATCTCCCCCTCAATGATCATAATGACAAGACTACTTGGTTGAACAATGAGGCCTTCCAAGTGTGGTCCGACGCGGAGGTGAAGAGGCATCATCAACAGAAGACTCCCCCTAGACACTATCAGTAGTTTTTTCAGAATTCCTTGGAGAGAACTCCCCTTTTCTTTGTGGTGGATATTTTCCTGACTGATGCAGAGACAACTCCCCCTGAATAGCAGATGGTAGAACCAAAGCAGGAAAAGACACTAGTTGAGCATGAATAGTCTTGGATGCAGAACCAAGAGAAGCCGAAGGAGAAAAATGTGGTGGAATAGGATCAGATTGATGATGAATGAGCTGTCGAAGACAACCCAACTGAGATAGAACCTTGTGCTCAAAGACTTTGGAACGCAACTAAGACTACTGAACCTGAACTTTAATATTGTCAAAATGAGATTGCTAATAGTAAAGCATCTCAAACAACTTATACTTCCACGATGCAGGAGCTAACCCTTTAAGTAGAGGTAACTTAACATGCTTAGGAGGAGGAACCGGGTTGGAGGACTGGGGCTAAAATGTCTTGTCCAGAACATGAATAGGAAAAAAGACATCTTGAGACATAAACTTAGGCTTCGCAGTTACGGCAATCTTGTGCACCAAGCAAGGATACGGTAGAAATAACTCACGAATTTTAGTCTGAAAAGCTTGAAATATCTTGTCATACATAATCACAGAAAAATCTATGGAAACTCCAGTGCCTACAACAAACAAAAATCGACCGATATCACTAGTAACAATAGAAGTATGAGAATTTAGAAACCAATTAGTAAGAGCAACTTTATGCAGAACACGATAAAAACATGTCAAAGATGGAGTAGGAAAACCACCAGAGGCCTCATTCCATTGAAAAACTTCTTGCCCAGTTAACTCACAACCCACTAGGTTTAAATCAGGGGCATACTCAACATTGTAAACAACATCAGGAACCATAGGGATACCCAAAAGACCCCTAATAGTGGATGGAGCAAACAGAATACGCGTACCCCTACTATAAGCAGTGAAACGATAAGAATGTTGTGCATCTAACAAGGTTTTTTCAAGATATGAATAAAATTCCCTAACCAAATTCTGAGATGGCATGGACATACCAGTGACAATCTTCGCCCACTTTTGACACTTAAGAATCTCACGAAGTCTAGGAAAATCCTTCAGGACTACAGAATGCTCAACATGCAGATGAAGAAAAGACACATATTCTTTAAAAAATTTCTCAGCATTCTTGAGGAGGACTTTTTGGATTTTTTAGAGTAAGTTAAAACACTGCAAGGGATAGAATTCTTGAGTTTCTTACGAGACTCTAGAATAGGTGATGAATCAGAATCAGTGGGCGGAGATTTTGGGTCACATGTACGTTTGGAAGGATGAGAAGGAAAACAGACAACACAAAAGCTTGAAAGGTAGAGGCTCGAGTAACACGACGGGGAGTGGGGTTAGGCACAACTGATTGATTTTTATTTTGAGCTACACACTTGACTTGAGAACCATGTTTAGACCTAGATGGATCTACAAAAGGGGCAGACGCAACTAGGGAAGACAAAGCTTCAACACCAGGAACGACATTAGGAGAACCAGAGGAAGGGGCAGAAGGAATACCTGGAGACGGAGAGACCGTCGCAGTATCCGTTGACTCCGAAGACGGAATAGGTGAAACAAGTCCAGCAACCCCACAATTCAGTGGATGAGACGAAAGATAAAGAGGTGGAACAACATGAACCCCTACAGATGGACCCTTGGGCACAACGACAGTACCTCCAACACTCATAGAAGGAGATGAAATTTGAGAAGGACCTTTAGAAACAAATACAATTAGGGCATAATAAAAGAAATTGATGAACAAAATGCATTTAAGCATTCTTCCAAGACCGTTTTTGGCTAAAAAAAAAAAATCCCTGTGCAACCAAAATGAACCCAACTTGTTTTTTTTAGACAAGTACCATAACACAAAACGCTTGTGATGCTACACATGTCCACACAAACACACAAACAAAATGCTTAACTCACAATCATATAATTAACTAAGAAAGCAGGCTAGTAAATAAATGAAATAGTGAAAGCCAGAGAGATCATGTAATACAAAATGACTGGGATACCAATCGATCATTAGAGCTTAGTTAAGTGGCACAATTAATGTCTCGTGATGAAGCAAAATGAGCTAAAATATGTTTTCAACAGAATTTTGAGCTTAAATGATCCATTTGTGTGTGCACGTGATCTCATGTGACCTAATTAGCTCACTCCCTCAAGACATATATAATTTTTTTTTTTCGAAATACCACCCTTTTCTTTTGATACACTCTAGGTTTTTTTTAACCAAAATAGCTGTAGCTTTCACTCTTTGTCAGAGATGTAGCTGTCATCTTTAGTCAGAAAAACCAAATAAGAAGGAGCAAACTACTAAAAGGCTAATGGAAAAAAGACAACTCTTCCCATTGCATCCAACAAAGGTAGCCTTTCCAGCTGGAGAGAATAAAAATCTCAAACTAAGCTATACAAAAATGGAAAATATACCCTTTAGAACATTTGCTTCAAACAAAACAAAAGACAAACATCGTAAATCTGATCAAACAGAGTAAGGTAGTCAGTAAACAAAAATGATCAACTTTGAAAAGAACTATTTCAAACCATACAGACTCCAATGCATTTTCTAATATGACCATAAGTTTGTGAATTAAGAACTTTTGTAAACAAGTCAGCTAATTGAGCTCATGTGGAAAAATGTGACAAAACAATTGTTATGGATTCAACCATGTCTCTAATAAAATGATACCGAATACCAATGTGTTTTGTTCTGGAATGTTGCACAGGGTTCTTAGAGATATTAATTGACTTGTGCTGTCACAGTAGACACTTAAAGTATATTCTTTGCGCGCGCTTGTAATTTTGTGTGAGAAGCATCCTTCTCAGCATTATGTATAGTACTATTTTTGAAAAGGTCTCTTTTAGGACCCTTTTTGGCTAGACGACTTGGTGGTCGTTCTAGACTTATTAGGGGATACCTTCCTTGAAGCCTCACCCCCTATGGGGGTGTCAACCTTTGGTAGGAGGTTATCTTTGTGAAGTTTCTTAACTCTCTTGAGATTCATAAGGGTAGCTAATCCTTTTGAATCTAAGAGACAACTTGCTGAATTTTTTATATTTATATATGTGTGTGCCTCCTATCCTGCCCCCAAAGTGCTTGGTGAAATTCATTCCATCGAGCACTTTGATAAATGCTTGCATAGAGAAGAAATATAGCATGCGAAGTAGGAAATACTTTCATTTATAGTAGGCAAATTACAAATATATATACAAAACGATTACATCTACTGTGAGGTTATCTGGGCAACCTCTTTGATTCTTATTTGTTGAAGTTAGCAAAAACATAAACAAACTAAGTTCAGATATTCTTTGCATTGGATACGAAAGTCTTACTGGTAGTATTTCTTGAGGTGTTCCGCGTTCCATGCTCGGGGTGCTACGGTATCATCCAGGCGTGCTAGTTTGTAAGTGTTTGGCGGTATACACTGGGCAACTTGGTAGGGTCCTTCCCAGTTTGCCCCTAGTATATTCGCCTCTGGGTCTCGCGTGTTGGGGAGTACTTTTCTCAACACCAAGTCTCCTACTCTGAACGTTCTTTCTCGCACCCTGGAGTTGTAGTTCCTCACTGCTCGTTATTGGTATACTGCCACTCTTAGTTGTACCTTTTCCCTTCTTTCTTCCAACATGTCTAAATTTTCAGCCATGGTCGTATGGTTGACTTGGTGCTCATATGCCTGTAACTTGAAAGAGTTAATCTTCATCTCAATCGGGAGGACAACCTCACATCCATATGCTAAGGCGAAAGGTGTCTCCCTAGTAGTCGAGCGTGGCGTGGTCCTACAAGCCCTAAGTACATTGGGTAACTCATTGACCCACACTCCCTTCAATTTTTCTAGCTTTGTTTTTAGGTTATTCTTGAGGACCTTGTTAATGGCCTCCACTTTCCCATTGGCCTTTTGGATGTACAACAAATGAGAATCTTCTCCTTATTCCTTTCCCCTTACAGTACTCCTCGAATGTTTCCCCCTCCATACCTGCAGACAATGGACTTGTTGACAAAGGTGGTGATCTGCTTGGTTGTTATTTTACTAGAGGTTTTGCTTTAACCCACTTGGTGAAGTAATCTACGGCTACAATTGTGTACTTGTCCCATCCTCTACCTATGGGAAGGGCGCCAATCAGGTCTATTCCCCAAATAGCAAAAGGCCAAGGGTTGGTCAGGCTGATTAGCTCATTTGGGGGCTTTAAGGAGTAGTTTGTGTGTCTCCATAGAGGGCCAGTAGTACCATTATCTCATGGCTTTCTTAGCTATTGATGGCCCACTCGCATGGTTTCTGCATTCACCCTCGTGTATTTCATACAGAACTTTCATTGCTTCCTCTTCACCGACACACCATAAGAGTGTGATAGAAATCTTCTCTTATACAAGACTCCATCTATTAGGGTGTACCGGGCGGCTTTATATGCCAGCATCCAAGCTTCTCTCTTATCTGTCGATAGAGTTCCATCCTTCATGTATTTCATAATTGGGTCAACCCATGATTCTTTGGGGTTGTTGATCATGTGAACCTCTGCTTCAGCGATACTTGGTTTGGATAAGTACTCGACAGGTACAGACTCGAGCATATCTCTATCCTTTGTGGAAGCTAGCTTTACGAGGGCATCGACATTGGTATTCCTCTCTCTTGAGATTTGCTCTATGGTATACCCCTCCAATTTATCCAAATAGCCTTTTACCCTTGCTAGGTATGCGACCATCTTGGGACCCATTGCCTGATACTCACCTTTCACCTGAAACACTACCAACTGTGAGTCACTAAAAATGAGTAAATGTGTTACCTTTAGCTCCTTGGCCAACCGCAAACTGGCTAGAAGTGCTTCATAATCCGCCTTGTTGTTTGAAGCTTCAAATCCAAACCTTAACGCACAATACATCTTGTGCTCCCTGGGTCTAGTCATCATGATACCTGCTCCGGCTCCCCCTTCGTTGGATGCTCCATCCACGTGGAGGCTCCATTCCTCGATATTTCTTTCCTCTTCCTTATCACCCGCTTCACTTTCTTCCATCTCTCCTTCTTCATTTGGCTGATAGGTGAACTCGACTATGAAGTCTGTGAGCACCTGCCCGTTGATGGAGGCCCTTGAGGTATATGTGACATCGAATTGACTTAACTCAATTGACCATTTCATCAGTCTTCCCGAGGTTTCAAGTTTGTGCAAGACTGCCTCAAGTGGTTATTAGTGAGTACCTCAATTGGATGGGCATGGAAGTAGGGCCTTAACTTCCTTGAGGCCACGATCAAGGCATACGCTAACTTCTCTATTTCTAGGTATCGGGTTTCCGCGTCTACTGGCGTAGTACACGGGTTGTTGGTGCTTCTTCTCTCCTTTAACAAGGGCATCAGTTATGGCATGCTTGGACAATGCCATGTATAGGTATAGCCTTTCGCCCTTTTCAGGTTTAGCCAACAAGGGTGGTTTCCCTAGGAGCTCCTTTAACTTGGCAAAAGCTTCCTCACAATCTCCATCCCAAGCGAACTTTTTGCTTCCTTTTAGGATGTTGAAGAAGAGGAGGCACTTGTCCGTGGACCTCAAAATGAACTTGTTGAGAGCTCCTACCCTTCCTGTTAGACATTGCACCTCTTTCTTGCTCTTGGGTGGATTCATCTCTACTAGAGCCTTAATTTTTTCAGGGTTAGCCTCAATGCCTCTGGATTTAACTATGAAACCCAAGAACTTTCCCAAAGAGACTCTGAAAGTGCACTTGAATGGGTTTAGCTTCATCCAGTATTTTCAGAGTGTGTCGAACATCTCACCTAGGTCCCAGTTAAGTTCTTCAGCCTTTTTGGTCTTCACCAACATATCATCTATGTATACCTCCATGTTCATTCCTATCTGGTTAGCGAACATCTTGTTCACCAATCTTTGGTAGGTGGCACCTGCATTCTTCAACCCAAAAGGCATCACTTTATAGCAATAGAGTCCTATATCCGTTATGAATGAAGTATGCTCTTCATCAGCCAGGTTATGGGTATGTGGTTGTGTCTAGAGTAAGCATCCATAAAGCTTAGTAATTCATGTCCGGCTGTTGCGTCCACCAATTGATCTATTCTTTGAAGCGGGTAGCTATCCTTAGGGCAAGCCTTCTTGAGGTTAGTGAAGTCCACACAAGTCCTCCACTTTCCATTTGGCTTTGGGACTAGCACAGGGTTCGATACCCATATGGGGTAGAACGCTTTGCGAATGAATCTATTTATCTTCAATGTTGTATATCTTTTGGGGTCGCGCGCTCATCTCTTCTGCCTAACCGGCCTTGCCTCGGGGTTGATATTTAAGTGACGACACATGATGGAAGGATCTATCTCCACCATGTCTTCACGACTCTAGATGAATACATCAAGGTTATCCTTAAGAAATTTTACTAATTTCTCTTTTATGTCATCTTGAAGGTTTTTTCCCACCTTCAACTTTCTCAATGGTTCCTCCATTACAATGATTTCTTACAACTCATCCACATGTTCGGCCCCTAGCTCCTCTGTGACTCGGGGGTCTAGCTCCTGTGGGTTTGTGCCTCCATGTATTACCATCGCTATAGGTTCCCGTGGCTTTACAGATGTGCGAAGGGAGGTGTTATAACACTCCCTCGCTTCTTTTTGTTCCACTTTCATACTTGATATTCCTCCATGAGTTGGGAATTTGATAACTAAGTGATATATTAAACTTATTGCTTTCAATTTTCTTAGGGATGGTCTCTTTAATACCGCATTGAAAGCTGAAGCCCAATCTACTACAACGAAGTTTGCCATGATACTAGTTTGTCTGGGTTGCTCTCCCATGGTGAGGGCCAATTCGATCACTCCTAGGGGTTGTATTGAGTCCCCAGTGAATCCGTATAAAGAAGAATGGTAAGGTTTCAAGTTCTGATGCCAAGCCCATCTTCTCCAAGGCAGGGAGATACAAGATGTCCATGGAACTTCCATTGTCCATGACGACTCGATGTACCCTCATATTGGCGAATTGGACGGTCAGCACCAATGGATCATTGTGGGGGAAATGCACCCCTCGTGCATCCTCCTTCGTGAGAGTGATTGAATCATTCTCTCCCTTAAAACTCTTCTGGGGTCGCTGCTCTAGGTTCATGATACACGGGGGTGGACTTCATCTAGCTTCTCTAGCATACATGTCTTGCCCCTTCCTCGACACTCCTCTGAATCCCGGGCCTCCAAAGATTGTTCTTACTTCTCCTTGTACTTTTGGGGCTCTTTCTTGGGCCCAAGGTGACGTCGGCCCGTCCTCTTATTTTTTATTTTCCCTTCTGACATATCTGCCCAGGTCCCCCTGCGTATGAGTTCCACGATTTCCACCTTCAAATCAATATCCTTGTGGTACTGACATTATTTACTACGGTACCTTTTGGATTGATCTTTTCTCATCGGCAGGGGTCTCTTGAAGGGACTTTGGCCTTCATTCATGAGGAAGATATGCTCTCGGGTGTCTTCCAGGATTGTATAGAATGTGTAGGATGTTTGTCTAGTTACCTCCACATTTGTGCTTTCTCTGGTGGTCATCCCTTGGCCCCCCATACACTCTCTTCTTTTTTGCACCATTTGAACCTTCATGGGTTGAGGGCTTGAAAAGGGATTCACTTTTTCCTACCTTTAGGTTCTCCTGGCCTTCTTTGACACGAATGTACTTTTGTGCTCTTTCATAGAAGTCGTCTGTGACCTCCCTTTTGAGTATATTATCCCATAGGTTACTGCCTGGGTGCACTCTAGCCATGATTGCCATCTTGAGTTCTCCCCTAGTCAGGTTTCCCACTTTAGCTGCCTCCATGTTGAACCTATGGATATATCTCTTTAGGATTTCTCCTTCACCTTGCTTTATGTTAGCGGGCTAGTGCCTGGCATGGTGTAATCACGTACTGTGTGGTGTTGCTAGAGAAACTCGTCAAAAAATTGTTGCCATGACCTAATGGTTCCCGGCCTCAGCCTCTTGAACCACTTGTACGCAGATCCTTTCAGTGTGACAGCAAAACAGTGATACCTTGCTCTGCTATTGATCCCTCTCAGCTTCATTAAATCGTTGAAGGCGTCTAAGTGGTACTTAGGGTTCGTAGTCCCCTCATAGGGGGTCATATGAGGTTCTTTGTGTTAGGAAAAAAATGTTTTGCCTCAATGGAAATTGATAATAATATTACAACTCTATGCAATATATTACAAATAAATAATGATTGATTAAAAAGAGTTACAACTCTATAACTGAAAATACAAATAAACTAAAGAACAAGAAGAAGAGAAGAAGAATAGAATACAACTCAAAGCAAAATATTACAAGTAAAGTAAAAGTGTTTGAAATAAAGAAAAGAAGATTACAACTCAAAATAAGAAATACAAATAAACAAAAGAGAAGAATATGAAGATGAAGAGAAATAGAGTAGAAAGAAAGAACAAACAAACTAATAGAAACAACTCTCACTCACACTACCAAAGTGAAGAGTGTTGGGGATCACCAACTTGAACAAGGTTTGAAACCTTTGTCCAAAAGCTTATTTCCCCCTAACTCAAGCACTAAGGGATCTCTCACAGATTATAGGACATGCTTTATGGAATTATCAAGCCTCAAGGTGTTTCTAGCCAAGTGCTCTAATGGATAGAAAAGTTGTGTCTTACAAGTGAGCTATAGGCTCCTATTTATAGAGTTTAGAGACACCCTTTGAATTTCAAATTCCATCAACCCCCATGGCTGTTACCAATGTTTAATTGGATTAATATGGAATTAAAAATGAGATTTGGGATTTATTTGGGTTTTTTGAGCCGTTCAACAAAGATTGAAAAAACTGAAAAAATTGGTCAGTTTTTAGCCTGTGGCCGCAGCCACTAGCCTCTGTCCCACAGGCCGCGGCCACCAACATTCAATGGCCACGGCCACCGACCAATTTCAGCACAAAAAATGTGCTGTTTTTCCAAACGGTTCCAAACCCTCCCAAATGATTTTGTAACTCCCAAAACACATTATTGGGGTTAAAATCATATTTCTAACAACCATATCACATATGGCTTTATGAAATTCGTCTCAATATTGTATAACAACAAATTTACACAATAAAGGGTAATATTTGGAAGTTACAAATTTGTAACACCAAATATGTTACATTATTTGGATATATCTCATACATCTAAATATTGTAACTCTCTATTATATGTTACAATATGTGACACTCTTTGTCACATTTATTTAATCTAAAACATTATATTATAATATAATATAATATTACATTATATTATACAATAATATAACACTTTGAAGTCAGGTGGGAGTCGTTCAAGCTGGATTTCTCTTGTGATGGGTGAATCATAGTCGAACTCTTCATCGGTAAGGTACCTCCTAGATTCCATGATGATTTTACTCCAAAGGTTCATCATCTTGGTGTCTAGCTCTTGTCTCCTTCTATTCAAGGAGTCCCCCAACTTTGTAGGGTTGGTCATTATCTTCTCTCTGCCATTTGGAGGGGTCATGGGAGGTGTTTTCCTTACCTCTAACCTTCTTCCATTGAGCTTTTCTCTTAGGTTAGAGGGCACCTCCTTAGAGGTGACTTTGGCTTCGTTCTTATGACCAGTGTCATCTCTCCGCCTTTGTTTCTAGGGGTACTTTGCCTACCTAGGTCCTTCATGGTGCTTTGTTCGGGGAGTGTTGTTAGTGGAAAGTTGGGTTCTTCCGTTGTCTATAAGGACAATGGTTTCTCCTCTCCTATGCTCCTTCTCCTTATGCCTGGGAAGGGGCATGCCCGACTTCCCTTCCAGAAGGCCGTTCAACACCTCCTGCATGTTCTCTAATGTGGTTTTCAGCCTTTGATTCTTTTTGTGTAACTCGTGTATCCCGTCCTCATAGAAGCGAGTCCTTGAGCTGGAACTCACAAAGTGTATTTGGGGACTCTTTCCCGGCCTCTGCGTAAAGGGACCCAGATCCTGGTGGCCAGAGCGTGGTGCAACTAGAGGTCGAGGATGAGGGTGCACTGGTGGCTCTAGATGACCTCCGTCAGGTTGGATAGTCGGGGATGATACCTCATTCTCCTTTCTTAGGGTAGGATGTTCTTTCAGCATATCTCCATGCTTAGGTGGTGGAGGGTCCTTCCTGGAGGCTCTCAGTTGTTCTCTGACCAGGTGAACCTCAATATCTTGTAGTTGATGTAGGCGTTTTGAAGGCCTTGACACTTTTCCTTGTTGGAATTGATGAAAGAATGATGGCTTGATACTTGTTCTTCCCACAGATGGTGCCAAACTGTTGACAGTGAGAACTTATCAATGATATAGGATCGAAAACTCAAAGTTTATTGCAAAAGCTATGTAGAAATAAGATAGAAATAACTTGAAGGAGAAAGATACAGAACTACAATGGAGCAAAAATCGTATATTCCTTAACTTTCTGAGCATACAAAGAATTTTCCAACCCCTTAGCTTAAGGGGTCGAAACCTATTTATAGATGGGCTCTAATGGCCCCTGCTACAAGATGGTCCCAAGGGACAAGATCGTACATAGGTACGTTGTCAAGATAATGGTGCAGTACGTAGTGGTGTTGACTCTCGTACATGGTCAAAGGCATGCAGAACAGGCCACCATTTCACGTACTAATTCGTGTCTCCATTACTTGTCAGCCATGGATGTCAGAATCACGTATTTGCCACCTTTATAGCTGTATATCCCATACTCGTATGCGTGCCTTGTACCTAGTGGTCCTTCTTTCATTTCAATTTCCCTCCAAACTTCCTTATATTTTGCTAAGTGTTAAAGAACATCGTGGGCTCTTCATTAGCGTAGAAGGCATTTCCTTTACAAGGTTTCCATGTTGAGGCACTTCTAAGAGGTAGGCCTTAGGTAGTGAGCCCTTGTCGTGTATCAATGGACATTTTATTATTTAATAAAGTACTATGTAAATATATGTTTATAATTATCAAGAGTTCAATCTCATATTTATAGTGGAGTAATCATGAGATTAACCAATATGATTATTTAATCAAAGAGCTTTGATTAATAATCTAATATTTATTGGAGCTTGATATTATAAGTCCATAGGTCCCCTGAGTGACTCTATCAACACCATATCAAGGTAAGAGTTGATACAAGGGTTAAAACTGTAATTTGGACATTTGAGAAGAATTTTATTCTTAGGGTCAAGTATGCAATTATATGATAATTGATATTAAATAATTAATTTGGAATTAATTTTTAAAATTTTGAAAATATGTTTATTAATTGAAATATATAATTTTCAAAATTCATATATGTAAATAAATAAATTAATTATTTTATTTGAGTGGGAGAAAATAAAATTGGTAAGTCAAAAATAGTTTTTTTGATTTATTTATTTTAAAAGATGATGATCATCAATTTGAATTTTGAATTTAAAATTTAAAATTTAACTTTTTGTTGACCGCGTTTTTGGCCAACGACGTGAGAACGTCATAAACGACAAACCTTCAAGAGAAATAAAACGACACAGACGGTTTTTGAACAGAAAGTAAATAACACAACAATTTTTATAGTGGTTCAGCCCCAATATGTTGGTAATAGCCTAATCCACTTAGAGTTGTGATTTATAGCTCTGTACTCAAGATCAGATGAACTGAGCCAACTGAGTTTCTTCAGTACAGATTACAAGAATACAATAATTTTTCTAGATACAAGCACTTTCTCTCTCTAGAAAACTCAAACCCAAAATTTCCCAAAAGTCCCAAAAGAAGGAGCAGCCCCCTTTCTAATCCCATAAGCCCTATATTTATAGGCTTAGGATCATACATCTGATATCCCCTATAATCGAGATATTTTATTATATTTATTACATTTAAATTAGAAAAAACATTCAAAATGTAACAAAACCCCCAATTTGTGGGAAGAATGAGAGATTCCCGCGTTTGCCAAGACCGGTTCTCGTTGGAGCCGTTTCTGGGAATCTTGACTTAGTCCTCCTCTATCTGGTCAACCCATATCTCCTTCAAGCTGGTCAAACACACCTCTACTGGATAGTCATGCACTTGCTAGTAGGACATGTACTTGCTGGTAGGACATGCAAGTGCTGGTAGGACATGCAAGTGCTGGTAGGACATGCACTTGCTGGTAGGACATGCAAGTGCCGGTCGGACACATGCAAGATGGACATATGAACTCCCCTCGTCTAACATGGCACTCTCCTCTAGCATGCCATGTCTCTCGTCTAACATGGAAATCTCCTCTAGCATGCCATGTCTCTCGTCTAACATGGCTATCTCCTCTAGCATGACATTTCTGGGCAATAATATCACTCCTGGGCAGTAATGTCGTGACTGGTCGGACAAGGTCATGCCTGGTCGGTCATGACACTTCTCAAGCCAGTCAAAATTTTATCACAACTCTGAGGAGTCAATGTATTTATTGACTATTTAATGTGTCTTCTACGGACCATGCACTGCTACTTGTCACCTTTATTGCCACGTCATCGATCTCCAATTTTTGGGGATAACACTTTTGAAGTATGGTTGTCATTTTTTTTCCTTAAAAAGATAATACCATATTTTGTAGAAGGATTGATTTTAGTTATAAATAAATAAAAGAAAAATGAAATATCCCTGAAAATGGAATACACTGTTGTTCATGCATAACTCAGTCTAGAGACTGTGCCATGCGTGTAATAGTGTACAAATGTTATTTCTGTGTAGTTTTTATTTTATTTATTTAATTAATTAATAATTTGAAAATAGATATTTTCAAATTTGATAAGTTAGATATTTACCTAAATAAATTCCTCTCATCAATATGTTATTATTATTATATGAAATAATATGGTAATACAAATTCTATATATATATATATATATGATATAGAATAAAAAGAAGAAATAAGAAACAAGTAATACACAAGTCAAAGAGAATTCAGAAAAGTTTCATAATTTTTGTCAGACAAGAAATTGTCATCTTCTTCTTCTTTTATTCTAACATTTCTCAAGCCATAATCCAAGTTCTCATGTGTTGACATATACTTGTGATTCCTAAATTACAATCATGTTCACTATGTGCCCACACACATCTTGAGGTGTAGAGAACACTTAGGAAGATCGTAGTTTGAGTGCTCAAAGCGTTGGATAAGAAGATCGATATATATATATATATATATATGAAAAGACTCAAGGACACGTGTAGGCTTCAAGAGGTAAATACTCATGTTCTTGAATATTTATGTATATGTTTATATGATATATGTTGCATGATTAATAATATTGTATGTTAATGTTTCTGTCTGGATGTTTTTCTTGATCATATAAATTGTTTATATGAGAGATGATTTTTTTTTAGTGTTATGTAAACTGGGCTCACCACGCCAATTCCCCTGCACACTCTGATTGTTTTTCCAACATTAGCATGCTTAGATTTTTCTAACCCAAAATTCTTTAACATGTTTTGAGCATACTTGGTCTGAGAAAGAAAAATACCATTTTCTAACTGACTCAAGTCACCTATCATGCTATTCTCAAATTCATTTTTCATTATTCCAAAAAAATGAGAGATTTCATTTGGACATGTTGAACCAAAAATAATATCATCCACATAAATTTGGGCAATGAATATACCTTTGGGAAGATGCTTTAGGAAAAGAGTTTAATCATCATTACCCCTGGTTTTTCATACCAAGCTCTCGATGCTTGCTTAAGGCCATATAGAGCCTTCTTAAGATTGTATATATGATTTGGAAAATGGGGATTTGTGAAGCCTTGAGGTTTTTCAACATAAACTTCCTCTTGCAGTAATCCATTTAGGAATGCACTCTTCACATCCTTTTAATGAAGATTTATATGCAGTTGACATGCTATGGCAAGAAGTAAATGAATAGATTCAAGTCGTACAATAGGAGGAAAAGTCTCTTCAAATTCAACACCTTCTACCTGTTTGTATCCTTGAGCAACAAGACGAGCTTTGTTTCTGGTCACAGTTCCAAACTCATCTGATTTATTCTTGAATATCTACCTTGTCCTTATGACATTTTTCCTTTCTGGTCTGTCAACTAGATCCCATACTTCATTTCTATAATGCCCTAAACTCTAGGGATTGTTACGGTGTTCCTTTTAAACAGTGCTAAACTCGCTAATCGAGTCATTTGGCCATAATCGTGTAACTAAGTATGATTAGCAGTTTAGGGTGACAAATTTTTGTTAAGATGTAACGTTTCATTAAAATTTTGTACTTTATACATTGGGATCCCAAAAATATAATTTAAAGGTTAATTACAACAAAATATTTACAACCAGCCGACCAAAGCGGCAAAATAGGGTTTAACTCTAGTTCCTCTTTAAACCCTTGGCTGTGGTGGTCGAGCAGCCGCATATGTACACATCGCCACCTAAGCTCTCCAACTTAAGGATGGTCCAACTTTCTTTTGCCTTTACCTACACCACATAGCACCCATGAGCCGAAGCCCAGCAACAAAACTCAATATGCTCATGAACAAGTAATAACATGTTACTAAGTCATAATAGGCATGTCTAGCAGTAATAACCTTACTAATTCATGCAAGCAAGTACAAATAAATATTTGTGAAGTCCTGCGCTCTAAGTAGATGACTAATAAGTCTCCCGCTCTAAGGTAGATGACTAATAAGTCTCTCTAAGGTAGATGACTAATAAGTCATTCTTTGAACAGTTGACTAATAAGTCACTCTCTAAATAGATGACCGATAAGTCTATCCTGGTCAGATGACTGATAAGTCTATCTTGGTCAGATGACTGATAAGTCTATCTCAATTAGATGACTAATAAGTCTGTCTCGGTGAGATGACTAATAATTCTGTCTCGGTGAGATGACTAATAAGTATATCTCGGTCAGATGATTGATAAGTCTATCCTAGTCAAATGACTGATAAGTCTATCTCAATTAGATGACTAATAAGTCTGTCTTGGTCAGATGACTAATAAGTCTGCCTCGGTCAGATCACTAATAATTCTATCTCGGTCAAATGACTGATAAGTCTATCTCGGTCAGATGACTGATAAGTCCATCTCAATTAGATGACTAATAAGGCCATCTCGGTTAGATGACTAATAAGTCTATCCCAATTAGATGACTGATAAGTCTATCTCGGTTAGATGACTAATAAGTCTATCTCGGTCAGATGACTGATAAGTCCACCTCGGTCAGATGACTAATAAGTCCATCTTGGAGGTCCCATACCCTCCTAGCCATGTGACGTGTAGGTCACCTTAGCCTTTCTGGCTCTGGCTCTAAATAACTAGCCTTTAGACTAGACAAGCGCTTTTAGTTTTCATCGAAGTTGAGGTTGGTCCGGCATTAATGCTCATGATGAGTCATTCAATGTAGATTTTGATTAGATCTAATCTTTATCGGCTTGCATTAAACACGCTAAAACCATCCTTGACTCATTAGTCAATGCCATACGACTAGTGCTCGGTACTACTGCCGAACTTTACTAGTAAGTCACAGCTTCATAGTTAATATCGACACCATTGCCGATTCTGACTAATAAGTCAGTGCCATTCACAAGCAAGGAAGATTTGCTAAGCATTTGATATGCAATCAATGTCCACATTTAAACACTCAACATGCCTCAATAATAACCATGCATGTCACATATGGGGTGCAGTTTTCTTACCTCTGGTTCGAGCGAGAAATACGTTAAGAACGGTCCTTGAGAACGATTGATCCTTTGATTCTTTAACAGTCACCTAGTCATAACCAAATACAATCTCCGATTAATGAAATCAACAATAAAAGGGTCTTGACCTAAACCTCACTCTCGGGACCCCGAATTGTACCAAAATGGTGAGTAGTATCCTGAGCCTTAAGAATTGAAACCTTGAGCCAAAAACCCTCAAAAGTGCCCAAAATATGCATCAGAGAAAACAGGGTAGCGCTACAGCATTGCCCCCCTAGTGCCCCAGCGCTACAACCAGGGGAAATTTGCCTTGGCTAGCGCTGTAGCCCCACCCTTTGGGTGCTATAGCGCTAGGACCAGGCAGATTCACCCTGGTTTTAGCCTCCTACGAATCCTCCATTTACAACCTGAAAATCAAGCTTCCAAACCTCATTTAAACCCCCAATTGAACCCAAAAACCATGTACACATGACATAGGCATCATAACCCAAGTAACCTTTGCCAAAAACCCCATTGAATCTCAACTTTCCAACTCAAAAACCAAACTGAAAACCAAGTGAAAACAGAGCAAGAACTAAGGTTTTATTGGCCATAAACTCACCTCAATCTCAGCTTAGCACCCTCTTCAATGGTGGAAGACAACCCTAGCTTATCAAAGCTTGGTTCCCTAGCTTGATTCCTCAAAAGAAGCTTCAAAATCTAAGGAGAAATGAAGAAGAAATGATGAACAGTTGAAGGGAAGAAGGAGGCTCTCTTTTGGCCAGGTTTCTATAGCTTTAAAGGATTATATCTATCCTTAAGTTCAAAAGACCAAAATGCCCCTAGGTTAAATAAAATCCTCTTAAGGCCACCAAGGGAAAAATCATCCTTTTGCGCCTATCTCGTTAATCATAATTAAAGCCCTCAAATTCCCGTTATTCTCAATATTCTCAAATGCTAATAGATCACATCCCATTACTCTTTAATTCCTGGTAATGCTCTAATCCTCAAATTACCCTTAGACTCACCCCAAGCCCCGAAATTAACCCCGTTATGACCAAACCGATAACTTGCATTCAAAGATCGTCTCATGCCGAATGGCTCGAAAAAAACCACATTATCATGTGGTCTTATTCAAAATTTATCAACATGCATGAAAATACGCAATTACGCCCTCAACGGGACAAATTACCAAAATGCCCTTATAATAAAATGTGGACCCATATGCATGCATTTATCATCATATAATAATATAATTCACATAAACATGCATATAGTTATTTAATAGCATAATAAATTAATTATGGCCCTCCCGGCCTCCTAATCAAGGTCCCGAACCTTATTAGGGATTTTGGGGCATTACAATTTCGCTGAAATTGTAACAATTCTTCTTGCATAGCAGCAACCCAATGCACATCGGTTAAAGCTTGTTTGACATCCTTTGGCTCAAAGTTAGATAGATAGCATAAGTGTGCAATTTCATTTGCAACCTTTCTTCTTGTGACCATAGTTGCAGTTGGATCACCAATAACAACAGTTGGAGGATAAGCTTTTTGAATCCCTGAAAGAGGGCCTTTTTTGTATAACTTGGCTGGAGAAGACTGATGAGTAGAGTCAACTGACTATTCTGACCCAGGACTATCAATAGTTGCATCTTCAAATTCTGCATATAGATCTGTCTGTTCAGCATTGGACGAACTAGAAGGGGAGCTCGAACAAGAAGGAATGTGTGCATGTTGTGTAGGAGTGACATAGCAGGTAATGTACTGTCATCATCATTATCATGGTCATCTGAACAGTCTTCTGTATCATCAAAACGAACATTGACAGACTCCATGACAAAGTTAGGTCTTTTATTAAAAACTCTATAGGCACGACTATTAGGAGAATAGCCAATAAACATGCCTTCGTCACTTTTAGAATCAAATTTACCAAGAAAATCCTAAGGTAATGTAGATTAGAAGTTTTACCAGTTTGAGTAGTGTCAGTCCTCAAGTGCACTCTATTGCTATAAAAGTGGAATATAAATATTTTTTGTAGGAAGAAGTGTAATTTCCCTTTTTTTTTTTCCTTTTGTCTCTATTATTAATTAGTAGCTACCTCCATTCATTTTATATATGCAAAGAGATTTATTTATACATATACTAGTTATGAATTTACTTTCTATAATACAATGATTTTTGTTATTTATGGTTACAAAGTTTGTGCATAATATGCCGTTATTTTCTATTTCTTTCCTTTTTTTTGACAATAGGATGAAGATTTATATATAAAAATCGTTAATTACATCAGCCAAAATACAAGACGGAATAATATTCTGCCAAGTAAACTCATTATTAGTCTCAAGTGCAATCTTAGCTAGTCCATGAACATCATTATTACAACTACACAATATATGTACTAATTTGCACTTAGAATGAGATATCTATTTCTTTTTATAATACGAAGAGAAATAATTGTTAGACATTTTTTTGTTCTTAAAATTAAGTGTGATTGGGTGATATAATTATAAAATTAGCATGGGGTTAGAAAATTCTAAATATATATATATATATATATATTAAAATAGTGGGAAAACTTTTTATTTTTAAAAGAAAGTATATAATTATTTTTAAATAATTTCCATTAATTAATTAAACTAATCAATATTGGGGAGAATTGGCTGCCTTCTGGTAATCTTACTATTCATAAAAATATATATTCTCCGCATCTAATCCGAAATTGAAACATACAATTATTAAAATGTTTGGGAGAGAAAATGGGCGAGCAATAAGCTGATCTCCATACAAATTAAGATTAGCCTGGTGAGAACTGAAACCAGTTATGAATAATAAGCAATAACAGTTAAGAGTGTGAGATCTATACTTTCAATCAAGGCATGATAATGCAATGGTCAGGACTGAGTATCACCTACCCAGTAGTTGATTTTCACCCTATTTGTAATGTTCATCATGATGAATAGAGTAAGTGTTATTTTTCTTTATTAGGTCTTGCTCTTAGGTGAAATCAAATGAATGTTATGAGTTACATTGTCATGCGTTTGTACACTTCTAACACTACTATTCTAACACTACAAGAAATATAAGCTTCTACTTCGTTTTTTACACAAACAATAATTAAAAACGAAGTAAAAGCTTCTAAATAGATTTTTACTTCACTTGTGGGCCGGCCCTGAAAAAAAGTGGGCCTAAGACGGTTTTAATAAATTTGAAAAAAATAGGCCATTTTGTATATGTAATTTTTTTTATGTAATTTTAAATAAAATTAAAGTAATATTTAGTAATATAAATACATTCCAAACCAATAAGAGTTTACTTGATATTTTTGGGCCCTAGGTAGGGGTGGGCCCTAGGCACGGGCCTAGCCCGCCTATGCCCAGGACCGGCTTGTGGGAATGTGTACGCTTAAAAAAATTAGTTATTACTTCGCTTTTATAAAAAAAAAAAACGAAGTAAAAACCATTAAAGGCTTTCCACTTCGGTTTTTATGAAAAAACCGAAATAAAAAAATGTATACCGCGGAAGGTTTTCCACTTCGGTTTTATGAAATAACCGCAGTAAAAAAACATTCTGTAACAAACAAGAGTCTTTCTTTTTTTTAAACCCTTTTACTTTGGTTGTTATATATAAACCGAAGTAAAAATTAAATTGCTGAATATTTAATTGAGCAAAAGGCCCAGCCCATTTATTTATCTCCCCAAGTTGTATATATAATCAAATTAATTAAGAATACAGTAGTCCTTCATGTGTTCCTAGCCGCCACTCTTATAGCAAACCCATTTTATCAAAAAAAAAAAAAAATTCAATTTCTCATCTAAATCTCTCTGCTCTTCTAGTCACAGATCCATGCTCCGCCACATGCCGCCGCTGCCATCACCCGAGATGCATCCCCGTCGCCTCCTTGCCAAGTTCCTTTGTCGGGAGAGTCACGACGCCAAGCTCCGTCACGAGAGTCTCATCCCTACTGCTTCCCTCGTCTGAGTCTCTTCCACACTGTTATCATGAGTCGCTGTTACAATTTCAGACCAAAAAGAAATAGAAAAGAAGATGGGGACTCAAGCAATAAAGTGTTTTCTTAGAATGTGAGCTATTTGATTCTAGATGAATCAATTTTCTTATCTTTTTGAAGAGATTGATCTATTTCCTTTTTTTGACCACTATTTTGTTTTTAGGATTTCTTTTTATCTGTTCAATTATTCTTTTTTTTTGTCTTTAGTTAGAGTTTGAGAATAAAAGTTGGTCATAATAGAGTCATTTAGTTGTGAAGTCATTCGTTAATTTTCATTGAGAATATTAGAAGAAATTTGGTTGTATTTTAGTAGAATTAAAGTGAGGGTCTTTCCGAGAACTTCATGGGTTCTCTTTGTCTTTTCTATGTAATCTTTTTATGTGCCAGCCATATTAATGATAATAACTTTATTTTCTTGATCATGTTGACATGAAAGAACTTTGAAGTATGAATTATAAGATTGAGCTATAAAAAAAAAGACAGATTATTATTTTATTTCACAATAAGATAACAATGTTTAAAAATCTGTAATGTTTTGAGATCTTGAATGTATTGTAATTTTTTTTTGAAAAGAATTATATGTGGATGAAAGAAATATATCTGGATTGAGTAATTTATATGTAAATCTTTTTTTTGTTTATACAAATATTACTTCGGTTATTTACAAAAGAATCGAAGTAGTAAGTGTTCTTAAAATAATAAGTGACATTTATTTATACTTTTAACTTCGGTTTTTACGTAAAAACCGAAGTAGAAAGTCTATTTTTCACTCCGGTTATTACGTAAAAACCGAAGTTAAAAGTTAATTTACTACTTCACTTTTTTCAGACATTTAACTTGCTCGGATACACTGCAGTTTTTATTTGGTGCGAGAACCGAAGTGCATATGGAAAAAGAACCGAAGTAAAAGCCTATTCTCCTAGTAGTGTAATCAGGTATGCTATAATATACTTATGGTTACTCATTTTTAAAATAAAAGATTGAGATTTTAGATAATGCACACATTGAAATTTTAGTTTCTTTCTAGGAAATGCGCGCATTGGATCTAAATCCCTTCTTAGTTTCAGTATAATTCAATTACCTTTTAAATTATTTAAGATTATTATCTATTTGTGTTGAGGATTGAACCCTGTCAAATACTCAATCACAGTAAAACAAAACAAAGAACTCGCAAGTTCCAGTGTTAAGATAACAAGTTTTGCAATCAAGACAATATATCAAACAGTAAGAAAACTAAATGTAATGAACATAAATGTAAAAGAAAATCAACACCCAAGAATACTTGATTCGGAATCAACCAAGATGGTTGATCCTACATCCAAGGCGAGACAGCAAACCTCAGTCAAATCCACTATCTCAGTAAGAACAAATTACACCCTCAAAGATCACTCAAGTGTATGAACACAATACACTTTCTCTCTCAGTTCACACAAGAATCTTCTCAATTCTCACAAATGAACTCTCTCTAATCTCTCTACAATGAATTTAGTGAATATACCACAGTCTAACTTAAATCCATTCTTACTTTAGGCTATATATAGTATATGATGAGTGTTGGAGAGCTTTTGAATCTTCTAACTAACTTAAGAAGTCATAACATATTTTATGGTTGTTGAGACGGTGAGCTGATAAGTTAGTTTCAGCCTAACTAACTAATGCCATGTTGGCAATTCAAATGATGCAATATGATTGGGGCTTTGGATGAGGACTCAGATCTCACAATTTGGTTCACTACATTAAAATAAGCATTTAATGGCTATATGGGGGAGACATTGTAGACATTTAATGTCTCCCCCTAGGGGAGACGTTGTTGCAGGAGCCATCTAAAGTGGCCATATGACGTCTCCCACGGGGAGACTTTGTAGACTTCCAACATCTCCCCCTAGGAGACGTCATAGGGTGTATGTGTACAACCTATGACGTCTCCCAGGGGGAGACGTTGGAAGTCCACAAAGTCTCCCCATGGGAGACGTCATAGGTACCTACAATGTCTCCCATGGGGAGACTTTGTAGACTTCCAACGTCTCCCCCTAGGAGACGTCATTGGTTTTTGTAATTTTTTTAAAAAAATAATTAAATAATTATTTTTAGTATATTAATTAATAGAATTAAATATATTAATTTTTTTTTGAAATAAAATTAAATATATTAATTAAAAAATCTAAATTATATGCAAATTTAAATTGTGAATTTTCATTAATAAAACTGAAATGTGTATATAATATGTTTTTGCTAGCTAAATATACAAAATTGTAATATTTGTTGTTAAACATACAAAATTAACAAATATTACTCTAGCGAGCTAGACATATGGTAAGAAATAAAATGTAAAAAAAAACCTAATATGTGGGACGATGACCTTGAATTATCGGTAGCATATGGTTCGCCCAGTGTTGTTGCAGTTCATTAATATGTGCTTGTGTATATGGCGTAGTGTTTAGCTACAAAAAAATACAAAGTAAAATATATTAGTTAATTATTATTTAATTATATATACTTTAATAATAAATAAATTGTTAACTATGTCTATGAAAAATTAAACTAAAAAAAAAATACTAAATAAGCATACGAAAAATTGGGCAGCATTTCCCCTATATTAGTAACTTAACCATCTGTCAATCTAATCAAATCCAATCGAATAAGCACAACACAATACAAATATAATAATAGAATAATAAAATACACGATTCTAGACAAAATCGAGCAGCATTTCCCCTATAATAGTGATCTAACCATCCGTGAACAACAAGTCAAAAAATTCAAATAACACACAATAAGTTTCTTCCTTATAGCTCCGCAGCACACAAACAAATTTTCCAGAACCTACTTCACTAAAACACACAGTTCTCAACCTTCTGTTATCATCGAAACACACAATTTTAATCTCAGAACCTACTTCACTATGGATGAATATTTAAGATATTTAAACCCCTCTAACAAAAGTTTAATAATACTAAAATAAGAAAGAAGATAATGTATGTACCACTTGCAATTATATAGTCCTTGCTAACAAATTTACTTCACTTTGCAAAGAGCGCACTTTGCTATTAAATTCACAACCTACAAAACTAAATTAATTAATAAATAAAATATTAATAAACAAACTTCATTAAATAATTAGATTAACAATAATTTATTATTGAAATTTTAGAAACTTAAAAACCTCAAATGTGTGCTTGAAATCGAACATTTGAAGCAAAAATCTCACACTACTACAAAAAAGGCCTTTCTCTGCGGTTTTTTTACTCAATACACTACGGTTTTCGAGAGTATTGAAAAGCGCAGTGTATTCGACCGCAGAGAAAAGTGTTACGCAAACCGCGGAGAAAAGCTACACTTTTCTCTGCAGTTGTAGTAAGCCAACCGCGGAGAAAAGAAAGCTTTCTCTGCGGTTGTAATAAGCAAACCGCGGAGAAAAGAGAGCTTTCTCTGCGGTTTACTTATTACAACCGCAGAGAAAGCTTTCTTTTCTCTGCGGTTGGCTTACTACAACCGCAGAGAAAAGAGCTTAATAAAAAAAAAAAATTCAATTTCGGTTGATAACCCAGCATTTTTATTTCTAAAAATAATTAATTTTCAATTTTAATTATAAATAATTATTTTCAATAGTATAACTAATTTGTTATATATACATTTCATATCTAATACAAAATAATTGGCTAGTAATGATTCAAAGACTTTAATCATTCTAACCATTATAAGTTAGCACTTTAATCTTACATACATACAAAAATTTAGATTTCATAAACAAATGGCATTAATCTAGCTAACCAATCACTTTGTAGTGGTAGTAGATCCTCTTTGACATTGAATTTCTTTTTGTCAAACCACTGCAAAATTGAAAAGTTAATATAGATTAGATAATTAAATACTATATCTAGTTTTTCTTAAGCAAAAAAGAGTTTAAAATATAACATACTTTCTTCTTGATAACTTCTGCTGGAATCGCTGCATTTACAAGATCATAAATGTATCTTAGTACATAATAACCACATTCATGACTTTCAGGTTGTTTTGGACAAGAACCTCTCACCAATTTTGTAAATGTGCCGATGTATTCATTTTCCAAACATTGTGCGTATGCTCTACAAAAATTAAAATTAATTAAATACATATTATGCTCTCAACTTTTAAAAATTAATAATGCATACATTACAATTGAAGAACTTACTTTTCCATAACCTCCGTAATTATTGGTGGAGATTTATGATTTTTTAAAGGGTCCAAAATTATGGTCATCCCCCGCATCATCACGAGCACCAACATCCAATGTCGACTAAAATAATAATAAAATATGATTATTATAAAATTAAAATTCAACCATAGTAGTGATAATGTTTAAGTAGTTCGTTCTTACTCAACAATCCAAGGAATGAAATATATTTGGCCTCGTCTATCCATAGTCATCATCCATTTGGCTATAAGATCCACCGTATAGTTTTTACTTTCATCATTGCCAATAGAAAGATGTTCGGTGTCAAAAAATTTATATAATTGTCGTGAATTTGGGTGCATGCTTTCCCAAATGCATCTGTAGAGAATCAATCATTCATATTACATTTTCAATTAATAAATTAATATCGTCAAAAAAAAATTGGGCAGAGTTTCCTTTGTTTCTATAGCATATCCAAAATTATTAGAACCTATAAATTCAATTCAGACAAAGCATACAACAAACAACATGCATGTTCTCAACCATAAGCCACCGTAGCACACGAAATTCGCAGAACCTACTTCACTAAGACACACATGTTCTCAACCTTCTGTTATCTCCGCAGCACACAATTTCATCTCAGAACTTACTTCACTAGGGATGAATATCTAATATATTCAAACTCCTCTAATAGTTTGTAATGACATAACAGATTGATACATACCTCATACCAAACATCATAGCTGAGGATCCAATATTATCCATGGAGGCTGCTTGATAAACGTCTTCCGAAGTGATGAAGATAGCCTCGCGTTCTCCTATAAACTCCGGGTCAACGGGAACTTGTACAACCCCATCTATTCCTTTATTGGAATAATACTCCTTCACTATAAATTTTAGACTCAGCTCAATTTTGTCCCATTGGTTATCTGTTAACCAATTTGGAGGTTCTGGTTGAGTTATTTCAGCGGGGATGACTACATGAGATCCAATTGATGATAAATGTGGGCTTGGTGATAGGGATTTGTGATTAGATGAAGATGGACCCTACATAATAGCATTAAACATATCAGTATAGTGTACCCATTTAAAAATAAAATTTAAATATCTAAGCAAATAATTTTATACCTGACAAGCGACAATTAAATTTTTAGGCCAAGGCAGGAATGTGTCTCGTGTGTCCCCAACATATTGTACGTTACCAAAGGGAATAGGGATCTCAGCTTCTTCTTGTAAGACATCTATAAGCCAAACCCTCGCAACTGAATCATCAAGTACATTTCCATGGACAGTAATTTGGCTACCCATGTTTGGTACAATGAGTACACCCTTAGCCACCACATTGTCAATATTATCAGAACACAAATAAACTTCATAGCTCGGTGGTGGCGGAGACTCATAAATTGATGATCCATCATCTTCATCAAAAGGATAGTCTTCGGTTTGATGAAAATGATCATCTGCGTTGGGGGCAGGTCGATAGACTTCATCACTTGTATTATCATAATATTGTCCCTCATCAAATTGCCCTTCATCGTAGTATCCACACTCATCGTTTTCCTCATTATATTCTTCATTTTGAGCTAATTCCTCTTCTATGCTAAATTTATGTCTTTTTAGCTCTCAATCTCAGCTTTTAGTCGAGCAATCTCCTCTCTTGCAGTCATTGTTTTATGTTTTTTTCCAAACATTTTGGAAACAGTCACAGTGAACCTACAAAAAAAATCAATAAAGTCCATCAATAAACCAATCTAAATAATTCTTAAAAGAAAAAAAACTATTATAAATTATCATACCCGCTAGCTCGAACACGACCTGGGTGTTCTAGTGTCCCTAATGCTTGAGTCAAGATGTCATCTCGACCCTGAGCTGTAATTTCGCCACGAATCAATTTTTCTTTGACGTCCTCCTACTCAAGATATAATTTGGTTAAATTAGTTTATATAAATAAAAACAATATATTGATTCTGAAACCTTAGAAAACTTACTATCTTTTTGGCAATTTGTCAGTCTAGCTCTGTCACAAGAACTTTATTTTTTTCACGCGATCTAAGCCAAACTTGATACCTCTCTGGATTTTGAATATTTCGTTCTTTTTTCTGCATTGTACAAGATAATTATAGTTATATGTTGCGATAATATCAACCATTATTTAAACTATAATATCAAATATACTTACCAAATCTTCTCTTATATTAGCCATTCCTCTACGAGAGGTTCGATGCCTTGACTTCATTAGTAATGCACGTTTTTTTTGTTCTTGATGCACTATTTGAAACTCTGGACTTAGACGACTAATTACAAATTGTAACCATTCTCTCTCATCAATTATATCGCTATACCTCTTTGGGGGAAATTTGAGTTCTTCCATCATACCCATTTCAGCCAAAGGTTTGATGTACTCGGTAGTGAGTTCACTTTTAAAATCTCTCATAATTTGACCAGCTTTTTTCAAAATCTCACGTTTGAAGGTTTGAGGAATGTTGTGACCACTTTGAGAATATAATTAAGAAAAGTAATTATTAAATTTAGATATCACACATAAATAAATAAATAAATATCATAATGATAATTTCTTACAATGATATCCTCCCATAGACCATCTTTCAAATCTTGTGGGACCTTCCTCCAATCACCTGAGTTGATAGAAATCGTGGCTCGTACTCTAGATCCAAGATATGATATCATGTTTGTATACACATCACCTATTGGTTGTCCCAAATCGTTCCATTGAAGATTTTTCTTGATTCCTTTGGCTTTTTGTTGGGTCATGTAACTCATTCTTGTTTTACCACGACCTTGTTGTTTCTCTTTGTCATCTCTGTTATCCGCCATCTGCATCACACAAATTACAAGTGTTAATGCATTATACAAATAAATAATCACAAGTGTTAATGCATTATACAAATAAATAATCACAAGTATTAATGAATTATATAACTTACTAAACATGTTTTCTTCTTTTTCTTATTTTATTTCTGGTCGATTCACAATCGACCCATATTCCTTCTTCGATGTCGGTTCTAAGAAAATCACGATCATCGCTATCGCTTTCATTATCATGTTCCTGAATATTCTCAACTTGTTCATGTATCGGTTGTCCAACAATGAAACAGTCATGATATAAATCATAATTTTCATCGTACTCTTCTTTTTTTGAGAACTTCCGCTCGGGAACTGATAAAACAATGGACCATTTATCATTAACTGGATCAAGAATGTAAAACACTTGTTTCGCTTGGGAAGCCATGATAAAAGGATCGTTCTTGCTTCCCTTCTTGCTTAAATCAACCAGAGTGAATCCAAGTTCGTCAGTTTTAACTCCAGTATTGTTGTCTACCCAAGAACCTTTAAGAAGAGGAATGCGAAATAATGAATAATCTAGCTCCCATATTTCTTCAACAACCGCGTAGTATGTCATTGTGCCTGA
This sequence comes from Humulus lupulus, assembly GCF_963169125.1. Taxonomy (NCBI): domain Eukaryota; kingdom Viridiplantae; phylum Streptophyta; class Magnoliopsida; order Rosales; family Cannabaceae; genus Humulus; species Humulus lupulus. Next base: position 16,217,224 of record NC_084802.1, read on the forward strand.
AATTGGGTTATTATCTTTTGCACTGGCAAAATGCATAGCTTCTACGACTACACTTACTCCACTATTTTGAACCGGCTGAGCATCATCTCTTGACTTAGTATGAAATCGTTTCCCTTCAACAATGTAAGCTTGATGCTTTATTACATCAATGCTTGCTCCAAGAGATATGTGCTTCAACTCAGTCGACAGTCCATGATTTTTTTCTCCCAACTCCGTCAAAATTGTATTCTTCAGCCACTAACAAAACGTTTTATTATGCTCATCTATAACCCATTTTTGTTTATTTTTAATCTTGTTTGGAATCATCGACCGTAATAACTCTATGTGATCACTGAAACATAAAATAAATAACAAAAAGTTTAAACAACAAAAAGAAAATCACTACTCTAATATATATGATTGAAATATTTTTTCTACTTACATTATATATGATTGAATCTCAGGATTATTTTGCAACACAACTAATTGAGCTTGATCTAATTCTGCCCTAGACACGGTGGTCACTGTTCCATTCCCTCGTAGTCCTTTATCAACTCCATCTGAGTTATTTCGTGGTTTGCTGATTCCGATTGCTTCAACCCCAATCATGTATTCTGAGCAAAATTCTACTGCCTCTTCCGATATATAACATTCAACCATACTAGCTTCAGGACGATAATGATTACGCACATAACTTTTCAACACCTTCATACTTCTTTCAAATGGATACATCCATCTCGCCCAAACTGGTCCACACAACTTGGCTTCCCTTACTAGATGAACCATTAAATGAATCATAATGTCAAAGAAGGATGGCAGAAAAAACATTTCAAGGTTGCATAGAGTTTCCACTATCTTATAATGCAATGCATCCAATTTTTCATTTCTAATTCTTTTCCGCATAAATGATTGAAGAATATGCAAACATTCGTTAAACAATCTCGAACTTTTTTCGGTAATACTGACCGAATAGCAATCGGAAGTAATTGTTGCATCAACATATGATAGTCATGTGATTTCATACCCATCAGCCTCAAATCTCCCATGGATACCAAGTTTCGAATGTTGGATGAATAGCCATCAGGCACTTTCATCTCTGCAAATGATTTACATACAACTTTTTTCTCTTCTCTGGACAACGTGAAACAAGCAGGAGGTAAATATGTGCGTTTACCTTTCTGTTCAGGTGCTAAATCAGTTCGTATACCCATTTCAACAAGATCTAAACGACTAGTTAAACCATCCTTAGTTTTACCGGGAATATCAAGTAATGTACCTATAATACTTTCACACACATTTTTTTCTATATGCATGACATCCAAACAATGTCGAACAAGTAAATATTTCCAGTAAGGGAGACAAAAAAAATTGATTTCCTTTGGAAACATCCACTTACTTTCTTATTTTTCTGCATTTTTCCATACTTGAAATCAATTTTCTCTACTTCTTTAAGAATTTGTTGCCCCGAAAGTGACAAAGGAGCAACACCTTGTTCTTTATCACCATCAAATGCTTTTTTTTTGTCCCTATAATGATGATTTAGGGGCAAATATCGTCTATGACCCATATAACAAATTTTGTGCCCATTAGACAGACGAATAGCCTTTGTGTTAGTGCAACATATTGGACATCCCTAGTAACCTTTTGTGCTTAACCCTGATAGATTACCATAAGCTGGGAAATCATTAACAGTCCACAACAAAACAACTTTTAAGTTAAAGACTTCTTTCTTAAAACCGTCATATGCCTCAACACCATTTTCATACAAATCTTTCAAATCATCAATTAATGGTGCCAAATAAACATCTATATCGTGTCCCGGTTGTTTTGGGCCTGAAATCATTAACGTGAGCATCAAAAACTTTCTTCTCATCACTAACCACGGAGGAAGATTGTACATAACAAGGAAGACAGGCCACGAACTATGCCTACTACTTAGAGATTTATGTGGATTTACACCATCGGCAGCTAGACCTAGACGAAGATGTCTTGCTTCAGTTTTAAATTCTGGATTTAAGTTATTAACTTTTTTCCAAGCCTGCGAATCTGCAGGATGTCAAAGTTTACCATCTTTCACTCGCCTAGTCTCATGCCATATTAAGTTTTCAGAGTGTTCTGCACTTTGATATAATCGCTTAAGCCGCAGAATCAAAGGCAAGTACCACATCACTTTTTGAGGAATAAGTTTTTTGATCTCCTTACTCTTGTTAGGTTTGTAGCGGAGTGAATCACATTCTGGGCAAGTGTCCATGTCTGCATACTCTTTACGATATAACACACAATCATTCAGACATGCATGTATCTTCTCATACTTCAAGCCTATGCAATTTAAAGTTTTCTTCACTTCATACGTAGACTCAGGGAAGCAATTATCTGACGGCAAAATCTCTTTAAAAGCAGCTAAAAATTGACTAAAACATTTATCACTAACTCCATTTTCTGCTTTTATGTTGTAAAATTTTACCATCGTTGGTAATCTTTGTTTCAGACAACCATTGAATAATGGTTTATCTGCATCTCTAACCAATTTATCAAATTTTGAAGGATCATCAACAAACTCTTCTTGTGCTTCATCGAGCAATTCCATAGGATGATCGTCAAAATCACTATAACCCAAATCATCAACCCCTCGCCTCTCGAATGGATATGGATTATTATTTTTCAATGATTCCCCATGCCAATACCATGTACGATAACTTGCATCAAATCCCCGACAAAATACATGATTTTTTATCATGGTAATATTTCCTTTTGTTCCATTACCACAATCTATACATGGACAATGAATTCTTTCCGGATCACTACAATTTGTTTGGCAAAATTCTAAAAATTGGTTGAATCCGTCTTGAAATTGTTGTGTTTCTCTATTCTCAAGAATCCATGACTTATCCATAATGATAATATCTACCTAATTCCTAAGTTGATAATGAAAAGAAAATTAGTATAGTAATACTCTAAAATTATGTTCAATTATTAAATTATAAAATGAAATGGACAGAGTTTCATTTATTTCTATAACATATCCAAAATTCATATGTATTTAAAATTTCAACAAAAGCAAAAACATTATTATTATATATAGTAACTTATAAAACATGTTCAATTAATATTATCAAAAAAAATTGGGCAGAGTTTCCTCTGTATTTATAGCATATCCCAAGTTATCTACCTATAAATTCACATCAAACAAAACATATAACAAACAACATGCATGTTCTCAACCATAAGTCACCGCAGCACACAGAAAATTCACAGATCCTACTTCACTAAGGCACACATGTTCTCAACCTTCTGTAATCTCCGCAGCACACAATTTTATCTCAGAACCTACTTCACTATGGATGAATATCTAATATATTCAAACTCCTCTAACAATAGTTTATAAATATAAAAAATAAAAATAAAAAATTAAGTAATAATTACTACTTACCTTAAAAATTAATATTCACCAATTTCAACCTCGAACAAATATTTCAACCTTGAGTGGGAGCTCACACTCAAACAAATATTTCATACAATAAAAAGTTAAACATTAGTAAATATATGGTAATTGAATTTATCCTAAAATAATATAATTAACAAAAATATACTTTAAAAAAATCATTACCTAAATAATATACAAAATTATGCAAGCACTAATTAATTTTTAATATAAAAAATTATGTAAACAACATTATTCTAAATAAAATAATACAAAAATACCCTAAACCGAAATATACATTAAATAAATTAAGTTTTAGTGATCAATACACGTTTTAAACAATGAAAATGTCCTCCAATCCTATATAAAATTTCAAAAATATTACAAAAAATAACCATATGAACATACATAGAAACCACCATTAAACCCACACAATATTTCTTCATTTTTACCCTAAAACTTCAACATAACTCAAGATTAACTATATATAAATGATTTCAAGCTTTAATATGCAAGAAAATGGAAAAAAAAAACAAAAAGAAATAGACAATGTGGGGCTTACCGTGGGTAGGGACGACGTGGTGGGAGAGAGCTTCGGCTGTGTTCAACAAAGAAGAAGATGAGAAATATGAGTGGGAAAAATAGGTTTTTGGGCTTTAGTGGGTGGAGACCACCTTTCTCCGCGGTTTTATACCCAAAACCGCAGAGAAAAGTGGACTTTTCACTGCGGTTTTGGGTATAAAACCGCGGAGAAAGATGCCACACTTTTCTCTGCGGTTTTAGCCCCCAAACTGCGGAGAAAAGTGTCCCATTCAAACCTTTCACTGCGTTTTTTTAAAAAACCGCAATAAAATATGGCGCGGACATTAAATATATTTTTTTTGACTGCGCTATTTATTTATTGTTTAAAAAAAACCGCAGAGAAAGCCTATATTTGTAGTAGTGTCAGTTAAAACCACAACTTAAAAATTTAAATTAATTAATTAATAAAAGATTACTAAATCAATAAAATAACATAACTATATATAAATAACCTACTTAAATTTTAATAAATATTACAAATATATATAATTTTCTAATTAAATAATAATATAAATTAAAAAAAATTATAAACATTATTATAAACTCGAATTACTATTTTTTTTATATAAAATTAAAATTAAATTATTTTTTTTATTTTAGACAATTATTAAATACATTTTAGCAAAACATATTTACATATATATACTTAACAAATATTAAAAATTAATTAAAAATGTATAATTTTCGGATTAAATAGTAATAAAAATTTAAAAATAGTAAATAATGTGATATCATCTTAAAATTAAACAATATAGTATCTCAAATATACATAAAAAATTATTTTTCATACTTTAAATTAATATTTCTAATAAAACCACAAATCATATAAAAAAAAGCACAAAAATAATTTTTTCTACCATTCTAACTATAATACATTGTTTAATCTTGAAATCCTACCTCAAATATGCTTTAAATCCACTTTGTTGAACCAAAAATCACCAAAAACCGCAACTCATAAACCCTAAAATCTCAATATCAATTCCTTAATAACTAGAGACAATAAGCATGAAAACTATCCTAAATATTATACAACACTTATAAATAATAAAAACTTACCTTAAATGAGATTTTATAGCTAAAATCGGCCAAAATCGTCAAAAAATGGCTCTGAAATCGCCCAGAAAATTTCCCTTCTCCGCCTCTGGTTCGTGCGCTCGGGGAAGAAGAAAGAAAGGCTGAATATATATATTAGGCCAAACATTTAACGTCTCCCCTGGGAAGACGTCAGATGCTCTTATATGTCTGATATTTTATAAATAAATAATTTTATATTTATATTTTTAAATTAACGTCTCCCACTACTTTTAATGACTTACCTTGGTAGTCATTAACAATAACTTTTAATGACTTACACCATTAGACTTTAAATATCCCTGAATACTTTTAATGACTTACACTATTGGTGTAAGTCATTATAGAGAGTCATTAAAGGTGAAAATTGTTGTAGTGGTTATTTTTTTGACAAATGAGAAGAAGATTAGGCAAAGCAAATGTTGTGTTCTTACAATGTTGGAGGCGGTTTTTTTTTATATATATTATAAAAAGTAAACTTTATTGGATTATGGTGTATTACATAGAATAAGTGTAATATTGAGTCATTAATAACAACATGGGTAACTTCACTAATCTTCAATTTGTTGGAAAAACTTATACAGGATCTTTATTTATTTTCATGTATATCTGATATTAAACAAATTAATACGAGATAGCCTAAAACATGTTTCTAAATTGAATTCAAAGAGAAACAAACAATATAATACTTACAGTATACGCAGCGGAATTAAGAGTCCTTCCTTCAGTTTTTCTAACTCTTGTATCCTTTCTGTCGCAGAGTATTATCAAGAAACTGAACCGATCTTCTATTTTCTTCACGATCTTCCAATGTATCCTTAGAACCACCTAGACTAGTGTGGGCAATTCTCAACACATGAGATAGATATAGAGAGAAGAAGAGAAAATACAAAGAGGCTTAGAAAAGGACTTGTGTTTAGAGAGAATATAAAACTATCAGAAAATCTGACTTATCAAAAACCCTTATTTTAGACTTCTCTATAAGCACTCCTTTTATAGACTCAATTAGGCCATTTAATTTAATTAAAAAATCAATAAAATAACAGCCATTTTGAAGCCCTAGGTCGAAATTATCATGGGCTATATGCCCGCGAAATTTCCCATTTGATTATAAGCCCATTGGACTTAAAATCAAGGTCTGTATTATTTTCTATTGATTTAATTAATTAAATAATTATTTAAATCCTTTATCAAATTATTTATTAATAATTTGAACCTTGATTTAAATTTATTTATTAATTTAGATACCAATTTATCTTAATTAATAAATCTGCCATAATTTCTCTTTTCTTCTCAAAATTACACAACTCTGTGAAACTATCCAAAATTGACCTGGTCAACTTTGATAATTCTAATTGATGATTAAATCAATTAATTGAGACTATCTAGATGATTTTATCCAAGGTACAATGGGGACCATGGGCCTATGAAATCAAGCTCCAATAAGTTATCATAAATCTAACAAATAAATTTACTAACTTATTAATTCCTCGTGACTCCACTATAGACTTGGAATTGCACTCTTGAATTCATAGAACGCTCTATAACAAATATAGATACGCTATTAATTATCCATTGTTACAACCATAATTGTCACTCAATCCTCTATAGACGGTCTACAATGCGATAGGACTAAAATACCGTTTTACCCCTCATTGTATTTTATCCTTAAAACACTTAGTTCCTTGTAAATGATATTTTAGTAAACTAATTTAATTACTGAAATGAGATCTCTACCATTTAACACCTTGAACCAAACTAAAAGGAAACCATCGTTTCACTTCTTCATCAGAAGCTATAGATGTTCATATCTATGATTAACACTCCCACTCAATTATACTACCGAGTTCCCAAGATGTAAGTATGGGCTAGTCCGTAGGGTAAGCTGGTAACGAACAAGTCAAAGAACTCAAATAATACAATCAGTTAGAATACTAACCACTCAGAATTGAGATTGAATTGACCTATGGTCAACTATATGATATGACTAGAATAGATAATAACGGTATGTTTACTTATCTTATCAACTGTCAATATCGGTCCTGTCCGATGTAACAAATACATCCGATCTTATCTACTTTGCTAATGTTCTGGAAAGAACATAACACTGTAATGTGTAAGTAGATCATATCGTAGATTGGCAAGTCAGTGTAAATCCGGTGCACTGACTAATCTTAGGACTAACTTATTTTTGAACATATAATCATATTTATATTCCACTGTGATTACGTCACTATAAATAAGATTAGCTATATGCTTGGGATTTAATAGAAGTTTATATTAAACAAATAATCATGAAAATAAAACATGTGAGCAAAGTGATTGACCAAGTCAAAAAATGATTTCTATTCTTTTATTGATAATAAAAATGAGATTACAAAGAATTTGGGTTTTAATTAGGGCATAAAACCCCAACAAACTCCCACTTGCACTAATTGAAACTAATGCCTTAATTCTACTAATCCCATCTCCTTGATATGCTTATCAAATGTAGCTTCTGGTAGTGTCTTTGTAAACGGATCCGCAAGATTGTCTTCAGTTGCAATCTTCATAACCTTCACATCTCCCCTGGCCACATATTCTCGAATAATATGATACTTCCTTTCTATATGCTTACTCCTCTTGTGACTTCGAGGTTCTTTTGAGTTGGCTATCGCTCCTGTATTGTCACAAAACAACACAAGCGGTTTATCCATTTCTGGAATAACACCAAGATCCGAATAGAACTTCTTTAGCCAGACTATTTCCTTAGCTGCTTCTGACGCGGCTATGTACTCAGCCTCCATGGTGGAATCTTAGATTGCAGACTGCTTTACGCTTCTCCAAATCACAGCTCCACCCCCAAGAGTAAACACCATTCCAGAAGTAGAATTTCTGTCATCGACATCAGTCTGAAAATCTGAATCGGTGTAGCCTACATGGTTTAGAACACCACCCTTGTAGACTAACATATAATCCCTAGTCCGTCTCAAATACTTCAGGATATGCTTAACTGCTATCCAATGTTCCGGTCCTGGGTTTGACTGATACCTGCTCACTACTCCCACTGCATAGCAGATATCTGGTCTAGTACACAACATGGCATACATCAGACTTCCAACTGCAGATGCGTAAGGAACTTTTCTCATTGCATCTTCCTCTTCAGGAGTCTGGGGAGACTGCTTCTTTGAAAGATGAATTCCATGGCGGGACGGTAGACGCCCTTTCTTGGAATTTGTCATTGAGAAACGTTCAAGCACTTTATCAATGTAAGCTGCTTGAGATAGAGCTAAAAGTTTGTTCTTTCTATCCCTGATGATCTGGATACCCAGAACTTAACTTGCTTCACCCAAATCCTTCATCTAGAATTGAGTGCTCAGCCAATTCTTCACATCTGATAATTTCTTAACATTGTTTCCAATGAGTAAGATATCATCTACATAAAGAACCAGGAATACCACTATTTGATTTGCCTTTAGTTGGTAAACACAGGGCTCATCAATATTTTGTTCAAAGCCATAGGTTTTGATTATTTCATCAAACCTAAGATTCCAGGAACGAGAAGCTTGCTTAAGTCCATATATGGACCTATTTAACTTACAAACTTTTCCTTTTTGTCCAGATACTTTAAATCCTTCTGGTTGATCCATATAAATGACCTCGTCAAGCTTTCCATTAAGAAAAGCTGTCTTGACGTCCATTTGCCAAATCTCATAGTCGAGAGCGGCTGCTATGGATAGGAGGATGCGAATGGATTTGAGCATGGCTACCGGACTAAAAGTTTCCTCATAGTCCACGCCTTCTCTTTGGGTATAACCCTTTGCCACTAATCGAGCTTTATAAGTCTCGATATTTCCATCAACACCTCATTTCTTCTTGTAGATCCACTTGCACCCAATGGCCCTAAAGTCACTAGGTGCTTCCACAAGATCCCAGACGGAATTTGAGTACATAGACTCCATTTCCTGTTTCATGGCTTCAAGCCATAGTTCATTTTCAGGGCTAGCCATTGCCTGTTTGAAAGACAATGGATCATCATCACTAGTGTCACCAACAACCATATTGGTTTCACCATCCAAACCATAGCGAACTGGGTTTCTAGAAACCCTCCCACTACGACGAGGCTCCCTGACTGTTTACTCAGGAACAGTGGTACTTTCTTCATTTAAATCGACTTGCGTCGGTTGTACATGAAGAGTGGGAATTTCATCATCAACACGCGTTGATGACGATGGAACATTGGTTGGAGTCAATTCTTTAACCATCTCCTCTAAAACTACTTTGCTGCGAGGTTTAAAGTTCTGGACATAGTCATTTTCCAGAAAAGTAGCATTTGTAGAAGTAAACACTTTCTTTTCTGAATGACTGTAGAAAAGTCCACCCCGAGTACCTTTAGGATAGCCAACAAACATGCAAACTTCAGTTCGCGGTTCTAGCTTTCCCTCCTTTTTCCTCAGGACGTGAGCGGGACACCCCCAGATTCTATAATGGCGTAAACTAGGTTCACGACCATTCCAGCGTTCTAAAGGTGTTTTGGGGATTGATTTTGACGACACGACATTGAGAATGTCATTTGCGGTTTCAATTTCATGTCCCCAGAACGAAGTTGGTTGAGTTGAGTAACTAAGCATGCATCTAACCATTTCCAATAAAGTTCTGTTTCGGCGTTCCGCTACACCATTTTGTTGCGGAGTACCTGGGGCAGTAAGTTGTGATAAAATCCCAAGTTCAGTTAAATGATCTTGGAACTGCATATCCAAATATTCTTCACCCCTATCAGATCGCAAGATCTTTAACCTTTTACCTAATTGGTTCTGAGCCATTGCTAGGAATTCCTGAAACTTTGAAAATGTTTCTGATTTCCTATGCATTAGGTAAAGACATGAGTATCTAGAGTAATCATCAATGAAAGTGACGAAATACTCAAAACCACCCTTGGCTTGTATATTCAAAGGTCCACAAACATTTGAATGCACAAGACCAAGTGGTTCTTTGGCCCTATCACCCTTTGCAGAGAATGGACGCTTGGTCAGTTTGCCTTCTAGACAAGATTCACAGACAGGTAATTCACCTAAGGTGAGTTCCCTCAAAGGTCCGTCCTTTGTAAGTCTTTGAATCCTATTAAGCCAATGTGACCTAGTCTCAAGTGCCATAAATACGTCATATTATTGTTATCGGTCTTTTGACGTTTATTGGTCCTAGGTTTAGCTACTTTGAATAAATCATTGTTAAGAGCGATGGGTTCGTTAGGTCGCAGAATATAAAGCCCGTTTTCCAAACATGCAATACACAATTGTGATCCATTGAAAGAAATAGATATATTAAAACTTGTGAAAGTCATAACAAATCATTCTAATTGCAACATGGAAACTGAAATTAAATTTCTACTAAAATCCGGAATAAAAAATACATCTTTTAAAATTAAAAATTTATTTCCGAACTTCAGACGAGCTCTTCCTCTAGCTTGGACCGCAATGAACGCTCCGTTCCCAACTCTAAGCTTTAAGCCGCCTTCGTTCACTTTCTCCCACGATTCAAGAAGCTGTAAAGAGTTACAAACATGGTTAGTAGATCCAGAATCAATAATCCAAACGGAGTTATCATTCTCTAAAACACATGTTTCCAAGATAAATGAACTATAATCATTACCTTTGTTTTTAGCTGCTAGAAACTTGGGGCAATCTCGTTTCCAATGCCCCTTCTCTTTGCAGTGAAAACATTTATCTTTACCTTTCTTGTTTTTCATGTTCTTCCCCTTAGGCGTCTGTGCGCGTGGTTGTGCACTCATCTTTGCAGCCTTTGCAGGCTTGGGGTTGTTTATTTGTCCACCTTTCCTCTTGTTTCCAGCTTTCGAAGACGATGCTTGGTTAGCTTCAGCCTTAGCTAGATGAGCAGCAACATCAATGGTCTTATTTTCACCTCCTTTACTAGGTCCACCCATGATAGGTTCAATAATCTGAAGCTCGTTCATGAGTTACGTCAGACCATAGTTGAGTTGATCACGAACGTGCAGACACCGTGCCATCCGAGAATTCACGGTTCCATCACGTTCGTGTGGAGACGGTGTTATCCAAGCATTTACGATGCTATCAAGAACGTGCGGAGACGATGCTCGTTCTAGGGATTCCTCAATCATGACGAACTCAGAGTTGTCACCAATCAACTTTATGTTGATATTTTGCTTCCAATTATGGAAGTTTTCTCCGATGAGTTTCTCCATCGAAAGTTGAGAAAGGATGGGAGTAGACACTACTTAACTTAAAACTACAAATTATCAATAAAGTAGAAATCAATCACATTTGCTCAATAAAACTTCTAATCACACAAATTTCAAGAAATAGCACAACATATATAAAAAATATGAAGATATGAGAAAAAATACCAAAAACAATCATATCTCTATTTCTTTAGGTTTTTAACTAATCTATGATATCCTTGTCCCGGTTGGCGAGAGTCAAAAATACCACTAGTTAAATAGAGTTGTAAACTCATTTAATAATGGACACCATTATTACCAACCTACTATTCGATCAAAATAAGAAAACAAAATTTCTTATTTTATGAGCTAGACCCACGGTTTCAATAATCATAGATTTAGTCCTAGTAGTCACCGTAGGGGTGAGTCTAGTAGAATTTGACCTATAATTATCTATCTTTCGAAATCTAACCTTGTCAAAATAACTAATGAACACCTTCCGTAGGGGGACGAATCAAAGTGCCTCGAGGCCCCATTAAGCTATTGACTATGTTAAACCAACGGTGGAGATCGAATAAAATTCTTAAAATAAGCTCATTATAAAATTAAAAATAGTATTTTTATTATTTATTTTTAGAAAATTAATGACTATGGTTTTCCAAAAAAAATTAAACAGATTAAAATTTTTAAAACCAAAGTCCTATAATTTCTTATTAATTCTAAAGTGTCACATTGAAACAAATTCAATTAATTTAGAATTAATTTGTTGCTAATCAATATTTAGGTTTAACTAATATAATGAACCTATACAATTAAGTCCAACTCAGGTAAATGGGCCTTAACAATTGGGCTTGTATGGAGGAGGGCTGGGTCCAGTATGTCGTTCCCACTACAAAGGCCCCCTATCTTCCATACAAGGTCCAAAAGACAGGAATTTAAACCTTCGTTTTATTAATTGTTATTAATTGATTAGGCCCACTATAGTCATGCAAAGAAAATGGGCCTTCACAAGTGGGATCACCCACAAGAGAGGAATTTAAATTTTACATTTTCTAATGGGCCCAAATAAAACCTATCATTTTATGAATATTTTATTTGGCAAAATACCATATATCTAACAAACATATGGGCCACTATATGCATCTAAGCCCAATTGCAAAAATACCACATATAGTGCAAACAGACATGTTATAATTGGATGGGCCTAATCATGTTACTATATGAGCAATTCTATGAATTTATGCAAAAATACCACAATTTATTTCATTTGCAAAAATACCACAATTAATTATCTAGAATTTATCAAAAAAAATTCAAATTAATTAAATTTTTACAAAAAATAAGTAAATTTAAATGAAATTTATCAACAATTAACAATAGTTAATTTAAATTTCATTTATCAACAATCAACTTGGTTTTAGGTTAATTTGAAAAAAAAAATATTAATTTAATTTAAATAGGATTTATCAACAATTAACCAAAGTTAATTTAAATCCCATTTATTAAAAAAAAAATTTATTAATTGGCTGAAAAACATGATATTTTTCAAAATTTAACCAATTTTAAATTTTAAAATCAATATCTAAATTATTTTCCAAAAATATCTTGTGTTGTTACAACTATTATCTAATATTTTAACCATTTAAAAAATAAATAAAATACAAATAGTTATAACAAGCCTAAAATATCTCAAATAGTTAAACAAATTCAAATATCCATAAAAATATCTAACTAACAATATTAAATTTTAAATAATTTAAATATTAAAAACTATAGAATAAAAAGATATTTATATTTTCAAATAAAGATTTAATAAAAATATCAAGAATTTAAATGAAAATATCTTAAATATCTGATATCATAATTCTAATATTTTAATATATTAAAAGATTTAAAATTAAGTTGTTAGTCTAATTTTAAATTTGAATTTGATTCTTTGTAGAAAATATCTAATTATTAAAATCAACTAACAAAAATATCTTTATTTTAAAAAATTTAAATGATAAAACATAAAAGATATTTTTAGTTTTGATTATACATAATAAATTTTCACAATTTTAATTTTATTTATTTTTCAAAAAAAAAAATTAAAAATTGATGAATAGTACCTGTGGCACTGTTCACTGGGTACTGTTCATCGATGGTGGCTGGTGTGCGCGCGCGGGCGTGCGCGCGGGTGGCGTGCGCGCGGAGGCGCGCGGGCGTGCGCGCGCGCATGGGCAGCCAGGCCAAAAATTTTCCAAAAACTTTTTTTAAGCAATTTTTCAAACCAAAACCATTTTCTAATTAATTTTTACCATGTTTTACACAAAATAAAGCATATATAAAAATTAAGAGCATAGAAAACACAACAAAATAACCTAAAAATTTCTAAAATTCACATAAAATCAATATGTTCATAAAAACATGAAAAACCATCCAATTATTCAAACATATCATATAATCCAATTTTAAACATGTTCATGCATGAAAATAAAGATTACCAAAGGCTCTGATACCAGTTGTTGGAAAAACTTATACAGGATCTTTATTTATTTTCATGTATATCTGATATTAAACAAATTAATACGAGATAGCCTAAAACATGTTTCTAAATTGAATTCAAAGAGAAACAAACAATATTATACTTACAGTATACGCAGCGGAATTAAGAGTCCTTCCTTCAGTTTCTCTAACTCTTGTATCCTTTCTGTCGCAGAGTATTATCAAGAAACTGAACCGATCTTCTATTTTCTTCACGATCTTCCAATGTATCCTTAGAACCACCTAGACTAGTGTGGGCAATTCTCAACACATGAGATAGATATAGAGAGAAGAAGAGAAAATACAAAGAGGCTTAGAAAAGGACTTGTGTTTAGAGAGAATATAAAACTATCAGAAAATCTGACTTATCAAAAACCCTTATTTTAGACTTCTCTATAAGCACTCCTTTTATAGACTCAATTAGGCCATTTAATTTAATTAAAAAATCAATAAAATAACAGCCATTTTGAAGCCCTAGGTCGAAATTATCATGGGCTATATGCCCGCGAAATTTCCCATTTGATTATAAGCCCATTGGACTTAAAATCAAGGCCTGTATTATTTTCTATTGATTTAATTAATTAAATAATTATTTAAATCATTTATCAAATTATTTATTAATAATTTGAACCTTGATTTAAATTTATTTATTAATTTAGATACCAATTTATCTTAATTAATAAATCTGCCATAATTTCTCTTTTCTTCTCAAAATTACACAACTCTGTGAAACTATCCAAAATTGACCTGGTCAACTTTGATAATTCTAATTGATGATTAAATCAATTAATTGAGACTATCTAGATGATTTTATCCAAGGTACAATGGGGACCATGGGCCTATGAAATCAAGCTCCAATAAGTTATCATAAATCTAACAAATAAATTTACTAACTTATTAATTCCTCGTGACTCCACTATAGACTTGGAATTGCACTCTTGAATTCATAGAACGCTCTATAACAAATATAGATACGCTATTAATTATCCATTGTTACAACCATAATTGTCACTCAATCCTCTATAGACGGTCTACAATGAGATAGGACTAAAATACCGTTTTACCCCTCATTGTATTTTATCCTTAAAACACTTAGTTCCTTGTAAATGATATTTCAGTAAACTAATTTAATTACTGAAATGAGATCTCTATCATTTAACACCTTGAACCAAACTAAAAGGAAACCATCGTTTCACTTCTTCATCAGAAGCTATAGATGTTCATATCTATGATTAACACTCCCACTCAATTATACTACCGAGTTCCCAAGATGTAAGTATGGGCTAGTCCGTAGGGTAAGCTGGTAACGAACAAGTCAAAGAACTCAAATAATACAATCAGTTAGAATACTAACCACTCAGAATTGAGATTGAATTGACCTATGGTCAACTATATGATATGACTAGAATAGATAATAACGGTATGTTTACTTATCTTATCTACTGTCAATATCGGTCCTGTCCGATGTAACAAATACATCCGATCTTATCTACTTTGCTAATGTTCTGGAAAGAACATAACACTGTAATGTGTAAGTAGATCATATCATAGATTGGCAAGTCAGTGTAAATCCGGTGCACTGACTAATCTTAGGACTAACTTATTTTTGAACATATAATCATATTTATATTCCACTGTGATTACGTCACTATAAATAAGATTAGCTATATGCTCGGGATTTAATAGAAGTTTATATTAAACAAATAATCTTGAAAATAAAACATGTGAGCAAAGTGATTGACCAAGTCAAAAAATGATTTCTATTCTTTTATTGATAATAAAAATGAGATTACAAAGAATTTGGGTTTTAATTAGGGCATAAAACCCCAACACAATTCATTTTTAGATAGAGCCTCATAATTCTTGTCATGGTATCATGTGTCAATTCATTTTCGGGCATTCGATCCACACTGACCTAAAGAGTGAGCCAAGCCACAAGAGATCCGCATAGTCCAAAAAGACACTTGAGATTTAAATAGTGAGCTATACGGGATTCCCATAGTGTAGAAAGACACTTAAGATCCCAAAAAATAAGCGAGCTAAAAGAGACTCACCTGTGATTAGGTGATTCAAGATTGGTGAGCGAAAAATCGCCACCATGTTGAGGGGGAATATTGAAATATGGTGCTCACATAGAATAAGTGTAAGAATATATATTCATTAATAAAAATATGAGTAAGTCCACTAATTACCAATTAGTTTTTAGATGGAGCCTCATGAGTGTTGTCAAATTTAACATAAATTTGTTTAACAATATTGTGAATACATTCAATAAATTTATTTAAGAAGAAGAAGAAGAAAAAAAACACAAAGCAAATATCAAACTACAAATAGAATAGAAACTCATTAAGCATTAGCTATTCCATATCTAGGAAATACGAGGAGTCGTTGCAAGAAGTAGGACATGGTGGAACAGGAATGTCTAGAGTCCCTTCAAACATGGAGACTACCTTCTTCATTGCGGGACGACTTGTTGGGTCTTCTTGGATACACCAAAGCCCAATCTTCACCAATCTATCAAACTCCTGCTCGTTCACTTCTTCATCTTGAAATAGAGTTCTCAGTTTATTCATCCTAAAACACTCATCAACCCAGTCTACCAAGATGGCTTCTTTCTCAGGAACCCTTGCATCAACACTAGGACGACAACATATGATCACAAAGAGAACAATTCCAAAGCTATACACATCAGCTTTTGTAGTAATAGGCAGGTTCTTGTGCCACTCTGGAGCAACAAACCCCCTCGTTCCTCTTATTCCAGTGTTCGTCCTTGTTTGATCTGGCATCAGTAGCTTTGCTAATCCAAAATCTGCAATTTTAGCACAACGGTTTTCATCGATCAATATGTTGTTGGGATTTATGTCACAATGAATGATCTTATTCTCGCATTCTTCATGTAGATATCGGATGCCCCTAGCAATGCCCAAAGCTATTCTGAGTCTTTCATCCCAATGTGGTTTCACCTCTGATTTGAAGAGAAAGTTTGACAGTGATCCATGGCTCATGTAATCATATACTAGCAGCCTGTTTGATTCTTCATGGCAGTAACCAAGCAGACGAAGCAGATTTTTGTGGTGAGTTCTACCAATGGATCTTATTTCATTTAAGAACTCAACCTCTCCTTCGACTGCAACTTTCTCTAGTCTTTTAACAGCAATGGCTTTCTCCCCGTCTGGGAATCTTAACTTTCCTTTAAACACCGTCCCAAAAGAACCCTTGCCCAATTGCTCGACGAAGAAATTGGTAGCGAATTCAAGCTCCTTGAAAGTAAATGATCGAACGGTCAGTACTTCATCTGCCATCAATAGCCCTTCATCGGATCTTTGAACCTTTTTATTAGAGTGGAAATGGCTTCTGCAAAATAGGAACGCTGAAAAGAAAAGAATAATTACAGAAAATATTAGGCACACAATACCACTGATTAAGATATGCAGTGCCTGGCCTTTCTTGGTTTCTTTGAAAGACGAGGTGTCTTCTTTTGTCCAGGAACTTCCATTAAGCACTTTTACAATGGTCGTTGCATCACTTTGTGTATCATCAACTTTGGCGTGTCTTAGAGGAAACATAAGTTTGTTGCATATGTTGTTCGCAAATGAAGCAATTTCGCAGTTACAATCTTTCAAGCAAGCCTGCTCACAAGCAATCTTGTTATTCATTGGAACAAAAGAGTATGAGTTGTTTTCCCACACCACTCCATCAAATACCTTAAGAGAAACTACATCGTGATGATCAACTGTGCAATAATATATGCTTGTATTCCTATCACACCCCAAACTTTTCTGGCGTTGATCAATGAAATCAAAACCAGGAAGACATGTACAGTTGGGTTCTTCATTTTCAAGAACACAATATGCATTCATGCCGCACAATCCAGTAGGAGCACACCTATCAGTAGTTACAAATTCGATATTCCAGCTGCTATTAACCTGAACCAAACTGTGAGAATACATTCTTAATATTCCATCTGCATCAATTGCCAGACGATAGGTAACATTGTTCCTGAATCGTCGCCAGTCTGCAGCATGAATTGTCTTTACAATGCTCCCACTTGTAGAACTGAGTAGGTCTAGTTGACCGTTGAGTGTAAGATTCAAAATTATTTTTGGGTCTCCTTCTTTACGAGTGTCCGAGTACCAGTAAGTAAAATATGGTAGACCACTGATTGCTGGACGTTGGATTAGATTACCATCACTCTGCATGATGAGTTGAAATCTTCCGGATGAGTGATTTGTCTCAGAGACAGCTGAGACGAGAATTTTTTCTGTGTCCAAATGTTGTCCCGATATAAGGGTATCTGTTGGATGTTCAAAGCTCTGCCATATCTTCTTAGAGTCTGCGTTGTAGAGGACAAAATTACCTGAATCAAGCATAGAAGCTGAGGCAGCAGCCAAAGGGAAATCCCCCACGGGAATTTGTTGACCTTGTTTATTTTGCAAAACAAGCCTACCATCACTATTCAAAAGCAGTGTTACGTCTTGTGGGAGTGGTTGTTGATCCCGGTCGGCTGTCCATATGACTGTCTTCTCCTTTATCATCTCAAACCAGATTCCAATGGCGAAACCATTGCCTTGTTTGTAGAATCCAAATGCAAACTGGCCAGAATTTGATAGCCAATATGACCTGTTGGTGGAAGGAGAGATAGAAGAGCCTATACTGATTTTGGTATCATTTTGTTGAGCAGTTGAGATGGAGATTTCAGTAATTAGAAGAAGGAGCAAAAATATTGCAGCCATAATCAATTGATCGTACTGTTTGGCTTCACAAACTGGTTTTGCCCAAGGATCACTGACTAGACCTCATTTAAAGGATGCAATGAAATAAATCAAAAAGAGTCGTCTATATATACTCCAAAATAGTAAAATATTATTTTGGTCCAAGTCTTTGACGAAGAAAGTTAGCCGCCACAAATGATACTTTCTAACATACATATCTATAGTAAACATAATCCTACCATCCAATAAGACTTCATTTTCAACAATTTAAATGTCAAATGCAAGTTCAGCTTTAGTCTTTTCGAAAAGCCAACCACCAAAATAGTTTTGCTAAATGGCACCAACGGTGCTCAACACCACAATGTGACATATTGTTATTGGTACAATCTAATATCGAGTCTCACATATTTAAATTTAATAAATATTACAGAATATCGTTAACTAATTATGAGTTACAACCTCATTGGTTTTGACACCTTAAGTTGTAAAATAACAACACTCTAATCAAAACTAAGGACACCTTATTGATTCTAAACCCTAATGACAACTTGAGGAGATCATCATCTACGTAGAATGCATGAGATGAAGAATCACGTTTAGCTTTAACATGCAAGGTTGTCATCGGATAATGTGAAGGAAACTCAATAAAAGAATACATTAATAATAATATGGTTAATATATAATTAATTAACTATAAAGTCGGATTGAAATCTTTTTTCATAACGCAATTTCTAGGCTCCACGCAATATTTTAAGGGAGAAGTGGACTAGAAAATATTGTATATGAGAGAGAACGAGTGATAAGACAGAGTGAGATTAGAAAATGATATGGATAAACGCGTGGATAGGCGACCAAACTGATTCTGAAAAGTCAGATGTGAGTAATTATGTCTTTATTAGCTAGTGACCGACCGCAGGAATTATAAATGGGAATCAAAATTTGATTCTATTTAATTTAATATAATAAATATCATTTCTCATTCCAAACTATGACTTCCGTATCATGTCCCTGAATATTTTTGTGACATTTGTTAAAAAATGTCACAATAATAGTAGTTTAGTGACAATTGGTCAAAAATATCACTTTAGTGAGATTAAATGACATTTTATATAGTGACATTTTTTTTAAAATGTCATTATTAATATATTTTAGGGACATTTGCTAAATTACGAAAATGTTACTAATTTGTGAAAATTTAATTTTAGTAGCATTCACAAAATGTTACTACACCATATCAATAGTAACATTGTACAAATGACACAAAATATTGGATTTTGTGACATTTTAAAATGTCAGCTAAATAAATAATTTTAGTGACATTTTAAAAGTGTTATTATTCAAATTTTGTAGTGACATTTTTAATTTGTCAATTTTTTTAATTTGTTTTTATATTACAAATTTATAACAAGAGTTTAAATGTGATTTTGCCAAAAGTAAATTATTTTTTTAGGCATAATTATTTTCATAGATAAAAAAATAACTAAACAAACACTACAGGAAAACAAGCTATTACTGGCGGAGAAAGCCGCTGGCAATAGTCAGGAAAGCCGCCTGGAAAAGTATTACCGGCGGTCTCCGCCGGCAATAATCCGCCGGTAAAAACCGGTCGGTAAAAGTCATTATTACCGGCGGAACTAGCCTCCCGCCGGCAATAATTTGGTCAGAATTCACGTCTGATACATTATTACCGGCAGTCTCTGCCGGTAATAATAAAATATATTTAAAAAAAATAATTAATTTTTATAAATTATATATAATTAATATTAAATAACTAAACTTATAATTAAAAAGGTTTAGAAATAAAATCAATATTATTTAAATTAATATCCAAATTAAAAATACAACTTTAAAATACTAAAATTGTCTTTTCAAAATAAAAAAAAACATACACTTAAATTTAATAGTAAATAATAAAACCTAAACTAATTATTATTGTCTTCATCAAAAGTTTCATTTAAAAAATCTTCAACATTCGTGCTTCGACTCAAACCTTCATGAGACTGTGGTGCTGGCGGCGAAGGGTAATATGGCCGAGGCTATGGGCGAATCAAAGGAGACTGCTGCTATTGTTGATTCGGAGAAGTGTAGTACTGCTGATTATAAACGGGCTGCTGTGTCGATCCTCCATAATGAGGATATACCGGCTGCTGCTGCGGTAATCCTCCAAACTGACTTCCCATAGGTTGTGTCTGAGGAAACTGGGAAGAAAGTCCAAACATATAATTAAAAAGTGGCGACTGAGAGGAACCACCAGATATGTTTGGAGAATTTTGTTGTGGTTGCTGTGGCATCGACGACGTCCCCGGGCTTTGATTAGACGTACTACCTTGTTGTTGAGAAGGTAAGAACTGCTGCAGTAAACTTTCATAGCGTGGGTCATGGAGGGAAGAATCAGTCTGAAAATTTCCTGACTCGACTTTATCACGCATCTTAACCCACATCTCAGCCGAAACTCCCATCATCTCTGGAGTCACATTAGTAGGAACTTGTGACTGATTTTGGCTTGGACTTTGACTTGTGGAGCTAGATGTTGATTTCTTCCCTTTGCCTTTAGGCCTGTATCCCACTCCTATTTGATAATCAGACCTCGAGCCAAGAACTTTATCCATAACCTGATACTGTATTGATTTAGCAGTAGAACCTTCACTAGAAGCAGATTCAGAACCTGACCGACTACTTTGAATATTTTGCCTCTCCATCTCTTGGGTCATTTGTTCCTGCCAAAAGAAAATGTTAAAAAACCAATATTACTATAATTTAAAATCAATAAAGAAAGAAAAAAACTTTAACTTACATGTAGTTCTTTGCAACTTTCGCTAACCCAAGTCTTCGTAGATTTTTTTATATGAGTATCTCTCCAAGCATCAATAGCATGCTCATCAGGTTCATCCTACAAAATAATAGTGTTAGTTTAATTAATAATATAATAATATCAAATAAAGTTAAGTATTTTACTTACATATTCGTTACGGATCGCTGCCATTGATTTAGAGCCTTGCGTCGACAAATACTTCATTTCCTTTCTATTTTTCTTGTTCTGCGTGGATCGCGCTATAAACTTTGGGCTCAGAAACAAATCGACGATTTCTTTCCAGCTCTCCTTCGAGCACAAGTCAGGAATAGCATTGAGAGCACTATCCAAATCATTCGGATTTCCAGAATAATATTTTTGGAAATGAGAATGCCTAATATTCTTTCTCTCTGAATATCTTTTGCGCATCTCCGTATACAGAGTTCCCATAACTCTTTCAGGTTCTGGATGCCCATCGATATTATAGTAATACTAAAAAAAAATTGTTAGTTTAAATTTTTATAGACTAAAATGTATAATATAAAAAAATTAGGTATTTTTTTTTACCTTCATCTTTTGAATGACCTGGTTTTTATATTGCTGAGGAACATCTTTAAAATCTAAATAATGTCCCGGCAATAGTAATGTAACTTCAGTACTCAATTGACGAACAAAAGCTTGGTGCTCAGTACCAACCACTTTGTCTGTCGCCGGATCAAGTTGCAATTCAAGTGGTTTGCCAGCATCCCGCCTTCGTTTTTCAATATTAACATTACTGGCAGGGCCACGTCCCCTCCTTCTTGCAGGACGATCTATTAATTTGTTTAATACATAAAAATAAAAATATTAGTAAATCTTAAACATTTAAACAGATTGTGATTATAATATATCACATAACTAAAATTTAGATGTTAACCTGACTCGCAAGTTGAGGGTATCCTGCTAGGATCTGTGGGGTCTTGACCACCATCATCTCCACCGTGATATGATACTATATTAGCTGACATGTCTCTTGTATTCATAAATATTTAAGATTTAAAAATAAGAATAGAAATCAAATTTAAGATTTAATATCATCAAATTTAATTAAGTAATGAAATAACATTAAACAAAATCAATATCAACATAAATTGGAAAATACAAATCAAATTCAAATTTTTGTGTTTGTTACAAAGGTAATCATTACATAAAACTAATAATCACTATCACTTCCATGATTAACTAAATTAGCATTAACATCATCTTCACAAAAATCAATTAATAAATCATCTTCTTCATCTAATTCTTCATCTGTTTCTTCATCGCCTAACTCGTGATCCTCTTGACTAACATTTAAATTTTGTACTGTACTAATGTCAATCGAATTTTGAGTATGTAGCATAACCAACTCGCCGAGATCCACAGTCAACACAAAATTTGATGAGCTAATATCATGTACCACATCAATGTCTGAATTAGCTTCACAGTTCTCGACGTCCCAAATTTGTCGATGGTTTACACCCTCAACAACTTTCCACTGATTTCCTCTAAGTAAATCATCGAGATAAAATACTTGCTTCGCTTGATTTGCAAGTATATATGGGTCATCCTTGTACCATTCCCCGCTAGTGTTTATACTAGTAATATTATTCTCTATAATTATTTTTTTCCTTCTTGGATCTGTATTAAACCACTTACACTTGAACAATGTCACAGAATATGTGCCAATAAATGTTAACTTTAATACTTCTTCAAGTATTCCATAATAGTTAAAATCTTCTGTTCCAGCAACAAATACTCCACTGTTTTGAGTGCTCCTGTTTAAATCTCATTTGGTTGACATAAATCGAACACCATTCACTATACAACCTTTGTAATAAGCTCCTAAATGATCTGATCTAAATGCTAAAGCTAGCAACTCGTCACCATTATCTAACGATCCAAGCTTTTGTAAGTCGTATATCTAAAAGAATAAATAAAATTATTATATATTTGAAAACAATACTTAAAAGGATGAAAGAATATAGGGTAGGTTTTTTCTTTTACCTTCTTGTGAAACCATCGCTGAAAATATTTCTTATGTAAAATGTTATGATCTCCATCCTGATATTTGTGTTTGATTTCTTCTAAGTGTTCACTATAAATAAGAACAAGAATTTTGAATCAGTTGAAAGCATTTTCAATGAAATAAAAGCAACTTTTGGGAAGAAACTTACTCCAAATATTTCTGAATTTCAGGTGAATTGTTGTATATGTACCACTCTGCTTGTTCACGAGTCGCACGATCAAGAGGCTTTAGAGTTTCTTTTGTTATAGGTCGACATTGCGATTTAAATACAAAAAGATTTCTTGGTGTCACCTCATCTTCATTGCGATCAAGACGATTAAATCTTGTTTCAACACCTTTGAAATACATCGAACAAAATGTCAAAGCCTCATCTGCAACATAACCCTCGGCTATCGACCCTTCAGGACGAGCTTTATTTCCAACGTAATTCTTTAATTTTTTCATGTATCTTTCAAAAGGATACATCAAACGCATAAATACCGGTCCACCCAGAATTCCTTCTTCAGGCAAATGTAAAATAAAATGCACCATTATATCAAAAAAGGCTGGAGGAAATATGAGTTCCATTTTACATAATATTAGAATAAGATCTTTTTGTGATTCCTCCATATCGCTAACCTTTATAGTTCTTGCACAAATTTGCCTGAAAAAGTTACATAACTCAGAAATGGTAGTCGATATACTCTTTGAAAGAAACTTGCGAACACCCACTGATAGTAATCGTTGCATTATTACATGACTGTCGTGGGACTTTAAACCGTTGATATTTGTTAAATCAGCATTTACTTTCTTCTTTAAATTGGAACAAAAATTATCTGGAAATTTTACATCTCGAATAAATTTACAAAATTGCATTTTTTGATCAGATGTGAGAACATAAGGGGCATGAGGCTTCATTAACTTTCCACTGTCATCTTCATCTATCCACAACGATTCCCTTACTCCAAAAATTTTCAAATCATGTCTTGCATTAGTGGTGTCCTTGGATTTATCATTATCCAAGATTGTGCCTAACAAACTATCACACACATTCTTCTCCATATGCATGACATCAATGTTGTGTTTTAAAGTGTTCGAAGACCAATAATCAAGCTCATAAAATATGCTTTTCTTCCTCCAATTTTGATCTTCTGCAATACGCCTACGTTTGACACCTCCAAACATCTCGTGTTTTCCAGGAACTTGTGGTACAAGTTTTTTTACTTGTTCTAATATTTCCTCACAAGTAAAACGTCTTGGTGGATGTCTTCTCTCGATTTGTCCGTCAAACTGAGTGTCTCTTCTCATTCGATGGTTACTTGGAAGGAATCTTCTGTGAACAATGTAGCATGTCTTACCGATCACTCGAACAGAAGTTGTATCTTCATTACACGTCGGACAAGCTTTGTATCCCTAGCCACTCCATCCAGATAAACAGCTACGAGCAGGAAAATCGTTAACTGTCCACAATAAGGCTGCACGCAACTTGAACATAGTGTTGGTTATACTATCTCTTGTATCGACACCATTAACCCACAACTCCTTTAACTCATCCACCAATGGTCTCAAGAATATATCCATGTCCTTTCCCAGTGATTTTGGTCCAGGAATAAGAATGGATAATATGAAATTATTATCTTTCATACACATCCAAGGTGGAAGATTGTAGTTAGCCAACACCACAGGCCACATACTATATGCTTGACTCATGTTGCCAAACGGATTGAAACCATCTGCAGCTAAACCTAAACGAACATTTCGAGGTTCACTAGCAAAATCAGGATGCTTGGCATCAAAATCCTTCCACGCTAATCCATCCACTGGGTGTCTCATTATCCCATCGTCTTTTGATTTCCCAGTATAGTGCCATAACATTTGCTTCGCTGTTAGTCTTGAACTGTACAGTCTTTTTAATCGAGGAGTTAATGGAAAGTAACGCATCACCTTATGTGGTACCTTTTTTCCATCAGTTTTTTCAGGAGAAATCCATCTACTACTTCTGCAAATCGGACAAGTCTCTTTAGTTGAATGCTCTTTGTAAAACAAACAACAATCATGTTCACATACATGAATTGACTCGTACCCTAACCCTAATTTCTGTAATCTTTTTTTAGCCTCGTAGTAGGTTGATGGAATTTTATTTCCCTTCGGAAATGCAAGCTTTAGTAATTTCAGTAATTCATCGAAGATTTTATTCGGAATCTTGCCTCTAACTTTCAAATGCAATAATTTTGCTAAAAAGTTAAGAGAAGATATCCAATTACAACCAGGATATAACTCAGCCTCTATCTCGTCAAACAGATCGTCATAAAATTGTCCCGCCGCAGGATTATTTTCAACTTCTTCGGTTGTAGGTAGAAGGAAGTCTTCGACCATTGGAATCATCTCATCAACAACATCATCGTTGGCGTCCACCACATTGGCAACATCTGCTTCCGCTTCACCGTGATATATCCACTTCTCGTAACCTCGATGAAAACCCCAATCGAATACGTGTGCTTTCACCATAGGTAAAGTTTCAAGCCTATTATTTATGCATCTAACACACAGACACCTAATTCTACCAGAGGAATCCTTATATTCTGACGCCATCGTCAAAAAAGCTTGTAGACCGTTCCAATATTCTCGACAAGCACAATTTCTCAATGTCGTCCAAGTCTTGTCAATCGCCATCTAAAGTGTTATAAAAGTATATAAGTTTACGATATGTGAATAGCCTTATATTTTTAAAGTGTTATATAATGTTTATAATAGTCTATTATAAACATTTAATAGTTTTAAACGACTTTAAAATGTTTTATAATATAATATAACAATTATAATTGTTTATATTATATTATAAAACATTTAATAGTTTTATGCTACTTTATAATGCTTTTATAATATAATATAAACAATTATAATTGTTATATTATATTATAAAAATATTTAATAATTTTATATTATATTATAACACATTTAATAATTTTATGCTATTTTATGTTTTATCATAATATTTTATGCTATTTTATCTAATTTATCCTAAAATTATTTATTTACTTATTTAATTAGTAAATAATTAATTATTTAATTAATTAGTTATCTATCATCTAATTTTTTCTTTACTAAAAAATTAATTATTTAATTATTACTTCATTATTTATTTATTTATTTATCAATTTATTAATCATATTATTAATTTAAATGTTTACTTATTATTTAAATAATTAGTTAATTATTATCTAATTTTTCCTTTATTTAAATAAATTATTATTATCTAATGTTTACTAATTATTTAATTTATACTTATTTATTTATTTAATTAGTTATCTATTATCTAATTTTTCTTTTACTAATAAAATAATTATTTAATTAATACTTCATTATTTATTTATTTATTAATCATATTATTAATTTAAATGTTTACTTATTATTTAATTAATTAGATAATTATTATCTAATTTTTCCTTTATTTAAATAAATTATTATTATCTAATGTTTATTAATTATTTAATTAATTATTTAATTTATACTTAATTAATTATTTATTTAATTAATTAATTATTTAATATAATATTTTTCCTTTACTAAAAAAATAATTATTTAATTAATACTTAATTATTTATTTATTTAATATTCATTTAATTATTTATTTATCATATTATTAATTTAAATCTTTCCTAATTATATAATTAATTATTAATTAATTAATTACTTAATTAATTAATAAATTATTTATTTGATTATTTAACATATTTATTTATAACTATTCTAAAAACTTAATAATTAATATGTAATTAATTGAAATTATTTTTATTTAATTAATCATATAACTACTCTTTTATATAATTACTTAATTAATAATTGTTTATATATATTATTTAATACTTACTTTTTAATAAATAAAATTTTAATTATTTAATTTTTATTATTCTTATATCAATTACTATCTAAGTTATTAAAATAAATTTGTTCTATAATTAAATATTTATTAATATTTTATTTCTCTATCCATTAAACTATTTTTTAATAATTAATAACAAATTTATTAAAATCTAAACTTCACAATATTAAAATAATTTTAATTAAACTATAACAAAAATACATTATAACATTCTAACAATAAAATAACAATTTAACAATAATAAAAAATTATACATTAATAATATCCAAAAATAATTATTTAATATTCTTTAAAACTAAATGAACAAAATAAAAATGTATGAAATAGAAAATTAATTACCAGTGTACAACAATAGCAAGATTCAATACTCCCAATAAAGCCCTGAAATATATATATATATATTAGATATAAATTAATGGAATAATTAAATTCAATATATATAATTAACAAAATAAATTTTACCTTGACTAGCACCAGAAATTTGGTCGAAAATATGGATGCCAAAGCGAAAGAGATACTGTAAGTAACCTATACATAAAAAGATAAATGGTTCATAACCAAAGATTATAACTGTCAGCAAAGAAATTATTAAATGAAATACATGAATTTGATGAAAAATACTATCAGCAAAGAAATTATTAAAAGAAATACGTACCCAAAATCAAATTTTGATGAACCAAAGCTGCCCACGAACAAAGAGAGAGTTTGAAAACGAATGGTTTTCTCTGGTTTTTTTTAGGGAGAGTTGGACGATTGGCCGCGAAGAAGACAGATGGGTTATATTTATAGATTATTATTACCGGCGGAGGTCCGCCGGCAATAATTACTCCGCCGGTAATACTTAAATAACGGTAATATTTTTTTAATTATTACCGGCGGAGCCCGCCGGCAATAATCCGCCGATAATAATCGAAATATTATTACCGGCGGAGTCCGTCGGGAATAATCCGCCGGTAATAGTTGAAAAATTGAATGGGCGGTAAATTTTCCGCGGTTATAAATTCTGCTTATTACCGGCGGGATGTCCGCCGGTAATAATTAAATAATTTAAAAAAATAAAAATAAGATTAATACCGGCGGAAAACGAATTCCGCCGGTAAAGATGGTATTATTACCGGCGGACTATCTCCGCCGGTAATATTTCCACCGGTAAACAACATTTATGTTGTAGTGAAATATTAGGATATAATTATAATAAAAAAATGGAATACATAAAATTGAACTCCATAAAATTAGTAAGCGAAATAAAATTTAGCAATTTATGTTAATAAGAATGAAAACTACAATCACTAAGCTTCTTCATCCATCTCGTTTGTATCAAACAACACTGATGTATCAATAGTTATATCTCGGATATCTTTCCTAACCAAACTAATATCTCCATCCCCATCATTAATAATTGCGCTACAAACCTCGGTTTGCAAATAAGACTCTGTTGACGCGGTTCTTTGCCAACAGGTAATTAAGAGAAGAAGAGGAAGGGATTAGTGCTGTATATAGAACCTTCACAGATATAGGATCTTAGAGAATGAACTAGGTGACTCAAGACACGTTTTTAAGTGGTTCGAAGGTTAAAATCCTTCTACTCCACTAGTCAATATTATTGATATATTCTGGGTATTTGGTTACAAAGCATATATCTATCCAGAGACTATTTTTCCCAACCCTTATCAACTCCCAGGTTCTCCATATTTATAGGAGAAGGCACCTGGAAGTTGGTAAGGAGATCATCCCGTGACCTTATTATTTGTCATATCAACTCTGTGACATTCATGATTAATCCCTAAACCTGACACATAAGTATGGTCAAATCGATAGGTAAGGAGATAATGGGCCACACGGCCCAACCCAGTCGTGGATATCTGAACACGCACGTTCCTGCTGCGTGTCCGAGAAGTGAGGGAGATATCGGACATGTGATGTCAGATATATGCACGTTTATTTTGCGTGTGTTGACTTTACGGAGGGTTAGAGCTCCATACACAGCTCGTGCCACGAGCATCTCCCTTGACCCGACCTTCGGCCTTCGGATTCCTTCACCCAGTCTTGGGCAACCTTGGCGAGTCCTCATTGATTGCCCGAGCTAATAGGGTACGACCTCGAAACAGGAGCTCCGGTTTTGGAGATGTTAATGGGCTAATCGTGATTAGTCCGTAGCTCGGCCTGCTAATCAGCCCGTGGGAAAACCAGGGCGTACATCTGCCCCCCAAGCTCCTGCTCGTGGTACATAACGTCGTATATAAAGACCACAGTAGGGGCTTTTAGACTTCCCCATAAACTCTTCGCATTCCACTCTTTACGCAGGCGTCTGATACGTGGAACGTCGTGGGTGGTGACGGTACGTCTTACGAGAACCGCATTTAATGGCCTAGCCTATGCCCAGCCGTCGTTTCGTATTTCGAGTGGAAGGCCTCGGATCCCTCACCAGGGCCACCCAAGAGCCTTCTACACGTGATACTTCATGTATATAAAAGGGGGTGGCCACCCCACGCACGGGACACCCTTTCATTCAAAAATTTCCAAATCTCCTTTTCTCTTCCTTCTCCACATTTCAGAAGAACGAAACCCACAATCCTGTTGCTGCCATTTTCATCGTTCACGAAGCTTAGGCGCACAGATTTCTCCGAAGCTTTGGAAGTTACCATAC
Source organism: Humulus lupulus (assembly GCF_963169125.1). Taxonomy (NCBI): domain Eukaryota; kingdom Viridiplantae; phylum Streptophyta; class Magnoliopsida; order Rosales; family Cannabaceae; genus Humulus; species Humulus lupulus. The sequence continues at coordinate 16,247,034 of NC_084802.1, forward strand.
CAATGAAGCTCCTATCAACGCAACGCCCTCGTCTACCTCCCAGCCATACACTGTAAGTTTCCTGACCCTGTTCACTATGAAAACATGCTACTGTAGCTTGGGAAATTTTTTTCACTGTAGCCGCATGCAAGGGTTTTCTGGGTTGTGTGGATATGGAGGGTGACAGCCCTTTCTAGGTTAGGGCACATTTGTTGTAAGAAATCGCTTTAGAGTATAGGTTCCAGGGTACTTTTTCTGGACAAATTTCTGGGTAGGAGTTTTGGGAATTTTTGGGTGCTAAACCGGATAGCTTAGGGAACACGCCGCACAAGCGGTTTTGTAATTTTTTGCTTATTGAAACTTTCCCCCCAAGGCAAATTCTATTCTGAATCTCCTGACACGCGAATTCCGAGTAATCTGAGATCTGTTGGGAGCACGCGCGTGTTCACTGAACCACGTGGTTCCACTCTCCACGAGCTGGGCTTACCTCAGCTCGTGCAAAGAATAATTGCTTCTTCCTTCTGTTGGGGTCGCCTTTTCTAATGTGTTTTCTTTTGTTCGCTAGGCGACCAGATGGCTCCAAAAAAGAACCTCCCTCAGAAGAACGTTGGAAGCTTGGCCTCCCAGCAGGAAAAAGGAAAGGCGGTGATGCCTAGCTCCCCGATCCCCCGCTTCGGGCCGGCCGTGGAGAAGGAGGTCGAGGTGGCCCTCGACGCATTCTTTGAGGCGGAGAGAATCGTTTCAAAGGTGACCGACCAGGCGAAGATCAACAAACTCTTCATCACTCACAACATTCCACTGGGGAAAGCCTCCGTTATTGCCCGACCTGCCGCGAATGGTGAGCGGAGCTGCACGCCGCTCGATGAATCGTTCGCGGCCTGGAGCGGTGAACACTTCAAGGCAGGGGCCTTCCTTCCCTTGGATCAGTACTTCGTTGATTTACTGAACTACGTGGGGTTGGCCCTCTTTCAGCTCCCCCCCAACTCCTACCGTCTGCTCGCAGGGTTGAGGTATTTATTCAAGAAGCAAGAGTGGGAGGTCCCTACTCCTGCTGATATTTTATATTTCTTTTGCCTCAAAGCCAGCCCGGATCACCGGGGGCGAGGTGACGGGTTTTACTATTTAACCCGTTTTCCCAATACGGCGGCGGTGATCGAGCTGCCCAGCCACCCAAATGACTTCAAGGACCAGTTCTTCATGTCAACTGGGTTCCGGAACTACGACCACCACTATTTCAATCGTCCTCGTAAGTAATCCTTGTTCTTAGCTCGCCTTTCAAGTGTTACTTTATTTTAGCTCCTAGCGTATTCCATTCTGATTCCAGCCAATCTTGCAGCTATCTACGCGAGGACCGAAAAGTCTGTGACCCTCGGGGGCCAATATGAAACATTGGCGGGCTTGCCCCCAGTGAGAAGGACTATCGCGTGCTCATGACGAATGAGACGATGGTGTTCTGCAAACTGATCTTCCTAAACCAGACCTTGAACCTGAAGAGGCCCCGGGGGCCGCCCCCAGCCCGCGATAGCAGACCTATCGCCGTGGAGGAGGTCGTGGCAGAGGAAGATGAGGAGGACGAGGCGGCTGAAGTTCCGCTCGTGAGGAATAGGAAGAGGAGCTTGGAGGTCACCCAGAGGATGGGCGAGGAGAGGGTCCAATCCGGAGCAGCCGCGGGTCCTTCCGGCCAAGGTAACCCTTACTTGTTTAAGAATCTAGATAGGGCCACTGCAGACCCCCGGCTGGTTAGGTTCAATCCTAGGAAGATCATCCATCGTCACCGAAGGGATCCGGACCTGAACACACTCCTGCTCCATTGTGTTGACCGGCTCGTGCTGGATCACCAGGAGAGCCGACCTAGGGGTACCGTAGTAGTAGATAACACCCTAGCTTTTAGGTCGATCTCATTCGAGGAGTATGGGACCAACCTACGCACATGGCCATCACTCCAGAGGGGTATCTATGCTCCAGGGCTTAGGCAGTATGTAGAAGAGTCTAGCCCCGAGTCAGAACCGGACCTAGAACCTGCGCCAGTTCGTGAAATAATCATCTTAGGTTCTTCTAGCTCGGGGGGTAGGGCTCCCTCAGTATTCATATGCTTCTTTAGCTTTAAAATTTTGTCTTTATCTTTGCATGATTGCTAACTTGTAATAACCATGTTTTTTCTTTTTGTTTGACAGAAGAGATGTCTCAGCCCGAGGATAGCTTGCGGGGCATAGTCTTCGGGGGGAACCCCCCAGCCGGGCCAAGAGCAAAAAGGCTCCGGGGTTCCAAGAGCTCTGCCGGGGTCTCCACTAAATCTCCTGCAAAGGAGAAGGAGAAAACCTCGCCAGTCCAGGTCGTGGGGGCAATCCTTCCAGCTGCCGGAGCAGGACTAATGCCTCCACCGCCTCAGCGAGTTCCGCCTGCCCCCCAGGACGGGGGAATGGAGACCGGGATTTCGCCTGCGGCGGTCTCCGATGTACGCATCCCGGTCAATCCTCAGGACCTAGAGAAGATCCCAGAGGTCTTTCGGGGGACGGTGTACGAATCGGCGAGCTACGCCGTTAACCATATCTACAAGTTCACCGAGAAGGAACTCTGGACCATTGAGTCGATGAGCCCGGTTGACGTCATGGACTCTTCCATGAGTATGACCCTAACGGTAAGCTGCCCTATTCTTTTACAGCTTTTACCATTACACTTTGCCTTATTTTTTCTCTGAGCCAATTTATCTTTCATTCCTCGCAGGGTGTCGTCGCCCTTCACCGAAGCATCATCAGGGCCAGGACTCAGCTCGATGACATGAGGACCGAGCACCAGGCCACCCTTCAGGAGGTTAAGGCGGCCAAGGATGCCCTGACGACCTCGAAGGGTGAGTTGGAGAGGGCCCAGGTCGATCTGGGGAAAACCCGCTCGAAGGTCTAGGAGCTTGAGACATCCCTTGCCACCTCGCAGGCGGACCTTGAGGCAGCGAGGACGGAGATCCAGGCCGCCCGGGAGGAAGAGAAGACCATCTTGGAGCAATCCATGCAGGATCTGTTCTACCACTGTTGGCTCCATAATCCGGAGGCTGACTTCTCTTTCATGCCACCGAATTTCTGGGCGCGCTTGTTGGTGAAGTTCCAAGCTCGCCTCGACAAAGAGGCGCCACCTTCGGAGACTGGGGAAGCCTCTGGGGCGGCGAAACAAGATGAAACGGCGACCTCCAAAGGGCCAACTGACGGAGCTTAGGGCGCTCTTCTCTTTTTCTCTCTATATATTTTGAAGTATTTTTTGTAACTTTTGTATGAGGTGTCTTTACCTCGAGACAATTTGCCTTGAGCTTTTAACTCATATTTTTTCATGCTTTTGGCTACAATACATACCCTTTTTTTTTTTTTTATAAACTTAGCTCGTGTTAATTTTTATCCATATCTTGAACTCTTTAAGAAGAACGACGATAAATAGATTTAAATTAACTTCCAAGTTTTACGACCTAGTTAAAACCAGGAACTTATTTTGAAAACTTAGTTCGTGTTAACTTTTATCCATATCTCGAGTTCTTTAAGAAGAACCACGATCAATAAATTTAAGTTAACTTCCAAGTTTTATGACCTAGTTAAAACCAGGAACTTATTTTGAAAACTTAGTTCGTGTTAACTTTTATCCATATCTCGAGCTCTTTAAGAAGAACCACGATTAATAAATTTAAGTTAACTTCCAAGTTTTATGACCTAGTTAAAACCAGGAACTTATTTTGAAAACTTAGATCGTGTTAACTTTTATCCATATCTCGAGCTCTTTAAGAAGAACCACGATCAATAAATTTAAGTTAACTTCCAAGTTTTATGACCTAGTTAAAACCAGGATATGACTTAGTTGGCATTAACCCTTATCCGTGTCTCGAGCTCTTTAAGAAGAGCAACGATCCATAGGTAAAAATCAACATCTAAGTCGTTAAGGAGACCTGGTTATATCCAGGTACCATATGCCCCCCAAGTAACTGGGAAAGGGTCTTTCGTGGTTACTTTAGGATTACAATTGCAAATGTGCGTAAAAAGCTGATTTTTATTAATATATAGAAAGTGGCCTTCCAGGCCTTACAAGTGGATCATTGATAATATTTCTTTAAGTGGATGGCGTTCCAAGTCCGTGGTACGGCTCCTCCATCGAGTCAGGCTAACTTATAAGTTCCCTCCTTGACGATTTCGATGACCTGGTATGGTCCTTCCCAGTTTGGTCCCAACACTCCATCTTTGGGATTTTTTACGGCCAGGAAAACTCTCCTTAGGACCAAGTCGCCAACGCTAAAGGCGCGTTTTTTGACTTTAGAGTTGAAGTAGCGAGTGATCTTCTGCTGATAATGGGCGAGCTGGAGTTGCGAATCTTCTCGCCTTTCATCAATTAGATCGAGGGAATGGCACAGGAGCTCATGGTTTCGATCTTGGTCGTAAGACTGGACTCTATGTGACAGAACCTTAACTTCCACGGGGAGGAGTGCTTCACTCCCAAAGGTTAGGGAGAAAGGAGCATGACCTGTAGGAGTCCGATGCGAGGTCCGGTATGCCGATAGGGCCTGGGGGAGCTGTTCTGGCCAGACCCCCTTTGCCTCATCTAATCTCTTCTTGAGGCTCGCCTTTAGAGTCTTGTTGACAGCTTTGACCTGGCCGTTCGCCTGAGGATAGGCCACGGAGGAGAATCTCTTTACAATCCCGTGCCTTTCACAAAACTCGGTGAACAGATCGCTGTCGAACTGAGTGCCGTTTTCGGAGACGATTTTCTTTGGTAGACCGAATCGACAGATGATACTTTTAACCACGAAGTTGAGTACCTTCTTCGATGTTATTGTTGCCAACGGCTCTGCCTCGGCCCACTTAGTGAAGTAGTCTATGGATACTACGGCGTAACGGACCCCGCCTTTTCCAGTGGGCAGGGCGCCCACTAGGTCTATTCCCCAAACAGCAAACGCCCAAGGGGCTGAGATCATCCTCAGCTCGACTGGAGGAGCTCGGCCAACTGCAGCGAATCGCTGGCATTTGTCGCACTTCTTCACGTATGAGATCGCGTCTTTGGACAGAGTCGGCCAGTAATAACCTTGCCTGAGGACCTTTAAGGCCAGGCTTTGCCCCCCAGTGTGGTCTCCGCAGAATCCTTCGTGAATTTCCTGCAGGATGGCCTTCGCATCATCTGGAAGAACGCATCGGAGGAGAGGTAGGGAGTGCCCACGTTGGTACAATAACCCATCAATTATTGTATATCTAGGGACTTGATATAGGACTCGCCGCGCGTCGTTACCTCCTTCAGACAGCTTTCCCTCGATGAGATACTCAAGAATGGGGGTCATCCAGGTCGGTCGAGCATCAATCATCTCGACCTCTGCCCGATCTCCGTCTATACTTGGTCTTTCCAAGAATTCTATTGGCACCAACCCCAGAGTCTCTGTCTCTCCCGAGGTGGCGAGTTTGGCAAGGGCATCCGCATTGGCGTTCTGTTCTCGAGGTATCTGTTCGATCGATCCTCTCTCAAATATGGACAGCTCGACTTTTACCTTTGCCAAATAGGCGGCCATCTTGGGTCCCCGCACCTGATATTCGCCCAGAACCTGGTTTACCATGAGCTGGGAGTCACTAAAGCACTGGACGGAGCTCGCCTTTAACTCATTGGCTATCCTCAATCCGGATAAAAGAGCTTCGTATTCCGCCTCGTTGTTGGAGGCCTTGAACCCGAACCTTAGCGCCGAGTGGAACCTATGTCCCTCGGGGGAGATCAGAATGATTCCAGCCCCGGAACCGTTCTCGTTGGATGAACCATCCACAAAGATCTTCCACAACGATTCGGGCGAGGTGATCTGAGACGAGCCTTCTGATGGATCCTCCTAGAATCCCGTGCACTCTGCCACGAAGTCGGCCAAGGCCTGACTTTTTATGGAAGTTCATGGAGTATAGAAAATCTCGAACTGACTGAGCTCGACCGCCCACTTTAGCAAACGTCCTGATGCTTCAGGTTTTTGCGAAACCTGCCTTAGAGGCTGATCGGTCATGACGTGTACCGAGTGGGACTGGAAGTACGGCCTGAGCTTTCGCGAGGCCTTAATTAGGCAGAACGCCAATTTTTCCATCAGTGGGTACCGTGATTCTGCTCCGAGGAGTCTCTTGCTGATGTAATAAACTGGTTCTGAACTTGGTCTTCCTCTCGTACTAGTACGGCGCTGGCCGCGTCCTTAGTGACGACCAGGTAGAGGAAGAGAGACTCTCCTGCCTTGGGCTTGGATAGCACAGGTGGCTCGGCCAGATGTGCCTTCAGGTCGAGGAATGCGCTTTCGCATTCTACTGTCCATTCAAACTTCTTGTTTCCCCGGAGCAGGTTGTAGAAGGGCAAACATTTATCGGTTGACTTGGAAATGAACCGGTTGAGTGCTGCTACCCTTCCTGTGAGGCCTTGTACATCTTTCCGCGACCTGGGGGAAGGAAGCTCGAGCAGTGACCTGAGCTTGTCGGGGTTTGCCTCGATTCCTCGGGTATTAACTATGAACCCCAGGAACTTCCCGGATGCGACCCCAAAAGTGCATTTCTGGGGATTGAGCCTCATGCCGTATTTCCGTAGTATTTTAAAACATTCTTCCAGGTCGAAAACATGGTTGTCGGCAGTCTTTGACTTGACGAGCATGTCATCAACATACACTTCCATGTTTTTTCCGATCTGGTCCACGAACATTCTGTTTACTAGCCTTTGGTAGGTAGCTCCGGCGTTCTTCAGACCGAACGGCATGACCTTGTAGCAATAGACATTAGTTGGGGTCATGAAGCTAGTGTGTTCCTGATCCGCCGGATTCATCACGATCTGATTGTAGCCTGAGTACGCGTCCATAAAGGACATGAGCTCGTGCCCTGCCGTGGCGTCCACCAGCTGGTCGATCCTTGGCAATGGAAAACAATCCTTGGGGCAGGCCTTATTCAGATCGGAGAAGTCAATGCAGGTCTGCCATTTCCCGTTGGGCTTCGGAACTAGCATGGGATTGGCGACCCAAATTGGAAATTTGGCTTCCCGGATAAAGCCACATTTTTTGAGTCGGGCTACCTCTTCTTCTAGGGCTTCATCTCGGGTTGTCCCTAAACGCCTTTGCTTTTGAGACTTGGCAGGAACGATTTTATCCAGATGGAGCATGTGCATGATGACACTCGGGCTAATTCTTACCATGTCCTCGTGGGACCAGGAAAATACATCTAAATTAGCCTGGAGAAACGTAACCAGCTCCGTCTTCCTCTTGCTACAGAGGTTTTTCCCGAGCTTGACCATCCGTGAAGGATTTTGCAGATCAAGGTTCACCTCCTCGAGCTCCTCAATGGCCTGGAGCCCGGATCTGTCTTCGCCTATTCGGGGGTCAATGTCCTCACTAAGGGCGACACTTTCCCCTTGGGCGTTTTGAGGTTTTTCAATCTCAGGAGTCGCCAGGGGCTCCTGGGATTCCTCTTCACTCAGAATGGCCATAGCCAGCTGCCCGGGTTTAGATTTTCCCTTCATGGAAATGCTGTAGCATTCCCTGGCAGCGAGCTGATCTCCTTTGATGGTGCAGATTCCTGTTGAAGTAGGGAATTTCATGGCGAGGTGTCGAATGGAAGTGATAGCCTCGAAAGCTATGAGCGTAGGTCAGCCCAAAATGGCGTTGTAGGCGGCGGAGCAGCCAATGACCACGAACTCAAGTAGCTTAGAGACTGTCTGAGATTCTTCCCCTAGGGTGATCACCAACTCGATCGTCCCTATCGCTGCTGACCCTTCTCCCGAAAAGCCATACAGCATCATGGAGGTCGCCTTTAGCTCGGCGACAGTCAATCCCATCTTTTCTAAGGTGGATCGGAATAGGAGGTTTACCGAGCTTCCGTTGTCCACTAACACTCTCATTACTCTCCGGTTGGCGAGCTGGACTGCTACTACCAAGGGATCATTATGAGGGAATTGGACATGGCCTGCATCTTCCTCCGTAAAGGTGATTGGTTGCTTTTCTAACCGCTGCTGTTTCGACTGGTGCTGCTCCGGGACGAACTCCGCTTCATTGTGGGCCTTTAATTCATTCACATATCTCTTCTGGGCGCCTCTACTCGTTCCAGCCATGTGCGGTCCTCCAGAGATGGTGGATATCTTTCCTTCGATCACGGGAGGAGGGACGTCTTGATCTACATGAGGTCCGGGCTGACTGGCTGGGACTTCTGGAGCGGGTCGACTCGCTGGGACCCTGTTTCGTGAGTATTGCGCCAAGGGACCTGCTCGGATGAGAGTCTCAATCTCATATTTTAGATGCCTGCAATCGTCGATATTGTGGCCAACGTCGTTATGGAAACGGCAGAATTTGGAAGTGTCTCTCTTTCCCTTGTGGTGTTTCAATGGTTCCGGTCTCTTCTAGGAGACCCGAGTAGAGTTGGCCAGGAAGATACTTTCCCTGGACTAGGTGAGCTTGGTATATGTTGTGAACACGATCTTGAACTTATCCACGGACTTATTCTTCTTTTGACCGTGCTGACTGTTTTCACCATTCCCCTTTCTTTTGCCACCACAGGGCTAGTTGTTCTGCGCGACGTCGGGGGTTGCCATCACGATCTCCGTCCCCGTTCCAGCGGGCTTCTCGGGAATCTGGCTGGTCCCCGCAGCTAAAGCTTCAGCTTCTTCCAAGTTTATCCACTCTTGGGCTCTGTTAAGGAATTCGTTAACCGATCTGACTCCCTTCCTCTGAATGTCTTTCCACAGGTCTCCCCCGACCAGGATTCCGGTTCTCATGGCCATGAGCTTGGAGCTATCATCTGCATCCCTGGCTCGAGCCGCGACATTTGCGAATCTGCTCAAGTAGGCTTTTAGCGTCTCACCGGGCTGCTGCCTTACGTTGGCTAGGGAGTCGGCCTGAACACGGGCGGCCTAAGAGGCGCGGAATGCCCTTTTGAAATCTGCCGAGAAGGTCTTCCAGGAGCTGATTGACTATCTTTTACTCTGCTTAAACCACTGTCTAGCAGGTCTGGTAAGTGTGGAAGGGAAGATCAAGCAACGCAGCTCCGGGCCAATGTTATGGGCCATCATTAGGGTGTTGAACATCCCCAAATGGTCCGACGGATCTCCGTCCCCGTTGAACTTTGACAAGTGAGGCATACGAAAACCAGATGGGTATGCCGTCGCTGCTATGTTGGGGGGGAAGAGTTCCATCTTGTCCCTCGAATCATATTCATCTTTTTCCTTTTCTGATAGGAGCTTCCTCATCAGTTCCTCCATCTGAGTTAGGCGCTCGAGGGTTTGGCCCTGAGATCCTGGGTTATTCCAGGGCTACTCAACAGCTCCGGACCCATTGTACATATTAGGTGGGTTATTGCCCCTCCTATCTTGAGATAGGTTATGTGGGAAATTCCCTACGTTATGTACTTCGGATCGGACCCCCCCCCCCAAGCGAGCCTGGCTACCTTCTCTAGCTCGATCCTCTCTGTGAGAGTTGAGGCGATCTCGAAGGTCGCCTCCCTGGGTGGTCCGGTGACTCTGTGCCGAACTTAGTCTCTGACGCAGGTCTCCTCCAGAGAGATCACTCCGGCGACTGCCGGTCCAATGACTCCTGCTGGATAGGCTCGGAGTCCGTCTTTGGTGGTGAGGACCTGAGCTTTCTTCCGGCGCCCTGCTACGCCGGGAAGGTCCCGCTGATGGTGGGTTTCTCCTACTACTTCCGTAAGCTGGGATGTCTCGGGCGGGCCGAGGAGGAGACGGATATCTGATCAGAGATGGAGGATGCCTAACTAGAGAAGCGATCTTAGTTCCGTCTGGACGGATCAAATTTGGTGGGGGTCTTTCGGCCCTGCCAGCTTGCTGGTCCCGCGCCGGGCGATCTGGACGAGGCGCAGGACGATCTTCGGGTACGGGCAGACGTCTTTGGCCCCCCTCGGATCTCCTCCGGGAATTTCCTCGAGCTCTCCTGGGCGTCCTCGTGGATGGTTGAGAGCTAGGAGTCGACGGTCTAACCGAACGACTGTATTGCTGTTGTCTGGCCCCAGGCATTTCCCCGAAGTTTTCGTCTCGATGGTGCGACGAAGGGGTGGAGTTGGCTGCTGGAAGTCTATCCGAACGGCTATGCCTGGACCGACTACCCCGGCGAGACTTAAGAGCCTCACCCTGCCTCTCTCCAACGTTAGCGTTGGTTGCGAGAGGGGGTAATCGGGCCAGGATATCCTGGATTTGTCGACTAGCAGTTGCTAACTGGCTCCTCAGCTGAGCGTTCTCCATTTCCACCGCAGTATAATAACACGGGTTCAGATTAGGTGGCCGGGGCACCGAACTACCAGTATCGTCCTGGCCCGCTGGCTGTTTTCCTGGCCGCTACTGGACTTCAGGAATTTGTTCCTCAGGGATGGCGATATGATGAGCCTCCTGTCCATCATCCTGTTCTGTCTCGTTGCCATGCCTGGATCTAGTGGTCACCATAGTTGAATGTTTGCGGCAGCACTAATCGAACTTGCTCTCAATGAAAGCACCAAACTGTTGACGCGGTTCTTCGCCAACAGGTAATTAAGAGAAGAAGAGGAAGGGATTAGTGCTGTATATAGAACCGTCACAGATATAGGATCTTAGAGAATGAACTAGGTGACTCAAGACACGTTTTTAAGTGGTTCGAAGGTTAAAATCCTTTTACTCCACTAGTCAATATTATTGATATATTCTGGGTATTTGGTTACAAAGCATATATCTATCCAGAGACTATTTTTCTCAACCCTTATCAACTCCCAGGTTCTCCATATTTATAGGAGAAGGCACCTGGAAGTTGGTAAGGAGATCATCCCGTGACCTTATTATTTGTCATATCAACTCTGTGACATTCATGATTAATTCCTAAACCTGACACATAAGTATGGTCAAATCGATAGGTAAGGAGATAATGGGCCGCACGGCCCAACCCAACTGTGGATATCTGAACACGCACGTTCCTGCTGCGTGTCCGAGAAGTCAGGGAGATATCGGACATGTGATGTCAGATATATGCACGTTTATCTTGCGTGTGTTGACTTTACGGAGGGTTAGAGCTCCATACACAGCTCGTGCCACGAGATTCTCCCTTGACCCGACCTTCGGCCTTCAGATTCCTTCACCCAGTCCTGGGAAACCTTGGCGAGTCCTCAGGGATTGCCCGAGCTAATAGGGTACGACCTCGAAACGGGAGCTCCGGTTTTGGAGATGTTAATGGGCTAATCGTGATTAGTCCGTAGCTCGGCCTGCTAATCAGCCCGTGGGAAAACCAGGGCGTACAGACTCCACATTCTCATCGTATGATTGGACGCTCATATTATAATAATCTCTAGGATTTATTTTTAAAACAACATGCCATTCTTTGTGTTTGAGGTTTCCACATACATTACCTGTTCTGCTTGAGAAACTAGTATAAATGGTTCATCTTCATGCATCAATTTTGAAAAGTTGACTCTTGTGCAATCCTTCTCTTCTTTAATGCCACTTCTTGAAATCCAATCACACTTAAATAACACAACACGATTTCCCGAATAATAATCTAGTTTTATAATATCAGTTAATATTTCATAAAATGTAACCTCTCCAAAAATAGGATTTGGATATCTACTACTTGCGAAACTTTGAGTTTTAGCAATCATAATAACTCCACTATTTTGAGTTCTTAAGTTCTTTTCAATTTCTTGTGTGTGAAACCTGAAACCGTTGATTATATATTTTTTAAATTGAATAAAAACATTGTTTGGTCCATTTGCCAAACAACATAAATCTTCAGATGCTCGATTATCCCCATTATCATATAATTCTTCCACCTGATTCGATAAATGTAATAACTACACTCAATATGCGCGTATAACTCATTAAGTTAATGAAAAATGTATAAATTAAAAAACCTTACCTTTTTAGCAAACCATGAAGGAAATGAATTTCTATGAATCCGATTTACGGTCATTGCTGTTTGACGAGAGTTTTGTTGTGCAATGATATTACGATGTTCCCTACAAAAAGAATAGCATTAGTTATAATTATATGATTTTTCATATTTTTTTTGTTATTATTATTAAAGACATAATAAATAACACTCACTCAGTAAATGAGTCTATGGTATTGCAATTAAATAACACATATCGATGTGCCTTAACTTTAGTATCCTCGTCTAAAGTCTTAGTATCTATTTTTCCCAGATGTTGACCTGTCGTTTGGAAAATGGACAATGTTTTTCCATTTGGTTCCACATTAATATAATTTCTAGGCTTACGATTAAATTTTGTCTCCACACCTTCCATGTATCTTGAGCAAAACGTCAAACATTCATCAGCTAAATATCCTTCTGCAATACAACCTTCCGGTTTGCTTTTATTACAAACGTATGACTTCAACTTAGACAAGTACCTAAAATTATTCATAGAAACATTAGAAGAAATATTAATTCTTGTTATGAATAAATAAAATGAAAATCAATTAATATTTACCTTTCAATAGGGTACATGCAACGATAAACTGATGGTCCAGCAATTCTTGCCTCATATGCTAAGTGTATTACTAAATGAACCATTATATAAAAAAATGCTGGGGGAAAGAGTTTTTCAAGATTACAAAGAATGATAGGTATTTGTTGTTCAAGATGCATAAAATCTTGTGGTCGGACAACTTTTGAATACATCGTGCGAAAATAGTTACTTAAACTAGTTAGATGTAGACGAACATGCGCACTTGATATTCCCCTTAGTGCTAGTGGTAGTAATTGAGTCATAATGATATGAAAATTGTGACTTTTGAGCCCATAAATTTTTCTTTTGCTTACATCAACACATCTAGAAATGTTGGCAGCATATCCATCTGGAACCTTAATTGTCTTTAGAAATCGACAGAAGACAATTTTTTCTTTTTTGCTTAATGTAAAACATGCAGGCGGAATAACAATTTTCTTAGACTCGCTCTCCTTCGGATGAAGTTCAGATCTAATACCCATAAATTTTAAATCAAGACGCGCATTCAAATTGTCTTTATTTTTTGTATCTAAACTCAATAATGTCCCTTTCACATACATTCTTTTCAATATGCATCACATCAAGATTGTGTCCTAATAAATTATCCTTCCAATATGGAAATTCAAAAAATATACTCTTTTTCTTCCAACTGTATGGCAATAGAGGATTAACAACTGTCTTCCCAAATTTAATCTGGTAGTATGCTAATGTATCTAGTATCATAGAACCACTTAATGGTGTTGGAGCCATTCTTTCCTCTTTTGTGCCTGTTGACGCCGTTTTTCGTCAAGTTAAAATGTAGAGCACGTAAACAGTAAAGAATTATGGCCAGAAAAATATAATAAAACAAGGAGAATTTTTTACATGGTTCAGCAGTTAACTCTGCCTAGTCCACGAGTCTTTGTTATTAGAACTTAGGAAATTTCTAGAAATTCTTCAAAGATGAATTCTCCAGAGTTTCTCTCAAGAAAAAAAATTTCGGTCCTTTACAAAGGTACATGACTTCTCTATTTATAGAGGAAGTCTCAGAATACTATCCCACACGTTCAGGGAAGTTATCCTGTATTTTAATAAATTTAATGGCTTTAAAGCCTGTAACTCCTATATACAAGGAAACGTCCCCTGAAGACCAGGGGGCGTATAACTGACTAATAAATATCCCTTTATTATAGGGAAGTTACAACAATAAATGTATACTACGTCGCTTCAAGTGGCTCACTAAGATGTTCGAAATTAGCAATCAGCATTATCAGCATCATGCCTGTCTAGGTCCCTGAGTAACTTACGAGTTACATTATTTTCCCAGAGACCACATTGTTTCGAGCTCACACTCGTGTCAGGCTCAGACCTCTTGATCCGAGGTCACCTGAAAATGGACGTCTTTCGATGTTGGTCTTTCGAGCTCATAAGGACTTCGAGGTCACCCATCTTCGAGGTTGCCACCAACTATGAAGACTCGGCGCCTAGGTTATGAACACGTATTCTAGATATTGCGAGCTCACACCTGACGAATCCAGCTTTCGAGATCACAATTCTCAAGGCTCGAAATCTGGGTGTAACATTTTTCCCCCTCAAAAGTATTTGTTCGAATCCTATGAGAAGGAAACTTTTGAACTACTTTTCTCGGGAACTGCATCGTCACACATACTCGAATATGGACACGTGTCAGTTGGGTATTGCTCCTTCAAGGTACTTGAGTACCTTGGAAATCTGCCCACAATCGTTCGCCTGCCACCTTTTTGGTACCATCTTGTCATTTATCCCTGGGCGTTGGATCTGATAAGGATCCTGGGCAATGGCTTGGATTAATCCATTTTTATCAGTTCTGATAGTCTATATATAAGGCTCTAGTCATCTTCTTCCTCTTACTTTTACATTTACCAGAGAAAAAAGAAGAGAGAAAAAACCAGAAGCCATCCCATAAAGTTTTCTCTTTTGCATGTTTTCCGAGCCAAAGAAGCAAAGGGCCACCAACCTGTTTGAGACTGTGAGATCATACCTGCTTCTTCAGTCATCCGTTTCTCTACAACCACCATTTTCAGTGTGTAAGTATCTGATCTTAACTTGTATGTATACCTTCTTTTTCTTTACGCCAGTTTCTGCCTTTGTTGCTTTTGCATTTATGGGAATGTGCTGGTTCATTTTTTACTTTGATGTAATAGGATGCTTTGATCGATAGATGTTAGGTTTAGGTTCTCCCATTATTGGTTCTAAATCCGGTTCAAATGTAGGAAGACCCAAATATGGTCTTCGTTTCTGGGTTTTCAAATTTTGGAGGACATATCTTGTATACCAAGATATCGGGTACAAAATCTTGATTTTAAAGAATGCACGATACCCAAAAATACCATTTTTAAATAACCGCCACCTTTTTTTCCTGATATTTCGGGATTCTAAAAAATTAGACCTACTTCCCTCCCTTTTTTGTGGAATACACGTCATGACACTTAATCGGGTCTCCAGGATCGAGCTCGCCTCGTATCCAAGCATATTCGAGCTTGACCTACCAAGATTGTTATTCTTGAATCCTTGCATGCATGGCCCTCAGCATTTTTTTTCTCGCTAGATGTCACAGAATCTGGAAAGACGGTGGGGGTCGCTTCCGAGCCCGGAGTCGTTGTTTGTTCGGAACCAGTGCTTGATTCGCGAACACGAACTAGCTCGCGAACAAGAAGAAACCCGAGCTCATTATCGTCGTCTAATTGTCAAGGTCATAGAGAAGAAGAGAAAAATCCTTCGAGAGGCTCTTTATCCAGAATCTGACTCAGGGCCTAGACCGATCCCCCTTGATCCCAGGCTAAAAGTGACAGTCGCGTACAACCTGGGAGATCTTCGATTCTCATTGATGGGGGAGCCCTCCACCTTGCAGCCGAGGAGGGAAATTTTTGAGGCCAAGCATTATTGGAGCTCGGTTATCTCGCTAGGTCAGATAAACGATATCTTGGCCTTTCATGGTATAAGATTGTCAGGCTTGCTAAGGTGTCGAGCCCCTACCTCCCACGAGCGAAGCTGCCGCGCTCTAGGAGATGGAAATCCTGACAACAAGCTGAGGTATGCGGCTTGGAGCCAGGAGCATATGAAGGCAGGAGCAATACTGCCTTTGAATTCTTTCTTCAAGGACTTCACAGACTTCGTTGGGTTGGCTCCATTCCAGCTCAAAACTAATTCTTACAGGGTTCTGTCTGCTCTGAGGTCGATATACCACGAGCTGAAGTGGGAAAGACCGCCGCCAGAGGAGATTCTGTATCTTTTCTGTTTGAAAAGCAATCCCTCCCGAGCTCGGGGAGGAGATGGCTTCTATTACCTTTCGAGCTATCCCAAGGAGAAAAAGATGTTTGAGGACCTTCCCAACCATCCTCCTGATTTTAAGAAGGCCTTCTTCTGGACAGATGGCCTATCTCCGTCTCGATACTATTCATTCAGACGGATTCGTAAGTACCCCAACCTCCTTTATCTTTGTGCTCGGACTTTTGTCTATAGGCTCGTACTTAGTTGAAATGTATTTTGTTTTCCAGCCAACTATCATCATCCCACTCCTTCCGACGAGATGAAGGAGCATAGAGAGGCTCTGCTCCAACTCCCTTATGGCAAGAGATCTCTCTCATACCTTTTGCATGAAGGTAAGCTCCGAGCTTGCGGGCTCTTGGGAGATGGCCAGTCTACCTCGGATTGGTCCAACAAAAAATATGACCGATGGGAGCTCGTACCTTTGCCAACAGGCATCCTCCCCCCAAGGAGAGAGGTGAGACCCCCGCCTCCAGTTCGCCGAAGGAGCCCACAATCAGGGAACGAGGCCAACGATGAAGCCTCAAGCTCGGGCTCAGATGATCAAGGTACAGTTATCCTAAGCTCAAAAATGTGGTCCCCCACCCTATTAAAACACAAACCCGATAGGTTAGTATTGTGCGAGGATGATAGGGACCATTTTTATGTATGGACTTGGGTAGAAGAACGGGTTCATAGGTTCGATAGCTGGCTCGGGAAATATGACACTATGTATAGCCTGAACGAGGTATGGGACGGAATAGCCGTCCAATATGGGACCAACGACTATAGGGACCTTTCGAGGTTGACGTCCACCTATAGGGAAGGTACTCCCCCCGCCTCTTCTGAAGATGGGGGAATTTCATGGTCTTCGAGCTCAAGCTCGGAGGAGAGTTCCAGTTAGGTTTCTCTCCACTCGCCTTTTCATCACTTTGTATATTTGCATGATGCTGAGTTACTTTATATATTTTTTCTACCTTGATAACTCATATTGTGGTGTGACTGTGCAGGTGAGATTGACTCCGATCTTGACAATATTCTCGAGAGTGGCGGAGGTAAAAGGAGCAAGCACCCCAGGGGGTCGCGAAAGACTGACCGGCCTGCCAAGGTCCTTAAGAGGACTGAAAAGACACCTCCTCCACCAGCTCCGCCTGCCACGAGCTCTGCTGTGGGGCTGACTCCACAGGTCGGGGCATCCACTATGGTCGAGCCCTAACCTCCCATCCTGGTTCACCCGACGCTCGGTCCGCCTCCTAAAAGACCCTCTGCTTCCCTAACCCACAATTTGTCAGTTTTTACTCACGTTGAGGAGTATGTAGTCAACAATGATGTTGGGTCCCATGGGGCTACACTGGGCTTGGACATCTTATCCCGAGTGGGTCAGAGCTTTAGCAGTTTTGATGCTGCTCACTGGCAATTTTTGAACAACGCCCGAGACAGCAACACACTCTACGAGAAGAGTGTCGAGCTCACCGCCGCGGTAACTTTTCTTTTCTCGCTACTAGCTATATTTATAGACGGTCCGCATGCTAATGTTGATTTCTTTGTATGCCAGGCTCTTGCTGTCTCTGCTCAGCTTAACTATAAGTTGAATAACGAGATCCATTCGAGCAAATCCTATGCTCACGAGGCGAAGGATCTTCAACTCAAACTGAGTGATGAACTAAAGGCAACAAAGGCAAAGTTTGAGGCAAGAGCCGAGGAGTTTAAGGCCAAGACATCTGAGCTTGAGAAGCAAATGCTAGGCTCACGGAGCTTGAGAAGGAGAAAGCTCGGCTCAAGGAGGCTAATAAAAAGCTCGAAGAAGACAAGGCTGCCACTTTTGATATAATTGAGGGTGAAAAGGCCCGCCTCCTTTCCGAGTTCAAAGAGAAGAAGGACCAGGCGATTGATCTGGCTATGTACAGAATATGGGCCAACAATGACGACCTCGATACCATCTTCCTAGGTCCTCTTGAGGTGAAGCTTGTAGATAAGTGGAATGCTCGGCTTGAGGCGGAGGAGGCTGCTCGGGAGGCTGCTCAGGAGGCTGCTCAGAAGGATAGTCGTGCTATTCGTCCTGGAGAGTCTAGTGCTGCTGGTGCTGAGAAGGCCAAGGAGACTGCTCCTTCTTGAATCTCACCTCGGGGCTGCGTCCCTTTATTTTTGTAATTGCTTTAATTTATGCCCGTAGGGCTGATACAATTTCTTTTTCCTTTCTTTTAATATATATCCTTTACATTTCTTGATTCAGAATATTTTGCACATTTTATATTAAAGAATCGCGTATGTTTGTTTATTCGCATAAACATAGTTTGGATTTAGGCTCGAGGTTCAATGCATTCATGCACAGTTTGCTCGAATTATCTGCTTCCGATCTCGTTATTCGTTAAGGTCGGATATTACTTTAACCATGAACCTGAAAGTACTTGTATGGTGTGTAATGCAAACAGTTTAGTTATATCATATTTTTTAGTTACTTTTTCTTGTCCTCGGTTATCCTTATGAGGTTATGAGTTCGAAACTATTTGTTTTATAAGATACTCTAGTCTCGATCTCGACTTAACTCGAAGTGGGTTTATGTTCAAACTTATCGTCGATTAGTTTTAGCTGGTTTGCTCCAAACCTATTAAGGTCGTGTTTGGTTTGTAATCCATACACTTATATTTTTAATCTAGTTCGCATATTTGGTTACATCCAAACATTTTTATCTTTTGATAATTTGGTTACGTCCAAACTATCTAAGCTCGCACATTTGGTTACTTCTAAACACTTGTATGTTTTTGATAATTCGGTTATATCCAAGTTATCTTAGCTCTCGTATTTGGTTATATCCAAACACTTGTATGTTTTTGATAATTCGGTTATATCCAAATTATCTTAGCTTGTGCATTTGGTTATATCCAAACACTTGCATGTATTTCGTATATGTAACTTTATTTTTCAATCTAGTGGTATTTATATATACCAATGATACCCCCTTAATATCCTATGAATGTGACCATATGTTATTAGATTAAGAGAGATTGCAAAAAT
Organism: Humulus lupulus; assembly: GCF_963169125.1. Lineage (NCBI taxonomy): Eukaryota > Viridiplantae > Streptophyta > Magnoliopsida > Rosales > Cannabaceae > Humulus > Humulus lupulus. The sequence continues at coordinate 16,265,717 of NC_084802.1, forward strand.
AAACCATATTAGACGAAATAAATCTTTATTTGATAAAATCCAAAAGTAGGCAAAACAGTACAAATAAACAAGCATGGTTACAGGCAACATCCTTCCTACACTATTGATAGTAAGGTCTTAGGTGTTCGCCATTCCATGCTCACGGTATTAGGCTCCCATCCAATCTCACTAACTTGCAGACACCGGGTTGAATGACTGACTCTATTTGGTAGGGTCCTTCCCAATTTGGCCCGAGCACGCTAGCTGCTAGATCTCGCATTGCCAAAAATACACGCCTTAGCACCAAATCTCCCACACCGAATTTTTGATTTCGAACTCTCTTGTTGAAGTACCTGGTAGCTCGCTGTTGGTATGCATCATTTCTTAGCCGAGCTTTGTTTCTTCTTTCTTCGATCAGGTCTAAGGTTTCTTCGAGCTGAGTGTGGTTCGAGTCTTGTTCATAAGTGTGGATTCGAATCATAGGAATTTCGACCTCAACTAGCAACATAGCCTCGCAACCGTACGCCAGGGAGAACGGGGTATGTCCTGTTGACGTTCGGGCCGTAGTCCTATATCCCCATAGGACTTGGGGCAATTCCTCGGGCCATTTCCTTTTTGCTTCTTCCAACTTTTCTTCAACAAACTCTTGAGAGTTTTTTTTTTACATCTTCGACCTGGCCATTCGCCTAGGGATGAGCTACTGTAAAAAAAATCTTTATTATTCCATTTTTTTCGCAAAAGTTGGTGAACAAGTCGCTATCGAACTGGGTTCCGTTGTCAGATACAATTTTCCTCGGCATCCCATATCAGCATACAATGTTCTTTACCACAAAGTCAAGGACTTTTTTAGAGGTTATAGTTGCTAATGGTTCTGCTTCTGTCCATTTTGTGAAGTAGTCTACGACAACCACAGTATACTTCATTCCGCCCTTGCCAGTTGGGAGAGAGCCTACGAGGTCGATTCCCCATACCGCAAATGGCCATGGGGAAGTCATCATGGTCAGCTCGGATGGTGGAGCTCGAGGAATAGTGGCGAATCGTTGGCACTTATCACACTTCTTTACGTACTCGAAAGAATCTCACTTAATGGTAGGCCAGAAATAACCTTGGCGTATGATTTTCTTGGACAGGCTATGCCCCCCAGTATGGTCTCCACAGAACCCTTCGTGAATTTCTTCAATGATCTTCTTGGCTTCGGGTGGAGTCACACACCGAAGTAATGGCATGGAATATCCCCTTCTATACAGCCTTCCATCCAAAATGGTATAACGGGGGACTTGATACATCAATTTTTGAGCCTGGTTCCGATCTTTCGGAAGGACGTTGGTCTCGAGATATACGACTATCAGAGTCATCCGAGTAGGTTCAGAATCAATCATACTTACGTCTTCCTACTCCGGCTCGTTAATACTAGGTGCCGAGAGATGTTCAATTGGCACAAAATTTAGCTCATCATTCTCGGTGGAAGTGGCGATCTGAGCTAAGGTATCTGCATTCGAGTTCTGCTCTCGGGGAACCTGTTCGATTGGATAAAACTCGAAATGTTCCAACGCTGACTTTGCCTTTTCTAATTAAGCTGCCATTTTTGTGCCACGAGCCTGGTATTCTCCCAAAATTTTGTTAACCACTAGCTGAGAGTTTCTGTAGCAATGTATTGCTTTAGCTTTGAGCTCTTTGGCTATACGAAGTCCCACCAGTAAAGCCTCGTATTCGGCCTCGTTATCCGGTGCGTTGAAGTCGAATCTTAAGGCAGAATGAAATCTGCTTCCTACGGGAGTGAACAAAATGACCCCTGCCCCTGATCCGTTTTCATTAGATGACCCATCGACGTAAAGTTTGCACAGCTCGTGGGCCGCGGTTATAACTTCATCGTTGGTCATGCCAGTACATTCCACTATAAAGTCTGCCAAGGCATGTACCCTAATGGTCGTCCTTGGGTGGTAGGTGATCTCGAATTGTCTGAGTTCAACCGCCCATTTAAGAAGTTGACCTGAAGCTTCTGGCTTAGACAAGACTTGTCTTAGTGGTTGATCAGTTAATACATGGATAGGGTGCACTTGAAAGTAGGGTCGAAGTTTTCGAGATGAATGAATTAAGCTGAGATCTAGCCTTTCCATCAAAGGGTATCTCGACTCTGCCCCAAGTAATCTTTTACTGATGTAATATACGGGCCTCTGCATCTTCTCTTCCTATCGCACGAGCACTGCACTTATTGCGTGCTCAGTAGTGGCAAGATATAAATATAGCACTTCTCCCGTAATAGGTTTTGACAAGATGGGGGGTTCTGGGAGGTGATTTTTAAGCTCCTGGAAGGCCAGCTCGCACTCCTCCGTCCATTCAAATTTCTTGCCTCCCCTCAATAGGTTGAAAAATGGAAGACAACGGTCTGTGGATTTCGAGATAAACCTACTTAGTGCCGCCATCCTGCCGGTCAAACTTTGGACACCTTTGTGTCTTCGAGGTGAGGGCATGTCGATCAGGACCTGGATCTTGTCTGGGTTAGCCTCTATTCCATGAGCGTTTACAATGAAACCCAGGAATTTTTCGGATGATACCCCAAAGGAGCATTTCTGAGGGTTAAGCTTCATGTTATACTTCCGGAGCACGGCAAAGCATTCTTTGAGAACATCAACATGGTTATCGTTAAGTTGAGACTTGACTAACATGTCATAAACATAAACCTCCATGTTGTTCCCTATTTACTCCGAAAACATCATGGTCACGAGCCGCGGGTATGTGGCCCCAGCATTTTTGAGCCCGAATGGCATGACGTTATAACAATATAGTCCTTTGTCTGTTGTAAAGCTTGTATGTTCCTGGTCAGGGCATGCATGGCAATCTGGTTATATCCAAAATAGGCATCCATAAACAACATCAATCCATGCCCTGCCGTGGCATCCACGAGTTGGTCAATCCTCGGTAAGGGAAAGCAGTCCTTTGGACAAGCCTTGTTGAGGTCCGAATAGTCAATGCAGGTTCGCCATGTGCCATTAGGCTTTGGGACCAGTACCGGATTGGCTACCCATTCAGGGTAAAAAGCATCCCTAATGAATCTGTTTGCTTTTAACCTGTCGACCTCCTCTTTCAGTGCCTTTTTTCTATCGTCGTCTAGTTGTCTTCGCTTTTGTTGCTTCGGTGGGAAGCTTTTATCGATATTTAGCGCGTGGCTCACTATGTTCGGACTTATTCCTACCATGTCCGAATGTGACCACGCGAAGACATCCTAGTTTTTCTTCAAGAAACAAATTCATTTCTATTTAGTTTCTTCCTGGAGATGTTTCCCAACCATTACCGTTTTGGAAGGATCTGACTCTTCGAGCTTGATTTATTCGAGCTCTTCTAAAGGTTCGAGGTCAGCTTTCTCCTCCACCCTTGGGTCGATTTCTTCATCTATCTCCAAGATCATCCCATCTTTATTTTGAATAATGACGAGTGCCTGTGCGCTCATCTGTTTCTTTCCTCTTAAGGAAATGCTATAGCATTCCCTTCCAACCATCTGGTCTCCTTTCAACGTCCCGATGCCACTAGGAGTTGGGAACTTAATGGCCAGATGCCTTACAGACGAGACTGCCCCCAGCCCTACTAAGGCGGGTCTTCCAAGCAGCACGTTGTAGGCCAAAGGTAGGTCTACTACTACGAACTCCATCATCTTGGTTGTTGAGACTGGGTAGTCTCCCAAGGTTACAGGGAGTTCGATGGACCCCATGCAAGCGGTCCCTTCTCCTGAAAAACCGTCAGTGTTGTTGCACATGCTTTCAGGTCGCGAAGAGTGAGTCCCATTTTCTCTAAGGTGGCCTTATTGAGAATGTTCACTGAGCTCCCATTGTCTATGAGAACTCGGTGAACTCTCTTATTCACGAGCTGGAGAGTGATGACCAGTGGGTCCTGGTGAGGAAACTGAACATGAGACGCGTCGTTCTCAGTAAAGGTTATTGGTTGAGACTCAATCTTTTAGCTTTTTGGAGCTCTAGGTTCGGGTTCATAAGGAGACCCGTCCCCAGTCTTTAGCTCGTTCACATATCATTTTTGGGCATTCCTGCCCATACCTGCGAGATGAGGCCCTCCCGAGATGGTTATCACGTCTTCTCCATCAATTGGAGGGGGCCTATCTTCTTCCCTGGCTCGGGAATTGTTGTTTTGTGCAGGTTGTGGCACAGCTTCCCTCTGGCTTGTAGACGCCTGATTAGTATTCTGGTTTTTGACATATTGTCTGAAATAGCCTCTCGAGATCAATCCTTCGATCTCGTCTTTCAACTGTCGGCACTCATCAGTAGTGTGCCCGGTGTCTCTGTGAAATCGACAATATTTTGCTGGAGTTCCTCTTGGACTTCTGATTTCTCATGGGGTCTGGACACCTGAAGGGGACCTGGTTTTCATTAGCTAGGTATATGTTCTCCCGAGACTTGTTGAGCTCGGTGTACACTTTGTACATGGAGAAATATCTTTCCCCCTTCTTCTTCTTTCCCTCTTCGGCCTCGGGGTTACTCCCTTCATTCTTCTTTCTCCTAGAATGGTTTTCTGCAGTAGGCTTTGAGGCTGGTGGGTCTACCATGGTTGAGGCAGAGTTTACGTTTATCGTTGTAGTTACGGGCTGGGAGGTCATATTCAGTGTCGACGTCGCCTCCTCTACATTGGCAAACCTGTGAGCTCATTTATTAAACTCGGTTAGGGACCTCACCGGTTTTCTCTGCATATCGTCCCAGAGAGCACTTCCTGACATTACTCCAGCCTGGATAGCCATTAGATGACCGCTGTCATCCACATTTCGAGCTCGGGAAACTTCCAAGTTAAACCTCGTAAGGTAACTTTTCAATGTCTCGCCTGGCTGCTGCCGAACGTTAGTCAGAGTTGATGCCTCGGTTTCAACTCCCATCATGGGTGTGAACTGCTTCTTGAAATCCTTTGACAGCTGATCCAAGAAGTGATTGAATGTCTTTTATATTTGTCGAACCAGCTTTTGGCTGGTCCTGTAATTGACGCAGGAAATAACATGCATCTGAGCTCGTACCCCATGTTACTTGCTCTCATTATGGTGTTGAATGTACTCAGATGGTTGTATGGGTCGGACTTCCCCTCAAAAGTTGGGACATGAGGGATAAAAAATCCTTGAGGAAACGGGGTATTGGAAATATGGGGAGCGAATGGTTCGAGCTGCTCGTCAGAATCCTCATGTCGCCCCCGACCTTGCTCATTTTGCAAAAGTCTGAAGGCCTTTTCCAACTGATCAATTCTTTCCTGGACCGGGTCCGCGAGGGGTCTTGCCTGAAATTGGTTGTCATTGATCACAATTCCAAGCTCGCGCCTCCACAGGGGATCTTTACGCCCATTTAGGCGATCCCTCAGGTACGGGTTTGACGGGTTAATATTACCCCGATTCTGATTCAAGCGTTCCCGCAGGTCGGAGCGATTCCTGTGGTTCCCTGTATTCTTTTGACCTCGATCATACAAACTGATTGATCTAGTATCTCCTGAGTCGTCACTGGTAAGACTCATCACATGATTATTTCGAGGTGGATCTCTTTCACGCTGCCTCGTCTCAGTAGTGCGAGACCGGGATTCTTGACTTCTTGTTGATTGGGCGCCTCTCCGCTCCCTGAAAGCATCTCTAATCCCTTGCCTCCTTCCGGCACGTCTTTCCTCATCATCTCGAACTGGTTGAGCATTCCTGTGAGGCGGTGAAGGGTATCTTATAGGCGATGGCGGGAAACGTATAGGTGATGGTGGCTGCCACCCATTTCGAGGCCTAGACGGTCCGAAGTTCGCCCGAGACGGGTTGGTTGCATTCTGCGTGTTACCAGAGATTTGAGTCCGAGCCTCTGTAGGGGCTCGGTTATTCCCGGTTCCCGCTGGTACCTCCGCAGTTGAATTAACCGGAGCCCTAGCTCAGGTACTTCTTTGCGGTCTCGAGGGAGCGGATTGCTCCACTGGTGCCGGAGGTTGCTCTGGCCTCCTCGTGGCAGCATTTTTTCAAGGACGTCCACGAGGCCTGCGGGGAGGAACATGCACGTCCCTCGGAGGAGGGGCTTAGTTTTCACGCGGAGGTGGGGGCTGAGCCGCCTGAGCCTCTGCGGCTAACTTAGCCAACTCCTCATTCCCCTTCTTAGCTTCAGCCAATTGTTTTTTCAGCTGTCGGTTTTCAAGTTCCACAATGGGAACGTACTATTCAAGGTTGTAGTACATATCCTCATCCCTTGGAGGAGTTGGAGGTCCCCGAGAATCGGAGGACCCGCTTCTCTCTTCAGTATTCGGGTTTACCATTGGCTGCTTCCCAGGTCGTCTTGGATAGTTTTCTTCAGGAATATTTTGATCATTTGTGGCCATAACTTGTTCAGGGATCGCACTGCTTAAGGCTCTCAATGAAAGCACCAAACTATTGACGCCGTTTTTCGTCAACTTAAAATGTAGAGCACGTAAACAGTAAAGTATTATTTCCAGAAAAATACAATGAAACAAGGAGAATTTTTTATGTGGTTCAGCAGTTAACTCTGCCTAGTCCACGAGTCTTTGTTATTAGAACTTAGGAAATTTCTAGAAATTCTTCAAAGATGAATTCTCCAGAGTTTCTCTCAAGATCACAAATTTCGGTCCTTTACAAAGGTACATGACTTCTCTATTTATAGAGGAAGTCTCATAATACTATCCCACACGTTCAGGGAAGTTATCCTGTACTTTAATAAATTTAATGGCTTTAAAGCCTGTAACTCCTATATACAAGGAAACGTCCCCTGAAGACCAGGGGGCGTATAACTGACTAATAAATATCCCTTTATTATAGGGAAGTTACAACAATAAATGTAGACTGCGTCTCTTCAAGTGACTCACTAAGCTGTTCGAAATCAGCAATCAGCATCATCAGCATCATGCCTGTCTAGGTCCCTGTGTAACTTACGAGTTACATTATTTTCCCCGAGACCACATTGTTTCGAGCTCACACTCGTGTCAGGCTTGGACCTCTTGATCCGAGGTCACTCGAAAATGGACGTCTTTCGATGTTGGTCTTTCGAGCTCATAAGGACTTCGAGGTCACCCATCTTCGAGGTTGCCACCAACTATGAAGACTCGACGCCTAGGTTGCGAACACGTATTCTAGATATTGCGAGCTCACACCTGACGAATCCAGCTTTTGAGATCACAATTCTCAAGGCTCGAAATTTGGGTGTAACAGTACCATCAAAAGATTTTTCATCATTTCTAAATGGGTCATTATTTTCTAACCAGCGTCGCTGACCCATATAACAATGCTTTTTGCTATGATTCAACCACATAGAACAAGTGTCTTGATGACAAGATGGGCATGCATATTTTCCTTTCGTGCTCCATCCTGATAAGTTTGCATATGCTGGAAAATCACTGATTGTCCATAGTAGTGATGCCAGCATATTAAAGTTTTTTTTTATAGATGCATCAAAAGTTTCGACTCCAACTTCCCATAACTTATTTAACTCTTCAATCAGCGGCTTTAGATATACATCAATATTATTTCCAGGTGCATCTGGATCGGGTATGAGTAAGGACATAATAAAATTAGGTTGTTTCATACACATCCACGGAGGAAGATTGTATGGTATCAAAAAAACTGGCCATGTACTGTGACTTACACTCAATGTTTTGAAAGGGTTCATTCCATCAGAAGCTAACCCAAGTTTAACATTGCGAGGATCTGCAGCAAAATTCTTGTGGTTATGATCAAAAGTCATCCATGCTGGAGAATCTCTTGGGTGTCTCATACAACCATCACTTGTGCGATCTTTGTTATGATGCCAAGTCATAAAATCAGATGTTTTTGATGACATAAATAATCTTTGTAATCGTGGTATTAATGGAAAATGGCGTAAGACTTTAGCTTCAGTCCTATTTTTGATGATTAAAGAGTAAATTTATTCTTATTATAAAGTATAAGTCATATAAAAATATTATATGAAATTAAAAAAAATGTCAAGTTAGTATAATCTGGAAAGTATATGTCAACTAAATAAAAAAGAGAAGAAAATAAAATGTTATATTTAACATACCTCGGTGTAGAGCATACTTCACATTCTGTGTTATTTGCATGCTCCTTTCTATATAATATGCAATCTTTCGGACATGCATCAATTTTTTCATAATCAAGTCCTAGAGCGTTGATTAATTTTTTGGTCTCATAAAAAGAGTTGGGCAATGTCTCACCTTTTGGTAATGCTCTTTTAAATAAGTCAAGTACCTTGCCAAATGATTGGTCGCTCCATCCAAAGATGCACTTAATATGAAATAATTGAATAACAAATGAGAGCTTTGTAAAACTTGTACAACCTGGGTAAAGTTCTTTCTCTGCTTCTTTCATCAAATCGTAAAATTCTTTTGCTCTCGCATTTGGTTCATCGCCTTCACCTTGAAGATTATCATTTTCATCTTCACATTCGTTGTCTCCAATGTTCTGTCCCATTGCATCATATATAATTCCTTGCATATCAATGGTATAATTTGATTCATGAGTATCACGAAGAGTCTCATCATTTTGTGCAGCATGTGAAGAAGATTCCCCGTGCAATACCCATTTAGTGTAACCCTCCATAAATCCATTGCATATTAGATGTTCAAATGCTATTTTTCGAGTAACAGGTATATTAAGGACAAACTTTACACAAGGACATATAATTTTTTCTTCATGACTTGCATTTTTAAATGCAAAATCCAGAAATAAATTAACTCCTTCTTGATATGAATCGCTCAATCTAGATTGGTTCATCCAACTCTTATCCATAATTTATCTTTTGAGTTGATAATTAATACCTATAAAAACACATAAAAATTAGTTTATTTGAAGAAAAAAAACACATGTCATACAAAATTTTCAAATAATCATAACATTGTTGATAAGCTCAAATGATGAATAAATAATATCTGAATTTCATACACTCGAAAGGAAATTTCAAGATCCAATACCAACTTTTCTAGCTTATATTTCTATATACACCAAAATAATAAGAAAATAAAATAAAAACCATAAGTTGAAGAATTACCTTTAAAAAAGATTTGTTTTTCCCTCCTAAATTGACGAAGAAGTATTGTGGAGTGCTTTTCTTTGGAGAGCATTAATACATGTTCTCTAATATTAAAGAGTCTTAGAGGGAGAATCAAAGAAATAGAGATGCAAAATGATATATATATATAGATATTTATGCTCGTTTAGTTTTTTTTTTTTAAGTTGCTTAAATTTAAATTTTAAAAAATAAGGTTTATTTTAAATATCTTATTATTAAAATTTTGAAATACATACCATTACAAACCAAAAAAATTTAATGTAGATATATATTTTTAAATAATAAGATATTATGATGTAGATATTTTATTTTTAAATTTCATTAATATTGAAGAAGTATATATATTATTAAAATTAGATACTATTATATATATTTATATATATTATAGATTCTTAAAATACATCTAGCGTTAAAAAAAATAAGAAAAATGAATATGCGATATTTTCTTTTGAATTTTATTATAATAAATACGTTAGTAATAAGATATCATAACTCAAAAAATTTCTTTTTGAATTTTATTTAATATTAAAGAACTATATATTTTAAAAATGAGATACTGTCATATATATATATAATATAGATTTTAAAAAATATATGGTTTCTTTCAACAAGAAAAATATCTATCGTTAGACAAGCAAAAAGAAATAAAATTAATAATGATTTAAACTATTCTTCTTTGTCACACGTATATGTTTTCTTAAAAATTATAAATGTACCAATACTATTTCAATAGAAAGAGTCAATTGAACTCCTATTTTTATAGGGAGAATTGTATAATTATTCTAAAAAATATTATATAGTAACATATATTTATAACAATTAAAAAAATATAAAAAATTGTTTGAATATAAACTATAACGGTTTGATTATAAAAATTTCCTCAATGTCAATGTATATATATATATATTTTAAAAAGCGCTTAAATGAAAATTTATGAAAAAAAATGGCAGTTGTTTTTGCAAAGTATACTGTTTTAGATGGAAAAATTGATCGGAAATACAACTCACATTTTCAAATCCATCTCAAGATTGCAAAAGGTTACAGGAAAGTTAATGGTGAGAACAAAGGCTGCATAGAAGGTGTGACAAAGGTGCTATAATCAAATTTGTTGATGATTCATTTCATGCAGGTAATATTTATGATCTATAATTTTTACCTTATACAATCATTTCTCTCATATAAACATCATATATATGTATAAATATATACATCTCACATATGTAAATATTCATTGCCTCTTCCTCTGCACATCCCGTTTCCCCAATCATCATTTGCCGTGTCTGCCACATACTTTTTTTTCTCTATTTGACTTCTTACAAATACTTAGCTTGGATTTATGCATCAAATTATTTTATTAAAAAATTTGTATGAACTCTATATGTAAAATATTGTTTAATTTCACATAAACTCAAAATTTGCCAAATATGGTCTGATACATTTTTTAGTTGCCCTGCGTTTTTACATTGTTCAAATAAAATTTCTGCATTTTGGCCTCTATATCCAAAAAATAATGAAGCAATCTAGTTCATATTTTTAACTATTCAGTCCATTATATGAATGAAGAAAAGCTTTTGAAATTACATTAGAGTCCACAAACTTAGCTTCTTGTGGTGGATAAAGACAGCTCCCACCCCATTGAACACATCCCTAAATACATAACTTTATAGCCAATTCAATAACAATAACTATTCTAGCATATAACGGTATTCTTAGGCTGAAAGCTCATACACTTTAAACTTTAATATATTAGTAATCTAATCAGTTATCTAATCTTAGGCTTCCTTATATATATAAATACATACATATATATATATATAAAAGTACCTAATCATGTAAACTGTAGCTCTAAACAATGGCACTATTCCAAATACTTCAGATTGAAGAAACAAGTATATCACACTAGTAAAATTATTGTATACGATTTCATCAAAATCCTTAATAATTTACATATCTAGACTTTGCTAAACCACTTGATCCTTATGTGAGTATCACAAAGAACTAAGCTTTCTATAACCATTTTCAATAGCTGACATTTTAAAGTTTTTAATTGATATGTAATCAACAGGTGGCCAAACCTATGATAGTATCACAAAGTATTTTCATAGAGTTTTTGTGTATCTATATATATATAAATATATATATGAGTATATTGTTAAGAAAAAAAGTTTAGAAGATACCAAAATAATCTTGTTAAGTATATTATTTTTTGCTCCTGATTGTGTGGAATTGATTGCATTTTTTCTTTGCTAATTTAAAATGAAGTAAATTATATATAACTACTTCATTTTTTCAAATCTTGAAAACAGCTATGGATCCTTACATGCATTGTATATTAGCCTCACATGATAATATAGAATCAATTACAAATATGTTGATGAATGATAATGGTGAAAAGAAAACTCGAGGTCCCACACAAATGCGTGAAATATGGGGGAACTGTGATGGAGAGAAGATAAAAATCACATGCAACGATTTTGGACAGCCATATGATAAAACTGCAAGCAAACTTTCAAGCTTTATTGGGACATTAGTACGAGATGGAAAAAATGCTCCAATTAATTATAAAACTTGGCATGAGGTACCTGCTAAATACTTGGAATGTGGAAAATTATACAGGTATTAATTATTGTTTTTATGATTATTTAATTTTTTATCTAATGTTAAAAGTTGAAGTAGGTATTATGAAATTTCAATATTTGTTTATTGTATTTATTGCTACCAATATATTTAAATTTGTGAATGATCAGTGTTTTAATTCTTGTAGGAAAAATTTGAAATTCCTCCTCAAGCTAAGAATTGGACTTTTAGAACTTTTGGTAGGAAACTTAGAGCTTGGAAATCTTATCTTAAAAAAACTTATTATTTGGAGCACTTATCTTTTGAGGAGCAAAATAAATATAAAGACAAACGAGTATATGATGATCAGTGGGAGGAACTAATAAATTATTGGGCAATAGAAAATGCAATGATATTTTTCATTCAAACTTTTATTAACTTGCATTATTTTTATTTTATTTCAAGATTTTTTTACTAACTAAATTTTAATTTTTAATATTCTTTTATAGAAAGAGTGCTAAAAACAAGACTAGTCGTGCAGAAAAAAAAAATACAACCATACCACTGGCACAAAGAGTTTTGCTCAACTTAGAGCATTACAGGTAAAATTTATTTAGTATTTTAACATGAACATTTGAATATTGTTTCAAAATTAGGTAAATTTCATTGCTTTTTAATTAAAACAATATGTTATTTTGTAGAAAAAGGATGGTGTAAGTACACCAACATGTGCAACCATGTTCAAAATATGTTACTTAAAAAAAGATAAGAGCATTGCTAATGAGAAAACAAAAGAAGCAATGGTATAATCCAATTATTCTTAATTAATTTATTATTTCTTGCTTGCTAGTTTTGTTAGAATTTTATATGAACTAATATAATTACAAACATAATTCCATTATCACAATCATTTTCTAGAGTGCCTACGAATAGTTAAAGACCATAATGGGATGATTAATATTAATCTAATTGCATTTGAGGCACATTGTAGCACCCTAAAGACTATAGGTTGGCCCATTAAACCATAGTGCACCATATCTAATAATATAAGCCCAATAGGCCCAATATACCCCTTAGGGTAAGAAGGCATACGAGACATATATATAGAACATATATGTTGTTGGGTGTAGATAAGCATGTGGTTTAGGTAAGGGTTGCTCTCCATAAGTTCTCTCTTGTATTGCTATTTTCTAATCATCTTTGTGTAGATCGTGAGAGATTCAAAGATGAACATTGGAGACTCAATGTCAGGTATGTTTTATCTCTATATGCTCAATTCAATACCCTAAATAAAGTTTGATCTTGCAGATTACATGAGCATGATTTATTGTTATTGATTTCAGAATTGATAATGTTATAATGCTCATATGTTAGAAATATTAACAGTTGGCATCAGAGCCAGATTCACTTGATTTTAGGGTTTGAAATTTTGATATATACCCAATCTTTTCAAAATCTGATTTTTTTTTCACAAGAAATTTCGAAATCATGCTATGTTAATGGGAAATCGGGTTTGATAATGAGTATTGGGTTTTAGCTATTTTTTTGGGCAAAAATTTCATGCTATTTTGTTGTGAAAACCGAGCTTTTCATAGAGCTCAACAATGGTGGAAACCCATTTTTAGTTTTCATGTTGTTTTGACCTTTTTTGTTGGGAAATGAGGAGAATGGATATGCTAAGGTGGTTGACGACATTGAGAGGAAAAAAACCCATGTTACAGTGGCCAAAATGGTGCCGGAGAAGGTAGTTGCAGTCGGGTCGGACCCGCGGGCTGAACCGAGTCGAACGCGACCCGGATGCCCAATTTTCAAAGGTTAGGGACGACGAAAAACGACACGTCGTTTTGCCTCTGTCAGGCAAAACGACATGTCGTTTAAGGGGAAAATATGCGTCATTTTTGCTATAAAACGGCATGTCGTTTTTAAAAAACTACATGTCGTTTTTCCAAAATCCTACATGTTGTTTTTTCCCAAAATCTACATGTCGTTTTTCCAAAAAACTACATGTCGTTTTCCCAAAAAACTACATGTAGTTTTCCCAAAAACTACATGTCGTATGGGCTTATTTAAAAAAAAAAAAAAAACAGATGCTTTTTTGGGCGCGTGAGGAGTCATTTTTTGGCCAAATTTTTACCATTTCACTCCTATTCTCATATCCTACTATTTGTATATGTTTATGCACAAGATTAATTCATGAATTTGGTTTCATAAATGTATTTATATTTAATCTTTTGTGGCATAAATCTTATTATATATTGTCAACAATTATTGTTTATTTTCTTGCCTGTCGTAAGAATAAGCATGTATATTGTTTAGTAAAGAGGAACATTTAAATAATTATTTATTTAAATTTTATGTTTTTCCTTCAAAATTACATTAAGATCTATATAAGTAATTAATTATCCTATCGATAATAATTGCTTGGTAAGGATGCTTAATATGGTGAAGAAAATTTATTAAACATTATGAATCACAATTTATCTATCCTTTCGATAGTAAATTAATGTATTTGATTATAATGTTTAATAGATTGTTTTTACCTGTGTATGAGTTCTATTTTGTGTGTTTGTCTAAGAACTCTAGCATACATAATGATCATTTGTTATTTTGCGATCATATATTGATGAGAAAAGAGCACAAATGACATGGTTTATCATAACATGTATTTAATAGTTATTGCTCTTGTTTCTCATTCAGCTGTAAGCATTCCGAGAACCTCTGCCATGTTGACATTGAATGGAACCAACCACAAGTAGTGGGTTGAATCTCTCATGATGAACTTAACTCTTATGAGAGTGGACTTGGCCTTGAGAATGGATGAACCACCTAAACCCGCTGACGATGCCACTGAAAAGGACAAGAAATCCTATGAGGATTGGGAACACTCCAATCGTTGTTGCTTGATGCTCATGAGATATCACATGGATGAATCCATTCGTGATAGTATTCCTAAGTCCGAAAATGTGAATGATTTTCTTGCTTCCATTAAGGAAAAGTACCAAAAATTCTCAAAGAATGAGAAGAATGAACACTTGAACATGCTCCATCACACCATTTATGATGGTTCAAGTAACATCAGGGCTCATATTGACAAGCTCATGAGCTATTATCACAAACTTAAGGCCATGGGTATGGACCTTTGTGAGGATTACATGGTGTGGTTGGTGATGGAGACCATTCCATCTCAGTTTGATGCGATCAGATCAAGCTATAATGCTCAGAAAGAGCAATGGACTGTTGGGGAAATGTCTGCTATTCTTGCCAAGGAAGAGGAGGACATGAGAAAAGGTAGGGCAAGAAGCATCTCTATGGTGACAAATCTTAACAATCCGAACAATCCCCACAAGAGAAAGTTCACTTCCAATAACTCTGGTAACCAAAAATCTCTCAAGAAAAGGACTCTTAGTCCTAAGGTGAATGGACATTCAGGCTCATTCTCTAATGGTCATAAGAATGAGTTTTTCAAAGGGAAGTGCAACTTTTGCCAGAATTTTGGGCACAAGAAAGCTGATTGTCGAAAGATCAAAGCTCACCTAGAGAAGAAAGGCAGTGACAAATCGAAGAAGACCGAGTAGTCTGGAGTAGAATGTATACATGGGAGACGATACAAAACCAAGTTGAATTTTTGGGGATAGTTAGATTACAGTTGAATACAAGACATTTTTTGGAGTTACAGGATGTTGCTTACATACCCTCTTTTAGGAGGAATTTGATTTCTGTATCTATTTTGGATAGGCTAGTGTTATCCCAAAACTTTGAAAAGAATGACGTGGCAATAAAATTAGCGCATGGCATGAGTTAGTGGGGTGATCTGGCTTAGCAGTGGCCCAATGCACCAGTTAAGAAGTTGGACAGATAGTCAAGTCAAATACACCCGACCGAAGAGAATATTTGGTCTAAGGGTTGCTTGGCTCAGACCCCAGTTTGAAGACCCTAGTAATGGATTTGAAGCCAAGTCCAAGAAGATTGAAGGAGAGATTTGGATCTTGGTTCAAGGGATAAAAGCAACAGGACCGATCAGAGATGGGCTTGGGGAGCCTCTTGATATTTTGGCTCGAACGTGTCCAAAGAGAATGACTAAGACTTAAGTTTTAGTCAAGGGGAAGGCCACATAATGGCCGATCGGATATGCCATGGAAGAGGTATGCTTGGGCTTGTACGAGGTGAGAAGAAGGAGGAGGAAGGTAGGCTCGGACCACCTTGGTCCGAGGAGAAGATTGCAAGGTCCGATCGGACCTTGGTCGAAAGAGAGGCTCAGACCACTTTGGTCCGAGGAGTAGGGCATCATGTCCGATCGGACATGCCCATGGGAGGTGCCTTGGACCATTTTTGGTCCGAGGAGATGGTATGAAAAAGATGGCTCGGACCACCTTGGTCCGAGGAGAAAACTACAAGGTCCGATCGGACCTTGATTGAAGGAAATGGGCTCGGGCTTGACCGAGGTGAGATGCCAAAGAGGGTGGTTCGGACCACCTTAATCCAAGGAGAAGACCATTGTGTCCGATCGGACAAGTCATGGAGGAGCTTACCTCGGACTTGCCCGAGGTAAGGAGCAAAGGAGGTGGGCTCGGACCACCTTGGTTCGAGGAGAGCCAGACTTACATGACCTTTGGTCCGAAGAGAGCCATGCATATACCACCTTTGACCCACGGAAAGCTTGAAGGAGTAATCAACATGCATGTGAGACTACGTCAAACTTCCCGAAACGACTTCAGTGAGAATTGGTCTAAGCATCCGGGAATCTCTCACTCCTCACTCGAATTTAGGATCAGTTGTATTTTAAACATTTATTGTAATATAAATATAGGGTGAATAATAAAATATCCCTATCTAAAGGGGATATCAGTTGAGAATCCCAGGCCTATAAATAGAGGATTGGGAGGATCGTAAAAGGACTTTTGGGGCAAAATTGAGAGTTAATCTGTGTTCTAGAGAGAGAAAGTGTGTTTTTCCTGCGAGAACCCCTTTTTGTATTATGGAATATTTGCACTGAAGAAACTCAGTTGACATTGGTTCATCTAATCTTGAGTGTGAATACAGTAATAAAATCTCTAAGTGGATTAAGCTATTACCGATTATTGGGGCTGAACCACTATAAAATCTCGTGTTATTTACTTTCATTGATAAAAAATGTCTGTTGTCGTTTATAATTCTCTTGAAGGCTTGTCGTATTTGACGTTCTTACGTCGTTGGCTAAAATCGCAGTCAACAGCTAGGTTATAGTCTTCTTTTTGGGACTGGAAAACTCACTTTGTATTGTGACTCTATTTTGGTTGGAAATGGAACTTTATGTGGAAATTTATATAAACTTGATTTGCATGATGTTGCTTTTGTTTCTTCTACTTCTTGTCTTAATACTGTTGTTGGCTCTAAACGTGCATGATTAGATTTGAAATCTTCTATATTGTGGCACAAACGTTTAGGTCATAACTCTAGAGACAGAATGGAAAGGTTGATCAAAGATGGGGTACTTCAAGGTCTAGATTTTTCAGATTTCACTGCTTGCGTTGATTGCATTAAAGGAAAATTAACTGCCAAGGTTAGAAAGAGTAAAATAGACAGGTGCACAGGACTGTTGGAGTTGATTCACACTGATATATGTGGACCTTTTGTTCCACCTGCCATAGGTGGTTATAAATACTTCATCACCTTTATTGATGATTTTTCCCGTTATGGCCATGTAGAGCTCATTCGTGAAAAATCTGAATCTTTAGATGCGTTTAAGATTTTAAGACGAAAGTTGAGCTTCAAAAGGGGAAGAAGATCAAGGCAGTTAATTCTGATAGAGGTGGAGAGTATTATGGACGTTATGATGAAAGTGGAAGGAACCCCGTGCTTTTCGCTAGGTGCTTACAGGAATGTGGCATTGATGCAAGATATACAATGCCAGGAACACCCCAACAGAATGGAATTGCTATTAAATACATGTTATGAAAGGAGACATCACACTCTTCTTGACATGGTGCGATGTATGTTGATTCATTCTAGTTTGCCAGAGTTTTTATGGGGTGAGGCATTAAAGACTACAACTTATATCTTGAATCAAGTGCCCAGCAAGTCTGTCCCAAAGACGCCTTATGAGCTATGGTCAAGTAAGAAACCAAGCTTGCGTCATTTTCATGTTTGGGTTGCAAAGCAGAAGTGAGGCCCTACAATCCACAGTCTAAGAAACTTGATCCGAAGACCATTAATGGCTATTTTGTAGGCTACAACATTGGATCAAGGGGTTTTAGATTTTATTGCCCATCTCACACCACCAGAGTTATAAAATCAAATAGGGCTGTCTATTTTGAGGATGAATTTGGTTCAAGTCAAGGGTCAAGAGAAATTGTTTTCAGGGAAGAACGCATTTTTGTCCCTGAACCTGTCGCTTCCGCTCCTATTGATGACCCTGTGATTGAAAAGATTTCGGTAGAAACTCACGATGAACCTCAAAATCAAGAACAAGGTGAAAATCTTGACATTGGGGATGATGAAGCTATGGTGAGAAGATCACAGAGAACCCGCAGGTCTGCTATTCCTAATGACTACCTTGTCTATTTACAGGAACATGAGTTTGATGTGGGAGACACTTTTGAGCCAGTTACCTATCAAGAAGCTATGAATAGTCCTCAATCTGTATTGTGGATGGATGCAATGAAAGATGAGTTGAATTCTATGTCACAAAATGAAATTTGGGAGTTGGTTGAATTACCCAAAGGTTGCAGACTCATTGGATGCAAATGGGTATAAGATCAAACGTGACTCGAATGGGCAAGTGGAAAGGTATAAGGCTAGGCTTCTGGCTAAAGGCTATAGCCAGAGAGAAGGTATTGATTTCAACGAAACCTTTTCACCTGTTTCCACCAAAGATTCGTTGCGAATCATTATGGTTATAGTTGCTCATTTTGATCTAGAACTCAATCAAATGGATGTGAGGACTGCCTTCTTGAATGGAGATTTATTTGAAGATGTTTACATGACTCAACCTATTGGTTTTGAGAAGTCTGACAAAGAACACATGGTTTGCAAGCTCAAAAAGTCTATCTATGGGCTTAAACAAGCATCAAGGCAGTGGTATCTCAAGTTCGATATGATTGTCACTGCAAATGGCTTCAAGGAGAATGTAGTAGATCAATGTATATACATGAAGGTCAGTGGGAGCAGCTTTATTTTTCTAGTATTGTATGTTGACGACATCTTGCTTGCATCTAATAATTCTGATCTGTTGTCTGAGACAAAACAACTTTTGTTTAGCCATTTTGATATGAAGGATTTTGGTGAGGCTTCCTATGTGCTTGGGATTCAGATTCTTCGAGATAGGGCTAATGGTATTCTTCGTTTGTCTCAGAAGACTTACATTGATCGGATCTTGAAAAGATCCAATATGCATGCATGTTCTCCTGGGAAGGCACCAATAGTGAAGGGTGACAAGTTCTCAAAGGCTCAATGTCCACAAAATGATAAAGAAATAGATGAAATGAAAGTCGTTCCTTATGCGTCACTGGTTGGTAGCTTGATGTATGCTCAAGTATGCACACGCCCTGATATTGCTTTTTTTGTCGGCGTGTTGGGTAGATACTTGAGTGATCCTGGTCTTAGCCATTGGAAAGTGGCTAAGAAAGTCATGAGGTATCTTCAGGGTACAAAGGGTCATATGTTGACTTATCGGCGAGCTGACACTCTTGATATAGTTGGGTTCAGTGACGCCGATTATGCAGGATGCGTGGATGATAAAAGGTCCACTTCAAGCTACATTTATATGATGGCTGGAGGAGCTGTTTCATGGAAAAGTGTCAAGCAGACACTCACAGCTTCTTCTACGATGGAGGCAGAGTATATGGCGTGTTATGAGGCTACTTGTCAAGCAACATGGCTGCGGAATTTCATTTCAGCATTGAGTGTTGTAGACTCTATTTTGAGGCCGCTGAAATTGTATTGTGACAACTCCGCAGCAGTAGCTTTCTCTAAGAACACTAGGAGTACTTCTCGCTCAAAGCATATTGATATAAAGTACTATTTTGTTAAAGAGAAAGTCGCTGAGTCCCTCATTTCTATTAAGTACACGCCTACCACTAGCATGTTGGCAAACCCACTAACGAAAGGCTTACCTGTATGTGTGTTTTTAGAACACGTTGCCCGAATGGGATTGTCAGGAGCCTAGCTTGTTGAGCTCAGTGGGAGTTTTGTTATTTATGTATTGAACATGCTAGTATTTTGTATGGATTGCTTATAGCTTGTGTTTTTTTTTTAACATGCATAATGATAATTGAAGCCACTTCTTCTTGTTGCTATTACGTATATATGTTTATATATGTATATACTATTGTTCATCGAAGTGACAGGTACAAAAGGAGATGAATGCGCATAGTCTCAATCTATCGTACCTCATGCATGTTTGGTTTGATAGTTAATGGTTGTTATGATATTTAAATGTCTACAGGGCCAAGTCATATGTAATATTTGTATCCTATCGGTATAATATTATGTATGATTTATTTGATTGCCATATATGTGTTAGACAATATTATGGTGGTTTGATTATATTGTCCAAGTGGGAGAATGTTAGAATTTTATATGGGCTAATATAATTACAAACATGATTCCATTATCACAATCATTTTCTAGAGTGCCTACGAATAGTTAAAGACCATAATGGGATGGTTAATATTAATCTAATTGCATTTGAGTCACATTGTAGCACCCTAAAGACTATAGGTTGGCCCATTAAACCATAGTGCACCATATATAATAATATAAGCCCAATAGGCTCAATATACCCCTTAGGGTAAGAAGGCATACGAGACATATATATAGAACATATATGTTGTTGGGTGTAGATAAGCATGTGGTTTAGGTAAGGGTTTCTAAGTTTAACCTATAGTTTAAGAATATTAATGTTAACCTAAGGTTTGATTATATGACTGATATTAAGGATAATAATTATTATAATATAAGGTTTAGATAAGGACCAATAGGATTTTAAGCACATGTTATGAATGGGTGATTAAGGAATTAAGTATTTTGAGGATTTAATTTAATAAGGGTAATAGTTTGAATGCTATAAGGTCAGTCAGCAGCTTTGAATACGTTGAGGGCTTAGTCAAGGCTGTTTACTCCATTCAAACTTAGCTAAAAATGTGTAATTTCGTGTTTAATTAATCAGCGTGTGCCGATATATCGCAACTATAGGGGGCGATATATTGCAGCACGTAGATACGGAAAACACGAGACGATGCACGACTGCCTCGGGCATACTGGCCCAGGCGATATATCGCCTACAGGGGGCGATATATCGCCTACTTCAGTATGTTTTTGAAAGTTTTTGAATTCTTTTCCATTCAGCCATTCAACCTCTTGATAAGTCCAGCATCTTTTTGAACGAGTCTTCAGCCTCTGCTGAACGATTATTCAAATTATTTTCACCTAAAAAGCTATTATTTTTATTCAAGTAAAATCAAGATCCTTTCATTCCTAAACTCTATAAATAGGACCTAGTACCCAGCCATTATTCATCTTTTGCTCTAAGTTCAGAGGCTGCAAGTGCTAAGTGAGTGTGAGAGTATAAACACCTGGGTTTGGGAATCATAAGCTTGAACATCATAAGCTTATCAAACACTTTGGGAAGTAAGGTTTTAGAGTATTTCAGTTTGAGGTGTAGATTGGTCTTACAAGTCTTCAAGGTAACCCAAAACTCTAGTTCAATTCTGTATTTGGTCTTTTAAGTTCTCATAATCTTCTACTCAGCCTCTAACCTTAATCTTTATTTTGGTTAGGAAATCTAAGTTCTTAAGCACATAAATTTTGGTAAGTATGTGTCTCAATGGTTTAGTCTTCCCATTCCTTTTCATCTCTTTTTCTTCATTAGACTCACTCTTTTTCATAACGGTTATTAGGAGTGTTCCAAAGTCCCAACGCTGTCCACATATCCCGGTAACTTTGGTAAGGAAAATAGGATAGAAATGCATATGTTATATGTCTTATATGTTATCTTATGTTTCTTATGTTATGATATATGTTATGATATGTATGTTGTAGGCTTGGGCATATGACCCATATGGCTAACAAGACCCCAATAGATTATGGGCATATGACCTACTTAGCTAGTAGGACCCCACTAATCTCAAGGGCATATGACTTGTCTAGTCTATGGGACCCCAAGTAATAATGGCCATTATAATAAGTGCATGTAATAAGTGTTATGATATGTCTTTATGATTATTATGAAATTATGTTTATGACTATGTGTTAGATTTTCCTTGCTGGGCATTAGGCTCATTCCTTTCTGTTTTACGTGCAGGAAAATAGCTTTAGAGGTGGTAAGATTCGTGGACGCTTAGAGAATGTGTATCGATGGTGAATGGAGTCAAGGAGTCGAGAGTTCGATTTCTCGAGGATGTAGTCTTGTTTTACTTTTTATGGTTTTACATGTATTTTCCGCACTTCTTATGTAATTCCTTTCATTTTAAATCATGTTTTGTTTTAAAGACAATGGGATCCCATATCCTTCTTGATATTTTGTAAGTAACTCTTATTTTTACAAGTTACTTAATAAAATTATGGTATTTTCGCAAATGTAAGTTCTATTAAGGTTTTGTATGTATAGTTTTATTAATGGTCCAAAAGTCTAGAGTAGTGGGTCATTACAAAATATCACCTAAACATGACAAAAACTAGACTCAACAGCAGCCCCAGCCTCAGCCAGCAGCTTAAGCGCCCCAGCAAGTAGGTCCATATGCGCCTTATCCAGCTTAGTACATAGAGTCAATCTATGAGCGTTTCCATAAGCATCACGCTCCAAACTTTGAAGGGAAAACTGACCATTCAAGGTGGAAGAATGGATCAGGAATGTAGACTTGATACTTGCACACATCAACCTCGACAACGCGGATCACATATCTTGTGTTTCGTCTCCTCTAAAGAAGGATGTCAGGATCTGGTGGGATTTAGTACAACAAACTCACGACGTCGCCACCATGACTTGGACTACATTTGTGGAGCTCTTTCACAAGAAGTATTACAACTCGGCAGTCATTGCCACAAGGATGAAGAATTCTCCAGTCTGAAGCAGGGCAACTTAACGGTAGTTGAGTACGCTCAACAATTCGATTGACTAGCCAAGTTCATGCCAGAGTTGGTCCCAACCAATTTATTGAGGGTCACCAAGTTCACCAAGGGACTTAAACCAAAGATTGAGCTAGGAGTAAAGCTAGCAAATCCTAGAACCACTTCTTATGCCAATGCTTTAGAAACGACTATAGAAGTGGAAAGGCTTCAGGCAAATGTTAGTAAGGAGGAGGCCAGCAAGTCTGAACCTAAGCAGCAGAATCAGGCACAGAATGGTCAGAACCACTACAACAACCACCAGCGCAACAATAATGGCTAGAAGAGGAAGCATCTTGATAGTAAGCAGGCCGATGGTGACAAAAGAGCACGGAATAAAAATGGAAATAATAGGTCAGGTTATGTAGAATACCTACAATATTCCAAATGCCAGAAAAGATACACTAGGGAGTGTCGTGCGAACACCAAAGGTTGTTACAATTGTGGCTAGGAAGCTCATCGGAAGAAGGAATGTCCACAGCTCAAACAAGAAGAAAAGAGGGACAACAAGATGGTTTCAGCCAGAGTCTTTGCCTTAACCCAGGGAGAAGACGAAGCTAGTAATAAAGTGGTCATAGCTCAGATTCCTATCCTCGATAATATATGTTCAGTGTTGTTTGATTCGGGAGCAAAACACTCGTATATCTTGTTAGGAATGATAGAAAAATTAGACAAACCTTGTGAAAGATTTAAAACTAGGTTTGTGACAGAATTGCCTTCGGGTGAAGTAGTTCTATCATCACGAATAGTACGAGGTGTACCTATCAAAATTGAGGGTGCAGAACTAGAAGGAGACTTGATAGAGCTAGAAATCAAAGACTTCGATGTAATACTAGGCATGGATTGGCTAGTAAGGCATGGTGCAACCATCGACTGTAGACGTAAGCAAGTGACATTTGAAACTCCTGACAGTCAGAAACTATGTTTTATGGGGAATATTTCAGGACTATGAACACCACTTGTCTCATCTCTCAAAGCTCAAAGGATGATTGAGAAAGGATGTCACACATTCCTAGCAAGCATCACAGATGTGGCAAAGGAAACACCACTAAATATTGGAGACGTCCGCATTATAAAGGTATTTCTAGAAATATTTCCTGACGACTTACCAGGGTTGCTACCGACTCAGGAAATTGACTTCACAATCGAACTAGTACCGGGAACCCAGTCTATCTCAAAGGCACCATACCGGATGGCACCAACCAAACTCAAGGAGTTGAAGATACAGTTGCAAGAACTCTTAGACTTGGGTTTCATCAGACCAAGCCATTCGCCATGGGGAGCACCGGTTCTATTTGTGAAGAATAAGGATGAAAGCATGCATATGTGTATAGATTACCGTGAGCTTAACAAGGTAAAGATTAAGAACAAGTACCCACTACCACAAAGATTATGCGCAGTGGAACAACAATCAAATTGTTTGATTAATCCCATAAGATTTCTAGATCTACTTCTTCACATGCATATATATATATTGAATCAAGGACATGAACAGAAAAATTACCTCAAGTCCTTCCTTGCTGCTATCTTTTTGTATGGCTAAATCCTCGAGATCTCACACCAAGGTCTTTCAAAATGTTCTCAAGCACACAAAGAACGAGTGTGGGATCGTTATACAAATAATAGGCAATAACTATTTATCAGATGTTCTTAACACATGAGATCTGCTAAAGTTTGGACCTAGGTTTTGTGAAGAACAATGACTTTAGTTTTTGTCACTGTTCTCTTTCTCTGAGAGAGATTCCTAGATATTTTTCTATCCCTGAAAAGTTACGTTCTGTGAAAATTTGATATCCAATATTTAATAATATCCAATATATTAAAATATTTGTTATTTTAAACAAATTCAAAATAACTTATCAGTTATCAGATTTTTGTTTAAATAATAATATTTTAATCATATTAAAATATCTTATTATTTATTTAATATTTAAATAACTAAAATTGTGGAATCAAGAGACTGAGTAAACTCTCTAATGCGTGTAGCACAGTGCCTCTGCACTGTGCCACACATGTACCACATGCCTGTGATGGCATGTGATTTTTCCCAATTTTTATTATTATTTAAATACCAAAATTCCCAAAAATAAATTAATTCAAAATTAATTATATTTTTGTTAAATAAAATAATTAATTAATTACACATAATTAAACAATAATTATGTTTCATACATAGAAAAATATTTTACTTAACACATAAGTCCTTTTTGCCCATTTTTTGTATTTGCCTTTGACAGTGATTGTTTGAGCCATTTCGGGACCATGGACCTATAACATTAAGCTCCAATAAATTGAAACTAAATAATTAAACTCTTTAATTATAATAGTTAATTTATTAATTATGATATCACTCAACTATAAATTCAGAATTGCACTCTTTATGTTATAGATATACTTTTATAAAAATCTTTTTCTTAAGTCGTCCATTGATATAACCATCTTACAATAGTTCAATCCTCTAATTAATTAGTTCATAAATTAGAATGGAAGAATTACCATTTAACCTTTCTAATTTACTTCTTATTCCTTAAGTACCATTAATTCACTAGTGAATAATTAATCTATAATCTAATTATAGATTTGAGCTCAAAATCATTCAGTTCCATAATTAACCCTTAAGGGAACTAATATACGATCTGTTAGGAAAGATTAGATTCCGTATTGTTGATACATGTTCCCAGCCATCCATGATATTAAATCTCCAAAACAAAAGTCATTAGCCTCATTCTTTGAAGAGACCTTAACGAATGAATCAAAAGATTTAATAAACATGAATAGGAGTTCATGAACACTCACGATTTAGGTTGATCTATAAATGATCATCAGTTATGATATGAATTACAAGTCTTTATTGTTAAATGGTTTATGGATAAAGACTCTAATTCATATCGATCCATGTCATATATAATCATATTATATAAAGAACCTTTACCGAGATGTCTTTCCACATCAATAATCCGAATCTAAATTATTTGTATCATTATGATACTCAGTAAACCGTACATACAACTCCAATTAAAGAATTCCATAACTTTAATTTGTTGTTGTTGACTATTTTTATTCATTCATGTGATCTTAATTCTCTCGTACTAATACAAGATCACATCCTCAATAATGAATATGGAAGTTTTCTGATATTTTCAAAATTATTCAAACAATAATTTAACAATCTAAATATAACAATAATAATAAACTATTGTATTTATTTATTCACAGAAAAAACAAATGTCTTTACATGCTTTTAGGATACACTCCTAACAATCTCCCACTTGTACTTAAAGCAAGTGAGGCATTTCTCTCAATCCCATATTACGTACATGACCCTCGAATTGCTTTGCTGGAAGCGTCTTCGTGAATAGGTCTGCCAGGTTGTGTTCTGATGCGATTTTTAGAATGGTCACATCTCCTCTATGTACGATTTCTCTAACTAAGTGGTATTTGCACTCTATATGCTTTCCCCTCTTGTGGCTTCTTGGTTCTTGAGAATTGACCACTGCTCCACTGTTGTCACAGTAAAGAACAAGTGGTTTCTCCACTTCTGGAACTACTTCCAAATCTATGTAGAACTTTTTCAGCCAAACTGCTTCCTTAGCTGCTTCACAAGCTGCTATGTATTCAGCTTCCATGGTTGAATCAGCTATACTGGATTGCTTAATGCTTCTCCAGACAACTACTCCACCACCAAGAGTGAATACTGACCCAGAAGTAGACTTTCTACTATCCTTGTCAGATTGAAAAATCTGAGTCAGTGTATCCAGTAGGTTCGAGGTCACTACCCGAATATACTAGCATATAGTCTCTCGTTCTCCTGAGATACTTGAGAATATGTTTCACCGCAATCCAGTGTTCCAAACCTGGATTTGATTGATAACGACTGACAATCCCTACTGCATAACATATGTCAGGTCTAGTACATAACATTGCATACATTAGGCTCCCCACAGCTGACGCATAGGGATACTTTCTCATATCCTCTTGCTCTTGTGGTGTCTTAGGACACTGATCTTTGCAAAGAGAAATTCCATGTCTGGTCGGCAATTGACCCCTTTTGGAATTCTCCATAGAGAATCTTTCAAGAACTTTATCAATATAATTTGCTTCTGAAAGTGCTAGGAGCTTTTTCTTTCTATCTCTTAGAATTTTAATGCCTAGAACATAGATCGCTTCTCCCAAATCTTTCATTTGGAATTTGTCAGCCAACCATTTCTTTACATTTGACAATGTTTCTACATCATACTCAATGAGTAGGATATCATCAACATAAAGAACAAGGAATACTACTATACCATCTTTGATTTGTTTATTGACACAAGGATCGTCAACATTTTGTACAACAACCAAATGTTTTTCTTGTGTTATCAAATCTAAGATTCCAAGATCTAGAAGCTTGTTTGTGTCCATGAATGGACCTAAGAAGCTTGCAAACCTTTTGCTCTTGATCTTTTAATTTGAACCCTTCTGGTTGAGACATGTAAATGGTTTTGTCAAGGCAACCATTCAGAAAAGCTACTTTGACATCCATTTTCCAGATCTCTTAATCCATGCACGCAGCTATGGACAAGAGTATACAACTGGATTTTAGCATGGTTAATGGAGAAAAGGTTTCTTCATAGTGAACCCCTCTTACAGGAGAAAAGGTTTCTTCATAGTCAACCTCTTCTTTTGTGTGTATCCTTTGGCTACAGGCCTTGCTTTGAAAGTCTCTACTTTCCCATCCTCTCCTATTTTCTTCTTGAATATCCACTTGCAACCAATGGGTTTGAAATTCTCAGGTGGATCTTCAAGAACCCAGACAGAATTGGAATATATCGATTCCATTTCTTGGTTCATGGCTTCTTACCATTTTTCCTTGTCAGAATGATTCATTGCATTTTCAAATGTTAATGGATCATCTTTGTTTGTGTCAAACACAAGCATTTGAACCTCGTGTTCACAGTACGTGGGTTACTTACTAACCCTCCCACTACGATGAAGTTCTCTACTATTCTGACTAGAACTAGCAGTTTCCTCTTGCCGTTTTTCATTGGTTATTACTGGTGACTTTGCTCCTTTATTTGAGACCATCTCCTCCAGTACAATCTTACTGCGAGGTTTGTGGTTATTAACATAGTCATATACAATAAAAGTTGCATTTGTCAATACAAATGTTTTATTTTCTTTGGACTATTGAAAAATCCACTTCTTGTCCCTTTGGAATATCCCACAGACATGCATATTTCACAGTGTGTTTCCATCTTCCCGGTCTTTCCTTTAAGCATGTATGCACGACATCCCCAAATTCTAAAATGGTTTAAACTAGGTTTACAACCATTCCATAATTCTATGGATGTCTTTTGGATAGACTTAGGTGGAACATCATTCAATGTGTTCTATGGATGTCTTTTGGATAGACTTAGGTGGAACATCATTCAATGTGTATAGAACACATTGAATCGTATAGCCCCTGAATGACAGTGATAATGATGAGAAACTCATCATTCATCTAACCATATCTAATAACGTTCTGTTCCAACTTTTTGAAACATCATTTTACAGTGTCGTTTCAGGTGTAGTGAGTTGGAATTGAATGCCATGCTCACGTTGATGGTTCTTGAATTCACAGTCCAAGTACTCTCTTCCTCGATCAGATCGAAGTGCTTTTTAGTGATTTACCTAATTGCTTTTTAGCATTTTCTTGAAATTCTTTGGACTTTCCAAAAGTCTCATATTTTCTTTGCATAAGTATAGGTAACCATATCTCGAATAATCGTCAATGAAAGTGACGAAATATTCACAACCTCCTCTTGCTTGTACATTAAGTGGATTGCAAAATCCATATGTATTAGCTGAAGTGGTCCTGTGGCTCTTGAACCTTTAGCAGAGAAAGGTCTCTTGGTCATTTTGTTTTCTAGACAGGATTTACAAACAGGAAGAGATCCAATAAATGGTTCTCTTAAAGGACTATCCTTTACAAGCCTATTTATTCTGTCTAGACCAATATGGTCCAATCTCAAGTGTCACAGATATGTTTCACTATTGGAATCAGTTTAATAGATCTAGGATTAGTTGTTTTTAAATAATTCAAAAATTATAAAAATTTGTCATTCAATATAAGTATGTAAACTTTGTTTATCCCAATGCATTTGCATAACAAATAAATAGATAAATTCTTTAAAATAATAACTACTTTATTAATAAAAGAAATAAATGTTATGCAAAATAGAAATAAGTTTCCAAACATTAATAATCAAAATTATTAACAATAAACTAAATTTCTAGACTGTAGTTTTCTTTGTTTAATGAAATCTAAAATTTCTAAAAAAAAATAAAGCAATTTAAATTGTTCAACTAACAATAAAATTACTAAATAAAAACTACTTCTCTCCAACTTCTCCAGCTCCTTACTTGCTACCAAAATTCTCATCAGTCTCTTCCTCCTTTTCAAGGTTCTCATTCTGCAAAAGGAAAGACAAAAGAAAAATAGATTAGTAGCATATACTTTTGAATCTACTATCCAAAAATTTGAATCTTATATTCATAGTCTTTGAATCTAGTATTCAAAGTTAAAAAAATATATGTAAATCTTATTTACCTTTTTCGTTTGATATAAACGATGACACTCAACATAGACTTCCTCTGTCATTTCTCGCCACATCTCATGTGCTGAGTCATAGTGTATATATTTTTCCTTTGTTTCGTCAGGCATGGTGGAAAGCATGCAATAACGTGCCATACGATCGGATTTCATCCAATCTGCATATTTTTCTTCTACTTCATAGCTAGTAGCCAGAGGTGGTTCTGTTGGAGGTTTTTCACAGATAGTTGACATCATCTTCTTATAAGAAAAAATAGTCAACATGCCTCGAAACCAGTGTTGCATATTTCCAGGTTCAAAAACCAAGGATTTGAGAAAGGCATCGGTGTGTAATTCACCAATAGACATTTTTCTGGTAATAAATAAGTACAAATAAATATTATTATTATATTTAGAAAAATAAATATCAAAGTTTCGGAAATTAAACGTGATGCATGAGCACAATTAAAACACATAAAATAAAGAATATTTCCACGATAAAATTTTCTAACAATTAAAGTGCCGCCTTAGGGTCGGTAAAATTAATTTCAGAGAATTTATTAGACATTCTCATCTTTATTGTTTAATACTTAAAATAACTCTTTATTTTCTCTTTTAAACACTAAAGTATCACTTAGTTTGGTCAAGTTATGATTATCCACTGCACGAGTTTAACCATAACTTTGTGAGTGTAACCCATTATTTCAGAGTTCATGACTTAACTTAGGACATGCCGCCTTAGGGTCGGTCAAGCCTAAAATACATCATTAGTTCCTATCTTGTAAGAAATACAACCTTGCTATTGATATGTCCAGACACCTTCCTTAGGGGGACGAAAACAAAGCCGTCGCGAGGCGCTATTCATATCTCACGGTGTTATATTAATAATGGAGACCATGGATTATGTTTGAGATATCAACCCTCTCCCACTCACTATTTTGAAATAAGTGTTTTAACCTAATTAATTCCAAATTAATTACAGTTTCTTTAAACTTTATGAACATAATTAAAATTGGAAAGAAAGCGAGTTTCTAGGTCCATATCCAATTTTAAATTACCAATCATGTTCATCTAAACTTTACTAAAAAAATAACACTTTTAAAATAAAGTTGGTTTAAAGAAATTAAGTCATAAAGACTTAAAAATTGGTCTAATATTTTACCAAGTTTTCAAAATAAAACTAAGTAATGTACATGCAATTGATTTCACAAAATAATTCATATAAACATATAGGACAATCCTAATAATCATGTTTCTACTAATGAGATGCATGATTATGACTGTGTGGGTTTTCATGTATGGCATACAATGCATGAACATGTTATCAATCACATTAATCACATGAAAATAATTATTTAAATAAACAATAAATGTTGAACCGGGTGCTTTTGGGTATTTCTAATTTTACAACCACTTTATAAAATTAAAATAAATAAAACAAAACTGCCTTGATCTCCATCGGGCTTCTTTACTATACTGTCGGTAGGATATGTGGCATTGTTGGTCCAGATTAATAATAAGAAAACAATTTTCTAATTATTTTTTATTAATTAAAACAAACTTTTAAATAATCATTATTTTTATTTTTTTTAAATAAAACAACTTTTTATTAAAACTGAAATGAATTTAAATTAAAATCTGTTATTTTGAAGAAATAAATTTTAAATAAGATATTCAAAAAAGTTTGTTAAGACAACAAAAATATCTCATTATTTAAATATCAAATTTCAAAAATAGGATATTTAAACATTTTAAAATTTTAAAAAAATAATAGATTAATTTCAGAAAAAAAAAAAAAAAATTCTGGACCAATCAGACGGGGGCTACCGGGCTGGGCTGTACGGAACCGTACGGACCCGTCTGTACGAACGTCCATACGGTGTCCGTACGACGTCCGGCAGCAGCTCGGAGGTTGGCCTCGAAGGTGCGGTGGCGGAGTTCTGAATCCCAGGCTCCGTTCTGACTTTTGTGTGATCGGAATCACAATTTTATGGTGTCGAAAACCAAATAAAATTACATAAATACTATGCCCTTTAATGGCTTACACAATGATCTAATCATAAACAAATCCTAACCCAAAAACACCATACAATTAACGATTCAACATTCCCACGCATTCAATCACATTAAGCCACCCATTCATTCATCAAAATAAATAAATGCATAAAATTAAACCCACACAGATTCAATACATATATATGTGAAGATGACCATGGTACCATTTGTTGTTTTTATTAATCAAATCAGAGATTATGCGCAGCGGAACAACAATAAAATTGTTTGATTAATCCCATAAGATTTCTAGATCTACTTCTTCACATGCATATATATATTGAATCAAGGACATGAACAGAAAAATTACCTCAGGTCCTTCCTTGCTGCTATCTTTTCGTATGGTTAAATCCTCGAGATCTCACACCAAGATCTTCCAAAATGTTCTCAGGCACACAAAGAACGAGTGTGGGCTCGCTATACAAATAATAGGCAATAGCTATTTATCAGATGTTCTCAACACATGAGATTTGATAAAGTTTGGACCTAGGTTTTGTGAAGAACAATTACTTTAGTTTTTGTCACTGTTCTCTTTCTCTGAGAGAGATTCCTAGATATTTTTCTATCCCTGCAAAGTTGCGTTCTGTGAAAAATTGATATCCAATATTTAATAATATCTAATATATTAAAATATTTGTTATTTTAAACAAATTCAAAATAACTGATCAGTTATCAGTTTTTTGTTTAAATAATATATTTTAATCATATTAAAATATCTTATTATTTATTTAATATTTAAATAACTAAAATTGTGGAATCAAGAGACTGAGTAAACTCTCTTATGCGTGTAGCACAGTGCCTCTGCACTGTGCCACACGTGTACCACATGCCTGTGATGGCATGTGATTTTTCCCAATTTTTATTATTATTTAAATACCAAAAATCCCAAAAATAAATTAATTCAAAATTAATTATATTTTTGTTAAATAAAATAATTAATTAATTACACATAATTAAACAATAATTATGTTTCATACATAGAAAAATATTTTACTTAACACATAAGTCCTTTTTGCCCATTTTTTGTATTTGCCTTTGACAGTGATTGTTTGAGCCATTTCGGGGACCGTGGACCTATAACATTAAGCTCCAATAAATTGAAACTAAAATTAAACTCTTTAATTATAATAGCTAATTTATTAATTATGATATCACTCAACTATAAATTCAGAATTGCACTCTTTATGTTATAGATATACTTTTATAGAAATCTTTTTCTTAAGTCGTCCATTGATATAACCATCTTACAATAGTTCGACCCTCTAATTAATTAGTTCATAAATTAGAATGGAAGGATTACCATTTAACCTTTCTAATTACTTCTTATTCCTTAAGTACCATTAATTCACTAGTGAATAATTAATCTATAATCTAATTATAGATTTGAGCTCAAAATCATTCAGTTCCATAATTAACCCTTAAGGGAACTAATATACGATCCGTTAGGAAAGATTAGATTCTGTATTGTTGATACATGTTCCCAGCCATCCATGATATTAAATCTCCAAAACAAAAGTCATTAGCCTCATTCTTTGAAGAGACCTTAACGAATGAATCAAACGATTTAATAAACATGAACAGGAGTTCATGAACACTCAGGATTTAGGTTGATCTATAAATGATCATCAGTTATGATATGAATTACAAGTCTTTATTGTTAAATGGTTTATGGATAAAGACTCTAATTCATATCGGTCCGTGTCATATATAATCATATTATATAAAGCACCTTTACCAAGATGTCTTTCCACATCAATAATCCGAATCTAGATTATTTGTATCATTATGATACTCAGTAAACCGTACATACAACTCCAATTAAAGAATTCCATAACTTTAATTTATTGTTGTTGACTATTTTTATTCATTCATATGATCTTAATTCTCTAGTACTAATACAAGATCACATCCTCAATAATGAATATGGAATTTTTCTGATATTTTCAAAATTATTCAAACAATAATTTAACAATCTAAATATAACAATAATAATAAACTATTGTATTTATTTATTCACAGAAAAAACAAATGTCTTTACATGCTTTTAGGACGCACTCCTAACACTTTACTGTAATGACCTAACTAATTCTAGACCTTGGACCATTAAAACTACTTATACATAGACACTATTCTTAAGAAAACATACATACGAAACATTCATAACTTTATTAAAAACTATAAAGGAAATGTCGAAATACATAAAATTTAGAGTATGGTATGGGATCCCATTGTTTGAAAATAAAATAAAACATAACTTAAATCTTAAATAAATTTGTTGAAAAAACCAAGTGCGGAAAATACATAGAAACATAATAAAAAGTCTGAAATAACGTCGTCCTCGAATCGTTCACGCAGTCCATCGAATCCACTCTTCCTCAATACACAATCCCAAACTGCCATGAATCCTTCTGTCGCCATAACTATTTTCCTGCACATATAAAAATAAAGGAATGATCCTAATGCCCAGCAAGGAAAATCTACTAAAAGCATAAAACATAACCATAAACATAAACTATAAACGTATGACTATAAAGAGGTATACCATATAGGACTACAATATTAATGGCCATTATGACATGTGATAAACCATCTATGTTTCCTGTCTAATATCTGAGGTAGGTTAGATCACATGGTAGTATATGATAACCCATCTAGGTCCCCTGTCTAATATCTGAGGTAGGGTAAATCCTAACTTTAAACATAAAAATGATAAACACTAGGGCTTGCTAACTAAACAACTATGAGCCCTAGATAAAAACATAATATAACATAACATAAAATTATCATAACATATTATACATAACACATAAGCATATAGAATCTATCATATTTTCCTTACCAATACCGGGATGTGAGAACAAGGATGGGATTTTGGAACACTTCTAAAACCAACACTACAAGAAAATGGGGTATTTACCTACCAATTGTAAGTGTAGGTAAAACTAGCCTAATGGTGGGTAATATGGTTTACCTACCAATATTGAATTGGTAGAGATTGGTAGGTAAAAGTTAGTGGGGAAAGAGTCTTTGCCTACACTTATTAACACTGGTAGGTAAAAGAATCAGTGGACCCCACTAAGTTATAAATCAATTGATGAGTCATCAGATGACGTGTTTGATGACATGGCATCCTACATGTATGCTAACATGGTTTTTGTAGTTTTATGTGTCTGATGACGTGGCATCATATGTGGCATCCTACGTGGTGTCATTTTATTAGCCCACATAGCATTATTTTATTGGTTTGTTACACAATTTATATTTTGTTCAAATTTAATGGTTATGTGTAGGTAAAAGATAATAACAGTTATTTATAAATGTTATATATTAGAAATAAACTAGAAAAAAACCATTCAATAATAAAATGTTTAATGCTAAAATTCTTTATAATGTTCAATACTAAAAAAAATCATACAGTTATCATTTTAAGGTTACCCCTACCAAAATAAAAAAAAACTTCATAAAGTTCATTCCTTAGTAAATTAATGTAAATAAACTAAGAATCATCTTGTGACTCCCGAACTGAAATAGATGGCGACTCTCTTAAATTTGCATCTGAAACTTGGTCTGTTGGAGGTGGTGGAGGCGGTGAAACATCTAAACAAGGAAAAACAAACAAATAAAAAAAATTACATGCATATAAACAGAAATGAAAAATATCTATATTTATTTTTATATATACGTATATATATATATAAAATTTGCACCGGAAAAAGAAATAGCAATTGAGTTACTCATGGTAAACAAAATTAATTAATTGAAGGCACAATTGCCTTCTGTTGTTTCACCATATTAGGTGATATTCATGGCACCACACAACATCTCCCTCCTCATAATGCTCATTCACTACATCAGCAAACATTTGGTTCGCCTTCTTGTATGCATCGAATTGTGACTGGAAGCTACGGGTGGTTGCAAGGCGGTCTTCTTGTGGAAGCCCAAGATAATGAAAAAGTGGCCACAATATGTTGTTACAGTAACCATTGTAATACTGATGAACAATATCCTCATCAAGAAATACTGGTATGCACCTCTGCAATCAATGAACAATTTCGTTAAGGGTAGCTGGTATGTATAGAGCTAGAAATACAAGATTACATAATGACAAGTAGCTATTTGAACCTTTTCAGCTAAAGCTTTGGTTAGTGCAATTTGTCCAGTCTCATCAGGCACATTTACACCAGCCCAACCAATCCATCTAGCATCAAACTCCTTCACCCCTATTAAGAATTGAAAAAACAAACAAACAAACAAGGGATTGAACTTTTTATCTTTCTCTCACAATATCGAACAAAATGAACTAATCTTGTAGCAATGACAGAAAAGATCGAAAGTTTGAGATGAAAACATACATCATCTATCCGATAATCTGACACCCCTTTTATTTTTGCATAAAGCTCAAGATGCTCTTGGACAGTTAAAAATTCTAGCAAAGCATCGAACTGTGGGCAAAAACCAATCTGAAAATGGATAATAAAGACAATCAGCTTTCAACAGTATGATTATGAGAAATAGTCTAATATTTTGAGTACCTAAAATAAAAATCACAACATACGTGCTGACGAGCTGCCTTTGGATTGGAGCGAATATTTTTCCCAAATATGTAAGCTGATCCATCTGTTGGAGATTCCTCTCCTGCAATAAAATTGGCTATGGTTTCAGACACTAAGCATAGAATAGAACCCTGATTGATTAAGTAGTGCAATACAGGAATCATTCATACTGGAAACCGTTTGAAATTTTTCCCATTTTCTTAATCTTATAGATATAAATATGCTGGAAGTACATATAGAAAAAGTTAAAGGTCGAATAAAGATCAACTCCACGAAATCATTACAGTACTCTTTTAATACTTGGAAACACACAAACAGAGAGAATCACCACCAATGACAAAGCAATAGAATTAGATTGCACAGGTCAGGCTTTCAAAAAAAAAATGTATGAATCTCTTGGTTCAAAACTAAGGCATACCAGAAAGCATTGACAGAGTGGTTGTCTTTCCTGCTCCATTTGTGCCTAAAAAGCCAAAACATTCCCCCTCTTGAACTGAGAAAGACAGAGACTGCACTGCCACTTTTCCTCCAGGATACACCTGAAGTTTACAGCATATATAAATATTACAGAAACAGATTACATAGGCCTTCGAATTAATAGAACTGAGTTTCATGCTGTTTTTTCTTTCTTCGTTAAAGGGACACCCAATTCTCTACTTACTTGTACTCTTGTTTGTTTTCTTACTAAAAGTTTTGTTCCTATAAGAGGGGGGATCAGGGGATGAAAAGCTCACTTTGAGAACTATCAAAACTATCCATAGATTATGAAGACATACCTTTCGAAGATTACACAAGTAAATGATAGCATTCTCAATGGAACCTGAAAGTACTCTGTTTCTTTCCATTGCCACATCTGTGTCTTCATCAAAGTCAAGAGCAACTTTTTCTACAGAGGATCCTAGAAGAGGTTCTGAATAAGAAGAACCATCATGTTGGAAACTTTTAATACTCCACCACTCCTTGTAGGAAGGCAAGATTTCAAGCCCAAGTGTCAAGAGGAAGTAACAAATGCTCTGTGACAAGTGAAAAGGCCAACTTAGATCATAGCATTACATTGTAAAGAGAAACTTGGCTCAACCTAGCATTTTATATAGGAGAACCAGAAACATTTACAAAATTACAAATAGAAAAAAATGCAAATAAATGAGTAGATGTCCACTGTTAGATTAGCATAATAATAAAGATTTAGCAACTACCACATAGTACCCAAATTTCTAACAACATAAAAAAGATACTATTTAAATTCTTTAACCAAAGCACTCCATATAGACCCCCAATACTGAAGTTTATCTAACAAAGAAAGCAATTCTTCTTTGATTCCCTCAAAAATATTAATTTTTATCCAAGCCAAATTATCCCAACAAAGCACCAAAACTATGATTCCTCCATTAAATACTCATCTTGAACTTAAATATAAATATTTTAACACATTCACCTGAGACAGAAGGATGCAAATCCTCACGTCTCATGTGTCATATAATCAATAATTAACAACATGAAACAAGTATAAATTACGTTTAAATCAAATGGTATTATTTGACCAGCTGCCATGTAAATATAAAAGATCATCTAAACATATAACTTTATGAACCAGAGGCTATTGCTCATTGGCATCATATTTCTGAATAATTGTATTCCATTCTAATATAAAAAAAAAATTATAAATGGAGAAAAAACAAAAACAATTTCATTAAAAAATTGAGAAGATATAAACCTCAACACCAAGATAGCATATAGAGGCACCAGTGACATTCCAATCAAAAGCCTCATCACTAGATTTATCTTTCATCCCTTGGCGCATAAGAGCAAGTGATGCAAGCCCATCAGCAAAGCAAAAACCTGGGGATAGTCGGAAGAAATTCTGGGAGAGTAGAGTGCACATGTCTGGAATGATAGCAAATTAATAATGTCATACAGTGCATTACACTGAAAAAGAGCAAAGCTAGTCTATGAACATGTTTGCCTGGGCTTTCATCAAACAGAAACCAAACTTCAGAAAAATAACTCGACAATTAACTAATCAAAATGTCCAAAAAGTATCCATGACCAAAACACCAAAATCAACCAATGAAATAAGCAACAACAATGGAGAATAGGACATTTCATTTCATCGTAATCAAATTAATAAACAAAGTTATAGACCAAAAATTTAAAATAAAGCTAGAGGAAGAATAACCAAAACAGAACCAACATCCGACACCGGAAACAAAATTGAAGACGCACAATCCAGATATATAATGATTCCTTCTTCCCATATTTTCTCAGCTACCAAACATGTCAACAAGTTTTTCTCTATCAAGAACAACACAAAATCCCCCATTTATAGATTTCAAGACACACATAATATCTAAGTATATGTATATAGCTGGAGGGTTACCTCAAGTTTTCAGGTTCATGATTTACTCCCACAAGATTTGACAATCGAGATTTCGATTCATGAAGAATCTGATACGCTGTGAAGAATATGGGCTTCAGGGGAGGACGGAAGGGGCACCCCGCTCGTGCACATCTGGGTTCTTCTTCTCAGGTGGCGGTCGGCGAGTATGGGTTTGTATAGTCCAAGAACTTTACTTAGCTAATTATTTAGTAGTATTATAGTATGTATAGTATTATCTTTGTAACTGTGGATTTTTGGTTCAGACCGGGAATTATTTGGACACTCATAGTAGTACTTATAGATTTTCTAAGTTTAACCTATAGTTTAAGAATATTAATTTTAACCTAAGGTTTGATTATATGACTGATATTAAGGATAATATTTATTATACTATAAGGTTTAGATGAGGACCAATAGGATTTTAAGCACATGTTATGAATGGGTGATTAAGGATTAAGTATTTTGAGGATTAAATTTAATAAGGAGTAAAGTTTGAATGCTATAAGGTCAGTCAGCAGCTTTGAATACGTTGAGGGCTTAGTCAAGGCTGTTTACTCCATTCAAACTTAGCTAAAAATGTGTAATTTCGTGTTTAATTAATCAGCGTGTGCCGATATATCGCAGCTATAGGGGGCGATATATCGTAGCACGTAGATACGGAAAACACGAGACAATCACGACTGCCTCGGGCATACTGGCCCAGGCGATATATCGCCTACAGGGGGCGATATATCGCCTCCTTCAGTGTATTTTGAAATGTATTGAATTCATTTTCTATTCAGCCATTCAACCTTTTGATAAGTCCAGCATCTTTTTGAATGAGTCTTCAGCCTCTGCTGAACGATTATTCAAATTATTTTCACCTAAAAAGCTATTATTTTTATTCAAGTAAAATCAAGATCCCTTCATTCCTAAACTCTATAAATAGGACCTAGTACCCAGCCATCATTCATCTTTTGCTCTAAGTTCAGAGGCTACAAGTGCTAAGTGAGTGTGAGAGTGTAAACACCTGGTTTGGGGAAATCATAAGCTTGATCCTCATAAGCTTATCAAACACTTTGGGAAGTAAGGTTTTAGAGTATTTCAGATTGAGGTGTAGATTGGTCTTACAAGTCTTCAAGGTAACCCAAAACTCTAGTTCAATTCTGTATTTGTTCTTTTAAGTTCTCATAATCTTCTGCTCAGCCTCTAACCTTAATCTTTATTTTGGATAGGAAATCTAAGTTCTTGAGCACATAAGTTTTGGTAAGTATGTTTTTCAATGGTTTAGTCTTCCCATTCCTTTTCATCTCTTTTTCTTCATTAGACTCACTCTTTTTCATAATGATTATTAGGAGTGTTCCAAAGTCCCAACACTGTCCACATATCCCGGTAACTTTGGTAAGGAAAATAGGATAGAATCTATATGTTATATGCTTATGTTATCTTATGTTTTATGCTATGAAATATGTTATAAAATATGTTATGAAATATGTATGTTTGTAGGCTTGGGCATATGAACCATTTGACTAACAAGCCCCAAATAGATTATGGGCATATGACCTACTTAGCTAGTAGGACCCCACTAATCTAATGGACATATGACTTGATTAGTCTATGGGACCCCAAGTAATAATGGCCATTATAGTATGTGCATGATATAAGTGTTATGTTAAGTTTTTTTATGTTTCTTATGAAATTTATGTATATGAACTACGTGTTAGATTTTTCCTTGCTGGGCATTA
This sequence comes from Humulus lupulus, assembly GCF_963169125.1. NCBI lineage: Eukaryota > Viridiplantae > Streptophyta > Magnoliopsida > Rosales > Cannabaceae > Humulus > Humulus lupulus. The sequence goes on from NC_084802.1 coordinate 16,305,613, forward strand.
AGCTCATTCCTTTTTTTTTATATGTGCAGGAAAATAGCTATAGTGGCGGTAAGATTCGTGGATGCTTGGGAGAATGTGTATCGATGGTGAATGGATTCAAGGAGTCGAGAGTTCGATTTCGAGGATGTAGTCTTTTATTTATGGGTTTATGTGTAATTTTTCCGCACTTTCTATGTAACTCCTTTATTTTAAATTATGTTTTGTTTTTAAGACAATGGGATCCCATATCCTTCTTTTATTTTTGTAAGTAACTCTTATTTTTACAAGTTTTCTAATAAAATTATGGTATTTTCGCAAATGTAAGTTTTATTATGGATTTGTATGTACAGTATCGTTAATGGTCCAAAAGTCTAGAGTAGTGGGTCATTACAGGGTTCTTCTCTCAGGCGAGGATGGGCGCTTCTTCTCAGGCGATGGTCAGCGTCGGGGCCTCGGGGGTACTCTCGTTGAGGATGGGCGCTTCTTCTCAGGCGATGGTCAGCGTCGGGGCCTCCGGGGTACTCTCGCTGAGGAGGGGCGCTTCTTCTTCGACTGGTTTTCTAAGAGGGAGAGAGGGCAGACAACCAGAGTATTTTTTTATGTCTGAAACGTTAAATGATAAAATATATATTATTATGATTTTGTTTTTACTATAGTTAGAATTAATTTAATTTTAATTTTAATTTTTGTTTTTGTAATGTTTATTTGTTTTTAAGATTTGTAACCTTTGTTAAAAATAATATGACATGTTAAAAATAAGTAAGATGACATGTAGGATATTTTTAACACATCATCACAAAACTCAGCATCATTTTTATTAAAAATTAAAATAATAAGAGGGAAATATTGGCGCCAAATGCAAAAAAATTTCCCTCCCGTATATGTGTAGGGTAACACTCTTTACTTACCCATATTATTAGTAGATAATCATCCTTCTAAAATATTATAATATTGGCAATATTTACCTACCAATAAATCTTACAAATAAATATTGGTAGGTAAAGATCAGATTTCTTGTAGTGCAACAATGAGAAGGTGAGTATTCTAAAGAAAAGAGATGAAAAGGAATGAATTAAACCACTGAGAAGAAACTTACTGACAAGAAATCTTATGTTCAAAGAACTTAAATACCTAACCAAGATAATGAGAAACAACGAGTTAGGATTTAAGTAGAGAAAACTATAAGAAACTAATGAAACATAGAGAAATGAACTAGGAATAGGAATACCTTTGAATGCACTAGAACCGAACTACACCTTGATATCGAAAAATACACTATTAACCTTACTTCCCAAGTGTTTAATAAGCTTAAGATGATAAAGCTTATAACCCCGACCCAAGTGTTTATCACTCTAAAGTAAACCTAGCAGCTTGAAGACTCTGAAATCAGCTTGAAGAATGAAAGAAATGGCTGGGTACTAGGACCTATTTATAGAGTTCAAGAATGAAAAGATCTTCTTTTAGCTTGAATAAAATAATGACTATTTAATTGAAAAATATTTGAATATGCGTTCAGTAGAGGCTTAAGACTTGGTCAAAAGATTCAGAGGCTTGCTAAGAGGTTAATGATTAAAATGAGCTCAGTTTAAAAAATGTTTCAAAATCTTTCCCTAGAGCCAATATATCGCCCATGGTAGGCGATATATCGCCTGGGCTTGTTTTCCCGAGGCTCGTCGAAACGTTCGTGCGAAGTTACGTGTTTTTTCGTATTCCCCGTGTGGCGATATATCGCCCCTAGAGCTGCGATATATCGACATACGTTGTAATATTATACATATAATTGCACTTTTTCAACCTAATTTGAATTGAGTAAACAGCTTTGACTGAGTCATATAACGATTTTAAAGCTTTTGGCAGATTCTGGGGTTTTCAAATATTTCTCTTATAAAACTATTCCTAAAAAATACTTAATTTTTCAATAAATATGCACATGACAAGTGTCATGATCTTATTAGTTCTATCTAAACCTTATAATATAATAAATATCATCTTCATAATCAGCTATATTAATCAAACCTTATGTTATAATTAAAATTCTTAAACTATAGGTTAAACTTATAAAATCTATAAGTGTTGCTACGAGTGTCCAACTAAGTCCCGGCTTGAACCAAAATCCATAGTAATAAACATACTATAACTACTACTAGCAATTACTACTACTACTACTACTGCTATCTAACTAGCTAAGTAAAGTTTTTGGACTCTACATTTACAATTTACTTGTTATTTTGAACCTAGATCATGGGATCTCAAATCAGCTAGGTTGGGTATCCACTGTATTAACCTATTCATGTATGGGCTTTAGTCTCATTCCCCTTGATGGTTTATTAACTAACTCTCTATTTAACACTGTGGTTTGCACATCTGCAATATTATCCTTTGACCTCACATAGTCAATAGAGATAATTCCAGTAGAGATTAGTTGTCAAACAATAATATGTCTTGACTTACCATTGTACTATCACAATGTATGCATATTACATGCACAAGTTTTTCCCATCTTTGAATGTCCTCTAGAAAATGGTGTAGTCATTCTGCTTCATCCCCACCTTTAGCCAATGCGATAAATTCAGAGTCCATCGTGGATCTAGCTATTATAGTATGTTTTGAGTATTTCCTAGACACAACTACACCTCCAAGTGCGAAGACATATCCACTGGTAGACTTTGAGTCCTTCATATCAGATATCCAATTCGCATCACTATAATTCTCAAGTACAGCATGGCATTCTGTATAGTGCAGTCGATAATTACAAGTAAGTCGCAAATACTTTAGTACTCTTACAATTGCTTGCCAATGCTTAGCGCTAAGATTACTTGTATATCTACTCAGTTTACTCACTACATAGGCTATATCTAGTCTTGTACAACTCATTAAGTACATTAGACTTCCTATCACTCTTGAGTGTTTTACTTGAGAAATACCTTCTCCTTTATTCTTGGATAAATGTAAAGATAAATCAATTGGAGTTCTGGCGACTCCAGAATTGTCTATATCAAATTTTCCAAGGATATTGTCTACATAATGAGACTGACTTAGTATAAGTCCATCTGTTACTCTTTTGATTTTAAATAACATCAACATGTCTCATATATACCTTTCATGTCAAATCTTGAGTTCAACATATCATTTGTAGACTTTATCATAATTGTCAACAATAAGCATATCATCCACATACAAGCATACAATAACATACCCATGTTCAGTATCTTTGACATACACACATTTATCACTTTCATTGATCTTGAATCCATTTCTTATCATTGCGTTGTCAAATTTCTGATGCCACTGTTTTGATGTTTGATAGAAATTTTCTTTTCTTTTCTTGGAGAAGAGAACCCCTCAGGTTGCTCCATATAGATTTTTTCCTCTAAATCACCATTAAGAAATGTTGTTTTCACATCCATTTTATGTACTTCATGAATGCATAAGGCCGCAATTACAAGTATTATCCGAATGGAATTTATTTTTGTTACGGAAGAATAAGTATCAACATAGTCCAGGCCTTCCTTTTTCGATAGCCTTTAATTACAAGTCTTGCCTTGTACTTTCCGATTGATCCATATGCTCTTGGAACCTAGAGGTTTACTTCCCGGTGGAAGATCAACAAATTCTCAAGTGTGATTTTGTAAGATAGAATTAATTTCACTCTATATAGCCTCTTTCCAAAGTGGACTATCTGTATAGTTTATCGCTTCTTTGAAAGTTTGAGGTTCACCTTCTAGCATATAAGTCAGAAAATTTGGAATTCTATATACATCCCTTTGAAAGGGTACTCAAATTTTCATGTGGGACTAACACAAGTCTCATTATTTTCCCTTATATTTTGCCTAATTTAAGCAACAATTTTTCATTCACCCCATAACCATTTTGAGCAAATTAATACTTGATTTTTATGAATTCATGGAGGTGAACACAAATCTCCAAAGACATCTCACTAGTAACAAGTGAACCTCAATAAAATTCATGCCTCAATATAGACGTAATATTCCAAAACGACAACCCTTTATTTATTTATTTTTTCTTGTTTTGTCTTGATATTACTCGTAGTTTAGTTTGTTGATTTTCAAGTTCATGTGGTCAACCTTCCAATGGTGCTTACTTCCGCTGAGAATTTGTCTTCTCCTCCTTTAGCTTTGGTCAATCTCTTGATCGCCACAACTCGAATGGATAGTGGAATGTAAGTTTTAGATATTTAATGTAGAAAGTATAGGGCAATAGGATGGTGAAACCAAAACGTCACTATCTACATTTTCAACTGTTAGGGACGAGCCTTTGGTTTGGAGAATTAGAGAGGTTTGTGGATGAAGAAAGATTTGCTTGAAACAACAAGAGAATAATATGAAAGATATGCTTCATTAGTGATTGTTCATGAGTGTCATGCCTAGTTTATTATATATGCATTTCTAATGTATAATATATAGTTGATTATTGACACGAAATTTTGCACATGATACCTCAAAATAAAATATGTTTGCACACGTTAACATAGACTGAATTTTTGTGCCTTTATAATCTACCCATATAGCTACGAATATTGTTCAGAAATAGTGTATTAAGTTAAATTAGTGCTGATCATTATTGCCAGATCAAAGTCCATTCAATATTCAAGTAGGCATAGTTTACTTTTGACTGTGGAACCAATTGGCCAATCAGAAATTTTCTAAGAAATCAATGATGGCAGCTGAAATTGGACGAGCCCACCCACGATGCTCACTACTCAAGACGAAATATTGCTTCTTTTTTCCTTGAACAACAGTTGAAGCTTGTTATGGAGACAAATATTGGTGAGGAATTGACAAAATATTCAAAAGAAAAATTAATTTTAGAGGGTATAAATATAGGCAGGCTGAATTTGTTATATTATTTTAAATAATATAATATAATATTAAATAATGTGACAAAATATGATTTGTCACACAAATGTGATTTGTCATACCTTGTAATATATTATTGAGAGTCACAAAATTGGACACATGTGTGCCCAAATATGATATTTTGGAGTTACAAATTTGTAACTCCCAAATATTATCCAATAATGTGTAGCTTGTGTGTTACACATTTAAGTTTGGATTTCACAAAGCCATTATGAAATATGGCTGTTGGATACATGTTTTTAACTCCCATTAGATGTATGAAGGTTACAAATTCATGTGGGAAAGAGTTTGGGACGTTTTGGAAAAACTGAAATTTTTTTGCTGGAATTGGAGCTATGGCCGCAGCCACTGATAATCACTGGCCGCGGCCTAGGGGAGAGAGACTAGTGGTCGCGACCACTGATACTCCCACCCACGACTAGGGGTGCTGACAACCAATTTCTCTTTTCAGATTTTTCCAATTTGAGCGGTTCTAACATCCCAAATAACTCTAAAATCTCCATTTTAATTCCATAAACATCCAATTAAACATTGGTAACAACTATCGGAGTTGGTGGAATTTGAAATTCAAAGGGTATCTCAAACTTTATAAATAGGAGTCTAATGCTCACTTGCAAGACAATTCTATTTTTATCCCAGAACCTGGCTAGAAATACACCAAAATGCATAATTATTCTAAAGAGTTATTTCCAATATTGAGAGAATTCCTTAGTGCTTGAGATAGGGCGAAATAAACTTTGGGATAAAGGTTGTAAACCTTGTTCAAGTTGGTGATCTCCAATGCTCTTCACTTTGGTTGTGTGAGTGAGAGAGTTTTGCTTGTTGTTCTTGTAATTTCATTTTTCTACTATTGCTTTTGTCTTCTCTTCTTCTATTTTCTACTTACATATTTATTTGTATATTTTGTTTTAGAGTTGTAAATCTTATAATTCTCTTCTTTATCTTATTTCTACATTTACTTGTATTTTGGTTATTGAATTATAAACTTATTTATCTATTATATTGTCTTTTGTAACCTTTTGCATAGAGTTGTATCTTTGGTTTTACAATTTCTATTGAGTATAATATATATATATATATAAATATATATAATCTCTAACAATCAAAAGCTTAATTTCCTTTTCAATGGAAGGAAAAAAACCATAAAGATCTTGTGAGGATCCAACTTTGAAAAGATTGTAAGATAAAGTAATGTTCTTCTTTGGTTTTCTTAGAAAATATAATGGCTTTCATATAGTGATAGAAATGAGAAAGAATAAAATTTTATAGATGAGGTTCATTGTTTTCTAATCTCCTTTTCTTTTGCAAATATAGTGGTTAGATTATAAGATAATTCAACATCTTGTGTTTTTGCTAAATGTGATTAATCAACATATTGTGTAAATAACAAGTAGATTATTGGGTAATATGGTAACATATTATATAATTGTCTTATTTTGTGATAATGGAAAATTATTAGAATGACAATTTTATGAGTTTTATATGACATGTATAAATATATTGCTTTTTTAATCAATAGAATTGTGAAATCATATGTGTATGATATTTGTAATTTATGTTTATATATTAATAAAGAGCCATGTTAGTATGATATAAGTCATATAAGTTGACAGTTACGTGAAATTATATTGAAATATAATCATGCAAATATTTGTGAGATGTTAATAAGTTTGATCCTATATTATTGTTAGTATGTGATTTGTGAATAAAATAATTATTTGAGAGTTTTTAATTTTATCATTTAAAAGATGAGCATTTTATGAGATAAGAAAAGATGAACCTAAGGGGGTTACATCTTTTAATGGTTGTGTCTTGCTATTGCAAGAAAAATGGATCAAGTTTGATCCAAGACTTTAGATAGCATATTGTCCAATAGACTTGGAGTCTAAAGTGTGGTTAAAAAGTAAAATATTTGAGAATTATGTTGTGACAATAATTCTAAAATATTCAATGTCTCAATGAGGAGACATTGCTAAATTGGAGAAACAATTGTGAATCTTTACACCAATAGTGAATAGATTAAAGAGAACTTTATTCATTTTGGTTAAAGATGGTGATATGAATAAATTAATCTCAATAAGGAGATAATTTTAAACTAAAACATAAGAAATCAAAGTGTTTAAATAAATCAATGATATTTATTTGTCCTAGGTTTAGCTACTTTGAATAAATCATTCTTAAGAGCGATGAGTTCGTTAGGTCGTAGAATATAAAGCTCGTTTTCCAAACATGCAATACACAATTGTAATCCATTTAAAGAAATAGATACATTAGAACTTGTGAAAGTCGTAACAAATTGTTCTAATTGAAACATGGAAACTGAAATTAAATTTCTACTAAAATCTGAAATAAAAAATACATTATTTAAAATTAAAAATTTATTTCCGAACTTCAGACGAGCTCTTTCTCTAGCTTGGACCGCAACGAACGCTCCGTTCCCAACTCTAAGCTTTAAGCCACCTTCGTCCACTTCCTCCCACGATTCAAGAAGCTGTAAAAAGTTACAAACATGGTTAGTAGATCTAGAATCAATAATCCAAACAGATTTATCATTCTCTAAAACACATGATTCTAAGATATATGAACTATAATCATTACCTTTGTTTTTAGCTGCTAGAAACTTGGGGCAATCCTGTTTCCAATGCCCCTTCTCTTTGCAGTGAAAACACTTACCTTTACCTTTCTTGTTTTTCTTAAAACACTTAGTTCCTTGTAAATGATATTTCAGTAAACTAATATTAATTACTGAAATGAGATCTCTATCATTTAGCACCTTGAACCAAACTAAAAGGAAACCATTGTTTCACTTCTTTATCAGAAGCTATAGATGTTCATATCTATGATTAATACATCCAATCAATTATCCTACCAAGTTCCCAAGATGTAAGTATGGGCTAGTACGTAGGGTAAGAAAGTAACGAACAAGTCAAAGAACTCAAATAATACAATCACTTAGAATACTAACCACTTAGAATTGAGATTGAATTGAACTATGGTCAACTATATGATATGACTAGAATAGATAATAACGGTATGTTTACTTATCCTATCTACTATCAATATCGGTCCAGTCTGATGTAACAAATACATCTGATCTTATGTACTTTGCTAATGTTCTGGAAAGAACATAACACTTTGATGTGTAAGTAGAATATATCGTAGATTGGCAAGTTAGTGCAAATCATGTGCACTGACTAATCTTAAGACTAACTTATTTTGAACATATAATTGTATTATATTCCATTGCGATTATGTCACTATAAATACGATTAGCTATATGCTCAGGATTTAATAGAAGTTTATATTAAACAAATAATCATGAAAATAAAACATGTGAGAAATGTGATTGGCCAAGTCAAAAAATAATTTCTATTTTTTTATTGATAGTAAATGAGATCACAAAGAAGTTGTGTTTTAATTAGGGCATAAAACCCCACACCTACTGCTTGAAAGAACACATGGGATCACTATCTTCATTCTTTGGACAACCATAAATGTACATAGTAATTAATTCATACATTTTAATATCATGAGACATATGCATATAACATAAAACACAAAATTCACAAAATGATTTACCATTTCCCTTGTACCACGACAAATTACCAAAATACCCCCTTTAAGGAAAGCAGATATTACAAAGGGTATTTCAAACTCTATAAATAGGAGTCTAATGCTCACTTATAAGACAACTCTATTTTTATCTACTAGAGCACTTGGCTAGAAATACACCAAAATGCTTGATTATTCCAGAGAGCTATTTCCAATATTGAGAGAATCATTTAGTGCTTGAGATAGGGGAAATAAGCTTTTGGACAAAGGTTGTAAACCTTGTTCAAGTTGGTGATCCCGAATGCCCTTCACTTTGGTTGTGTAAGTGAGAGAGTTTTGATTATTTTTCTTGTTATTTCTTTTTTCTACTATTGCTTTTGTCTTCTCTTCTTCTATTTTCTACTTTCATATTTATTTGTATATTTTGTTTTAGAGTTGCAGTTCTTATAGTTCTCTTCTTTCTCTTATTTCTATTGTTGATTGGCTTTTTGGTCAATTGACGCGGAGTCAAAATAATTAATTCGAGAGCTTTCAATTAGACAATAAATGAACCATAAATAAGCCAAGAACCTAGTAATGATGAGCAATAAATAATAAACAACACCAGAATTTATAGAGGTTCAGCCCCAAGGATTGGTAATGACCTGCTTCCTCTTAGATTTGTATTAATCTTGAAGGTTTACACAATATCATAAGGGATTACAAGTGGGTTTCTGTGTGTAAAAGACAATACAGAATGGCAGAATCGCTGCTAAGTACCAAGCCAGGTTGCTTGGTATGTTTTGGTACTGGACGGTAGGCTATTTTTCTCAACCCCCTCCACTGTGGTGGAGAGTTTGTATTTAATTGTCCTCCTCACCCAAGGGTTGCGTTTGAGCATAATTGGTGGGGAAATATCCTTACATTCTCGCAAGTGGTTGTTGTCCTATTTGTTAGAGGCTTGACAAAGTTTACAAGGCTATTAGGTGCTCTTTGAGTTTGGTTGGGTGATTCTTGCAGACTGGTGATGGTGAGTGTAACTGCTTTCAGCTAACCAGGTTTATCTGTTTGTCATACCGACCAGCATGTTTTGCTTGTATACCTACCGAGCAGCAACCATTATACATTTTGTGTTTACACATCGACTCGCATGCCTGTCACACCGACCAGTAGGTTTTCTGGTGGTCATGCAGGGCAGTAACTATTATATATTATGTGAATATACGCCGACCAGCCTGCCCAGCGTAATGCCATGTGTCTAAAGCATAATGTCACGTGCTCAAAATTAGTACCACGTCAGATATGCCATGTTTTTAGATAACATTTTCCCCCCAAGTTTGCAAAGTTGCTAAGCAGCATGGAAACTCCGTCCACCCTAGTCAGGGGTATATTATTCATGCTACGTGGCATAACATCTGATATAGTTAGTAGCCTTTGTATTTCTTCAAGCTTCCAATAAATGACTTTTCACTCTTTCCCGCCTCTTTTTGAAACCTTAAAGTGTCATGATGGTCTCCAAATAACTGTAACTATAACACCCCAACTCCTGGGACCGTTACGGTGTGCCTTGTAAACAGTGCTAAACTCACTAATCGAGTTATTTGGCCAAAAACGTGTAACTAAGTATGATTAGCGGTTTAGGGATTAAACATTTTGGTTGAGATGTAACGTTTCACTAGAACGTTTAATATATACATTGGGATCCCGAAAATATAGTTTCAGAGTCTATTACAGAAAAACATTTACAACAGGCCGTTCTAAGCAGCAAAACAGGGTTTAACCCTAGTTCCACTTTAAACCTCGTCTGTGGCGGACAAGCAGCTGCATATGTACACGTCATCACCTAAGCTCTCCAACTCAAGGATGGTCCAGCTTCCTCTTGCCTTTACCTACACCACATAGCACCCGTGAGCCGAAGCCCAGCAAGAAAAATACTATATAACATGATATAATATCAACAGTAATCATAACAGCCATTCAGGACCAACGGTCCAAAACAAATAGGTGACAATAGCCAAAAGTCACAGAAGTGAGTACAGCTCCCTCTAGCCATGTGACGATAGGGTCACCAGGGCTTAATTGATAAGTGGTTCCTTCATAAATTTGATCAGGATAGGTGCATGGTGGTTAGTCACCAACATAACCATCCTCCCGACTCTAGAGTCGTAACTAAGGACAGCGTCCCCCAGCCATGTGAAAAACAGTCACCGGGGTCATATACCTTGGCTGTAAACATCTGGTCTTTGACCAGGCAAGTGCTTATAGTTCTCATTGACCTTCCGGTCGGTCCAGCACTGATACCCTATATGGGTCATCCAATGCCAACCTCGATTAGATATAATCTTCATTTGGCCCGCGCGTTCACAACGCACTGCCACTTCTGACTCTTGGGTCGGTGAAACACGACCAGTGCTCAGCCCGTTGTGAACTTAACTAATAAGTCACAGCTTCACAGACGGATCTGACACCATTGCTGATTTTGACTAATAAGCCAGCGCCATACACAGGTAAGCCATGCCACCAAACATATATCACATGTCCCATATCCATAAACAAGGCATTCAGCATGCTTACTTAACAAGTACTAGTACAATTAGGTCCATGCATAACACAGAGGCTCAAGCTCTGAACGATATCATACCCAGTATACAAAGCATGTCCTAATCACATGTCTCTTGTGTATCACATGCATCATACTTAACAATCCAACATGCATAATTAACCGCCATGCATGTCACATTCAATGATCAACCAACATGCACCAAGGATAACCATGCATGTCATACTCAATAACCAACGAACATGCATCAAGAATAGCCATGCATGTCACATATACACAGGGTGCAATTTTCTTACATCAGATTGGAGCTAGAATGATTAAAAGGACAACCCTTGAGAACGATCAACTTCTAGTCCATTAGCGGTCACCTAGTCATAACCAAATATGGAATCCCATCAATAAAATAAATCATAAAAAGGTTTGTAATCTAAAACCACACTCCCGGGATCCATCCCGCACTCTCGGGAATCTTAATATGCTCAAACGGGGCAAAGGAACCAAACCCCGAGCCTTAAGGATCATTCCGAGCCCTAAAATAGGTTTGCTGAAAAATGGACCAGTGATGCAGCCCTATTAAATGGCATTGCAGCCCTATCAAGTGGTGCTGCAGCCCTAATAAATGGTGCTGCAGCCCTATTTCCAAGTCAGAGAGCCCAGCTCTCAGCCCTGCCTAGCGCTGCTGCGCCAATTACAGACCAGAAACTTCTCTGGTCTTCTCCTCTGCGATTCCCCTTGAAAAAAAAACCTCCAAACCAATCCCAAACATCATCAAAACATCAAAATCAACCCCCAAACCTCATCTACATCACACCCTCATCAAAACCCAAGCAACCAAACTCAAGAACTTCCATTAATTCTCAACTAACACATCAAAATTATCAACTGAAAGCTTAATAGAAAAACAGGGTATAGCTTAAGTTCTTGGATGAAACCTTACCAAATGTTGGATTTAGACCCGCTTCAATGATTGAACCAAAGTCCTAAGCCCCCACCTTTGATCTCCTAGCATGATACCTCAAGTTGGCTCTCAAAAATTGAAAGGAAGATGGAGGGAAGAACATGTACGGGAGGGAGAGAAAGAGATGAGGATGATGCTCTGTTTTACACTTTTCCACAGCCTTCTAAACTAAATGAGCTGATATAAATCCTTAAGGTCAAAAGACCATAATGCCCCTAGGCCAAATAAATCCCTCTAAAGGCTTCCGAGGGTAAAACCATCCTTTCCCGCCTATCTCGTTAATTATAATTAACGCTCTCCAATTCCCGCTATTATCACATACCAATAAATTATATCCCATTACCCTTTTATTCCCGGCAATGTTCTAGTCATCAAGATGACCCCGAGACTCACCCCGAGCCTCGAACTTAAACCCGTTATGACTAGACCGAACACTTACATCTCATGATCGTCTCATGCCGAATAACTTGAACCAATCCACCTTATAATGTGGCTATATTAATTAATCACAACCATGCACCCAAAATACACAATTACGCCCACAGCGGCCAAATTACCAAAATACCCTTATAATAATAAATTCTCTCATATGCATGCATCCACCATCATATAATAATATAATTCACGTAAACATGCATATAATCATTAAATACCATAATAAATCAATTATGGCCCTGCCGGCCTCCTAATCAAGGTCCTAAACCTTATTAGGAAATTCGGGGCATTACAGTAATTGTACCGACAGTTGTGCAATCACCGAGAGTGGCCTGACATGTGCGGCGGTTGAGGAGACATGACTGGAGGGATATGCTTGCAGTAGTTGAGGGGACTGGCGAATGTGCAGTTCCATTAATGTCGGGTAGAAGTGTGTGTATTCTTCCTTGTTTATAAATCAGATTAGTTTGGAACCATGCGGCTCTGTTTTGAGCTGTACGACTCTGTAAATCGGAGCTGTTCAATTTTTTCGAATGAGTTATAAATAAAAATTGTTCAACCCTATCTACAGAAAAAATTTTATGGCTATTTTTGTTGCTTGGTACATACGGAGCAATGCGCAAGAACTTTAACATTAATAAAAATTATTGTTTCTAAGTCATTTTAATTACGCGTTTTTTCCACTGTTTGTCCATGTATGACTATGGTGCCACCCATTTAACCGAGCAGGATTCATAACTCATGGGTTATCCTCTTGGTCACTTGTTAACTAACTAGAGTTGCTCATAATAAATTATTCGGGACCACTTGGGTTTGTCAAAATTTATAAAGGTTTCATACACTGCTGACAATCCGTGAAATAAATCACTAGTTAGCAAGATAATCATTGTAAAAGCAAAGCTTGTAAAAATGGACAAAAATTGTGTCTTATTGGTTAAAAATTAACCATACAACTTGCATCACTACAATCGTAGCTTACATTCATAAATATTAATTATTACAATAAATGGGAAAATCATGTATGTGCATAATTAATATAGCTAAATTGAGCTGGTCGGTGGTAGGGGCAGTTCGTGCATGTACCGACCAGTCAACGATCACTTAAGTAATATTTATTGGTAGTAATTCCTTAGTTGTTCCCCATTCCTGCAACAGGGGACAGGTACTAACTCGAGATCTTGGTCATATTGTGCTAGCTTGTATGTGTCGGGCAGTACTATCTCCGTGACCTGGTAAGGGTCTTCCCAGCTTGGCCCTAGTACTCTTACTGAGGCATCTCGAGTTTCTAGGAATACTCTTTGTAGGACTAAATCACCCACGTCAAACTTTCATTCCTTAACTTTGGGATTGAAGTATCGTGCAACTCTTTGCTGATAGGCAGCCAGGCGTATGTTGGACTTTTCGCGTCTTTCTTCAAATTGGTCCAAGGATTCGGCTAGCAAATGTTGGTTATGTTCTTTTTCGTATGACGCACACCGATGAGATGCGTGATTTACCTTAACTGGCACATTTCAATATAACCATATGCAAGTGCAAAGGGGGTATCACCAGTAGCTGTTTTCTTGGTAGTCTTGTATGACTAGAGTACTTCAGACAGTTTCTTAGAACAATTTCGCTTAGTCTATTCTAGACTCTTCTTCAGAGTATCTTTGAGAGTTTTGTTAACTGCTTCTACCTGCCCGTTTACTTGAGGGTGCGAGACAGCTGAGAAACTTTTTGTGATGCCATGCTTGGCATAGAAATCATTAAACAATTGGCTTTCAAACTGGGTGCCGTTGTCAGACACTATCTTGTGGGGTAGACCAAATCTGCTGATTATATTCTTCACCACAAAGTCCAGTACCTTTTTGGAAGTGATGGTTGCAAGTGACTTAATTTCTGTCCATTTGGTGAAGTAATCAACTGCCACTACTGCATACTATACTCCCCGCTAACCTTTGGTAACCGACCAATAAGGTCAATTACCCAAATGGCGAAGGGCCATGGACTTTGCATTTGAGTAAGCTTGTTTTGGGGCTGCTTGGGGTATCTTGGAAAATCTCTGGCACTTGTCACATCTTCGAACATATGCAAAGGCATATTCATTCACAGTTGGCCAGAAGTAGCCTTGCCTTAAAATCTTCTTAGATAGACTTTGCCCCACTGCATGGTTTCCACAGAAACCCTCATGTACCTCCTTCAGCAGCCGTCCTGATTCTGTTGGTTGACACACCTGAGCAATGGCATGGAAAACCCCTTTCTATACATTACCCTGTCTAGGATTAGGTATCAAGCAGCTTTCCTCATCAGTTTCCTGGATTCAGTGCGACTGTTGGGCAGGAGTCCATGTTCTAGATAAGCTGCAATTGGGGTCATCCAGGATGGGGTGTTGTCTATAAGAAGGTCTGGTTCTGGAAGGTTGATACTTGGCTCGGCCAAGTATTCAATAGGAACTAGGTTTGTCTTGTCCATCACAACATTGTTGTCCAGCCTAGCCAGTGCATCTACTGGGCATTCTGTTCTCTTGGTATCTATTGGATGGTGTACTTCTTGAGCTGGGCGAGCAAGTCTTTGATCTTATCAAGATAAGCCACCATTTTTTATCCTCGAGCAGTGTACTCACCGAGGATCTGATTGACAACAAGTTGTGAATCGCTGTATATGTCCAAGACTTCAGCCTTCACTTCTTTGTCTAAATTTAAGCCCGCGATTAATGCTTTGTACTCCGCTTCGTTATTAGATGCATTAAATTGAAAACGGAGTGGACAATGGATGCGTTTCCCTTCAGGTGTGATGAGTGAGAGACCAACCCCAGACAACTGGTTGGTAGATGAGCCATCGACATATAGCTTCCATACTTGGGGTTCTTCTTAGGAATGAACAGGGTTGGATTCTGTGTGCTCGATGTTCTACTCAGCACCTATACAGGGTGTTGGTCCAGATTCTGATGGCTACTCAGCCATTTCCTTGTCTATCTTCGGTATACTGGTACATTCAGCTTCAAAATTTGCAGCAGCTTGGCCATTAATTGTTGTTCAGGGATGTTAGGTTATTTCATACTGTTCAAGCTCTACAAACCATTTGAGTAGCCGACCAGAGGTATCCAGCTTTTGTAGGACTTGGTGCAATGGTTGGTCAGTAAGAACCTTTATGGGATGAGCTTGGAAGTATGGGTGAAGTATTATGGAAGACAGGAGCAGGCCAGAGTTAATTTTTCAATTGGAGGATACTTACTCTCGGCTTTGACCAACCTTTTACTGACATAGTAGACTAGATGATGAATCTTGTTCTCTTTTCTGACCAGGACTGCACTGATAGCGTGTTGAGTCACTACTAGGTATGTGCACAGTTCTTCACCTTCCAAAGGTTTTGAGAGGATTGGGGGTTGTGCCAGCTGTTGATTTAGAGCTTGGAAGGCTTCTTCACACTCCTCAGTCCATTCAAATTTTGTGCCACTGAGGATATTAAAAAATGGAATACACCTATCGGTGGATTTGGACATGAATCTGCTGAGTACTGCAATGCGTCTTGTTAAGCTCTGCACGTCCTTGATCCTGGCTGGTTAGGGCATGTCTAGCAACCCCTTTATCTTCTTGGGGTTTACTTCAATTCCCTTGGAGTTCACTATAAACCCCAGGAATTTTCTCGACCCACACCAAAGGAGCATTTCAGGGGGTTCAATTTCATTCTATACTGCCTCAAGATGTTGAAGCATTCCTCCAAGTCCTCAATGTGCCCCCCCCCCCCCCCCCCAAATATTTTGGATTTTACCAACATATCATCCACGTAAACCTCCATGTTATTTCCTATCTGGTCTATAAACATACGGTTTAACAGCCGTTGATCCGTGGCTCCAGCATTTTTCAAGTCGAACGACATAACTCTATAGCAGTACAACCCCACATTCGTGCGGAAGTTGGTGTGCTCCTGTTCAGGTGGATGCATACTTATCTAGTTATACCTCGAGTAAGCATCCATAAAAGTTAAGTTCTCGTGGCTGGCTGTAGCGTCCACTGGCTTGTCAATTTTCGAAAGTGGGAAGCAGTCCTTTGGGTATGCCTTATTTAAGTATGTGAAATCTATGCACACCCTCCACTTGTTATTAGGCTTCAGTATCAATATGGGATTGGATACCCATACCGGGTAGATGGCTTCCCTAATGAAGCTGTTATTTCTAAGATGGCTTCCCTAATGAAGCTGTTATTTCTAAGCTTCTCCACCTCCCCCTTCAATGCTTTTGCCCTCGTTGGATCCAGTAACCTTTTTTTTTTTGTACAGGCTTGAAGTGTTCGATATCGATGTTGAGGGTGTGGATTCTAATGATGGGGCAGATCCCCACCATATCATCATGAGACCAGGCGAATACATCTTGGTTCTTCCACAGGAGCTGGATCAAGGCAGATCTTATGTTCCCAAACAACCATTTCCCTACCTTGACAACCCTGGTCAGGTGTTTTGGGACAAGTGTGAACCCTTCTAATTCTTCGAATGGACCCACCCCAGTCTCAATATCCCAGAAACAAGGGTTTATATCACCCCCCCCCCCCTTTTAGGCTGCATCCTATTTCTGGTGATTGGACCATGCAGGCTGTGCGGTGAAAACTGCCTTCCTTGCCTTTTTTACTGATGAATTACAACATTCTCTAGCCACCAGTTGGTTCCCTTTGAGACATCCTATACCTACCTGGGTTGGGAATTTGACGAGAAGATGGAAGACTGAAGTGACTGCTCGGAGGTCATACAGGGCTGGTCGGCCTATCATGGCATTGTACAGAGAGGGGATGTCTATTACCACAAACAAAGCCTTTACAGCGTTGTTGATAGGTGTTGTTCCCACAGTCAAAGGCAACCTTATGCTTCCTTTTGGGGCCATGCCATTCCCTATAAACCCATACAGTAGCTTCTTTCATGGTTCCAGATCTCTGATGCTTAAATTCATCCTCTTCAGGGTACTCTTGAACAGGATGTTGGCAGATGACCCATGGTCAATCATCATTCAAGCCACGATCATATTAGCGATCTGTGTTTCTACCACCAACGGATCGTTAAGCGAATGATGTACTTCTACCACCAACACTCATAGCGAGACTGTTTAGGAGTACACTCCTGGACAGCCAGTACATCTTCCTCCTGCTCGTTCCTAAGGGAACGAGCGTATCTTTCTCGAGCTTTACCGTACTTGTCGGCCAAATGCGGCCAACCCCAAATCATATCTAGCCGATCAGCAGCTGGTGGTGGTAGAAGAGGGTGATTTCTCTGATACTGTTGAGATTGTTGCTAAGGAGGCTGTTGAGGATGCTGGTCGACAGTCAGTTGTACATACCTCTTCAGATGGGCATTATTTTGTCTAATGATGTATTTTATCTCATCTTTCAGGTGTCAACATTCATTGGTTTCATGACCATAGTCATTGTGAAACCGGCAGAACTTGGTCATATCCCGTCTATAAACATCCTTCCTCATTGGTTGAGGTCTTCTGTACAGTACGACAGCCTATGTGGCATTAAAAATGTCTGCTCAGGTCTTTAACAAGATGGAGTAAGTAGTAAATTTAGGAACATATTCTCGTGGCTTCGCCTGCATGGCGGTCTTAGGCTTCTTATTGTCATTCTGGTTACCGCTACTTCCAACCTCATTACTGTGTTTGGAGTAAGTGGTATTCCAAGCATCTGTTTTCCCCTACTCAGTAGCTATCTGAGTTTGCTTATCCACCTTCCTCTTGGTTTCCTCAAGCTTGATGAATTCTACCACCCGATCAAGGAACTCTTGGGTGGTAAGTGCAGCCTTCCTTTTTAAACTACTCAAGAATAGACTTTTTACTTTGACTCTCGAATTGATGGCTATCAACTTACCATCATCACTGAGGGATTTCACTCTAGTGGATTCCCACATAAAACATTGAATGTAGTCCTTTAAAGGTTAATTATCCCTTTGTTTTATGTCCACCAAGTCATTCAGCTAAATAGAAATGGGAATTTCTGAGGAGAATTGGGAATAGAATGTGTGTACAAATCCATCCCATGATGTAATCGATCCTGGTTGTAGCATGAAAAACCATTGCTGGGCGATTTTTGACATGGTAGCCGGGAAGATCCTGCACCTGGCATCATCCTGAACCCCTTGCAAACCAATCTATAGTTCAAAGTTGAGAACACGAGATACTGGGTCCTCCAGTCCAGTGTACATCTTCCATGTCGACATTTTAAATTTGACAGGTATGGGTAGCTGATGAATACATTCAGAAAATGGGGAACCTCTCTGCCTCTACATTTCAATATTTGTTAACTTGAGGGTTGTCAAGTCCCTTACCGGTTGGGTTAACAGATCCAGTTGGGCCTGGATGTTAGGGTCTGCAGCTGCCTGGGGCTACGGTGCATTGCAGACCTCATCCATTCTTGGGTCCCAAACAGGCTCAGGCAGAGCAATCTTCTTCGAATCCTGATTTTCCCTGCTTCGATTAAGAGCATCCTAAAGGTCTTCACTTCCATGGGGCCCATTCGATTGAAAACAGAGTTTGGCTGAGGTCTGCCCTTGACATTTTGGTTATCTTCTCAGCTTGGTACTGAAGGTACTCCTTGGAACCCTCCACCTTGAGGTGGTTGGTTGTTCGGGATATCCTACCCTTGTGGGACAAATGGTCCTTCGGGATGGTTACCTCTCTGACCTTGATTATTCTGTTGGTCTCGATCATTATGCTGGCAAACTTGGCTTTCTGCCTCATCATGGTCATACCCATTAGCATAATGGGGCCTGTATGCACTACTAACCTCTAGCTTATCTCTTCGGGACCTTGGTCGGTATTTATCGAGTTTAGATGGTTATTATCATTAGGAGAGTATGTTTTATTATATTTATGTTTTGTGTTAATTTTTTTTATTGTGTTTTGTGTGGTTTGTTTGAAAAAAAAACTTTATTATTTTTTGTGTTGTCTTGAAAATATATATATTGTTGTCTTGTTAAAAAATATCAAAATCAAAAATTTTCATTTTAATAAAAAGTCAAAAATAAAAATAACAACAAGATAAATAAAGAAAATTACAAAAAAATTAGGAGGCACAAGTGTCGTCAACTATAAAAATTACAAAAATAGATAGATAGGAGGCACAAGTGGCGTCACTAAAAAAAAACAATAAATATATAAGTGAGTTTTTTTTATGGGTGGTAGAACCGTTCAAAATTTTCTTTTTAACTTTTTATTTTTAGTTCTTGTATAAATATATATATTTTTTATATTTTTGTATATATAGTTTTTTTAAGTGAAAAAATTAAAATAACTAGTAGAAGAATTCACTAACCTTGAGAAAAAGTTTGTTTCTTTTCTTGCAACTCCCTAGCAACGGGGCCAAAAACTTGATGGACCCAAAATGGGTATGTTTTAAATATTTATATCATAAGCGCACGAATCGTTCATATAGAATAGTGATCGTGTAAGCAAGGTTGTCGAACCCAAGTGAGTTGTCTAAAATAAAAAAGAAAACTATTTTAAACCAAAATTAATAAACTCTAACCTAGCTCCAAAGATTGATGAGATTTAATGTCATGAACATAAAATAAAAGATTTAAAGTAAAGTTATTTAAGAGGATAAAAATAAACCAATTATGATTTGAAAATAAGTTGTAAAAGAAAGATTATTAAGATACTAGAATCCACAAAATGTAAGTTTAATAATACTTATTAGTATATTGAATCCCAAGTTTTAGTGAAAGTTAAAATAAGTCAAACTATCATTTTCCAAATAGATTTATACTTTTAAGCACAAATTTTTTCTAAAAAGATAGAATTTTTCTTCACTTTTCAAAACAATATAATTTCAAAGTATTTAATGTGAATCAACCTAATGAAAAACAAAAAATCAAATAACATTATTTATAAGGCAAAACATAATATTTTTGTTCTAAGCATTGGATGTGTACAATTTAATATTCTTACACAAAGAATATTATGTTTTGCACAATGAAGAAC
Organism: Humulus lupulus; assembly: GCF_963169125.1. NCBI lineage: Eukaryota > Viridiplantae > Streptophyta > Magnoliopsida > Rosales > Cannabaceae > Humulus > Humulus lupulus. The sequence goes on from NC_084802.1 coordinate 16,325,895, forward strand.
AAAGAAATATTATCTAACAATCCAAAATATAAGATATTAAAGATGAAAGACATATATGAAGAAGAAAAATCCATAAACTTTGTTGCATTACAAGGGAAATCAACATACAACATAAATTTTATCTAGTTACAAGTTGCTTCATCATGTTCTTAATAATCTTATGAAAAAGATTAGAAGCACATAACTAGAATAGGAACTACAAAATAAATAAAATACATACTTGAAAATGCTCTTGAAAAACACTACAATGGAAGAGAGAATGGTAGAAAAGATGATGGTTACCCTAAATTAAGCACCCCAAAAATGGTCTTGAAATTCCCTATTTATAGCCAAAAATTAGATTATTAAAATAACCAAATTAAATTAATTAAATTGATTAAATTAACTAATTAAAGTAAATATGGCATGTATAGGTAAATTTTAGGTGTAATGATGATTTTGAGATAAAATTTGTAGAAAAGTTGGGTAAAACTTCGCATTTTTGGACAAAGGGACAAGGGGACAAATGATGGGCTCAAGGAAAATTGGCAGCTGGCTTGGTGGGCTGGCTCGGAGGCTTTAGGCGGCTGGAGGTGCTGGTAGGTGGCGTAGGCCCAAGTGGCTGTAGGCGGCCTAGGAGGAAGGCCGGGCAGGGTGTATGCGTGTGGGCCGAATGTTGGAGCTCAGGCATCTGGGCTGGGGAGAGTTGGGCCGAAGGGGTTGGCTGGCAGGCGGGCCCACGGTTTGGCCTGGGACTTCGACTGGGCCGAGTAGCTGGGCAGGAGGCCCACGATGGCTGAAGGGAGGCTGGGCTGGGTTGGGCAACTTCTTTTCCTTCAAAAATACCAAATTTTGCTTCACTTTTCTTGCTTTTAAATAGCCCAAAAATACAATAAATTTCCTATAAAAATAAACATAAATTAAATTAAAATTAAATATTTTCAATAATAAAATATGCAACATAAGTTCCATGAAAATATTAATTAAAACTTAATTTACTTAAACGTTTAAGCTCAAAAGTGCATCTTTTTACTTCTAACTTAACAATACTAATTTCAAACAATTAAACTATAACATATTATAATAAAATATCTATGAAAACATATAAAAAACTAAAAAAATTACAATAAGGCTAATAAATTAATAATTACTTAAAAACTTAATAAGCTACTTAAAAACTCAAAGACTAGGCAACAATTAGCATAAAAAAAGTGGTAAAATAACTCTATTTTGTAGAGTTATCAATATTCTTGATGCTGTTTGTACCAACCAAGTTACTGCTGGTAGTTCTGGGGTTGACCACTCCTATTTGGTACTGTAGCTCAGGGGTTGTTGTCCAATCCTGCAGCACCAGGATTCCTGTCACGGCCACTGCCCTGAGATCTTGGCCAAGAATTTCCTACTTGTTCCATTCCCATGCCACGCCTTGGCAGGACCTGTTCATCAGCTGGTAAGGGTCGCTTATTCTTGTTGGCTTGAGTGCCCCGACTAGATCTGTGACTCCTGGTCGAACCCTGATCCCCATTATGAGGTTGAGCCTCTGGCCCATGCATGACACATTCACCAAAACAAAAAACGGGAGGACGTTGTTAGTTTTGGGCAGTAGTTCCAAGTACAGTTCCCGTACCTTGGGTTTGCTGTTGTTGCATATAATTGTGGATGGATTCAGCAGCCTTTCTAGTCTGGCGCTCCATGTCCTCCTGTCGGGCCTGCACCCCCGGGTATGTCGATCCATCCATTCTTGGAAATCTCTCCTTTTTTTCCCTAAAGCCTCATTAAGGGCCTCATGCACAGTGGCTCGCCCCTGGTTCATGGTGGCAAGCCGATCTTGCATCAGCCCCATGACTTCCTTTATCTAATAAATTTAAGGGTCAAGTCCTTCAATATCTATGTGGGGCTCATACCATCCAAGACCTCCAGCTCTGGGTACTAGTTGATCGGTACCCCGTGCAGCAATTCCACTTGACGTTCCTACATAGGTGATTCCAACAAAGGTAGCAGCTCCACGTCCTAGTGTAGTGGGCCCAACAGTTTGCCCCTGACACCAGATGGATTTCTAGGCAGCAAATCACTTCGCTGCCCATTGAAATTGGTCATTGATAGGACCTGGTGAGAGAATTTCGCCTCGGGCTCTGAAGGCTCTTGGCTTGGCCTTCTGGTTAAGACTACCATCCTTGGAGCAATGGAATTCGAATGTGATTGTCTTATGCTCTCAATGAAAGCACCAAAATGTTGACTGAATTTTCGGTTAACTGATGAGGAGTCAAAATAATATATTCAAGAGCTTTCAATTAGACAATCAATGAACCATACATAAGCCAAGAACCTAGTAATGATGAGCAATAAATAATAGGCAACACTAGAATTTATAGAGGTTCAATCCCAAGGATTGGTAATGACCTACTTCCTCTTAGATTTGTATTAATCTTGAAGGGTTTCACAATATCACAAGGGGTCACAAGTGGATTTATATGTGTAAAAGACAATACAACATGGTAGAATTGATGCTAAGTACCAAGCCAGGTTGTTCGATATGTTGCTAGTGCTGGACGGTAGGCTATTTTCTCAATCCCCTCCACTGTGGTGGAGATTTTGTATTTATACTGTCCCTCTCACCCAAGGGTTGTGTCTGAGCATAACTGATGGGGAAATATCCCTACATTCTCGCAAGTGGTTGTTGTCCTATTTATTAGGAGGCTTGACCAAGTTTTCAGAGCTATTAGCCGCTCTTTGCGGATGGTCGGGCGATTCATGTAGACTGTTGATAGTGAGTGTAACTGTTTTCATCCATTTAGGTTTATCTGTTTATCATACCGACCAGCAGGTTTTGCTCGTATACCTGCCGAGCAGCAACCATTATACATTTTTTGTTTACACGCCGAACAACCTTCCTGTCACACCGACCAATAGGTTTTCTCGTGGTCCTACTGGGCATTAACTATTGTATATTATGTGAGTATGCACCGACCAGTCTGCCTAGCCTAACGCCATGTGTCTAAAGCATAATATCACATGCTCAAAATTAGTGTCATGTCAGATATGCCAATTTTCGGGATAATATCTACATTTACTTATATTTTGGTTATTGAGTTATAAATTTATTTATCTATTATCTTTTCTTTTGTAACGTTTTGCATAGAGTTTTATCTTCGGTTTTACCATTTCCATTGAATATAATATATATATCTAATAGAATTTGCCTGTAATGTTAAGGTTATTAGCGGCGAACTGGGTGGGTATGCCGCTAATAATGTTTAAATTAATATATATATATAATATTATTATCGGCGAACCTATAATTATTAGAGTCGGATTCTCTATTGCTAATGCTTAGGAGTAAATACATGGAAAAATTCTCGAGCTTTATTATTTAGAATTATTACGGCTGATAATTAATATTACTAAAGGTTGATTATTCGCCGCTAATAATATTAGCGGTGGATAAATGATATTATTAGAGGCAGACTATCTGTCGCTAATAATATTATTAGTGGCAGGAGAATAGTAATAGTGGTGGGTCCCGCTGCTAATACTTATGTATATGGGATTTTTTTTTGCACAGCCCCTCATTTGGTCTGCCTCTCTTCTCTTCTCTTCTCTAAAATACATTTTTGCAGCTTCTCTTCTCTGAACCAATGTGAACGAGACTCTCGTGAACAAACAAGAACCAACGTTTTTGAAGCGGTGTGCATATATTTATTTACACTTTTTTTTTGTAATTTTCTAGGTATTTATGTTCAGTTCTCATGTCATGATTTTGTTGTAGGAGAAGAAATCAAATGATAAATTGGTATATCATTTGAGCTTGAGCAAAATAGAGAATCGAAGAAGGGAGCTTGAGAAAAATAGAGAATCAAAGAATAAGGCAGTGGGTTATGTATTTGCTTTTCTTGTTCGTTAATGCAATGGGAGGTATGTTCACATTGTTTTGATGAGTTTTTATTGTTCAATTTTTAATTTCAAATTTTGGTGTTAGATTTTGCTTCCATGACTGACTTTCCCTCTTTCGCAACTTTTTCTTTATTGCTATTAGGTCTGTGCAATATTAGTGTGTCTTCAAGTTTGATTTTAGCTATTAAGGTATGATTCTTGCATTAAAATGTTTGAGTATGTATATTTATTTTTTATTTTGAAGTCCTGAAATTGTTTTTGAGATTGATAATGGGTATTGTTGAGTGAGATATATGAGAACTAAATTCCTTTTCTAATATTGAGAATCTTCATTGCTAATAGTTTATGTGTTTAAATGGGCAAATTTCATACAATTGTGAAATGGGTGTTATGTATATGTGTGGTGTTATGTATTGTGTTTAATTTTTCCTATGAAAATTTTATGTTATTTTTGTTAAATATTATGTATTTTTTGGACTGTATTTGTTTGGATTTATAGGTTTAAGATTTTTGGGCATGTTATAATATAGTCGTTATATTGTTGAAATGGCAGTAGAAATTTTACACATTTTAATAAAATTTAATTACTAATAAAGTTTGTAAGAAATGTTAAAATGAATAAAAATAATTTAAATTTAATAATGGTTATATTATATTAAATTAATAATTTGTTTAATATTTGAAAATAAATTAAATTTACTTATAGTAATAAAATCAATAATAATAAAAAAATGTTAGTATTTATTAAAATTATTAGAAATAAATAAATTATGGTTGTTTAATATAAATTTAATTATTATAAATAAATTTGAATTGTTTTACATTTATTAAATTAGATATGGTGAGTTTGGGGGCGAGTCGCAGCATCAAGAACAACCTTTTTTATCCACCCCGATACGCCCACAACCTCGAGATCAATTTGGGGACCTCACGCTTGGACGATCTTAACAGCAGCCTTATATTCCTTCACCGCCACACACACAACCACTGCCAGTGCCACAGCCACAACCACCGCCACAGCCACAACCACAGCCACCGCCACAGCAGAATGTTGAAGATGAGGATAATTATAGAATTGACCTTAATGATTATGTTTAGTTATTAGTTTATGTATTTTGATTAAATTAACAGTGTAAGTATTTATTATGACAATATCGGTATTAGTTAGTTCGTTTGTTATATATTAATTTTAATGTTAGTTATGTTTAAATTAATTAATTGGTTATTTTATTAAAATTTATTATGAATTAGTTTTAAAAATATATAAATTTAATAAATATTAATTTATTTTAAATTAATATTAAAAAATATAATAAAAAATTAAAATTTAGGATATCATTAGCGGTGGACCCCCGCGGCTAATAACCGTCGCTAATTAATTTTATTAATCGGTTCTGACACATACATTAGCGACGGGCTCCGCCACTACTAACCGCCACTAATAATATATTAGTAGCGGCGGGTTGTAAGTTTGCCGCTAATAACTCTTATTAGCGTCAACTTATTACCGGCGGAGAAGTAGCGGTGGAACCCCACCGGTTATTAACAGACTAATTGTTAACAACGACGAAGGGGAAAATTATTAGCGGTGGAGCTTACCGCCGCTAATGCCATTAAATGTTGTAGTGAAACTTTAGTTAAACGCTAGTGCTTAGTTGACTTGTTGCATTCAAACTAGAAAGTCACAAAGCTTTGGAGTTATGATAACAAGTCACAGCTATATTCATTTAGGAAAGCCTATCATTGCACGCACTAATCAAACGTGAAAAGAAAATTAGAGAAAGAACCATTAATGAAACAAGAAGCATAAGCAAAATTCTGAGATCTATTCTTGACCAAAGTATTGTGTGATGCAGGATCATTTTCCTCGACATTCACTTTATATAAAGTAGGATCTCATTTATATAAGTCAATATGCATGTTTCCTATAAATATATATTCAAAATAATATACATAGCAGAAAGCCTAAAATCATACAAGCATGTGAACATTACAGAGATATATAAATACAATAACAAAATCATTAGAGTACTTACGAGATGCATAGCGGAACAATGACTACACTATGAACCCCAGGAACTTCCCGGAGGCCACGCCGAAAGTACATTTCTTGGGATTCAACTTCATCCCATACTTCCGAATAACTGCGAAAGCTTCAGCCCGGTCGTCCGAATGTTTCCCGGATGTCTTGGACTTGACCAGCATATCTTCGATGTAGACTTCCATGTTTCACCCCAGCTGGGCCCGGAACATTCGGTTGACGAGCCTCTGATAGGTGACCCCGGCGTTCTTCAGTCCGAAGGGCATGACGATGTAGCAGTATATTCCCTTGTCGGTTTGGAAACTGGTATGCTCCTAGTCTACTATATGCGTGGAAATCTGATTGTAGCCGGAGTAAGCATCCATGAAGCTTAAGATCTCATACCCAGATGTCGCATCCACCATCTGGTGGATCTGGGGAAGCGGGAAGCAATCCTTCGGGCAAGCCTTATTGAGATCCATGAAATCGATGCATGTCCTCCACGTCCCGTTCGGCTTCAGCACCAGAATGGGGTTGGCTAGCCACACGCGGTATACAGCCTCACGAATGAAGTTGATTTATGACAGCTTCTCTACCTCCAGCTTGAGGGCCTTGGCCCTCTCCGTTCCCAAGGGCCTTCATTTTTTATTGACCGGGGCCGCGTTCGGGTGGATGTTCAACGCATGGCAGATGATGTTGCGGTCGATCCCCATCATATCTGAGTGACACCAGGCCAGAATATCCTAGTTCTCCTTAACTTGGGCGATTATGGCGACTCGGACCTCTGCCGACAGATTTTTCCCAACTTGGATTACCCTGGTTGGATCGGTGTCACTAATGCACACCTCCTCAATCTCCTCCATGGGTTCCAGGACATGATCATCTCCTATCCTCAGGTCCAACTCATCTTCTTCATGGATCACTCTTTCAGCAGGGGGATAAGGAACCGGGCCGATGACTTCTTCGAAGGGTTCATCCCGGACCATGTATATTGGTCGGGCGGACACGTGGTAGAAATTTCGGGCGCTCTTCTGATCTCCCCGGACTGTCCCCACCCCTCCGTTGTCGCAAAGGAACTTCATGCAAAGATGACGGATGGAGGTGATCGCCCCGAACTCGACTAGTGCGGGCCAGTCAAAAATGACAATATAAGCAGTGCGGCAATCCACCACTACGAATGTGCAGAACTTGAACGAGTGCTGCAACTCGCTCCCCAATGTTACAAGAAACTGGATCTTTCCCATGGGGAGTAACGCGTCTCCATTGAAGTCGTAGATCTATGTTGGACACGATGCCAAATATGCTTCGGTCAGGCCAATCGCGGCAAAAGCGGGTTTCAACAAAATGTTGACGGAGCTTTCGTCGTCTACCAGCACCCGGGACACCAGCTTGTTGGCGATCTAGGCCTCTATGAACAGCGGGTCATGGTGCGGGAAATGGACGTTACAGGCATCGTCCTCCATGAAGGTGATAGGAAGGTTCATCAATTTCGGGCGCTGAGCCAGGGCCTGGACCAGAGTGCATACCTCATGATGGTGGCCCTCCCAAGTAGCACTTCTGATCATTCCTGGATGGCCCTCCCAGGTGAGGTCCGCCCGAGATGGTGGCCACATGTCCGTCCACGTGAGTGGCTGCCGTCCCGGATGGATAGGGCATTCCGGGGCCGAGTATTTGCGCGACGGGGACCCCCTGAGGGGTTTGAGCCGCCGGGCCCTGTGCATACCCTCCCTGAGGCAGATATGCTTTGGGGGTACCCGGGATCGCAGGTTGTCCGGGACCTGCTGACAGGCCCGGGACTCCCACGGGCATCCTGACCCACTGGTGGAGATGCCCCAGCTTGATCAGATTCTCAATCTCATCCTTGAGCTGCCGACACTCTTCGGTCGTGTGGCCCACGTCCTTATGGTAGGTGCACCGTTTGTTGGTATCCCTCGGGTTTCTCCCCCCTTTGAACATGGGGTTAGGCTTCCGGTAGTGAACCGCCCTTTCCGTGGCCAGGAAGATGTTCTCCCTAGTGTCCACCAAATTGGTGTATTATGAATATTGGGGCTCGAAGCCCCTTTTTCCTTTCTTAGTCAGCTCAGACCGATTTTGGACTTTTTCGGATCTCTTCCCCCAGGAGGGGTTTACACTTGCCTTTATTCCCCCTGCCTGGGACTGCTGGGCCCCGACGGGGGCGGCGTTGTACCCGACCGGTGCGGCTCCATACCCGGAAAAAGGGGCGGACTGGGCGAGGGCATATCCCGAAGAGGCGTGACTGTACACCGTAGGCGTGGTTTAGGTAACCCTGGGCGCAACGGCCGAACCCGGGGCAATCGGGGGATTGCGTAGGGCTGCACTGGGAACTGCATCCCATATCCCGGGAACGCCTGGGCACTAGGCTGAGGCGCCGGAGGCCATCCGAAAGCCTGGATCTGAGCCTCCTCCCAGTTGATAAATCCTTGGGCCCTCCTTATGAATTCTTCTAAGGTAGCCGTCTTGCTACGCTGCATGTCATCCCAGAGAGGGGACCTGGCCCGGATCCGGGACTGCAATGCCACCAGGCGCTGCCCATCATCCACCTTAGTCTTGGAGGCCTCTTCAGTGAAACATTGGATGTAGGCCCTCAGTGTCTCCACAGGGAGCTGTTTAAGATTGGAGAGGGCGTTGATTTGCATATCCATCCTCATGGCGGCCACGAATTGTTTGTGAAACGCCGACTGCAGCCCTGACCACGATTGGATGGGTCCTGGCTTAAGTCTCTTCCACCACTCCTCGACGGGACCACCTAGAGTGATCGAAAAATAGAGGCACTTGCCGTCATCACTAACGTGGGCCACGGTCATAAGTCAGTTGTACCGGGACAGATGATCCCTGGGGTCGGTGTTCCCAGGATAGGCCGTGAGACTTGGTATTTTGAACCCCTTGGGGAGCACAGCGTCCAGGATGTGCCTCGCACAGGGCTCTTTGTCCTCTTCATCGGAGTCGGTGTCCGCTCCTTCCTGCTTGCGGACCAAGCGGTCCGTGACTTTTTTCAAAGCGGCCAGTTGCTCCATGAGTTGCCTGGCCATGCCATCCTCCAGGGGGATTCTTTCATTCCTCCTGTCGTTGATGTTGTTCCTAAGGTCGCTTCCTCGAGGGAGGATCTTTTCCTTATGGGCCCGCTCTTTCCGAGCGTTCAGCCCATCGCGCAGATCCACCTGGGACGTGTCGTCCCCAAAGCTAAGGGCGTGATGTTCATCGTTATGCGGGCACTCTCGGCGATTCTTGTTCACCGACGCATTGGGGTGCAAAGACCTTTCCCGTCCGGCTTGCCGTGGGGCATACCGGGGCCTAGCATCCCGCAGCCGCTTCCCTTACGGATCGATCGGGTGGGCCCGTCCTTGGACGGGGCGCACCTTCTATTTCCTAGGGAGCGGCCGGGAACGGATCCTGGCTCTTGGGACGGGGGTATTTTTCCCTTGGGTCTTTCCCTCGGCCTTCTTTTTCTCCGGGTCCGGGTTTCCTGGGCCAGGCGCAGGAAATTTCTCTGGGGGAGGGGCTGGCCGCGCATCTTCGGGGGCTCCGGCTCTAGCCTGCGGAGCAGGCTATTGCGCTCCTGAGGGCGGGCCAGCTGAGAGATTGGTTGCCAGACCCTGAGCGGCTATGAATGCCTGCAGAGCTTGGAGGGACTCTTGCATCCGCTGAGATGCCTCTGTCTGCTCAGCAATCCTGGCCTCTTGGTCCAGGACTTGCTGCTTCAGTATAGTCACCTCCAGATCCTTCTGGTTGGGGTCCACTCCTGGGATCTCGGGATCTGCAGCTTCGTCGTGGTATCCCCCCTCATTCTCCTCTTCTTCGTAATAGTCCTCCTCGAACTCTGTTCCACCCTCATAGTCTTGTGACTCGTCATGGTGGGACGTCTGAGGAGGAGCGTTCTCAGGTGGATTCTAAGGAAGAGGTTGGGAGGGCAGCGGCTCTCCATTGCCCTGCTCATGGTTAGTAGGGTCGAAAGTGGTGTGTCTTGTATTCACCATTGTCGTAGAGGTTTGATGTTAACACTAGCTTTCTCAGGCTCTCAATGAAAGCACCAAAATGTTTACCGAGATTTTCGGAAACGATATTAATAAAAGTTAAGCGAGATTAATGATAAGGGATTTAGAAGATATAAACAATATTTTTATGTGGTTGAGGCGTTAATGAGCCTTAGTCCATGAGACAGTTGTATTAGAGCTTGGAAAGTCTATAACAATGGATTTTTTCTCTTTGTTTTAGCAGAGTAACTGTATACAAGCCAAAAAGAGAGATCCCTTCTCCAGTGCTCTGTCACATATATTTATAGGCTCACAGGAGCACTGGGCTTAGGTCGGGTTGACCCGGGCCCAACAAAGGTATAAATACCACTGGCTTCTCTATTGGAAGCCCAATACAAAGGATAAAAACATAAAAAACAAACAGTAACTAGAGCCCACAGGGCCAGCTTAAAGCATATTCGTCACCCGACAAATTGGGGCTTTTGGTCTGGGCATTTTGAGTTACGAGGCAGATTCAGGGGACAAGACCAGTCAGAGTAGTGACGGCGCAGGTCTGAACCAGCGGCGTACAATCCCGAGGTGGCCTTTTCCGTAGGTGAGACGTGGGGACAACTCCCACGCTTCATGGGGCGGAGTCAGGGTCACGGATGCTTTATCCTGCCAACAGTGAGGACTCGACCCGGGTTTGTTTACCCTTGTCCCTCTTCGTTTACCGTAAGCCTGGATCATCCACCAAGTGCCCGGATCGTTTACCAGGATCTGGGGCCGTTTGCATACATCCCGATCGTAAGCCCAAACAATTGTACGTCTCCCAGATGAACGTTCCCGGATCATTCTTCCTGGACACCGTCCGGGTCAGGACCCACACTTGGGCCGTTGATGTCGATCACTTCCTGCCAAACGGGCATGGGCTGGGCCCAACCCCAATTGCCCAGTTAGTGGGCCTGGACCACCGTCCCGGGCCCAAGGCATGAAATGGGGATAGCACTAACCATAATAATTATAATTATCCATATCAAAATTATTTACTAAGTCATAAAATCATAGCTTATAATAAAAATATTTTAAAGCAATATTTCTAATTTCCACCACTCAAGTATAAACTATGTAAAAAAAATAACTTAAAGTGATATTTAAGAAGTTTATAAGAAAATAATAATTTTTGTTATTACAGTCCATATCAATATGCTTTTACCTAGAGACTAACTCAAAGGCATATAAAAACCAACACCATTTTCTTTTTTACTATTAATTTCTTAAAATGCCAGAGACAACAATAATATTACCAAACAAAGGAAACTAAACCAATCATCAAACTCTTATCATGATTGATTTGTAGCCATATTTTACAACACCACTTTAGGGATAAAAAAATACCATAGCTGCCAGTTTTACTGTAGAAATTTAAAGACTCCAAGACCAAAAATCACTACAGCAGCCCTTTGTTAATTCTTAAACCAAATAGAGCAGACAAACTCAAAATAAAAAAAGATATGAGCTTGCAATTAGAAAAAAATAAATAAATAGCAGCAAAAATTAATACAAGGTGCAACCACACAAAGATCAAACCAAACCCAGGAAAAAAAACTTAAACAGAAATAAAAAACAACACAAAAAAGAAGCTAAAACATCACTTCATGCAATATTTTGTATTTATTACTCAATAAACTAGCCTTTATGAAATATTCTCATCTTATAATTTCCTTTAATGTGAAATGACGTGAAATCAATATATCAGGGGTGCAATTGGGCTTCGCATAATGTCCAATGAATATAGAAAGGAACTTATAAGATGAGTATCATTTCACTAGTTTGTTTTCCTTTTCTCAAGAATATATCATGGGAGCCATTGGTTTTGGCATAATGTCAATCACGTGATTGGTTGTTGAAAGTGTGAATATTCCTCTTTGAAATCTTACATGCTTTGTAGTTTCAGTGGGTATCACGGGCTGGGCGTTTTGGGTTTGAAGGGTGCGGGATTTTGTATAGAAGCATGTTGTTTGGTGAATCGTGCTTGAGGAAGGTGATTCAATGGCTTCGGGTTAGTGTATGGGTTTCAATGTTGTGGCGATGGTGGGTGTGATGGAGAACTGTGATGGATTGAAATATGGGTTTGATGATAAGATGGTGAATAAAATAAATATGGTTATAGTTTGGTGGTGATGGTGGGTGGTATGTGTTTGAGATATGGTGGTCACGGTGGTGTGATGGGGAAGATGGTGGTGGGTTACAGTACCGATAAGATGAACAGGAAGATGAAAATGGAGATGGTGATAGATGGTACTTGTGAGAGGAGAGTGGGAAAGATGATGGTTGGTGGGCACTTCACCTTCGATATTTGCTTCTCTGAGTAAATGGGTCGTCAACTTCCTTTCGTCAAAGTTGGGGATCCGACCATAAGGCCTACACTTCATGTTCTTCGACATTAAAGCGGCTCCAAGCGCCATCCACGACAATCGTACCTCTCGGGAAAGAACTGAGACTTTGAATTCCAAATGATGCAGCAGATTGGATAGTCAAGTAATGCTCATGCCAAATTCATGACAATAAGAGGAAAAACTTCCAAATATAAGTGTGACAATACAAGTCCCCAAATAGAGTTTGTTTCAACCAAAATCTGTTACCACAGATCAAGAGTCAAGACCTTATCTACCAACAACATATTACAATAGATTTTGTAACAATATCTTTTACACTCGTTTTTTTCCAGTTGTAAAATAAAAGGCTAAATACTCTTAGTATATAAGACTTATCTGTATCAGAAAAAGCCAGAGTTTTTTTTGGTTTTGAGAATCCTATGTGAGAGCCTTGTAATCTGAGAAAATAAGAGAGAGAAGTTGTGAGGAAGAGTAGAGCATCTGCTCAAGAGAAAAAACTGAGAGAAATAAGAAGATCAAGTGAAGGAGATTACCTTTCAAGATGTGACTGAAATCTCGGATCTTCTAGGCTATTCTTGAATTTGATCTTATAGTGCATATTCGATCCCCCAAGAACTCTGAGGCGAGCTCAAAGAGGATTAGCCCCAAAATTGGGGTGAACCTCTATAATCTATGTGTGTCCTTCTTCTTCCCTTCCTCTTTGTTAAATTTCTGCTACTGTTTCTTTTTCTCTTTGATTTTTTCCTTCACTGATAATGTGCTGGATTTCTTGGCAGAGCTTTCGAAGGCTCTTGTTCATCTCTGCAAGAAAACAAAGTATTAGTGTTAATAACAAAACTGAGATATTTTGTCTGATTGAACCAATTCGTAGCAATTATATTAGCTATACATGTATTGGTGTGAAGGTCAAAATTGACCTTGTGAACTAATGTGTTAACTAAGTTGGTGTAGGGATAAGTTTGTAAAATCCCAACAGTGGTATCAGAGCCAGGTTCTTGGCTGGAAGATTCAACTAAAAAAATATGGAAAACATTGAGGAAGATTGGAGGAAGATTGGCCATAAGAACCAGAAGCACAGGAAGAATTCATGGATATTCCACTACAAGAAAAACTGGTTTTAGGGGCGACAATATCAGGGGCGATATAGTGTCGCCCCTCATATAGGAAATATCAGGGGTGACAGGTTGGAAGTCACCCCTAATATTCTTACACGTCGCCCCTGATATATATCATTTTTGGCAGCTACTCTAAATATTAGGGGCGACATGTGTCGCCCCTAATATTCTGACAAAACATCCCTAATAAGAATAATTTTGACACATGTTCTAATATTAGGGGCGACACGTGTCACCCCTAATATTTCCATTTTTGACACATGTTCTAATATTAGGGGCAACATGAGTCGCCCCTAATGTTCTGACACATCTCCACTAATAAGATTAATTTTGACACATGTTCTAATGTTAGGGGCGACATGTGTCAGTTTTTTTTTTCCACCTGTTCTAGTATTAGGGGCGACACGTGTAATATTAGGGGCGACACGTGTCGCCCCTAATACTGTTAATATAACCTAGCCCGTGACTCTTCTCCTTCCCTTTCCCTCATTTCTCTGGAAAAAAAAATTCCAGCCGCCTCTTCCCTCTCCTCCTCTCCTTTTTCCCTCCTTCACTCACCATCATCATCCTTGCCTCCCATCCCCACCCTCACCGAAGACCCGCGGCGCGACCCACCCCCTCCGAACACCCAGGCGCGGCACGACCCACCCCCTCCGAAGACCCACCACCATCATCGTCCTTGCCGACCTCTCAGACGCAACCCGAAGACCCAGGCTGAACTCCGGCTCAGACTCCCTCTCGGCTCTCTCTCCCGACGGTCGGCCGCAGGTAAGCTTCTATATATTTTTTATATGTATGTATATATAATATATGTAGTTCTATATATAATATATGTATATGTATATATAATATATATATGTATATATAATATATGTATATGTATATAATATATATGTATATATATAATCGGTTCATAATATTATATATAATATATGTATATGTATATGTTGTTGACCCTGATTTTGGGCAACTGATACGGAGTCAAAACACTTGACGCGGATGAATGTGTTGGAAAGAACGTAATAGCGAAAATAATAAGAACACAATGTTTTTATAGTAGTTCGGCCCCAAGATCTGGTAATAACCTACGTCCACTTAGATTGTGATTGATGTAAAACTCAAAGGAGTGATCAAATAACTAGGGTTCAACGAGTTTCACTAGCCTCTGAAGAACAAATACAATATGATTTCTATGATATTTCTAATCACAAGCGATTTAGAAGTCTGAAAAGAGAAAATAGAGCCCGATCCTCTTCCCTGAGTCCTCTTCTTCTATTTATAAGCTCAGGGAATATTTACATTGATTTGTTACAGATATTATTTCCTAAATAATCGGATACTCAGGAAATCATGGGAGAGAATCTCGGATCCCGTCATAACTGCCTAAGATTTCCTCCGCGTGTTACGTGCCTACGACCAGACTGGTCGTATGGAGAGACCAATCGCGTAACGCCGAACACCTTCTTGGTCGATGGGCGAACACAGGTTTTGCCAGGTGTCAACCACGTGCAATTAATTCTTGCCATGTCATTCATTTCTGATTTTTGGGATAACATTTTCCCCCCAAGTTTGTTTAGTGCGACCAGCAATAAAGAAACTTAAGGGAACAACCATTCGTCTTTCCACGTCTGTCAGAATCCCCGTGCGCTTTCGAAAACCGTTACATAATTATGTCTAATCAAGTCTCTTCGGTTTCCGAAAAGGCAATCTAACGGCTTGTCCACTTCCCCACGTTTCGAAAGTGGGAAGTGATGATTACCGTCTTTTGGGCTACCCCTCTGATCTTTATAAGTAGCTTTCCTTCTTTTTCAAGAAATCTTTACCCGTCATTCTTGCCAAAAAATTTCAAGAACTTGCACCAGTTGTTCAGAGCTTCATAAACCAGTCTGACGTCGTGCCGCAGGTCCTCCGTCTCAAGTTTTCGCTTTCCTTCAAATCTCCTCCCTTTCTCAGGTAAGGTTTCCATTCTTTAAGCTCTGTACTACGCCATGCATATTATTTTTGTGCTCTGATGTCTGTGTTCTTGAATAGGGTTTTTAGTATAAATCGCCTAACATTCTGCAAAACTACGTCTTTACACCTTGTATGGGTCTGTTTAGGACTTTGATAGGTAGAGTTTGCGATTTGGGACGTTGGATTGTCGAATGGTTCAACCTTTAAGCTAGACGAAAAAACTGAAAAAAAATTTCCCGCCCTGTGGGAGTTGAAAAAAGTTATGTTCAAAAAACGTTCATCTTCCTTTTTTTTTTTTACCCACGTTGAAGTTAGCATAGGATTAGGATGCTGCTGGCTATTTAGACACGAGCAACGTTATCCCAGCTTCCCCACACTACTTCGCGGATTGTCTTATCTCCTCCATTGTCTATTTGCAGTTCATATGCAAGACCCTTGGGGAGGAGAAAGACCTATCGAAGATGAACTTTTAGCCCAATTGCTCGAAGGCGAAGAGGATCCATCCACGTTGATTCCAGAGATTCCATTCTCTCGTTCTAACCCAAATCCTCCACCAGCTCCTACCCAGAATATGGCCAAAACAAAAACCAAGGCCAGAAAAAGACGTAACCCTTCTCCAAGTCAGCCTCCTGTTGATGCCCCCTCGACCAGTGGTCGAGGAGAATTCCCTCCTGAGACCGAAGTTCAGGCGCGTGCCCGTCCTCGTTATGACGACCAGCCGACTGTCGAGTGGCACGTGGTATCTCCAAGCACGGTGACCATTAGAATGGTCTCCAATTACTTAACTAAGTATAATCTGACGGGGGTGACCCTAGTCAGGCCTTCTGCCGACCAGCGAGCCAACCTGCCAGGGGGGGCTTATAGCGCCTGGTCGAGATACCATATCGAGGCGGGTGCCACCTTGCCTCTGCATTAATTTTTCCAAGGGGTGGCTAATTACTTCGGGATGGCCCCTTTTCAGATTACCCCGAACGGATATAGGATGCTGACCGCGCTCTATATCCTTTACAAACTCAAAAAATGGCCAGCCCCCTCTCCTCACGAGGTCAATTATCTATTTGACCTTAAGTCCAACCCCAACCAGGACGGTACGGGGTTCTTTCACTTTTGCCATCAGGAGACCGGACGCACGTTTCTGTCCGAGACCACCCATATCTCCAATGTGGGGAAGTATCATCTGGAATACTTTCTCACACCTGACATTGCTGCGGCCAACCTGGCATTCACCCGTGGAGGTAAGGGGATTAACAAGCCTTAAACCAGTTCTTCCTTCCCTTTAAATTTTTCCTTGTCATAATATCCTACTGTTCCACTGTACTCCATGTCCATGGTTGCGCCTGACCCCCACTCCAGGAATGGAGTCGAGGGCAGCACTTTTGGCTAGTATGTCTAATGCTGCTAAGAGTGTGAAAAACTTAATCACTAATGCTAACCTTAGGTTGGCTGGCCTTAAGGGCTCCCCTCCAGCGATCAGCGAACCTGCGGCGGGTGGTGTCCATGATGGCGTGGGACGCGAGCAGGATCCCGAGCAGTATCCTCAGTCACCCCCTCCTAGGAGGAGGCCAACTGGGGTTACAATCAGGGAACCTGCTGCTCCCCATCGAGCAGCAAAACTGACGATCCCCAAGGGCAAGGGGAAACAAAAGGCTATTGAGCCTGCCGAACAGTCTGACGACTCGTCGGATATATACGGTACATCATTTTCATTTTTAAATAACTTGCCCATTCCCATCCACCTGTTTGATGGGGATGGCAACTTTAGGAACGCTCCCTCTTTAAATTCAGATTTCTTCCAGGAACTAGGTAGTTCAGTAGAAAATGTTCTGACCAGTAGGTGTAGCTCGGGTACCTTACTTTTTGCAACTCTTATACTCTAACCTCTGTTTCTCTGTGACCCTGAAATCTCATCGTTTGAAATGTTATTCCTTGTGCAGGCATGGACTTCGGGGACTTCTTTGCACATTACCAAGCAGCTGGCGAAGCTTCTGCCCCGAAGAAGGACACCAAAAGAGCTCATGGGGAAAGCAGCAAGACCCCCGCGAAGAAGGCCCAAACAGAAGATTCTCCTGCTGACGCCCCCTCCAGAGAGGACTTAACACATCCGCTGCCCCCGAGCAACAAACTCCCGCGCCTGCCAACCCTCAGCCTTCCTCAAAGGCCGTAGACAAAGAGACCACGAACCCCTTGTCCAAAGGCTCCCTGCCCAGCCAAATAGTTGGCATGGCCAGGGAGAGACTATAACGGCTCTCCAAGCACAAGCGTGCCCAGGTCGCCATCACTGATACTGCCACGATGGACATCAACGAAATCATCAACAGGGGGCTGAACGAAATAGCCAGTGTAAGTCTTCTTTCGCTGCTTTGTTATTTATGCTAAACCTCCTTTTTTTAACTCGTTTTTTCTTCAGGGATTCTTGTCCCTGACCGCCATCTGGCGCTGATCTGGGGCGATGGTTTCTCGAGAGAGGAACTTTGACACCAGGCTTGCCCAGGCCACGCAAGCGCTCGAGGATGAGAAGGCTAAGCTGCTCATGGAGAACAAGGAGCTGCTGAAGCTGAACGAGCAGCTATGCGAAGACTAATCCACTCTTACCCGAGAGCTCCAGGAGAGTGAAGCGGCTCGGGACAAAGCTATCGACGAGCGGCACAAATGGAAGGAGAACTGCAAACTCAACACCCAAGAGTGCAAACAGCTCACACTCGACCTGTCTGCCAGCAGGGAAGAGGTAAAGAAGCTTGAGGAGCGGGTGCGCAAGCTCGAGGAGGACAGAGTTAAAACTCTGAAGAAGTATAAGGAAGTCACCTTCCTTTGCTTCTATGACTTCTAGAAGCATAACCGGGAGGTAGATATCAGCTATCTCTCCGAGCAGTTGCAAAAGACGTTGATGACGAAGTGCGTTGCTCGGCTGGAAGCAGAAGAAAAAGCCAAGGCCCAAACTCCTACTGCTGCTGCTATGGCCAAACCTCTGGCTGACCAAAATGCTCCTAACCCAGAGGACCCTCCTGTCCCCCAGCAAAATTAATTATTTTTTTCTTTTTTCGCTTTATGGCCCACGGGTCTTTTTTGTAAAGACAATTACTTTTTTATTTTATTGCTGCGAGGGCAGCTTTTTTGCTTATGTTTGAACAATTACATCCGAGCAGTACTGCTCGCAGTGTAAAGGTCTATTCCTTTTATTTCTATTTTTACATCCAAGCACTAGTGCTCACGGTGTAAACGTTTGCCTTTGGTATTATAACCTTTTATTATAATACATGTCCGCATGACCGAACTTAGCATAGTACTTTGGTTTGATTTAACAAAATCATAAATTTTGAAAAATACTCTAAGTACCGTAGCATGCTTTCACTTATTTTGTTCATGTGTTTACATACCTTGTGGTATGCTTTGCTATCGAAGTACCTTATATGCCCCCCAAGTGATCGAGAAGCTTTAGGTTCTTGGTCACTTGCCTTGACCACGACCTATGCGAACATTACTGCTCGTTGCAAAATTAACACTTGTGATACAGCAAAACAACACACGTAATGAACAAATACTTGTAAAAATAAATTTACAATAGTTGGCAAGAGTGACTGGCTACGCACAGTCCCTTATAATCTCGTATTAAAAATGGGCTAAACATGTCTTTACGAGTGATCTTAAAAAAGATCCTACATATATAAGCGATTAGCTAACAACGTGGCTAACCCTTTTTGCGAAACTTGTAAAAAGTAAAATTTAATACAAGCCAATCCTTTAAGAAGGACTGTTTACTGATAATACTTGCGCAGGTGTTCTCCATTCCAATAACGTGGAACGAGATCTCCATTTAGGCGTGCAAGTTTGTAGGTGCCCGGATGAAGGACTTCTTCAATCTGGTAAGGTCCTTCCCAATTGGGTCCGATCACTCCAGCAGTGGGGTCGCGGGTATTTAAGAAAACTCGTCGTAGCACCAAGTCACCGACGTTTAATTTTCTTTCCTTAACTTTTGAGTTAAAGTACCGGGCGACCTTTTGCTGGTACGTAGCAACTCGGAGTTGGGCTTTCTCCTGTGTCTCATCAATAGAGTCTAGGGAGTCCATCATCAGTTGGCTGTTCTGGTCCTGGTCGTATGTTATGCGTCGATGTGAGGGGGGATCTAACTCGACAGGTAACATAGCCTCATATCCGTAGGCTAAGGAAAATGGGGTATGACCTGTCGTTGTTCGGTGAGACGTTCTATACGACCAGAGGACTTCAAGCAGTTGTTTCGGCCATGCTCCTTTGGCGTCTTCGAGCCTCTTCTTTAGTGTATCCTTAAGAGTTTTATTCTCGGCCTCAACCTGCCCGTTTTCTTGGGGATGCGCAACTGAAGAAAAGCTTTTAATAATTCTGTGTCTTTTGCAGAAGTCAGTAAATAAATCGCTGTCAAATTGGGTTCCGTTGTCTGAAACTATCTTTCTGGGCAAACCATATCGGCAAACAATGTTCTTGATGACAAAGTTAAGAACTTTCTTGGTCGTTATGGTAGCGAGTGGTTCAGCTTCGGCCCATTTGGTGAAGTAGTCAACTGCCACAACTGCGTACTTTACTCCGCCTTTTCCCGTTGGCAGGGATCCAATCAAATCTATCCCCCAAACAGCAAAAGGCCACGGACTTTGCATTTGTTTCAACTCATTTGGAGCTGCTCGTGGAATTTTGGAGAACCTCTGACACTTATCGCATCTTCGTACAAACTCCATCGAATCTTCGTTCATGGTTGGCCAAAAGTAGCCTTGCCTCAGAATCTTTTTTGCCAAACTCTGCCCCCCAGCATGATCCCCGCAGAAGCCTTCATGCACCTCTTTCATGAGTTCCTTAGCTTTTTCTGGTGTAACGCATCTGAGTAGTGGCATTGAATATCCTCTTCGGTACATAACACCATCGACCAGTATGTATCTAGCAGCTTGCCTTTGTAGAGTTCTGGCTTTGTTTCAATCCGTTGGTAGCGCACTGTTTGTCAGATACTCCAAGTAAGGTGCCATCCACGTATCCTTCATTCGAATTTCCATACTGGCTTCAACCGCCTGTATGCTTGGCTCACTCAATCTTTCTACTGGCACGATGTTCAAAGTGTCAGCATCTTTCGCGCTTACGAGTTTGGCTAAGGCGTCTGCGTTTGAATTCTGATCTCGCGGTATTTGCTGGAGGATGTACTCCATGAACTGGGCTAGCAGGTCTTTTGTTTTATTCAAGTAGGCCACCATTTTTAAGCCTCGCGCTTGATATTCCCCTAGAACTTGGTTCACGACCAGTTGTGAGTCACTGTAAATATCAAGCGTCTTTATGCTCATATCTTTTGCCATTCTCAATCCAGCGAGGAGCGCTTCGTATTCGGCTTCATTATTTGACGCGGTGAAGTCGAACCTGATGGCGCAGTGAAATCGATGCCCTTCCTGCGTTATCAATATCACTCCCGCTCCTACGTGGGATTCGTTGGACGACCCATCCGTGAATAACTTCCACGAAGGAGCTTTCTCTTGAGGTTCAGACGCACTAGGCGATTTGCACTGCTCGCTGTCTGGGAGTTCTGTGAACTCTGCAATAAGATCAGCCAAGACTTGTCCTTTTACTGCTGCTCGCGGTGAATAAGTTATATCGAACTGCCCTAGTTCGACTACCCATTTTAATAATCGCTCAGCCGCCTCTAGTTTTTGGACGACTTGTCGTAGGGGCTGGTCAGTTAAAACTGTGATAGGATGGGCTTGGAAGTAAGGGCGCAACTTTCTTGAGGCTAGGATTAAGCAATATGCTAACCTCTCAATTGGTGGATATCTTAGTTCTGCTCCGATCAGCCTCTTGCTTACATAGTAGACCGCTTTTTGTACGCCTTCTTCCTCTCGTACTAGTACCGCGCTAGCAGCAACTTCAGTAATCGCCAGGTAAATAAACAAAGTTTCTCCTTCGATTGGCTTTGATAAGATGGGAGGCTGTGCCATATGGGCTTTCAAGGCCTGGAATGCCTGCTCCCAGCCTCCTGTCCATTGAAACTTCTTATTGCCCCTAAGTAGATTGAAGAAAGGGACGCATTTGTCTATTGATTTTGAAATAAATCTACTTAGGGCTGCGATTCTCCCAGTTAAACTTTGTACATCTTTGATCCTTTCTGGTGATTTCATGTCGATCAGGGCTTTTATCTTGTCGGGGTTGGCCTCGATTCCTCTTGAATTTACAATGAACCCAAAAAACTTCCCTGATCCAACTCCGAAGGAACATTTGAGGGGATTTAACTTCATCTGGTATTCGTTCAATACATCAAAGCACTCTTGTAAATCCCTCCTATGTCCTTCTTCCTTCTTAGACTTTACCAGCATGTCGTCCACGTATACCTCCATGTTTATTCCGATCAGCTCTTTAAACATGTGGTTGACTAGCCGCTGGTAAGTCGCACCTGCGTTTTTCAGTCCGAAAGGCATTACTCTATAATAGTATAAGCCCGTATCGGTTCGAAAGCTGGTGTGATCCTCGTCAGGGGGATGCATGCTAATCTGGTTGTAGCCCGAATATGCATCCATGAACGAGAGGATCTCGTGTCCTGCAGTAGCATCGACCAGCTGGTCGATTCTTGGGAGTGGGAAGCAGTCCTTTGGGCAGGCTTTATTGAGGTCTGTAAAATCCACGCAGGTTCGCCATTTGTCGTTAGGCTTGGGAACTAGCACTGGATTGGAGACCCACGACGGATAATATGCTAACCTGATGAACCCATTCTCCTTTAATCTTTCAACTTCTTCTTTTAAGGCTCTCGATCTATCCTTATCGAGCAACCTTTTTTTTTGTTGCACGGGTGGAAAAGTTTTGTCTATATTCAGGACATGGCTGATAACTGCAGGGTCTATCCCAGCCATGTCTTTGTGCGACCAGGCAAAGACTTCCTAGTTCCTCCGCAAAAATTCTACCAGTGCATGCTTCGTGGTTGGTTCTAAGTTTTTCCCGACCTTTACGACTCTGGTCGGGTCTTTTTCGTCGAGTTGGACCTCTTCCAGGTCCTCGACGGGTCCAACGTTCTCTTCAAAATCCCCAAAGCGAGGATCTAGATCCCTATCCTCACTTTGGGCAACACCCTATTTGGTGACTTCATCACCGGATTGGGCTTGCATATCAATTTCCATTTGCAACCTATCCGAGGTAGTGCTCTTCGGTGTTCCTTTTTTTGCCTTTGTGATTGAGGCGTTGTTGCACTCTCTGGCTTCCCTCTGGTTCCCCAACACGCGTCCTACCCCTGTGTCTATCGGGAACTTCATGGACAAGTGCCACATAGAGATGACGGCTCGTAGATCGACCAGTATAGGCCTCCCAATGAAGGCATTGTACGCTGAAGGACAATCGACTACTACAAAAGTAGCGAGTAATGTCCTGGTAGCAGGCACTGTACCTGTTTTCACTAGTAGTCTGATCAATCCGGTGGGGGCGAGTTCTTCACCAGAGAAGTCGTATATCATTTGGTTGCAAGGCTCCAGGTCCTTAACGGACAACTTCATGCGTTCCAGGGAAGACTTATACAGGATATTCACCGAACTTCATGTATCAACCAACACTCTTTTTACCATCATGTTATCCATCTGGATATCCACGACCAGCGGATCAGAATGTGGGAACCGGACGTGGTGGGCATCGTTATCAGAGAAGGTTATTTTGCCCTCGTCTGTCCGAGCCTTTTTTGGCGCGCGGTCCTCCACAGTCATCATTTCGATGTCCTGGTCGTGGCGCAGGGTCCGAGCATATCGTTCCCTGGCCTTTCCGCTATTTCCCGCGAGGTGCGAGCCTCCACAAATGGTCAATAATGTGTCAGTCACGGGGGCAGGCTGTAAGGGTGGCGAGCGTTGGCGTGTGGGCGCCTGCTCGTTGCTACCCGGAGCTTCTCGTTGGGAATTTCCCGAGGCCCGTACGTATCTTCTCAAGTGTCCTTGTCTAATAAGGAACTCAATTTCGTCTTTCAGCTGGTTGCATTCGTTGGTGTCATGTCTGTAGTCGTTATGATAACGATAGAACTTGGTAGTGTCTCTCTTCGAAATATCCTTCCGAATGGGGCCAGGTTTCTTATATGGCACACTAGAACTTGTGGCCTGATAAACCTCTCCCCGAGACTCAACGAGGGCAGTGTAGTTAGTGAACCGAGGTTCATAACGGTTACCCTTGGCTCATTTATTGTCGGAGGTGGAAGGCTCATTGTGTGGCCGTTTTCCACCATTCTTGCCATTGCCATTGCCGTTGCCGTTCCCGTTGCCTTTGCTGTTGCCGTTAGGTTTGGACCCATTGGCGGCTTTGGCGGGCTCGGTTGCTTTCTTATCCTTGCCTGAGGGCTTTCCATCGTCGGCAATGGCTTCTTCGAGCTTGATGTAACGATCAGCCCGGTCCAAGAATTCCTGGATAGTTCTAACTCCATCTTTGCGGAGGCTCTTCCAGAGGGGGGAGCGATGGTTAACTCCTGCGGTTATGGCCATCATTTTTCCTTCGTCCCCCACTGTTTTTGCTCCAGTTGCAGCTCACATAAAACGCTGGATGTAATCCTTCAGTGATTCTCCATCCTGCTGGCGAATTTCACCCAGCTGGTTTGCTTCGGTTGGATGCACTCGAACTGTGTAGAACTGTCCATAAAACTCCCTTACGAACATCTCCCAGGAAACTATGCTTGCAGGAGGGAATTTAAAAAACCACTCCTGCGCGGCCTCAGAAAGTGTTGCAGGGAAGATCCTGCACCGAGCGTCTTCAGACACTTTCTGAATGTCCATTTGTATCTCAAACTTATTGACATGAGATACTGGGTCTCTGTACCCGTCAAAGTTTGGAAGCGTAGGCATTTTGAACTTGCTTGGAGTTTCTGCCATAGCTATCCTCTGGACGAAAGGAGTGCATTTCCTCCTACCGTGGTCTATATAAGATGTCCTCCCCCCGACCAGCTGCTGCACTGCCTGGTTGAGGGCATCTATCTGGGCCTGTACAGCGACAGGAATCGTTGTGGCCTCTGTTGCTGGGGGGACGTTCTCGTCTCTTCTCTGCTGCTCGCTACCCCCGAGGCGGTTGAAGACATTATTTTGCCTGGGCTGCCCCCTAGCATCCCGTCTATTGGGTTGGTCATCTTGAGGTATCTGGCTCCCGCCCTTTCCTCTTTCTTCATTCCTTCGACCAGCATTTCCCTTGCCTGAGTCGGCCTCATTGTACCCATGGCCTTCTCTGAACCTCGATTGGCTGTGGTGGGATCGACTGTTCCCTCGATTTCCATCCCTGGCTGAAACGTCCCAAGCGTTAGAGGGTGGCCTGCGCTGGTCTTTGTGTCCCCGTGCATTATCATGCCGTGGGGGACCTCGGACCGCAGAGCCTAACTCTGAGTTCCTCTTGTTACTAGGAGGTTACTGACCTCTGTTCGGTAGGTTTGGCTCATCGCCCCTACGGCGTCTAAGACTGCGAGACTGATGCTCGGTCCTATTCTGCCTTTGCTGCGGGGGATTACCATGACCACCTTGGGATGGTGGCTGTGCCTCAGAGTCCAGTGGGACATCGTCATGAGGCACATGAGGCTACTCGGGCCTTTGCGGACTTGAGGGCTGGATTGGTGGGCTAGGATTAGGACCCCTTTGGGGTGGCCCATTTGCAGGGTGTTCAGGCTGCGAGGCAGGTGCAGCCTGATTCCTAGCCAACTGTAAGGCTACCTCGAGGGCTTCCATGGCTTCGCTCTAGCGACGGTCCATCTCCTCTTGTCTCTCACTTAACTCTGCGCGCTACCGTTCAATCTCCTGCTGCTGCCGCGCCAAGATTTCGGCAGCACTTTCCTGACTGGCCCTCAGATTGGTCAGCTCTTCATGCAACGCCCCCAGAGTACTTTTCAGCGTGCGTCATCCATTTCTTCCTCCTCAAAGTCCAAATGCGGCTCATCCTCAACCACACTTGCAGGAGGAGGAGGAGGTGGCGGGTTTGACGGTGCAGCGGTGGCCGCCTGTCCAGTTTTCTTTGCAGCTTTTGCCATTGTTTTTCTCAACGGTGATAAATCAAGTTCTCAATAAAAGCACCAGAATGTTGACCCTGATTTTGGGCAACTGACACGGAGTCAAAACACTTGACGCGGATGAATGTGTTGGAAAGAACGTAATAGCAAAAATAATAAGAACACGATGTTTTTATAGTGGTTCGACCCCAAGATCTGGTAATAACCTACGTCCACTTAGATTGTGATTGATGTAAAACTCAAAGGAGTGATCAAAGAACTAGGGTTCAATGAGTTTCACTAGCCTCTGAAGAACAAATATTTCTAATCACAAGCGATTTAGAAGTCTGAAAAGAGAAAATAAAGCCCGATCCTCTTCCCTGAGTCCTCTTCTTCTATTTATAAGCTCAGGGAAGATTTACATTGATTTGTTACAGATATTATTTCCTAAATAATATACTCAGGAAATCATGGGAGAGAATCTCGGATCCCGTCATAACTGCCTAAGATTTCCTCCGCGTGTTACGTGCCTACGACCAGACTAGTCGTATGGAGAGACCGATCGCGTAACGCCGAACACCTTCTTGGTCGATGGTCGAACACAGGTTTTGCCAGCTGTCAACCACGTGCAATTAATTCTTGCCATGTCATTCATTTCTGATTTTTGGGATAACATATGTATATATATATATATGTCTTGTAAAATATATAAATATGCTTCTGTTTTTTGTAATTTAATTTTTTGGGTTGATTTTGTGTAGAAATTGAAGGAGTATCTCTTGGAAATTTGGTCACTAGAGTATTTATAATTTTGTGGCATCAAGGTATTTATTTTTTAATTATGTGATTATTTTAACTAATATGTGAATGTATGTACAAAGTAAGATGTGTTCAGTGATATATTTATATATGTGTATAAAATTATAGCATGTGTTAGTATTTAAATTTGATTAATAATATGTACATTGTCAATGTTCTGGGAATTTTCTGCGTGTTTTTTGTAGGGTTTTAAATTTTTGGGATATGTTATAATAGAGATGTTATGCTGCCGAAATTTTGATAGAGTTAGATGACTAAATAAATAATAATATAATAAATAAAACATTGAATACTTAGAATTAACAAAATAAATTAAAACATTAGATAAATAATTTAATTTAATATTAACAATTTAATAATTTTAAAATAAAGTGAAAAATTATAATTTAATATTAACAAATTTAGTAATTTAAAAATAAATTAAATAATTAGATATATAATTTAAAAATAAATTAAAAGTTAGATAAATAATTTCAAAATAAATTACAAAATTTTATTTTAATTTTTTATTAACAAATTTAGTAATTAAAAATTAAATAAAAAAATTAGATAAAAAATTTCAAAATAAATTAAAAATTTAGATAAATGAATTAAAAAATTATAATTTTATTTAATATTAACAAATTTAGTAATTTAAAAATAAATTAAAAAATTAGATAAATAATTTCAAAATAAATTAAAAATTTAGATAAATGAATTAAAAAATTATAATTTCATTTAATATTAACAAATTTAGAAATTTAAAAATAAATTAAAAAATTAGATAAATAATTTCAAAATTAATTAAAAAATTAGATAAATGAATTAAAAAAATTATAATTTTATTTAATATTAACAAATTTAGTAATTTAAAAATAAATTAAAAAATTAGATAAAAAATTTCAAAATAAATTAAAATTTTAGATAAATGAATTAAAAAATTATAATTTTATTTAATATTAACAAATTTAGTAATTTAAAAATAAATTAAAAAATTAGATAAATAATTTCAAAATAAATTAAAAATTTATCTAAATGAATTAAAAAATTATAATTTTATTTAATATTAACAAATTTAGTAATTTAAAAATAAATTAAAAATTTAGATAAATGATTTCAAAATAAATTAAAAATTTATCTAAATGAATTAAAAAATTATAATTTTATTTAATATTAACAAATTTAGTAATTTAAAAATAAATTAAAAAATTAGATAAATAATTTCATAATAAATTACAAAATTATAATTTAATATCATAAGATTTTATAAGACATCATAAAACATCTAGTGTTAAAAAATATTTCTTTTTTTGTTGCTTTTCTTTGGTGATAAAATTTGATCACCAAAGATTGGATAGACGTTTTATATATTATCACTTAGTGATAATGTTTTATTAATTATTTTCAATCACGAAAAGCCTTAGACCCGTTCGGTGAAGCTGAGTCAGTAAGAACTCTTAAATATGCTTCTCTGAATTATCCAGGACGGTATGTGTCCGCATGGATAGTTTGGATTTGTTGTGTACCTATAATTTGATCTAGTAGTCATTTTTATTGTTTCATTAATAGAGATTTCAATATGTGTCTCCTTATTTGTTCTTGTAAGTGGGCAAACTTAATTTTAGTCTGCCCACTTATGAGAACTATAGGGAGGTGCTGCCGAAATTTTTACATAATCAAAACAATTTTAAGAGTGTAGATTAAATTATATGTATACTACAAATCTGAATGGGATAGGTTCTTTACCCTTATAGAAGTGGAGTGAAAAGGTGGATTAGGGCACACACACATAGTCAATAAGTTTTAATTATTGTTTATTCTTGTATCATAGATGCCGATCGATAAGAGTTGGACGACATTAAGGAATCGTAACTGTGATGCTTATTGGAATGGTCTCCAAGCCTTCTTGAGAATGGAAAAAGAACATGTAGACTGCGACGGGAGAATTTTATGCCCGTGTGTGAGGTGCCTGAATGTTAAACTACAAACTATAGATACAGTGGAGGCTCATGTCTTTGACAAGGGTTTTCAACAGAGTTATCAAAAGTGGGTTTACCATGGTGAGGTGGAAGCTAGTGTCGCCAATGAGGTAGTTAAGGAGAATGAAGATGTAGACGAGATGGTTGACGTCGTTGATGATTTCCTCTTACCGACAAATGCAGAGGAAGCAGATGGTGTGTCTGGCAGTCGAATGGGACAGTATTATGACGAGTTGTTCGACGAGATTGAAGCTGAGTTGTATTCGGGTTGTGATTGGATATCATCCTTAAACTTTTTGGCGAAGTTGATGCATTTGAAAGTTAGAGGGAAGTGGCCAAATAACTCTTTCGATGAATTGTTGAAATTACTAAAATTTGCATTTCCGAAAGATAATAAAATTCCCCCAACACACTATGAGGCGAAAAAGAAGCTGAGTAAGTTAGGGTTGGGATATCAATCAATCCATGTGTGTAAATATGATTGTTCCTTATTTCATAATGAGCATGCAAGCAAAGATTCATGTCATGTGTGTGGGAGTAGTCGATGGGTCAATGAAAAGAAGAAGGGGAAAAAGGTTCCACACAAGGTGATGCGTTACTTTCCGTTGACTCCCAGATTAAAGCGAATGTATAGTTCAAAACATACAGCTAATGACATGTTATGGCATCATACTGGGAGATCAATAGAAGATGGGGTGATGCGTCATCCGGTTGACGGGTCTCCATGGAAAGACTTTGATGCCACCCATCCTGATTTTGCAAAAGATCCTAGAAATGTTCGTCTAGGCTTGGCTGCTGGTGGGTTTAATCCTTTTGGCAACATGAGCTTATCATACAGCATGTGGCCTGTGATATTGACGAACTACAATCTCCCCCCTTGGCTATGCATGAAGGAAGAGTATTTTATGCTAACTCTGCTTATTCCTGGGCCAAAATCACCGGGTAAAGACATGGATGTATTTCTAAGACCCTTGGTGGATGAGTTAAAACAATTGTGGATTAGCAGGGTCGACACAAGAGATGGCACAAGGAATGAATTGTTCAAGATGCGTGCAGCCCTTCTGTGGACAATTAACGATTTCCTTGCTCGTAGTAGCTTGTCTGGTTGGAGCGGGCAAGGGTATAAAGCATGTCCAACGTGCAATGAAGACACCACTTCCATTCGAGTGATTGGTAAGACATCGTATGTCGGTCATAGGCAATTCTTGAGGAGTAATCATAAGTATAAAAGGGACAAGAAATTTGATGGCAAAGTTGAGAAAAGAAATCCTCAACAACAGCTTACTTGTCAACAAGTTTTAGATCAAGTCAATGCTTTACCGCTTCAAGTGTCTGGTAAACATGACAGATTTGGGGGGGTGAAGCGCAAGCGAGGTGCAGGGGAAAGTAATTGGAGGAAAAAAAGTATTTTCTATGAACTTGATTACTGGAGTTCAAATCAGTTAAAACACAACCTAGATGTGATGCATGTTGAGAAGAATGTGTGCGACAGTCTCCTTGGGACTTTGTTAGATAATGATAAATCTAAGGACACCACTAACGCAAGACATGATTTAAAGAATATGGGGGTTAGGAAATCGTTGTGGATTTACGAGGATGCCAATAAAAGGTTAATGAAACCGCATGCTCCATACGTGTTCACTTTTGAACAGAGGCCAGATTTTTGTCAATTTTTGAAAGGAGTGAAGTTGCCCGATGGTTTTTGTTCTAATCTAAAGAAAAAAGTCACAGACAATAACTCAAACATTGTTGGGTTGAAGTCTCATGATTGTCATGTGATAATGCAACGATTACTTGCAGTAGGTGTTCGCAAGTTTTTACCAGAATCTATATCCACTACCATCATTGAATTGTGTAATTTCTTCAAACAATTGTGCTCTAGGACACTGAACGTTTCTGATATGGAGAAAGCTAAGGATGACTTTATTGTTATTTTATGCAAGATGGAGTTGATTTTCCCTCCAGCATTCTTTGACATAATGTTCCATCTGGTTTTGAACTTGCCTGATGAAGCAATATTGGGAGGACCTGTATTTATGAGGTGGATGTATCCTTTTGAAAGATACATTAAAAAATTAAAAAACTATGTCAGGAATAAAACTCGTCCTGAAGGATCTATAGCAGAAGGATATGTTGCAGATGAGGCTTTGACATTTTGTGCAATGTATTTAAAAGGTGTGGAAACAAAATTTAATCAGCCTGATCGTAACGAAGATGCACCGTATGTGAATCGACACCTCACAGTGTTTGAATCTCAATGTCGTCCTCTTAGTAAGGGAATTCCCGTGCCCCTCGATGAAAATACTCGGAATAAAGCTGAGTGGTTCATATTGGACAATTCTCCATAAACTGAAGTGTATTTAGAGTAAGTACATAATTAATATTCATTTTATTCTTTGTTCAATCTACTCTTTAATTAACAATATTGACATTGTTAATTAATTAACAGGGAACACCTAACTGAGGTGCAACAAAGAGATATGGCTGCCAATCATAAATTGATACATAAGAAAGAGTTTCGTTCATGGTTTCATAAGAAGGTAACTTGTACTTAGAAAATTGCATACTACAAATTACATTCTCATTCTAATATATTTCTTTATTATTAGATATATGACTTGCACCAGCTTGGGTCATTAGAGCATGTTGATGAATTACTAGCTTTAGCATCTGGGTTAGATCTATTGGCTTACTCCTACCAAGCATGTATAGTGAACGGAGTTCGATTTGTTTCATACAATCGAGATCAGAATCGAATTACACAAAATAGTGGAGTGTGTGTTGCTGGAACAGAAGGTTTTAACTATTACGGGCAACTTGAAGAAATACTCCAGCTGTCTTTTACTGGTTCTTATTCGGTGGTATTATTTTAATGTAAATGGTTCAATACAAATCCGAAAAAAAAAAAAAAAAAACCATCACTGTAAATAATATTACTAGTATCAATGTTATCGGTGAATGGTATAAAGATGAACCGTTCATACTAGCTAGTCAAGCAAAACAAGTATTCTACATCGATGATCTCGTTACAGGACGAGATTGGAAAGTTGTCCAAGAAGTGAATCATCGGCAAGTTTGGGACTTTCCAGATGCTTCAGATATGATTGTTGATGTTGATGTTGTACATGACACCAACTCATCAAATTTTATTGTGACTGTGGATCTCGGAGAGTTGGTTGTTTAGCAATCTGATGTACCAGCGACTCAAGTCAACACGGCCCATCGACCTTCTTTAGTTGTTAAAGAAGATGATGGATTTATTAAAATAGATAGGTTAAATTACTGTCGTGTTAGTAGATGTCAGCAGATGTGGCTAGAGCTCACGGTGGAGACGCTGGCGGTGATCCTCCACCAGATCCTACTAGGATCCCGACTACATACGAGTCAGGTAATTTTTTTATTATTTTATTTACTCACATATGTTTATCATGTATATACTAATATTCTATGTATTATTAATAAAAAAATACAAGAATCCCAACTAAGAAAAAAGGTCGTGGTGCAGCTATTGGAAAAGATCTAGAGGAGAGGCGGCGTAAAAATGGAAAACCACTGGAAGTAACGTTTTTCCCACGAACGTACAAGGTTGTTGGGGGCGAGCACGCTGCTTTTGTCCGCCTTGTGGGAACCCAAATTAAAACGAAAGTTCCCGGACATTACGGTTCATGGGAATTAGTGCCTAAACAATACAAGGATCAGGTCCTTGGCATAATTTAGGTAAAAATAATATTAAATATTTTTTTTTTTAAATTTTCTTTAATATAGTACATATATTATTAATATGTTTAATTTTCAATTTAGTACTATTATCAAATAGCGGCCGTGAGGATTTCTTAAAGTGTTTAGATGGTATCGATCGAAAGATGAAAGACCGATACCGTAATAGGAAAACACTAAGACTAGAACACTTTGAGAAACACTACAATGAACCGGAGTATTGGGATAAGGTTCTAAACAACCCAACCAATGATGTTAACAAGGAGGAGTGGAAGCAGATCTGTCAGTTATTTACAAGTCCACAATTTATTGCACGCTCCATAAAGAATAAGGAAAATCGGAAGAAACAAAAGTATTCTACAACGAAGGGTACAAAATCGCTGGCAGCCGTCCGTTTTGAAAAAGTAAGTAAAAGATAAAATATTATCAAAATTATGTTCTTTTAAATTATATGTTCTCTAACATTTGGGTTATATTTTTTAGACGAACCCGGACCTCATTGAGTCATGGAAGGATTATCATTGGAAGACAGCAACAAATGATTTCGTGAACGATGATGCTCGCCAAGATTATGTGAGTTTCGATTATATTTTTTAATATTAATAGAGTTATATTTAATGTTAGTATCTAACATTTTTTGAAAACAGGAAAAACTGAAGGCTGATTTTGAGTTACAAACTTAGCAAACATCCACTGATGCTTCTAATAATGATAGTCCGTCATCAGTTGATCAGGTGGAGGTGCTACAAAAAGTATTAGGCCAAAGGTGTGGACATGTGCGAGGAGTGGGCCGCAAATTGAAGGGGTCGGGTTCGAGGTCGAGGTCGAGGTCATCATCTACCCAACACTCTCACTTCAGCGAGTCTCAAGTTCCTCCTCAGCATTCAAGAGAATATATAGAAAATTTGGAGAATAATATACAGAAATTGACTGATCAAGTTAATTTCTTATCTCAATTTTTTGTACCTTCATTTCGTCCACCAAACGTTCAGATGCCGCCTGTGCCTGATAGTGACAATATTTCTAGGGCTTCGTCTTCTCAACCTCCAGCTCCAACTCATCCTTCTATGTACGGGGCAGCGCCGTCTCAACATATGGTACCTCCATATATGTACGAAGCAACACCTTATCCGTGGCAGATTCCACCGTCCTCCCAGCCGTCGTATCCCTACATGTATGGAGCTATATCATCTATATTACCTCCACAATATCCTTGGCCGATGCCGCCACCGCAGTAATCACAACCACAGCCACCGCAACAACCACAACAAGAAGACAATAGGGAGGAGGACGAGGCAGCTGATTTAGGAGACTGGGTTTATTTTATTATTAATTATTGTTAAATTTTATGAACAATATGAATATTTGCTATGTTAATGTATTATGAATATGTACAATTGTTATTTTAATAAACTAATTTTAATATTTAATATAATATTTTTATTTTTAATATATTTGTTCTCAATTATTAAAATTTTAAATAATAATTTCGATAAATAATTAATTAAAATTGTATTTAATTAATTAATTTTATTATTATTTTTTAAATGAAATAGTATTAGGGGCGACACTGTCACCCCTGATAATATGCCACGTGCAACTATTTGGGGCGACATATAGACAAAAATAATTCAAAATTTTCAAATTTTTTAGGCGACATTTCAAGTTTTAGGGGCGACTCTGTCGCCACTGATATTTGAATATCAGGGGCAACCCTTCGAGGCGCCCCTAGTGTACCCTTTAGGGACATTTTTTCACGGGCGACTAATCAGGGGCGACTTTTCGGGTTATTAGGGGCGACATGCGTCACCCCTAAAACTCATTTTTGTTGTAGTGTTCCTTTATTGGATATCCCTAGTGAAGAAATTCAAACTCTATCTGATCTATTTACTTTCATTCCTAACATGAGTAAATTTAAAGTAGATATTGACAAATTTGATGGGTCTGGTGATTACAGGATTTGGAGGAAAAATATTAGAGCATTGTTGGCTCAACGGAAGCTGCTAAGGGTTCTTGAAGAACCTATTAAATGGCCAAAAAATACTACAAAAGTCCAACAAGAGGAACTGCTTGAAACAGCAACATGAATCATCATATTCAATCTATCTAATTCTATAATCAGATTAGTGGATAAAGAAGAGACACCTGGCAAGATTTGGAAAAATCTTGAAGAACAATTCCAGCAAAAGTCTCTCACAAATCAACACCAAAGGTTGTGACTCATTTCTCTCTCTTCCATGGCAAAGAAGAAGAAATCGACTCGGAAGCCTGTGACACGTTCGGTTGCCCAGGGCTCTCCGTCAATCCTAGATGAGAATGATCAGGAAGGCTCTGCTGCTGGTGATGCAATCTTTGAAGGTGAGGTGCCGACTAAGGGGTTGACTCTCATTGCTAAAGTGGTTAAGTCGACAGAATTTAGGGAAAACCAGGTTGCTGAGCATTGGGCCTCTGGGATGGCTACTCTATCGTTGAACCATCCTAGCTGGGCGGACAAGGTGGAGAAAGGTGACTATCAGGCCCCGGCTCACAATCAATGGCAACAATTCATGGCGGGTAAACTCTCATTTTGTGACAAAAAACTAGAGTTTGCTGAACCCTTGATTAAAGATGGTAAGAAAATTACTCAGGTTGATATTGAAGAGGTCAAATGCCAATCTGCTAATTGGAGTTCTGCAATTATTTGTATGGTTCTTGGTGCTAATCCCCCAATGGCTGTGTTTGAAGGGTTCATCAAAAGAGTTTGGGGTCATCTAGGGATTGTTCAAATAGCTAGAATGACAATGGGGCTGACTATGGTCAAGTTTAATGATGATGCTACTCGAGATTGCGTGCTTGAAAATGGTATCCTTCAGTTTGATAGGAAACTAGTTATCATCTGTCCATGGACTACTGATCTCAGTGCAGTTCGCTTAATCCGCTCAGTACCTCTGTGGATACGATTACATGACTTAGGCCTTCAGTATTGGGGTAGCAAATGCCTTAGTGCTCTTGTGAGTACGATAGGTAAATCGATCATGGTAGAAAAATTTACTCGAGAGCGATCTAGAGTTCAATTTGCTAGGGTTTTTGTGGAGATGGATATACCAGATAATCCCCCTAGGATTATACAATACCTTAATGAGTATGGTCAACTTGTTGAACAGGCGGTGGATTATGAATGGCTTCCTATGAAATGTAAAGTATGCTCTGGATATGGTCATGCCATGGTGGACTGTCGAATGGAGATGAAAATTCAGTGGGTCCAGAAGGACACTCAGCCTAAAATTGATTTAGAGGGGGGGGGGGGGGGGGGGGGGGGGGGGGGGGACAAGGGCAACCAACATATGGTTGATATCCCTGATCTGTCTAAGGGTTCGGCCAATGCAACTACAATTGCTGAGGGACAAAACATCAGTGAAGCTACTTGGAAAAATCCAAAGAAAGTGGTTCTTCTTTCCAAACAAGGACCAACTGAAACTGTTAGTACTCTGGCTGCTAAAGTTCCAACTGGGCCAGGACAGAACCGGAAAAACTCATTTAAGGTGCTTCAAGAGCAGGCGGAGGGTGAGAAAGGAGGTATTTCTATTACTAACTTTTCTTATGGATAATTGCAATATCTTGAGTTGGAATTTGAGAGGGTTGAATGGTTCTAATAAGAAGACTGTTATTTTAGATATATGTGGTAGAAATAAAGTGGGGGTTGGTGCTCTATTGGAAACTAAAATGAGGGGGAATAAAGTCGTGGAGTTAATGGCTCATAAGTTTACAAATTTGGATTTTTATTCCAGTCCTGTTACTGAAGGAAAAATATTGATCATTTGGAGGAAGATATTTGTGAAAGTTATTATTATAGAGGAGACTAATTAGTATGTCCACTGTTTTGTTAAAATGGCTAGTCAGAGATATACTTTTAGTGCTACTTTTGTGTATGGGTTCAATATAGTGGGGAACGGAAGAGATTATGGCAAAGTTTACCTAGGCTTACTCTCCCTGCAAAGTCTTGGGTTATCTGGGGTGATTTTAATGCCATATTTACTGTTAAGGATAGAAGTGGTGGTAAACCTGTTTCCAAATCGAAACTGATGGATTCTTCTCAATGGCTTGCTGGGAATCAAGTGGATTCGCTTAAAAGTACTGGATCTTTTTTTACATGGACAAATAATCAAGATGGGCCTGCTCGTATATACTCTAAGATAGACCATGTCTTTACTAATGATGACTGGCTTGATTTTTTTCCTACTTCCACAGCTGTTTTTCATTGGGAAACTGTCTCTGACCATTGTTCTTGTATTGTTTCTGCCACGTCCATGGAGAATATGGGTGTTAAATTGTTTCGATTCTATAATTTTTGGATAGATCATCAAGATTTTAAAGAGGTGAACCTGAATAGCTGGAGGAAACCGATTAATGAGACTGGTTTGAAGGCTATTTACTTGAAGACCATGACGCTGAAACATAGATTGAAGAGATTTAACAGGGACAATATTGGAGATATAGGAGTGAAATATCAAGAGGCAAAGGGTCATTACCAGGAAGCTCAAATCCAAGCTCAAAAACATCCCTGAGACCATGGTTTTCAAGAGATAGCAACGGCTGCTGCTGTAGCTTTCACTGTTCAGGAGCAAATGTACCACAATTTTTTGGCTAAAGAAGCAAAATTAACTGGTTATGGGAGGGAGATGTGAACACCTCTTATTTTCATGCTTGCCTGAAAAATCGTAAAGAAGAGAATAGAATTGCAACCTACCTAACTGAGCAAGGTAGATTGATTGATAATTTTCCTGATGTGGTTTCTCATTTTTTGGAGCACTTTAGAAGTTTTATGGGTAGTCCCAGTTCAGCTACTACAAAGATAAACTTATAATGTGTTGAGTTGGGTACTAAACTCTCGATTGACCAGCAGCTCTCTCTATTGAAACCATTCTCTCATAAGGAAATCTGGGATGCATTTTTTAGCATTCCCATCATCAAATCCCTGGGTCCTGATGGGTTTGGTTATGCTTTTTTCAAGGTATTATGGCTGGATATTGGTGGTGAAATATGTAGAGCAGTTGGACATTTCTTTGAGACATGAATTTTTCCTACTGAGCTTCATAATACAACTCTTTCTTTGGTTCCTAAAACTGATAATCCTTCTCGGGCTGTGGACTACAAGCCTATTGCTTGTTGTTCTACCATATACAAGTGCATATCAAAACTGTTGTGATCCCGATTAGCCATGGTCCTTCCTGATCTAGTTTAACCGAATCAAGGTGCTTTTGTTCAGGGTAGATCTATTGCTCATAACATCTTGATATTCCAAGATCTCATCAAGAATTATGGGAGGACATCTACCTCTCCTAGATGTGCCATTAAGATAGACCTAAGCAATCTTATGATACTATTGATTGGTAGTTTCTTAAAGATCTTTTAAAGTCTTTATGTTTTCCTATGAGGTTTATAGGTTGGATTATGACTTGCCTAAAAAACACAACATACTCCTTGCTTATGAATGGAAGGGTTCAAGGTAGTTTCAAGGTTGAGAAAGGGTTGCATCAAGGTGATCATATGTCTCCGCTTTTGTTTGTTCTAATCATGGAATATCTTACTCGGAGTCTTCAAGTGGCAGCTCAAGATTACACTTTCATATTTCACCCTATGTGTAAAAGTCTCAAACTCCTTAGTCTATGCTTTGCTGATGACTTGATTTTATTTTGTAAGGGGCCTTTTTCTGCTGTTAGAGTGCTCAAAGTAGCTCTAGAGGAGTTTAGTTCTGCTACAGGGCTCCATGTTAATACTAGCAAATCTCACATCTTTTTTGGGGGAGTTAATGTAGCAGATAGAAAGACCATAGCTCATGAGATTCAGCTTACTGAAGGGACCTTTTGCTCTTAAGTATATAGGTGTTCCTATGCAGCTAACCAAGTGGAAACATGAAGATTGTGATATTATTATCCCAAAGATCAAAATGCGATTACATACTTGGGCTAGTAGGCATCTGTCTTTTGCTGGCCGAAGTCAGCTTATACATTCAGTTTTGTTTGGGCTTCGTAATTACTGGATGAGTATATTTGTGCTCCCACAAAGTGTTGTTAAGGAAGTTGAAAAACTTTGTCGTGGCTTTCTCTGGGGTATTACTGGTAATAGAAGCAAAATTCACATTCCTTCTTGGAAGAAGGTTTGTCTTCCTAAGGCTTATGGTGGTCTCGGGTTCAGGGATGGTTCAAATTGGAACCGAGCTATTTTAGCTAAGTATATTTGGGCCATTTCTGAGAAGCATGATTTGCTTTGGCTCAAATGGATTAACTCTA
Organism: Humulus lupulus; assembly: GCF_963169125.1. Lineage (NCBI taxonomy): Eukaryota > Viridiplantae > Streptophyta > Magnoliopsida > Rosales > Cannabaceae > Humulus > Humulus lupulus. The sequence continues at coordinate 16,363,905 of NC_084802.1, forward strand.
TCTATTTGAAAGACTCCAATTTCTGGAATTACAAGTTGAAACTGGATTCGAGCTGGTATTGGAGGAAACTTTGTCATTTGAGGGCAAAATTCAGTCCAGTTGAGGTGAAAGTTGCTGGTGTAACAGGGATATTTAAAGCCTCTAAACTCTATAATAGTACTCTTTGCCAACAACAGGTGGGCTATCATCAAGCTGTTTGGTGCAGGCTCTCTATCCCTAAGCATCATTTTTTACTTTGGCAAGTGGTAAACTCTCAGCTTCTTACTCAAGACAACATGCTCAGGTTCTGTATTCCACTTGAATCTCTTTTATGTCTTGTTTGTGGTTTCTATAATGAGAGTCAAACCCATCTCTTCTTTGAGTGTTATCTTTCCAAGAAGGTAACCAATTTAATCTTTGCTTGGATGGGGTTTAGAGCTTGGCCTAATGAGTTTACTGGTTGGACGGTTTGGATTGCTAGTAGAAGACCTGGAATTATTTCTTCCATCACCAATATGAATTGGCTGCTGTTATATATTACCTCTGGAGGAACCGAAACAGATGCATGTTTGATGGGTTTACTTGGACTGCTGATTATCTAGCAATTGATATCATGAATATAATCCATTACAGGTTATTCATTGTTAAAAATACGAAGTTAACATTACAGGAACAGAGATTTATAAACAAAATTACAATGTAATTAGTTTGGGTGGGTTGTTTTGGGTGTATTGCCTTGTACAGTTGTATTGGTTAGTTGATTAATGAAGCTCATTTCCTTCTTGATCAAAAAAAAAAAGTCTCTCACAAATAAAATATTCTTGAAAGAAAGAATATTTGGTTTCAAGATGAATCATACCAAAACACTTGAACAGAATATAGATGAATTCCTAAGGATGCATATAGAATTGGCTAATTCAGGAGAGAATGAAGCATTAAGTGATGAAAACCAAGCCATAACCATACTTAACTCACTGCCAGAATCTTATAGGGAAGTCAAGATTGCCATTAAGTATGGTAGAACTGAAATCACTCTAGAAAAAGTCATTTCAGCTTTAAGATCAAAGGATCTTGAGATGAAGAATGAAAAGTTGGGCAATGGAGAACTGATTCTCAACAGAGGAAGATCTATTCATAAAAAGCCATGGCACAACAAAGGAAGAAGCAAGAGTCGGGGCCATTATAAAGGCAATCATGACAGAGGAAGATCTCAGTCAAAGGGGCCAAATGATCAAAAAGGATGTTTTCATTGTGGCAAACCTGGGCACTATAAAAGAGACTATTACTTCTGGAAAAGAAGAAAGAACAAGGCAGATGGACAAGAAGATTCAAGTTGTTTAGATCATCAATCAAACAAATACAAGGGAGATTATCAAAATGCAAACCTAACTGACGGTTATGATAGTGGAGAAGTGTTTGTAGTTGCTACCTCCTTTAAGGATGACTAGATTCTAGACTCGGGTTGTACATTTCATATAACTAATAATCGAAATTTGTTGTCTGAATTCAGGGAATCAAAAGGAGGAAAAGTGATAGTTGGAAATGATCAAAGTTGTGCAATAGAGGGCTGTGGAACAGTCAGGTTCAACATGTTTAATGGCATCACTAGAACCTTAACAGGGGTAAGGTATGTACCTAACCTATCCAGGAATTTAATTTCACTAAGTGTTTTGGATGATTTAAATGTAGAAAGCAAGATAAAAGGAGGGCAAGTGAAGTGTTGCAAAGGGTCTATGGTGATCATGAAAGGAACAAAGAAAGATGGCTTATACTACTTGATTGGAGAACCAATAGCAAACTGTAACAATACAGTAGCTGCTGCCCCTGAAGATACAAAGGCAACCTTATGGCACAGAAGGTTAGGACACGTAAGTGAGAAAGGGCTTTCAGATAATGAGTGATCAACAACTATTTGGTAAGGATAAAATAAGCAAAGTTGATTTCTGTGAATATTGTGTTCTAGGCAAACACCGTACGCTTAAGTTTAAAACTGGTACACATAAAACCAGACACATACTAGAATATATTCATTTATATTTATGGGGTCCAGAATAAGTAAGCACTCATGGTGGGAATGTCTATTTTTTTGTCTATAGTGGATGACTATTCTAGGATGGTTTGGGTTTTCTTACTTAAACATAAAAATGAGGCTTTCAAAAAATTTAGACAATGGAAACTTTTGATAGAAAACCTAACTAATAAGAGGATAAAAACCCTTAGAACCGATAATGGCCTAGAATTTTGTAATAATGATTTCGACACCTACTGCAAAGAAAATGGTATCCAAAGACATAGAACCATAAGATTAACACCCCAAAAAAATGGAGTAGCTGAGAGAATGAATAGAACACTTCTGAATAAAGCATGATGCATGTTGTTTAATGCTGGATTAGCTCACGAGTTTTGGGGAGAAGCTATACTAACAGCTGCCTATCTCATTAATAGGTGTCCTTCTAGTGCTACTAAGTTTAAAACTCCCGAGGAAAGGTGGACTGGTAAATCACCAGATCTGTCCAACTTGAGAGTTTTTGGCTATGCAGCTTATGCACACCAAAGTGTGGGAAAACTAGAACCTAGAGCTTTAAAGTGTGTGTTTCTAGGTTACCTCGAGGAAGTCAAAGGTTATAGATTGTGGGTTAAAGAGAAAGGTGGTTTTAAAACTTTGATTAGTAGGGATGTATTATTTAAAGAAGATATTTTTCCATGTTTATCTACTACTAACCAAAATGCATGTGAGAAAGAAATTACTAACCCTGCAGGAAGCAATACTACCTACCTACCCGACACTATTCAGGTGGAACACATGGCTAAAGAACCTGACATAAACCAAGTAAAACCTACCCAAACTCAAGCAGAATCTGAAATTGATACAGAACATGTGGAACCAGTCGAAATTGAGAGACAACAAACAGAAGGAAATGAAGATCAAAGTTAGAGACAAGAGGAAAACCTGTCTAACTACCAGTTGACCCGAGATAGAGAAAGAAGAGATCCTAAACCAAACAAGAAATACAACTTCAATGTATGGAATGAGGATCTAGCCTATGCCTACATGAGTTACTTAGAATCAAAGAAAATAGAACCCCAATCATATGAAGAAGCAGTAAACAGTGAAGACTTAAGGAAGTGGATCAAAGCCATGGAGGAAGAAATGAAGTCTTTAATAAAAAAATAAGAGACTTGGAAATTGGTTGCTAAACCCAAAGGAAAGAGCATAGTGTCTTGCAAATGGTTGTATAAACTAAAGGAAGGGCATAGCAAGGAAGAACCTACAAGGTACAAGGAAAGACTAGTAGCCAAGGGGTTTACTCAAAAAGAGGGGATAGATTTTACTGAGATTTTTTCATCTGTTGTGAAATACAAGACAATTAGGGTAATGCTGGCACTTGCTGCATAGTTTGATCTAGAAGTGGACCAAATGGATGTTACCACTGCCTTCTTACATGGGGAATTGGAAGAAGAGATATATATGGAACAACCTAAAGGGTTCACTAAAGCTAATGCTTTAAATATGGTGTGAAAATTGGAAAAATCTTTGTATGGACTTAAATAATCTCCTAGGCAGTGGAATAATAAGTTTGATTCCTTCATGACTAAACAAGGGTTCAACAGGAGTAATTTCGACACTTACATGTATTTTAAAGGAACTCAGATTCTAAATGCAACATATTTGCTACTGTATGTTGATGATATGATTATCATAAGTAAGGAAAGGTCAAACATAGATGCTCTAAAGGTGATGCTCAGATCTGATTTTGAAATGAAGGACCAAGGAGAAGCAACAAATATACTTGGTATAACTATCAGAAGAGATAGAAGAAAAGGCAAGATGCATCTCGGGCAAATGAGGTATATACAGAAAATACTTGAGAGATTTTCTATGATGAATGCTAAGATAACCAAACAGCCAATTACCAACTAACACCCTATGTCTAAAGATCAGTGCCCTAAAACAGAAGAAGAAATAGAGTATATGAGTAAAGTTCCTTATTCTAATATTGTGGGCTCATTGATGTACCTAATTAATGGTTTGTACAAGACCAGACTTATCCTATGCAATGAGTTTACTAAGTAAGTACATGGCCAATCCTGGAAAACCACACTGGAATGCAATGAAGTGGGCTCTAAGATACTTACTGGGAACAATGGACACCGTACTCACTTACAGAAGGCAAGGATCTAACATAATATTAGAAGGCTATAGTGATGCTGATTATGCAGGTAATAGAGACCAAAGGAGATCTACATCAACATACTATTTCTTACTAGGAGGAAACTGTGTAAGCTGGAGAGTGCAATTAAAACCTGTAGTGGCCCTATCGACCACTGAATCTGAATATATTGCAGTAACATAAGCTAGCAAAGAAGCCCCGTGTATGCAAGGACTACTAGAAGAGTTAAACCTAAGTTGTGGTGTTCCTATAGTCTACTCAGACAGTCAGAGTTGTATTCATCTCTGCAAAAATCATGTCTTTCATGACAGGACCAAACATGTAGAGATAAAATACTACTTTATCAGAGAGAAGGTGACTGATGAACAAGTCCGGATAGAAAAAGTAACCATAGAAGAAAACACTATAGATATGGGGACAAAGACCGTGACCTTACACAAATTTAAACTGTGTTTAAACACAGTTTAAATTTTTTAGGGGTCGATACAGGAGGATGAGGCCTAGGGTACTGAGCTAAGACCCTCAGAGTTAAATATGCACTAGTAAACACAACTCAATTTGGGAACTTGGGTGGAAATTGTTACAATACAAGTCCCCAAATAGAGTTTGTTTCAACCAAAATCTGTTACAACAGATCAAGACTCAAGACCTTATCTACCAACAACATATTACAATAGAATTTGTAACAATATCTTTTATACTCATTTTTTTCAGTTGTAAAATAAAAGGCTAAATACTCTTAGTATATAAGACCAATTCGTATCAGAAAAAGCCAGAGTTTTTTTTTTTGGTTTTGAGAATCCTTTGTGAGAGCCTTGTAATATGAGAAAATAAGAGAGAGAGGTTGTAAGGAAGAGAAGAGCATCTACTCAAGATAAAAAAACTGAGAAAAATAAGAAGATCAAGTGAAGGAGATTACCTTTCAAGCTGTGACTGGAATCTCGGGTCTTCTAGGCTGTTCTTGAATCTGATCTTATAGTGCATATTCGAGCCCCAAGAACTCTGAGGCGAGCTCGAAGAGGATTAGCCCCGAAATTGGGGTGAACCTCTATAATCTCTATCTCTCCTTCTTCTTCCCTTCCTCTTTGTTAAATTTCTGCTACTGTTTCTTTTTCTCTTTAATTTTTTCCTTCACTGGTTAAGATATTTTTTCTGATTGAACCAATTCGTGGCAATTATATAGCTATACATGTATTGGTGTAAAGGTCAAAATTGACCTTGTAAACTAATGTGTTAACTGAGTTGGTGTAGGGATAGGTTTGTAAAATCTCAACAATAAGAACTCTCAAAACTTTATTTCAAATATCAAATTCCAAAAGCTTCCCTTACATTGTTCCGCTAGGCTTAAATTGTCGTTACAATAAAGCTAATAAATGACAAAATAATAAAAAAGATAAAATATAATAAAATAAAATAAAGTTATAGAATATTATAAATATTTATATATATATCCTACATCAATGTTGGTTATTATGGTACTCAAGCATCTCCACGATCTGCTTCATTGATGGTCGAGCATCCTTGTCTTCTTCAACACATTGCAAAGCCACCTTAACTAAAAGCTTTATCTTCTCCTTATCAAATTCCCCCAATTCCAACATTGGATCTAATATTTCTTCAATCCTAGATTCCCTATCACCATCTCCATACATCTTCTCCTTCACCCATGTCACCAATCTCCCATGTTGATCCGCCATTTCTCTTCCCGTTACTAATTTTATCACCACCATTCCATAGCTATACACATCCACTTTAGAGGTAATAGGAAGATTATACACCCACTCAGGCGCCATGTAACCCCTTGTCCCTCGAATCCTCGAGAAGCTTGGGTCATGACACTCGCCTCTGTTCAGCAGCTTTGACAACCCGAAATCAGCCACTTTTGCATTGTAATTGGAGTCCAACAGAATATTCTCAGGCTTGACGTCACAATGCAAAACCCACTCCAAACACTCTTCATGCAAATATGCTAGTCCCTTTGATGTTCCCATTGCTATGTCAAACCGCTTCTCCCAATCGAGTTCTATGTTTTTCAAATTGTCAGCTAGAGATCCATGCTCCATGTACTCATACACCAATAGTCTATGCCTTCCCTCAGCACAATAACCCCATATCTCTATCAAGTTCATGTGGTTCAACCTCCCAATCGTGCTTACTTCTGCTAAGAATTCGGCTTCTCCTCCATTTGATTCCGTCAATCTCTTGATCGCCGCAACTCGGCCATCCGCTAACACACCTGTTAGAATGGATAGTAAAAGGTAAGTTTAGAAAGTAAGTCGAGAAAAGTATAAATGAAAGGTATGCCACCAATTGACGATAAGTAGAATAAGCGAAACTCTAACGATACCTTTATATACGGTGCCTCCACCGCCAGCTCCAATCGTGTTGCAGAATCCAGCTGTGGCTTTTCTTAGCTCTGCATAAGTAAATTTTTGAAACCGTGTAAGGGCGGCGAGGGTGTAACCATGGGAATTGAGTTTGCTCTCTTTTCTGCTACAGTACAAGAAAGATAAGACTACCGAAACGCAGGTGATTTCCACTCCTGCCAATGCAATGGCAACCCAAAGCAAGACCTTCAAGCCTCCATTCTCTTTAGCCTTGTTATAGGTTCTGTCTAGCAACACCAATTTGGAAGAACAGTACTGCTCACTTTTCAATTTTGTATGGAGCTTCTCAAAATAGGAAATCTTATCTTTAGGGAGTCTTACATGGACATCTCCTGGGAAACTTGAGGTATGAGCTCCATTAACTAGTAGATGCTTAGTATAACATCTTGAACCCGGATTAGCAACGTTACTCATATGATATTGGATACCTTTGCAATCTGAAAAGAACAAACACTTTTCTTCACATTCTTTTAAAGAAAGGTTCTCATAGAAGTTTTTGTCGTAGCCATAGAACTCTGCATTAGCAATGCGGTGAAAGCTACTCTCTTGGTTATGTCTCCATTCGAATCGTGGCTCGCACCCAAATGCCCAATTCGAAGAATCTTTCACCTTATATCCAGGCACACAAGAGCAACTCCTACCTAAAACATGATCATATGAGCACATACTATTAGGTCCACAAATCCCATGAACATTGCATGGAGAAGAGATGGCTTGCCAAGTAACAGTCCAACTCTTAGTCTTTTCATCAAAACTATACAGTCGAAGATTTCCATCCGGGTCAAGAGTCAATCTCCGGTTGATCTTAGCACCGTGATCCAAGGCCGAAAATATTAGATTATCCGAAGAAGCAAAGTCACCAATGGAGTTTATCGTTGCAGATTTGGAGATGTTGTATCTAAATCTTCCAGTTTGAAATGGCCCGAGCCACGGAGCCGGCCAGTACACACTCGCCACGACCCGATCGGGCCCTTGAAAACGCAGGCGGAGAGTGTTGTCATCGTCGAAATAGAAGTGATAATATCCCGAAGAATAGTTGGTGCGGCTTACTGACGCGACAAGCCTGGTGTTCATGGTGAGATTTTGGTTAGGAAGAAGAGTATCAGTGGGTGATTCGAAGCTTTCCCAGTAAACAACATCTTCGCCAAACGCAGCGCTACGGAGAACAAGGTTTCCGGAGTCATAGAGTTGAAGTTTAACATGAGAGGAGGGCGTCGTTTCGGTGCTCCAGAATCGAACTCTGCCCACGTCGAGCAAGACGAGATCGCCATCTTCAGTCAACGAAAGCTTTGATCTTCTTCCGTTGACCGGTTGGTCTCGGTTCGCCATCCAAACTACGGTGGGAACTGAGGACTTCGTGAACCATATAGCGAAGGAGAAAGCGTTTTCCCCAACTGGGAAAAATCCTGCCGAGAAATCTCCGTTTGGTGAAACCAAAACATCAGTGTCTGCATTTTCCACTGATAGGGATGAGCCTTGGTTTAGAGTGTTTGAGGTTGTGGATGAAGAAAGTGTTGCTTGAAACAGCAAGAGAAGTGTAAGAAAAATAAGATTCATTAGTGATTGTTCATGAGCGTCATACCAAGTTTAGTTTACTATCTTATGGTTTTCTTATATATAATAATAATAATAATAATAATAATAATATAGTTGCTTATGGACCCTAAATTTTGCACATGGAAGCTCAGAACACAATACAAGTTTTCACACGTACGTAAGACTACAAGTTTGGTTGCATTATTATAGTGTACCTACATAGCTATGATTATTGTTTCCATACAAAGTATTAAAATATATAAGCTAGGGTCGGTCATTATTACAAGATCAAAGTCCATTCAAAACTCAAGTTGGCATATTTTACATTTGACTGTGGGACCAATTTATAATCACGGGATCACTGCACTCGAATTCTAAAGGGGATAACATATTAAAAATGAAAAAAATCTGGAAAGAAAAAAGAAAAGTAACGGCAAATCAGGAAGTTAAGTGGATCAGCTTGTCATAGTTGACGACATAAGATAAGAACGAATTGGAGTTTGGTAAGAAACCATTGGCGCCCAGCGGAAATTAGGCGAGCACACCCATGAAAAGCTCACTCGAAACGACTTTTGACTTTTGATATATATGGCTGGTCTCTCTAGGATTTTATAAATTTTACTCATCACTAACCCTCGTAAACAAGTGAAAATTACATTTTATATTTTATATGAGTTTTTCATAAATTTTTAAAAAATATGGGCTTTTTTTTTTTACAACTATTATTTTATGAGTTTTTAAATCTTGTATTCATTTTTATGGGATTTTTTCCCCATAATTTTGTAAAAAAATCATTATTATGTCAGTATTTTTTTTTTCGTAATCTGATTTTTTTTAATTAAATTTATCCATACAAACAAAAAAAATTCAATTACCCTATTTTTGTATATTAATGGCTAAAAAGACATATTTATGAAAAAATCCCCATAAACAAATGCTAAACAATTATTTTGGTTTATTTTTGTTGATAAAATTAAGGATTTATATATGGTTTTTGAACACTGGCTTATAATCTAATATGTTTGAATTTTTTGTTTTAATAAATTATTTATAAAATGATTTAATTATAACGCTATATCTGATGAACAAAAAATTAAATATATGAACGCATTTGTTTTGTGTTTTGTTTAAAATTGTTAATTTAGTAAATTATTTATTATTTTAGTTTATAAAAATTTTGAGAGTTTATTTGAACTATTTTACAAAATATAAAGTCTAAAAAATAATTTTCAAAACATACCGAATAATAAGACAAAACATAAAGTAAAAAAAAAGTATAAATCCTAAAATTAATTAATAATTCAAGATTGACATTAAAATTATATAATTTCAGCGTGCACTTATACATTGATATGGCTCATTTTTTGTGAGTTCTATCATATATGGGTTCATTTAGTATAATACACACATATATTATTGGCACCAAATATTGAATTCTCGTGACTTAAGAAAGACTTTGCTGATTGAAAGAAGCTATTATAAAAATGTGAATCATCAAGGCTCACAAATTTTGGTGGATCAACCATTAAAAAACAGGTGGATATTTGGGTGTGATTGGTAGGGGATTCAAAAACAGTTTTATCATTTTCAGATTTTAAAAAATGAAAACAGCAATGAAAACTTGATTGGCACACTTGTTTTAGAAAATAAAAAAAACCATTTTTGAAAACTAAGTTAAAATCCTTCAGTAAAAGAGAAAACAACAAATTGTTGTTTTCTTTCTATTCTATAAATTTTAAATTTTAAAAACACTCAACCATTCAAGATCTCAAAAATTTATAATTTATTTTTAAATTCAATATTTTCAAATCATTTGATTTGAAAATAATTTTCTAAAATTATATTTTTGAATTAACTACCAATTAGCCCCTTAATGTTTTCAGTATAATCTTACTATTTAAAAAAAAAAAAAGTTCTTGCTAATTTTCTTTTATTTTTCTTATAGTCTTGATTTTTTTTCTTTTGTCATTTTTACAAGTCAATCTACTTTTTAAAAATTTTATCTATATAAATTTAGTAAAATAATTAATTATAAAATTATATAACAGAATATAATTTAATTCTAATTTACAATACATTTGCTAAAAAAAATCATTGATCAAATAAAAATTACAACAAATAAATAAAAAAATATTTTCACTTCAATTATTATTATACCAAAAATAAAATATATATATATATTACATATTCAATTTTTAGATTTTCTACCAAAAAATTATTCAATTTTAAAAAACTAAAAAATAGTTAACGGACAATACATTCAATCACATTTTCATAAACATATTTTCAGACACTAAATCTAGATTATTTTTTCAGAATCATACTTTTTCAAAATACAATTTTTAAATCACTAATCAATCATGTCCTAAAAAAATATAACTTTAATATAAAAAAAATCAAAGTTAATGACAATGCAATATTGTTATGAATTTAATTAATGCACTATTATTAAATTTTAATTTATCAATATAATTAAATTTTACTTTTAGCTAAACCAATCACATATTCAGTTTCTGTTATATTTTCAAATTTAATCTCAATCACAGATTCAGTTTTTTAAAACTAAAAAACAGTTTACTGACATTAAACCAATCACATTTTCAGAAATATGTTTTCAGTCACTAAATTCAGATTTTCATTTCAAAATCCCACTTTTCAAAAATACAGTTTTCTAATCGCGAACCAATCAGACCCTTAGCATCTACAATGTACTGTCAAAAAGTGCTACATCCTTATATTTAGCAATCTAGCAAAAATATCGTGTTCTATAAATTGTGTTAAATTGGACACATATTAAAAATTGTGTCAAATTTGATCCAATATATAAATTAAATTTAGCACAACAAAAAAATATATTTTTTTACAATAAAAGATAAAAAAAATAATATTTTTTATATTATCAATAAATATTAAATAAAATGTTAATTTTTTGAGTTAATTTGAATGTTGTACATTAAAACACACTAATAAATAATTAGTCAAATATAATATTAAATCATTTTTTTTAACCAAATATAACACAAAATTTACATCTTGCATTAGATAATTAGAAATCTTCCATACATATTCAACCAGTCAAGCCAACTTAAAGTAACAAGTGGTAAGAAAAAGTATTTTTATATGTTATTTTTCATCATCTTTATTTTTATTTATTATTTTTTAAATATACGACATAACGTTCTTATATTTTTAAAGTCAGATGATGCAATTTTGGGAAAGTTAATGGCAATTTACTCGATGTTCCAAGGCTCAATTGAACCTGGCAAGTCACCTTGAAATTAGAAAAAAGAAAGTGTATATTTTCTTCCTCTGTGCTACATTAGAGTCGCCACTTTCTCCATCTTATAAGGAATACTTGCCAACTTTGAATTCATCTTTGTTACTGTCGTACTCAACTCAATTCCCTTTCCGATGCTTACTAGGTCCAAGTGTGGGATTGTTAAATCGAAAGCTTATACTGTACAACCACCTCAACTTCATGTTTGGAAGAAAAGAACGAAAATGAGAAATAAAATATATATATATATATGAAAATTATAATAATAGAAAATAATTGTTTGTTTGTAAGAAGGAAAAAATTAATTTTATGTTTTCCAAAACTAAAACATGTCACTTACAATAATATCCTAATTTTCTTTTCGAAACCTGAATTTTTTCTACACTTTTTCTCTCTACAAAAGCCAACACATCAAGTCTCAATTCTCTTCATATGATATATTAAAATTATTATATTATAGTATCCTAATTTTCTTTTCAAAACCTGAATTTTTTCTACACTTTTTCTCTCTCCAAAAGCCTGTCAAGTCTCAATTCTCTTCATCTGATATATTAAAATTATTATAATATAGTATTATTACTGTATTTATATATATACGGGATAGAAGCAACGTAACGTTTTCTTAATTTTAAAATTATAAATATTGTCTGTAATTTTAATAAAAAATAATTTATTATTTTTTTTAAAATATATATAATAAAATGAATTATAGTTCTATAGTAAATATAAATATTTATATGAATAATCTCTACGTATATGACATCTAAACACAACATTTGACATATATATATTTACATGGTTACATGACATATATATAAAATACAATAATATTTAAAAATAAATTAATAATAGAAATAAAATATGAATAAAAAAAGTCACAGTGTAGACAGTAATATACATGCATCAACTATTTTTAGTTTCTAATGTATATCATAATGTACTTTGATGAATTTGATGAAAAAAAATAGATTCAATCAATTGATAAAAAACAAACTATCACACAAATTTATAAGATAAAAAAATGAAATGTATGTTTTTATTATTTTAAATAAATATGATTTAATTATTTAAATTATCATAAAATATCTTAAAAATATCATATTTTAATTAAATTTTTTTTGTTTAAGTTTATGTTTGTTTTACTTTTTTAATTTGACATTAACAACAAAAGATTATATATTATATGTTTAATATAATATTAAGTTTAAGTTTAATTAAATTTTATTTAAGTTATAAAATATATATTTTTATTATTTTAAAATAATTATCATTGTAAAATATCTTAAAAATATCATATTTTAATTTGTATAATTATTCATTTATTTAAGTTTAAGTCATGTTTACAATCTACCGCTAAATATAAGAATATTCTGTTAAAGTTAACAAAAAAATAAAATAAAAAACCGTTAAAACAAAAAAATTCTGTTATTTACTCACTTATTATATATATATAGAAGAGATTTATATATCTAAAAAAACTTATTTACATATTTCTATTACAATTTTTTGTCTTTTCCTTTTTTCTCATTAAGCATAGTCTTGGTTATTCTTAAATTATGTTATTAATATTTTTGTCCAATTATTTTTATCACACTTTATAATGATAATAATAAATAAAAATATGTGTAAGATTATAACAGTTGCATCAACAATTATTTTTTTAGATAATTACTTATTTTATCTTTTATAATTTTATTTTCAAAAATCTAATTTAAAATTAGATAATTAATCAAATCTCTTTTTTTAAAAAAAAAAAAAAAGACATAATCCTTAACAAAATTAACAACTAACAAGAAGAGATCAATTTAATTTTATAATAGTAATTAGTATAACACGTATAGTTAAAAAAATTAATTAAAAAAATAAAAAATTTCTAAATGAACGAATAATATGAATTTAATTAATATATTAATCTTAAATTTTATTTAATTAAATTATAAATAAATTTAACACAATATCATAAATTTGTTAAAAAATATATTGTATTAAATTAAAATAGTTTTCAAATTCAAATCTATCAATCACATATTGTGTTTTTATTATATTTTCATATTTTCTACGAATTACAAACTAAGTTTTTTTAAACTCAAAAATAGTTTACAGAGAATTAATCCATCACATTTTTAGAAACATGTTTTCAATAACTAAATTCGTATATTCATCAAAATCATTTATTTTAAAAGACAACTTTTCTAATCGCGAACCAATGAGACCCTATGTTACCCTTGCCCTATAATTATTAATACAAAATTTTGGGTGTAAAAATAATTTAATAATTTCACTCTCATTTTGTTTTTGTACAACTTTTCTTCGCATGTTAGAGAGAGGAAAAATATTTGTGGGCACTTTTTTCTTCTCTTCCATTTTCTTTCATACCAAACACTCTTTTCTTTCCGATACTTTCTGTCCTCTCCCTTTTTTTTCTATACTAAATGTTATATTAAATAATGTAATAAAATGCGATTTGTCATACCTTGTAACATATTATTGAGAGTCACAAAATTAGACACATGTGTGTGCCCAAATGTGACATATTTTAGAGTTACAAAATGAGTTACAAATTTGTAACTCCCAAATATTACTCAATAATATGTAGATTGTATGTTACACATTTGATATTGGATTTCACAAAGTCATTGTGAAATATGGTTGTTGCAGACATATTTTTAACTCTCATTAGGTGTATGGAGGTTACAAAAGCATGTGGGAAAGGGTTTGAGACGTTTTGGAAAAACTAAAAATTTGGATGCTGAAAATTGCTTGTGGCCGCGGCCACTGTTTATCACTAGTCATGGCCAGTGAGGCTGATAACCAATACCACTTTTCAGATTTTTCTAATTTGAATGATTCTAGCATCCTAACTAACTCCTAAATCTCCATTTTAATTCCATAAACATCCAATTAAACATTCGTAACAGCCATGGGGTTGGTGGAATTTAAAATTCAAAGGGTATCTCAAACTCTATAAATAGGAGTCTAATGCTGACTTGTAAGACACACCCATTTCTATCAAAAAAGCATTTTGCTGGAAAATACATAATAGAAGCTTGATAACTCCAAAGAGTTATTTCCTTGAGAGATCCCTTAATGCTTAGAGAATAAGGGGAAATAAGCTTTTGGACAAAGGTCTTAAACCTTGTTCAAGTTGGTGATTCCCATTACTCTACACTATGGTTGTGTGAGTGTGGGATTTTATCTATTGTTCTTCTCATTATTTTGTTCTTCTACCTCTTTTACTTTTTGCTTCTATCTTATATATTTATTTGTATTGTTATGCTTTGAGTTGTATTATCAATATATCTATTATCTTCTATCTCTATTTACTTGTATTTTGCAATGGAGTTGTAACACTTTTTTATCTATCATCTTTGTCCATTGTAATATTTTTCTTAGAGTTGTATTTTGGTTTCTCTATTCCCATTGAATATAATATATTCTCTAACAATAAAAAGCTTAGTTTTACCCCTTATTTTTTTCAATGGAAGGAGAGACCATAAAAATCATGAACCAAGACCTAGTGAGGTTGGATAGGTTTAATGGATTGGTGGACCCAAAATAGGTATGTTTTAAAATATTTATAACTCGCAAGCGCACGAATCGAATATAGTACAGTGTTCGTGTAAGCATGAGGTCGAACCCAAATGAGTTGACTTAAATCAAAAGATAAAACTATTTTACCAAAGTTAAATAAATTTCTAACCTAGTTCCAAATATTGATGGGTTTTGTTTTACAATAAAGAAATAAAATACTAAAAATGTTAAAATAAATAAACTAAAAAGATTTGTTTTTAATAGTTATTTATAAAATTATTAAGATTTTAGAATCCACAAAATATAAATAATAATATTTATTAATATGTTGACTTCCCAATTTTTAGTGATAGTTGAAATCAATCTAACTATCTTTTCCAAAAAAAATATACTTCCTTTAAGTTCTCTTTAATTAAAAAAATATAGATTTTCCTTCACTTCAATAGTATAACTTCAAAGCATTAGTTGTGAATAAATTTAATGAAATTACAAAAAATCAAATAATGTTATTTTTAAAGTGAGATATAATACTTATGTTCTAAGAATTAGATGTGAATAATTTAATGAAACACACTTAATCAAAGAATATTATATTTTAACAAAATTAAGAGCCAAGTAAAATATGTTCTAACTATCTAGAATACATGATATTATAGATGAAAGAAATATTTAGAAGAAGATAAATCATATCATTTATTGCTCATTTTGGGAGATCAACATACAACAAATATTATTTAGTTATATTTTGGTTCATCCTCCACCTCAATAATATCTTAAGTGGATTAGAAACCCATAACTATTAAAAACAAAATAAAAATTACAACATAAATAGGAAATTTTGGAGGAGGAGCCTCCAAACTATTCCTCTAAAAATACATAAAATCTAAGAAAAGAAAAAGATTGAGAGAATAGAGAGATGGAAGAAGTGGTGTAAGAGAATGTGTTTTTGAAATGGTGAAATGAGACTCATGTTTATAGATAAATTCTTGGATAAAGGAGAACACTCTCATTGGTCTAAAAAAGAAGCACATGGATTCATGCTCAAAATTGCCATCTTTTCATATAGTTACAAATTCAATGGTGGAGAAAGAAACACATGGATTGGATTGGGTCTTTCATTTTGGGCTTGATTTCTCATTTCTTTATACCAACATTTTATCAACATTTCATTTTCTCCCAACAACACACCTACATAAAGAAATTAAACACACATAAATTAGTAACAACATATATAAACAAAATAAATACCAAAAACACATAAAAATACATAAAATCAAATAAAACTAATAAATTCAAAATTACTTAAAAACTTGATAAATTAATTAAAAACTCAAGAACTAAGCAACAATTAGCTTACAAAACGTGGTAAAATAAATCTATTTTGTAGAGTTATCATGGATCCAATTTCACTAGGTGGCAAGACAAGGTGAAATTCATCTTGACCACACTCAAGATAGGCTACATCCTTGAGTCATCCTTGGCACCTCTAGCTGAGCCATCCGACAAAGACACTTCCGAGGTGGTGGAGAAAAGAAGGAAGAAAGAATAAGACAATATTCTTTGTAGGGGTCATATCCTTAATGCCCTATCTGATAGGCTCTATGACCTCTACACCAATACCAAATCCGCGAATGAGATTTGGAATGCCTTGTAGAGTAAGTACAAGGCTGAGGAAGAATGTACAAGAAATTTCTTAATTTCTCAATATTTTGAATTTTCTTTCATTGATGGAAAAATAGTTTTACCTCAAATTCATGAGTTGCAAGTGATTGTGACACAAGTTGAAAGTTCTCAAGAATGAGCTTCCCGAGGCCTTTCAAGTTGGGGCAATAGTGGCAAAATTACCACTAACTTGGAAGAGCTATAGGAAAAGAATCATCCATAAGAATGAGGATTACACTTTGGAAGAGATCCAAAAACACATCAGAATTGAAGAGGAATCAAGAATTAGAGACAAGGGTGTGAATGAGTCTAAAGATGAGACTTCCAAGTGCCAATGCGGTTTCACACAAGCATCCCAAGGGCAACAATAACAAAAAGGGTAGTGTGAACCCTTCAGGTCCAAAGAAAGATCATGGAAAACTCAAAGATGTGAGAGGTCATTGTTTTGTTTGTGGAAAATCAAGGCACTATGCTAGAGTATGTAGGTACCGAAAAGACCCACATGAGATGTAGCGTCTCGGAATATTACTTAGTTAGATAGTAGTAGCTTGTGCTGTAGTATTTTAGTTTTCGTGGTTATTGGTTCAAGCCGAGATTTTTTTTAAACTCATAGAGATAGTTATTGATTTTATAAGTTTAACCTATAGTTTAGAAATATTAATTTTATCATAAGGTTTGATTAATATAGCTGGTCCTAGAAATATTATTTATTATAACCTAAGTTTTAGATAGAATAATTAAGAATGTGACATTTGTCACACGTATGTTTATTAAGGATTTAAGGATTTCAGATGAATAAATTAATCAAGGATAAACCTAGGGAGTCTAGAACCTTCCCTCAGATGTTAGGATCTCGTATTACTCAGTCAAAGTGGTTTAAACAACTTCAAGTGTGCAAAAATATGTTTAATATATCAGCGTAAGCTGATATATCGCATCTATAGGGGTCGGTATATCGCCTATGATGATATGGAAAGCACGTCGACTTCGTACGAACGAAACCACGGAGCCTCAAGAATATGGGGGAGGCGATATATCGCCTATAGGGGCGATATATCGGCTCCACTAGAATATTTTGAAACTCTGTGGAATCCGAGCTAGAAATAGCCCTCAACAACTTGGACTTGCTCTTAAACGATTTTGACCGAGTTCTGGACATCTGTTGAGCAGAAAACTCCATTTTTATTTATTTATTTATTCATTTAATGGGAGTTAGTTTCACTCCTTGAAATCTATAAATAGGAACCTTCACTCAACCATTTGCATCATCTTTCAAACACTTATCAGAGCCTCCAATCTGCTAAGTTCGTTCTAGAGACAAACACTAGGGTTTTGGGTTTGAAAGCTTTCAAATCTAAGCTTTTCTAAACACTTGGGAAGTAAGCTAGAGTGTGATTTCGGTGTTGAGGTGTAGATCGAAGTTCTAAGCTATCTAAGGTACTCTTTATCCTCAAGTTTAGTTCTTTGCTATTCCTCTTATTCTTTTCTTTTACTTCAAATCCTAACTTGTTATACTGGCTTTTGGTTAGGTGTTTAATTTTCCTTGAAACTTAAGGTGTTTTGGTAAATTCTTATCTTGATGGTTTAGATCTTCTTTTCACCTTCTTTTCTTTAGGAAACTTATGGTTTTACTATTTGGTTTTAGGAGTTTCCAATCCTGCACTTGTCTCCAATACCCTAATTTTGGTAAGGAAAATAAGTTAGAATTTATGTGCTTTGTGTATGTATGTATGTTATTTTTATGTCTTTTAGTTGCTTGGGAAATATGGTTTCTTAGATAATAAATAACCAAATCCCAAGATTTTTGTCATTATCGTAGACTATAGTTGTGTCTAAACCTACCTCTAAATAGTAGCAAGAGGACTATAGAAGGTTTCTATCACATACAACAGTAATGAGTTAATGGCCATTAATATTATAGTCCATTTTTATGTTTTATGTTTTTACGTCATGTTTTATGTTATGCTTTAGTAGTTTTTCCTTATTGGGCATTAGGCTCATTCCATTCTGTATGCCATAATTCTTCAACGGGCTATTAGCGAGCTGAGGTATGGCATAATTAGTTATCAGCCACGTGAATGACATGTACCCGGAGCTGCTGTTACCAGGTCCCACCTCTTTAGCTCGAGGTAACCAAAGGCTTACTAAGGAGCCAGGTCAGAGGTATAGACACCGCGGGTTAAGAAGACATCCAGCTCGAGGTACGAGCTTGAGTTGGAAGCTGTGACCCTTTATAAAGTCAACCACGCAATGTAAATGTGCATATATCAGACAACACGTGTCTGATATATCCCTGAATTCTCGGACACGCAGCATAAACGTGCGTGTTCAGGCACCCACAACTGGGTTGGGCCATGTGGCCCATTATCCTCCTTACCTATTGATTAGACCACACTTCATTTGTCAGGTTTTAGGAATTAATCATGAATGTCACAGAAGTGACATGATGGGTAAGAAGGTCACGGGATGGCCCCCTTGCCAACCCCCAGGTGCCCTCTCCTATAAATATGGAGACCCTGGGAGTTGCAAGGGGTTGGATTCTATTGTGTAAAGAAATACCCTATAAAGAATACCAGAAGACTAGCAATAATGTTGGCTGGTGGCACTACAAGAAAAAGCTTCATTAATAGCATTGCATTTGGACATTATTAAAAAAATGCTATTAAAAAGTTACATAATCTATACAGCATGCACTGTTCATTGGCGGGAGTATATTATTTCATTGGCGCTTAATTTTTTTTCTTTTTTTTTTGTCAAACTCGCTTAATTGAAAAAGGAAAAGACAAAGAAAAACCCATTTCCCCTCCCTCATTCCCGTCTCTCTCTCTCTTCCCACGTTACCCATCTCTCCCATTTTCTCCATTTTCACTCCATAGCAGAATCCATCTCTCTCTCAGAGGAACCCAGACGAACCCGCCTCTCTCACCCACTCACTGTGAATCTCTCTCAGAGAGGAACCCAGACGAACCCAGTGCCTCTCCCACCCGCTCACTGTGAATCTCTCTCTCAGAGGAACCCAGACGAACCCAGCGCCTCTCCCACCCGCATCTCGGTTCTCTCAGTTAGCACTGACCAAGGGTCTCTCTCGGTTCTCTCAGTCAGTGCCTCTCCCGTCCGATCACTCTCTCTCAGTTAGTCAAGCAGCTCCGAAGTACACCTCTACCAAGCAAGTAAGTGCATGCATTTTTGTTTCTTCTAATTGTATACATTAAACTCATTGTGCCCTGTATTTCAGTGTATTGATTAGATTAAGCTCATTTTTCCAATTGTGCCCTAATGATTTGTCTCCCAAGCATCTTTTGAGTTGGCTTTGCTCAAAAAAAGAAGAAAAATTGGCCTCTTTTACTTGTCGATCTTCAACCCAAATACAATGCTTGCTCTTCATACTCTTTTTTTTCCCCCCGAATTCTCAGGAAAAAAGGAAAGGAAAAACGGAAAGGAAAGAAAGAAAGAAAACTTCACCCCCTAAATTCTCTTCGTTGGTTCTCCGCATTTCATCTCTATCAGGTATCTAATGTTACTCTTTAATTTCCATATCTATGTTTTGATTAATCTAATTTATGTATATCAGCATTTGGGTTTTCAAGAAATTTTAATAATGTACTGAGCTGAGATTCTCGTAGGTGAAATGAAATTAAGTCAATTTTTGGTGGAGTTGGTTTCTTAGAGGTTTCTCTCGTGATGAAATGATGGGATTATTTATTTGTTCTCAATTATTTTTTATCAAATAGACAATTTCTTGGTTGTTGAAAAATATTTTACTTGTTTTTTGTTCTTTTGATTTTGATTTATACATTTATAAGCCAATACTTTGTATGTAATATCATCAAGTCTTTTAATGCAATTTCGAAAAAATCAAATGGGTGCTCGCTGGACCTTCATAGCTCTACCCTTATATGTATAAATGCATGTTGTTAGATGGGTATTCGTATAATTTTATTTGAGATGATTTTGAAAGGAGTAACTAGTTTGTTTTTTGTTTTTTTTGTTCTCTCTTCAAATTGTGCTTATTAGTTTTGATTATGCCTTTTTTTTTTTTGATGACAGGTAAAAGATTTCCCATAATGTCTTGGTGCACAATTGAATCTGATCCAGGTATGATGTTGGGGTAGATTTACATAATTTTTTTTTTTAAAATTTTATGCTGGGTCATGATGAATCTTTTATGTTATAATGGAGTGAAATTTAATATAATTATTATCATAAATTACTGGTATCTTGCTCATTTTGATTAGATTTATTGCGATATGTCATTAAATTTCATGATCTCCCTCTACAATTTTTTCAAATGGCCAGTCAACATCACAAATCAAAGTGCCATAGCCGTTGAGAAGAGCCTTTCTCTTTTTTTTTTTCTCAGTTAGTATAACAACCGGGGACCATAAATAGATATGAAAATTATGGAATATTGTACTGAGAACCAACCAATATGCCTTGAATGCGTTCGATTATTCTATATTGTTTCTTTGCTTTTTTTCTTCTGGGTGTTATTAGGTCTAGGCCCTATCTCTGAATAAGGACACTTTCTGTTCTTTAGCTCAGAAATGCAGCGATTAATTTGAATCCATCCTGCTAGTACAGTTCCATAATTTTGCAGATATTATATCTTATAATGCCTGCTGGTGAATTCTCTGATATGGTAGAAAGAGTAGACATATAGCAGCTGTGGTGAGTTGAGAAGGCTTTGGGCATAGCTGATCGGTCCATGTGTACAATGTAGGTTTGAGACTTTGCGGAAGCTAAGTAAATGAAGTAGGTTGTGGCCAATAAGATTATACTCAATGCATCCATATTGATTTTAATAGCCGCTGAACTATGACTAGTTGATGAAAAAACTCTGGCCAGTTATGGCCAATATCTCACACAGCAGAGCAGAGGGTTGGAGTTAATGAATACAGAGGTGTTTTGGACCAGTTATATCCCTTATCTCAAAGCATAAGGAATATGGGAACACAAAATTATGAATACTTTTTCAGCATAAACTATTCCACTTCCCCACATTATAGAAAGTATGTGCTGTAAAGTTAATCAATCAACTTTTTGGTTCTAGTTCTTCCTTTATAATTATGCGGAGTTCACTTTAATCTTTGTTTTGTCATAATAAAGTGGGAAGTATACAGTGGACCTTGGTTGTTCAAGTATGTTCTGCCTATTATATCTCATTTTCTGCGTGTCAAATTTTATATCAATATGATCTGGGGCTTAGTCAGTAGCACAACGGAATAAAGGGACCACTAATTATGAAGATTAAAGGGAGACTAACCAATACACATGCACTCCTTTAGTGTTTTTTTGTTGGTAAAGTGGATTAGCCACGTCACCACTGATATATTTTGGAAGGTTTCTATGACACCACAAATTATTGATCACTTGCTCTAGTTAAACCTATGCTTAAACTAACTAAAACAATATTGGCATATTATCTACTTTCTTATATGAGTTTGCTCTATTTTTGTCATATACTCTATGATGAGTTCTATTTAATATCCAAATATAAAGGTAAAGTGAGCTATTTCATTCTACTTGGAGTGAATTATATGGTACTAATTAAAGAAAACAAATCAAAACTATGATTGGATTCAGAAAACTTAAAGTTGTACTTCCATCTTAAAGTTATCTACCAAATTTGATACAAGAACACTTGATGGGCACTAAATTGTTTCTCTCTCTCTTTACTGTTTTCTAGCTGGAATTGAATTTTGGGTTGATTGGTCTGGATTTTATTGCTGTTTTTTTCTCTAAATTACTGGGTTAGCAATTGTTTGAAGCAGGAAGATCTTATTAGTTTTGCCTAATGATAAAAGCAGTTTATATGAGTTCTGTTTCAATCATTTCAGGACCACAAGAGTACAATAAAAGCAATTTACACGGGTTCTGAATTTCTGGAGAGTGTTTTTGCTGGTGTTGAAGTTGGTATAGTGTTTCTGTACTTGGCATTTTTTGTTCATACTAGTTCGTAACTGTCCTTTATGCATTAACAAGCTTAAATGATCATTTATTCTGATGGACTAATCCTGAATATTGATGCACAGGCTCGATGCTTATTTGTTTCGTCGATTTCAGTTATTCAGGATTCACTCCACGAACATAAACAACGGGTGGACTTGCCAAAAAAGTAAGTGTTATGTTTTTGGATAGTTTCACTTGATATCAATGTACAAAATGTGTCTGTGCATGCATTTTTTCATGTCACTCAAACTACATCAACATCAAGAACAAGAATATTCACAAGCTCATTCCCTCCCTCCCAATACTATTACAATTTTTTTTTTGTCACTGTTGTATATGCAAAAACAATCAATAGAATATTCTTTAGATATTTTAATTAATTTCTTCTTTTTGTAGAGAAAGAAAGAAAGATAAAACTTGTTCTAATTGTAGCTTAAATATTAGGATATTAATGTTTATGCATTTTTGTTGAGTGTTCTACAATTCTAACATCTACTAGTCTTCCTAAAAAAAATAGTTTTAGTAAAGTCCCATCTTGAACTCATGACCCTCACTTTTAAAGGTTTTTATGTACCAAACTATCTTAGCTAAATAAAGTTTATAACTCGATTTATAATCATAGATATATATTTTACATTATTATATATATGATAATGTAAATATTTCGTTTTTTTTAATAACTACGAAAACAATTGAAACATTATTTATCAAAACAATAATATAATAGAAAGTTATATAACGTTTATATAAGTGCATTGCATGATGTTAAAGACCAAGTATGATTTTATGAGTAAAACTCATAATAGAGTGAAAGAAAGAAGGGGCAGAAATTGATCATAATATTTGAATAATAATGCATCCGATCCGATGTGTTTTTCCACTTTGGTGTGCTGAATTTGGAGTGTCGAGGCATGGCGTAGGTTCCTGGTAAGCTGACAAAGGGGTTTCACTCCACCAGTTTATACTCTCCCCAAACCCAATTATATTCTAATTAATTAATTAATTAGTATATTTCTACCTTAGGTTAAAGAGAGAGATAGAAGACATTTCTGTAGAGCATCAGGTTTAATCCTTAATGGGCTTATATGCTTATAGAGATTGAATGATCTTATTTGTTTGTTATTCTGTTTAAATCAAACTTGAACTAAATTTATTGTTTGTATTGGTATTATCTCTTGTTGTAAATGTTATACTCATGATCAAATAACAAAGTCAGTAGTTAAAAGGAAACTCTTTCTCAAAACTAGAACAACATATTCAATGGCACATTTAAATAAATGTGTAGAGTGCAGAATGTAATGTTAGTAAAAACAGAAGTGAACCAAAATGAATATAGCCCAGAAAACTAAATAGAGAAGAAGAAAAGAAATAATGAAACCAACACAAGAATTATATTGGTTGAAGAACAAAGATCACTGTGATCTTTGTCTCTACTCCAGTTTCGAACTTGATCTCATATTCTTTATTGAACAATTGATAAAGTATGAATCCTATAAGGCAAAGTATCTTTGCCTATTTATGTCACACTCCTCACATATAAATAAATTTATAAACAACTAAATATCTCTGTCCTTTTTCTCTTGATCTGATTTTTTTTTTTTTTTATTATGAAGAAGACTAGGACTTATATAGCTAGCTTAGATAGCAGCTAAGTGAAGAAAATATTGAACAAAAATTGGGTGAAACTAAACAGGTATTATTTCAAAAATAACTTTAAATTTCAAGTAATATTGAAGGCCTAAGAAAATATATTAAGGTTAATCTCTTTTTTTTTTTTTTAAATATGTAAAGCTACAAAAGAGTACACGGATGCAGCATGGGACTTTGTGAAAATGGTAGAAAAAATTATGGTTTTCCAAATAAAATTATCTGTCCTTGTAAGAAGTGTCGAAACTTAAATCATCATTGTGTTGATGATGTTTTTGAGCACTTAGTTATAATCGGAATGGATCCAACTTATCGTATTTGGGTTCACCATGGAGAGCAACCCATTAATACTCAAGTTGACAAAGTTTCGAATGATATGGATGCATTTGATTTATACACGACTGCTGCCATGGATGATGTGGACAATAATATAGGTTGTGGAGGTGGTGAAGACGATTAATTTGTTAACGAAGATCTTCAAAAGAAGTTGGAGGATGCAGAAACTCCTTTATATGAAGGGTGTGAGAAATACACAAAACTTTCATCAATTGTAGCTTTATATAGGTTGAAGAATATGAATGGTTGGACAGACAAAAGTTTTACTGGACTATTAGAAATCCTTTGTGATATGTTTCCCAAAAACAATGTACTTCCTGATTCCATGTACTCAGTTAGGAAATTTTTGAGAAATTTTGATTTGAAATATGAAAAGATTGATGCTTGTATTAATGATTGTTGCTTATTTAGAAAGGAGAAGGCTAAAATGGATGTTTGTCCTAAGTGTAGTGTTTCTAGATGGAAAGTTGATAAACACACAAAGAATGTTAAAGTTGGTGAGGCTGCCAAAGTTTTGAGGTATTTTCCGATAATACCCCGATTGAAAAGATTGTTTAGATCAAAAGAAATGGCTGAAAACTTAAGGTGGCATTTCACTCATAAAAGTATTGATGGGAAGATGCGACATCCAGTGGATACACCTGCTTGGGATTCCATTAATGAAAGATGGCCAGAGTTTAATCTTGAACCACACAACCTTAGGTTCGGACTAGCTGCTGATGGAATTAACCCCTATAAAAGTCTAAGCTCCACTTATAGTTGTTGGCCAGTGATGCTTGTTATCTATAATTTACCACCTTGGTTTTGCATGAGGGACGAAAATACATTTTTGTCATTATTGATTCCAGGTCGTAAACAACCTGGAAACGATATTGATATTTATTTGGAGCCTCTTATTGAAGACTTAAACAAATTGTGGAATAATGGAGTGCATACTTATGATGCATTCGACAAAAGCTTCTTCAATTTGAAGGCAATGTTGCTGTGGACAATAAACGATTTTCCTGCATATGGAAATCTTGCTGGGTGTACAACCAAAGGCAAGACAGCTTGCCCGATTTGTGGTAATGATACATGTGCAACTAGGCTGAAACATAGTAAAAAAATTTCATACCAAAATACTAGGAGATTTCTCCTATTTGATCATCCATATCGGTCTAAGAAAGCATGGTTCAATGGAGCTACAGAAGAAAGAGGCCCCCCTAAAGTTTTGAGTGGCAGTGAAATTGTTGAAGAACTAAATCAAATTACCAACGATTTTGGAAAAAATATGAATCCCAAAAAAAGGAGTCGGGATAATAAGGTGGAAGGAATGTGGAAGAAGAAATCTATATTTTTCAATCTACCATATTGGGAGGTTACTTTAATATATTTTGAAGTTATTTAAAATTGAAAGTTTAAGCTTATAAAATGTAACTTCAATTTGTTGATGATGTGTCTTTAATCTTTGTAGGTTTTGTTAGTTCGTCATAATTTGGATGTTATGCATATAGAAAAAAATGTGTGTGATAGTATTATTAGCACATTGTTGGACTTGAATGGAAAATCCAAAGATCATCTTAATGCTCGATTGGATTTAAAGGATTTGGGTATCACGAAGGCCTTACATCCGGTGGAGAAAGATGGGATTATACGACTTCCAGCAGCATCTTACACACTTTCTAGATCAGAGAAGAAAATGTTTTGCCAAAGGTTATTTGATTTAAAGTTACCTGATGGTTATAGCTCAAACATTAGTAATTGTGTAGTAGTTGAGGAACGTAAGTTGATGGGGCTTAAGTCTCATGATTTCCATGTCTTAATGCAACAATTGCTGGTAGTGGCCATTCGAGGATTGATGGAGGATGGTCCAAGAGAGGCAATTATAAGACTTAGCAAATTTTTTAATGGAATATGCCAACATGTGGTTGACGTAAAAGAAATCATAGAATTGGAAGCAGAAGTAGTTGAAACAATTTGTATGTTTGAAAGATATTTTCCTCCTTCATTCTTCGACCCTATGGTACATTTAGTTGTTCACCTTGGACGAGAAGTGTTATTATGTGGTCCTGTTCAATTTCGATGGATGTATCACTTTGAAAGGTAAATATTCTTAGTAACCTTTCAATAGTATAATATGAATTTCCCTTAACTAATGAGGAAGGTTCCTTCTTTATTTGTAGATATATGAAGTTACTTAAAGGGTATGTGATCCAACCTACACATCCCGAAGCATCTATTGCTGAACGTTACATTGCAGATGAGTCAATGCGCTTTTGTGCATCATTTTTTAAACAATCTAATGACGAAGGTTCCTTCATTGGACATAACAAATATAATGATAGTGATGTGATACTTGAAGGTCGTCCACTTCATCGTGGTGTAACTGTTACACTAAATGATAAGGATCTAGCTAGTGCACATCGCTATGTATTATTCAATTTAGTTGTCACAGAGCAATATTTAGAGTGAGTGGATAAACTTATTATCTTCTAATTTCACTGTCGCTTAATTATTGATGGTGATTAATTTTTTTTTTAAATATAGGATGCATCTACAACAACTAAAAAAGAATAACAATACTTTAAGAACCAATCACACTCTACTTTGGAAACAACATACTGAGCTTTTTCCCTTGTGGTTAGAAGAAAAGGTATGGGCCAATACACTATTTAATTTGTATTAATCTGAAATTATGATGAAATTATGTGATAAAAATGTTTCCTTCTGTAGTTTTCTACTGCAGAATTTGATGCTATGTTATCAAGAGTAGCACATGGTCCTGGTAAAGCAGTCATATCCTATAAGGGATATGTTATTAATGGGCAGCGATTTCATACTAAGGATGCAGAGAGAACGACACAAAATAGTGGTGTTTATATGGAAGCAACAACAATGTGTAGATCTAGTGCTAAAGATGATGCACAATTGGCTGATGTTGTAGGATATTATGGGTTAATTAATCATATTATACTCTTGGACTATTACAGTTTTCATATCCCTTTATTTAGGTGCAATTGGGCACATGTTGGCAAGGGTGTAAAGAAGGTTGATTGGTATACTCTTGTAAACCTACACCAAGGACAAAAAGAGTTTGTTAGAGAACCATTTATACTTGCTTCACAAGCTAAACAGATATTTTACGCAAGGGAGAATGAAAATTCAAATTGGTATATTGTGTTAAAGGCTCCACCAAGAGGACACTA